>NC_063439.1:19972081-20600065 GCF_020379485.1 Brassica napus
TCGATCCATGATAAGGGTAAGTTTTCATGTATATATAATACAGTTTAATCATGTGGATCTAAGGATATTATATAGCGATGTCCTAAAATGTTTGGAGACTAATTAACTTTCTTATGGGTTTTATTGTTTTTTTATATGGGCAGATCACGCAGAGAAAGTTTCAATATGTGTGGTTTCATGCTCAGATATATGCTCCCGCAAGAACTAAAACACAAATTAGTTTTTTTTGGCAAAATTAGTTTGTTATTGTATACTTCCATGAAAAATCAATGTCTAAATAAAAAAGATTCGAGCCTGTTGTATCGATTAAATTCTTAAATCCAAATGATAACTGATTTCTAATTTGATATATCTTGTGTTACAAGCAAGTAAATTGACAAAAAACAATTGATCCGAAACAGAAGAGTCTAAAGTAATAACGAGGAAAAAGTTTAATAATAGTTTTTTTTGGGTCAAAAAAAGTTTTGTAGATTATCCAATGTGTTTCACGTTTCCATCGATCTAATTGTGTTGCAATATATATCGCGTGAGCTCAGGAAAAAGAGTTTGACGGATTGTGAAACAGAGGACATGTTACACACATTGGTGGAAGTGTAACTTGCCGTTGCAAGTTAGTTATGAGACGATGACATATTGATTACTCATTGGTTCCAGGATATTACTTTGGCGTGAAGCAAGAAAATCTGGAAAATTTTGACTTATCACAATATTAGGAAAATAAGATATTGTGTTAAGGGTATTTAATCTGATTACCCTAGGGAGATCGAGTTAGCGGTTTAGATTGAAAAAGCTAGAGCAAGAGGTTTGTTCTTGATAGCTTAAGAAAGACGAATGACTTGTGAGTGCAGCTCGTTTTTCTGTTTCGTGAGATTAAAAATTGGTCCGTTTCTAGTCGTGTGTGACTGAGAGTAACTCAGATTAAACAGATCTAGGAAGATTGTTTAACAGATTTCTAATGTACACGAAAGCGTTTTTGGTATCTCGTGTTTTGTTCTTGTTACTGGTAGTCTCTGAACTTTCATTTGGTGTCAGAGCAGAAAACCTCTGTGGTATCATATACTACTAACAGGTTGAAATCTTGCGGATTTCATGAACACCTTGAAGGAACTATTCGGGATTCAGAAACCTATCATGCTGGACAGTTGCAACTTCAGTCATTGGAAGGCAAGGATGCAACAGTATATCAGGGAATTTATGAGGATGCATGGACCGCAGTAGAAGAAGGTTGGTATGTTCTTACGATGATGACCAATGACAAAATATTAGGTTAGATTCTGGTACTTTTAGTTCGGATTCGGTTATTTCGGATCAGGTTCGGATATTTTAAATTTTGAAAAAATCAAATTCTTCATTACTCAAGTTTTTTCTACTCAAAAATTCCCTATACATTATCTGAGAAGTGATTTTGCCACATGTCCTCTCTACAATCACATTCACAAAACAAATGTGACAATGTTACTAAAATTGATGACATGACTTATAGCTAAATATAACATGGACACTTATATTTAATGTTGATTTATATTTTTGGTATTTTTTTAGAATATAGTAATAACTCATACATTAAATTTAATGTTGATATTTATTTTTGGTAAACTTTTTAGAATATGATAACAATTCATACATGGAGAAATTTCATGTTTACCACTTTCATGGTACCAGTTTTCATTTTTACCACCACTAAAAGGACATTTTCAAAAGTACTTTCTTTATTAATTCACAAAAGATTCTTATACATTTGTTCTCTATATATATAATAAATCATTATTTGAAATTTTTTTTTATGTTTTCGAATTATACTTTTTCAAATTCGAACTTTTTTTTAATTTTTTTTGTTTTTTTTCAAATTTTCATTTTGAAAATCAAAAATTATGTTTGAAACTTTTTATAAATTTTTTTAAAAATATTTTTTAAGTATTTATTTATATATTTATTAGAATCCTAAATTTCATATTCCAAAAACGCTATCCCACCCCTCAACTCAACTATAAACTCTAAGTCAAGATTAGTTAACACTTAACCCTAGGGTAGACATGAAATGTGGTACTATGAATGTGATATTTGTAGCAATTTCACTTCATCCATCATCATTAAAAAATATATTCAAATATATCATTACAAATTTTGAAATATTATTTTATTTATCTTTATAATTATAAAATTTTTATTACTAAAGATTTCAAAAAATTACAATTTTTTATAGAAATAAAATTTTATCGTAAAATAATTAGTTTCTTATATATCTACAAAATTTATAAGTATTGTTTAGTTTTTGATTTGTGATAATTATACAATTTTATATCAATTTTTAATTAATTTTTTACAAATTGATTTAACATATATTTAACCAAAATAAATTGATAGAAAAATCTATCTAAGATTATAATTTTAAATAAATAAAATTATTTTTATCTTAATTTTATGTTTTATTAAATAAGATGTATATTAAAATATTAGGAAAAATAATAAAATATTAGTAAAAATTATTTTAAAATATGATTTAAATTTATAAAAAAATATTTACTGCACATGGTGTAGAAAAACACCTAGTTTACAATTAAATTAACTGATTTAAAAAAAATTAATACGTTGAACGATTAATAGGTTTGGAAACAAAATTTTGAAAATAGAAAAACAATAATCTAGTTCTTCTTTTGTGATGAAAACAACACCAATCTAGCTCCATTGGAGATGGTCTTAGGTAATGGTTATTTGTCCACCTCCATTTACGTTATTATGCAGCTAACGATTTGTTCTTTTTAGTAACGAAAGTTAGTTGTGAAGTGTATATATCTACTCTTAACATGAAGAAGGAACTGTGAGAGTCTTGTATATTAAACTCGCCGATTTTTTTTTTTTTTTTCTTGGTTCCACCATCGATTTAGAGTTTGTTTCAGATGAAAGGTAAACCTAAAGTTTTCTTTTCTTTTGACTGTATGCATGCATGCATGCATTTACAAAAACAGTTTTTAAATCGTGGAGGTGAGCAGGGTTGTTGGACTTAGACCATCCGCAACGGTGGTTTTAACACAATCCTTAGTAGCTAATCCTTAACTATTAGGATTATAATAGTAATATTTAGCCAAGAAAAGCTAAGGATAAGTCCTAAGCTAAAGATTAAAATGTGTTGGTCCTTGTTGACGTGGCAGGAGTAATTGGTTCTGACTTGTGTAGGGTTTCGCGACTTCGTTTTATTTGGACGCAACACGAAAAAAAAAAATCAGAGACGGCGATTAAGGCGATCTTTCTCTCGACCGCTAAGAAGAGAAATCGAAGGGTTCTCGTCACTAAAGAGGATACTCGAAGGGTTCTCGACGGTAGCAAAGGTAAATCGAAGGGTCTTCTTGTTGATTTAGGGATTTACGCTAGGTTTCATTTTGGTTTCTTCTCAAATTAGGGTTCGGATTTGAGATTTCAATCGATTTATATAATTTTTGGAGATCAGTTAGCGTTTGATAACGATTTGTTTGTGAATCGATTTTGGGATTGTTTTATTTCTAATCAAGGTTTAAAAACGATAAGGGTTTCAATCGATTGGGGGATTTTTTGCGCTTGTAGTAAGTGTTTCAAAAAAATTAGTCATTGTTGATATTGTTTACATTCATTTCATGTCTGCTTGGAAACTTATTGTTGATATTGTTTACATTCGTTTCTTGTTTGCAGATGGCGAATCCACATGAGCCTTATTTCTTTAAGCCTCTACTTCCTGGTTTCCACAGTGGCGTCGTAAGAACCTCACTCTTTCTATTTGTTTACATTCGTTTCTTGATTAGATGTATTTGTTGTTTGATTAACTTCGCCTTTTCTTGCAGACAATACCACTTGCCTTCTTCTCAAGCACATAGAACGGAAGACGAACTAGAAAACATGGAAACTAAGATCGGACGCTTCAGATCAAACTTGGGAAGTGATACAAGAAGGCAGGACACTCACCGGAGGTTGGAAAGATTTCACCACAGCACATGACCTTAAAATCGGTGACCTTGTCATCTTCAAACTCGAAGGAGACATGGTGTTTCATGTCACTTCTTTTGGTTCTAGCTGTTGTGAGCTTCAGTATACACATCCTCACATCATCAAGGAAGAAGCCGACGCGGGTGATGCTGATGACAATGAGATTAGTAAGTTTCAATCAAAGTTCATCGTTTTGGTCCTACCTGTTGTGAGATGTTTTGACGTGGAAATTGTTTCTTTTATTTCAGGAGGAACATGGGCAATGTCTTCGTTCTCATTCGACTACTGTTTTTTGGCTGAGGTCACTGCTTCAAATCTAAAAGCAGACAAACTTGTGAGTCAATTTTCATACGTATAAACCATATTTAGTTAGTCAATTTTCATACGCCTAAACCATATTCTGTGTTTGCAGTATCTTCCTAAGTGAGCTATGAGTTCTACTGCTTTGAACAAAAAATGCCAATAGATGATACTAGTGAACAAAGAGGGAAATTCTTGGACTGCGAATTTGCGATTTAGCGAAGCAGGCGGCATGTATTATATCACAAGAGGCTGGGAAAAGTTCTGTCGTGATAACAGATGCGACATAGGAGACTTATTTGTGTTCAATCTGGTTGGAGATGGGAAAACTACTCCATTGTTGTGTGTATGTCCGGAAAGTAAAGAGTGTTCTGAACTACTCAGCAAACACTTGAGTAGAAAGCGTGGTGAGTCTTCTCCATTGCCTTGCTTGAGACGTCTTTAACTTACTTGTTCTTTCTTTGCTTCTGGTTTAACTTGCTTGTTTGGTTTTGTTCTGTAGGTGATATTGCTTCAAGCTCACGGGTGAATTAGGAGAATGGTCAAGTAGTCTTGCGTCTCTTTAGCTATGTATCTCAGACTTGTTTAGAGCTTCTATCCTCTTGTTTTCCTTGCTACAATGTACTTGTAATGATCATTTCAGTTTAGACTCAAGTTCTTGTGTTTCTCTACTCTCTATTCATTTCAGTTTAGACTCAAGTACTTATAAGTTTAAATCTTTGTACTCTACTCTTGTAAGTTTAAATCTGTTTAGCTAACTACAATCTTGCTTCTCTTCATTCTCTTCTCTTCTATGTTATACAAGTAAAAAGATAACTTGTACAAGTAAGAACATAACAAAATCAAGCTAAGAAGATAACAAAAGTTGTACAAGTAAGAAACATAATTTATTTACAAAATGAGAAATTATATACAAAACTTTTACTTATAGATAAAAATTAAAACATAATTTAAAGTTATAGTGTAAAAAAAAACACTAATTTTAGCTTTTAGTTTTAAAAAAAATATAAACCACTTATTTGATTTGATTCAAAATATTTGTATGTTTACATTTTCTTTTCTAATAAATGTAAATTTTTAATTTCTTGTTTAAAATTTTAAATTTCTAAGATTAAAAAAAAACACTAAGGACTCCATATTGAATAACACCATTGGACCTATAATTATGATAAGAATCCTTAACCATTGAAAAAAAAAACATTATAATATAGCTAAGGATTCCAATGGTGGGTAACACTATTGGAGTTGCTCTTAGAGCTTTAAACCATAACACATATTTTAGTCTGATTAAAAGATGAAATTTGCGAAACGTTTTCTAGGAACTGGACACAGCGGCCAAGGATGAAATCATAACCGGGAATCCACAACTTATGTTTCAATTTTCTCAAAAAAAAACTTGTGGTTCAAGTCAGGTAGTCAAAATGTCTACCCCAACTTATTCTCTTTAATGTCTATTCCTATATTGGAATATTAAGAAGAAAGGTTACAGAGTAATGATTTGCCAACATCTTTTGGCTGTCAGATTTGATATGCTGCTAAATAATTGGTGCAAGTAGATCCTTAACCAACATGAATAATCGACCTTGAAGACCCAAGGGCTACGAGACAAAACAAAGATTAAGAAAGGTCTTCGATTGCATGAAAACAATTTTTCATTGAAACTCTTGACCAGACCGAAGGAACAAAACGTTCCTGGAAATTTTTATTTACCCTTTGCATATGTTTGTTAACTCATCGAAGTTATTTATCCAAAAGAAGATTATAAATCTCATCAACCTAATAATTCTAAATTTTAGTGATTAGCTACATTTGAATAACAATATTCAATTCTACCTTTTCAGAGAAAAACAGTCAAAGATACATGAGCATATTCATGAGATATTTTGACTGTATAATAATGCTCTCGCATCCTTTCCCAATTGTTTTCTGTTCCTAAAGATGCGAACATAGTGCGCCTTTGGTTTTGGCAATGGTGGTTTGCTCACTAATTGTTGTTTTATAAACAACTATATCCATGATAATAGCTTCTGTTAGAGTTGACAAAACAAAATAATTCCATATTATCCGTTAAAATAAACCCCACCCAAATGATAGGTTATAGTCAAGTATCCATTTTTCAAAGATGCATTAATTAATCAACTCCAAAGCATAAATTCCATCGAAATAATTACATCCTCATATACTCCCTGAGGCCAGAACTTAAAACGAATTTAAATTGTTGTGTTACTTTAAGTAATCCAAATAATGGATATTTGTGTGATTCATGTCGCTTCACGTGAACTAGTAGTATGCACATAAACAATGATCACTGGTCGTGAATCCCTCTAGTCTTTTTTTTTTAATCCATCTAGTCCATGCACTTATTTCGAATGGGATAGATTGTATACTTATATAAGCTGCTGATCAACTATATAGTATATTCAGTATTTCTAAAATTAAGTATGAAATAGACATCATTTTAGTACGAAATAGACATGTCAAATTTGTCTCCAAAAGATAGGAATTGAGTTATGCTTCTCAACGACGGAACGTGGCATTACCTTTAACACTCATTTATGGTTGGTTCCGAAAACTATTTATATGTATGATATTCTATATCTAACGAAAACTAAAATGCTACTCCTGCAACATTTAGGAACATATTGCTTTGGTTAATATAAGGAACTTATTCAAATACAAATATATATTTAGCATGTTAGCACTAGGTGTTCAACTAACCGAGATTCCACCCACGACATGTTGAACCAAAGTTTATAACCAAATAATTTAAATGCACACAGCTGGATTCGAATTTTAGAAAAAAAAATATCAACTTTCTTTTCGTTCTGGAAATGGACCTAGTGCCAATAAGTGCGTTAAAACCACATAAAAGAATTTTGATAAATGCATATACGACCATCAGAATGAATGTGTGTTACGATTTGGTAGACCTCCAACAACCCACCGAATTGATGGTATCCATAGATTTCTTATCAGCTATCAATCATGGGAGGTTATGATCCATTAGTATATGGACAAAATCGTATCAGCATTATTTTTGTTTAATTTAGTTTTTTTCAGAGGTTCGATTAGGAATTTTGTCCGAATATGTATACTTTGTGATTGTGTAGGACATTAAAAGATCTCCCACAAGTTTATCAAATCATCTAACGAAAATAAGTTAACGAACTAATCTTTTTCGTTTTTCGTATGGATAATCAGTGATTCCATGGCATGGCACGCACGAAGTCATGTGCTGTTCAGAAAATGGCAGCCACTTAAAACCTGCCAAGCAATTTGCAAATTCTTAATTAGAGTCTGGATTACAGTCTCAATTTAGTAGGTCTTAATCCTTATTGTTTCATTCATTCACGTGGCTCATTTGCAAAATTCCAAAATACAATAAAGCCAAAAACTGTAATAATTCGTATTTTGGAGTTTATACCACTGAGCTCATAATTTTGAAAGCCATCTTAATCATCTGATCAGTCAGTAGATCTACAAGTTTTTTTCCAAAGATTAAAAAAAGTAATAGAACTATCGTAGTCGAAGAAAAACCACCCATTTTGCCATAGCAAGAATTCAAAACTTGATGGACCACTTTAATCTTTATGTCATATCATTAGCTCTTGTCGTCTCCGTATTGTTTATAATTATCTGGATCTTTCGAATTGTGGATAAATTTATATAATTTTGTTGGTAAAAATATGAGAACACTTCGACCTTTCTCTATCAAACATCCAAACTTTTATCACATATTCCCAAAACTTAAGATGAATTCATCAAGTCAGCATAGCTCTGCATTTACGTGTGTGATAACGTTATTAGATCATTATCAATATATATTGACCTAATTAAAAGTTAAACTGACCTAGAAGTAAAACAGTAGAAGTAATGTGGAAAGATACTTGACTTTGACAAAAGGTACAGTCCAACAATAAATACATCTAGACCTCTGCCCATCTACTATCTACGATTCAGCTCGACACAACTTGATAAGTTTCTCTGCAATCTTCAGTTTTATTTGTATATATATTTTTACAAAACATGCTTACCGGTAATCACTCGGATTCCATCACGTGCCACATGAATTTTTCTTCGAGTCACCTGTTTTTATGTTTCCCCGGCGATACAAACTATCAGATCAGAATTTACATTTCGAACAATTTAGCGTATTCGAGAAATTTTGATTTAGTTCTCTATATTGAAAAGTTATATACAGTATATGAATCCAAATTCACCAAGTTATAAACTTATACTGGATAAGTACGTACGTTTAGTCAAGTTGAAACTTCTGTTTGGTTACTTATCGCACAAGGGGTTAAACATGTGTTCTTCCTATTTTCAACTAGATTCAGTTGTTTATAAAATAGTAAAATGAAATGGGAAAAGAAAGATCATATTGCAAATGGAGACAAAGATCTCCGCGTCTTTAGTTAAATGAAATCTCACATTGCATATGGGTCGGTTGCAGCGTTGACATATTTATTGTTATCGTCTATCCCAATGAAACAACTGAAATATGAAATGAGATACTATGAGACATACTAATTCATAAACAAAGATTATAGTAACAATTTGACCAGCAAGAAAACTAAACGAATCAGTGATTCAGTAGTGATTTTCTTCGAGGCAAGCAATTACATGCAAATGGATAGTATAAAAAGTCACATTTTTTTTTCCTTTTAATATTTGCTACAATTAAAAATTATTAAATGTTTGGAAGCATCACTAAAGAAGAAATTATCTTTCTTCTCTCTCTAGTCTTTATCTTATTTAATTTCTCCATCTTCCTTATGATCAAATACCCAAAGCTCCATCATCTTTCTATATAAATTACTTGGACAAATTTAGAAGAAGAAGATAGGAAAGAAATAAAACAAAGAACGTTTACTTCATTGTTAAACTGGAGATGGTGTTTGGTTGGAGAAAAGCGTTCTGCAATTCCGTTTCAAGTAATCAACAACAATCATCATCACACATTCCTACACCAAGACTCCGATCAAAGTTTGGTTTTTTCTCAAACCCATCAACTCCCCGTGTCCAGTCTCCAGGCGGCAGCGGCCGTGGTAGCGGAATCGGATGCCGCTCCGCCGCTTCAACCTCAGCCGCTAACCCATCTCTTCCCACAAGTCCCAAGCTCCATTGCAGGACTACGAGCAATGCAACTCCAAGGACCAGTAACAGCTCAACTCCTAAGCTTCTCTCTAACCCTTCTTCCCCTAAATCATCATCCACTCATGGCGGCGTTTCTCTCCTCCGTGCCACACTTCTTCTCAACAAAGTAAAGATTGATTGTAATCAGTTTCCTTAATTTCATAGATTTTCAGACAGGGGTAAACTAATTAAAGTCTGTTTCTTTTTTTAATGCAGAGTAATAATAACAGATGTGGGATTTGCCTACAGAGATTGAACTCGGGTCAAATCAATTCAACGGCGATTTTCACGGCGGAGTGTTCACATTCCTTTCACCTCTCTTGCGCCGTTAAATTAGACGGCAAACGTTGCCCGTTCTGTTCCGCCGCCTGGAATTACACGCCGAGGTCGGATGCTGAGTCTGTGAATTTAGAATCCGACCCGGGGAGAGGACCCGAGATCCGAGAAATCAAGACGGGAAAATCGTTAAGAGTGTACAACGACGACGAGACCTTAGCTTACTCGCCCGTTTCTCTTGCTCACTTCAACAGCATACCGGAATCAGACGAAAACGACGACGTAGACGAAGAAGGCCATGAGTTCCCCGGATTCTTTTCCGATTCTTCAATTACTCCGGCGACGTTTTCTGGTTCGATTCCTCCCATCTCCGGGACTCTAGAGGTTAAAATGCTGCCGGAATCCGCCGTCGTGGAAACAGGGAAAAGGATCGAGACGCACGTCGTCGTGATGAAACTGAAGGCGTGTTTACCGTCGTCGTCGACGGCGGACGCGATTAGAGCGAGCAGGCCGTCGATAGATCTGGTGACGGTTCTCGATTTGAGCAGCGGCGGAGCGAGCTTGCGGACTGTTAAGCACGCGCTGAGACTGGTGATCTCTCTGCTCCGGGAGATGGATCGGCTTTCAATCGTCGTGTTCTCGACGGGATCGAAACGGTTAATGCCGTTACGACGGATGACGGATAAAGGACGGCGATCGGCGCGGCGAATCGTCGACGCACTCGTCGGAATCGAAACCGCCGGCGGCGGGGGGATGAGCGTTAACGACGCGTTGAAGAAAGCGGTTAAAGTCGTTGAAGATCGGAGGGAGAGGAATCCGTCGGCTAGTATTTTTGTTTTATCCGACGGTCAGGATCAGCCGGAGGCGGTTTTGAAAGCTAAACTAAACTCCGCGCGTGTGCCTTTCGCCGTTTCCACCACGCGCTTCTATCGTTCGGAGATCCCGGTACACTCCGTTTCGATCGCTTCTCCAAGCGCGTTGCATCACGCGCCGCTTCGAGACGCGTTCACGGAGCGAATCGCTTCTTTGCTAAACGTGGTTCTCCATGACGTCAAGCTTAATCTCGGTTTAGTCTCCGGTTCTCCGTTGACTGAGATTTCAGCGGTTTACTCTTTAACGGGTCGGTCGGGGAGTTTCGGATCCGGTTCGGCTGTTATCGTCGGCGATCTGTTCGCGGAGGAGGAGAGAGAATATCTTGTTGAGTTCAAAGTACCGACTTCTTCGTCGAGCGGGTCCCACCATGTAATGTCCGTACGATCTTCGGTCGTTGACCCCGCGACGCTTCAGCCATTGCCTTGTCCGAAAGAAAAACGTTTTTTGATCCCACGGCCACAGGCCGTCCGATTCGCATCTTCGAGCATCGAACGGTTGAGGAATACACACTTGGTGTGTCGCGCTGTAGCTGGTTCACGCAAGCTGATTGAGCGTGATGATTTTGCTGGAGCATATCAGCTTCTAACGACGGCTCGGTCAAACGCTTCTGATGATAGCTTAATGAGCCTGGACGCTGAGTTAGCTGAGCTAAGCCGGTTGAAACCGAGAATCGGTTTAGCAAACCGAACCGAAGAGAAACCTGAGCAACTTACGCCGACTTCGGCTTGGAAAGCGGCCGAGAAATTGGCGAAAGTGGCTATCATGAGGAAGCATTTAAACCGAGTCAGCGACATGCACGGCTTGGAAAACGCCAGATTTTAAGTTTTTTTTTTCTCTTAAAAAATCTTAGTTATTTTTGAAGGTATGGTATATAATTATTTCAGAAACCAATAATTTAGTAAGGAAATAATAATAAGTATAAAATGATAGAAGTGTGATTTTTTGAAAGGGACACTATAGGTGCATGATTGCGACAAGCAGTAGCCGACGGGTGTGGCCTTTTTTGTAATGCAGAGATTGGTATTGGAGAATTAATTGGTCTTTTTAGCTTTTATCATCTTCCTTTTTGTAATTTTAAGAAAATCCAAATTTCTGACTGAAAAAGTGGAAATAAATAAATGATGTATTCTTTTTGAAATAATTATACCATAAGACAGTTTTAAGTTTATTATTACACAATAGGACAGTTTATGCTACCAAGACAGTTTCTACTAACACCTTCCTTTTATCCTAAACGAGCTAGTCAGTTTGTAACTAAAGTGGGTCCCATATATCTTCTTCTTCTTCATTTTCTTCTCTTGAGTTCTTTATTTTTCTTTTTGTAAAATAAATGTTGTTTTTCTAAAACATTTTTTTCAGAAATATGTTTATAATCAATATATTTATTATCCAAACTATCTTTTGAGATATGTCAAGTTATATCTCTGATGGTGGTATAATCATGATGTATACAAGCTTTCTCGTTCAATGGATAAACCTCTGCCTCGAATTCTAAAACGTGATTCAAAACTGTGGCACTGGTTCTGAAGCTCCAGAATTGTCGTCGGTTTGCCCCTTTTTGTCACAGCCACCACCTATGTCCTATGAGAAGCTCGAAAGCAACAATGGCCAACTTTGGAATTTTTAAAAATCTGGTCCCTCATCTTTTGTATAATTTATTTTTAACCAAATATTTTTATTTGTGAAGAAGTCTGTTCTATTTTTCTCCCAAACTTCCAAGCTTTTGTTTTGTTATAGTTAAGAGTATCAACATTACAAATATAAAAAAAACAGAGTAACATTTGGGGGTTGACTGAGCAGATGTGTGTACACAAAACAAATACGTACACAACAACGATTGTACACATGTACACATATAACAAAGTTAATGTAAGAAACAATATCAACACTTATACTATCAATAAAATAAGTATTATTCACGAACATGAAAACTAATCCTTTCACGTAAGCTACACATTCATGATCCATGTCCTTATCTACAAAGTTTTTTTTTTTCATTTTTCACTTATTTCACATGTACACTAAAAGTATGTACACGCGCAATATCTTTGTGTACACAAACATGATGTACACAAAATAAAACACAAATGCAATACAATAATTATTTTGCAAAGTTTTAGCTATAAATTTGCATTTATGTTTTATTTTGTGTACATCATATTTGTGTACACCGAAAATATTGCATGTGTACATAAATTTACTATACATGTGTACAATCGTTCCTTTAGTAATATACAATGTACACATGTGAAAATGTACTCATGTACACATATTATTTTTGTGCCCGTATAATCATGTTGTGAAATTATATGGTGTTAATATATTATTGTACAAGTAATTTGTGTACAAATCTGTAATTTTTAAGGCTAAATTGTAAATAGTTGAAAGCTAAAGGACCAGTCTTGCAAATACAAGAACCTTGGTTTAGGAACAAGTCCCGTCGAGGTTTGAGAGACCCTGGTTTGGTTCGCCGACGGTTGGCAAGGAGGAGAGGTCACGGAGGAAAGTACAATGGAGCTTGACGAGCCACCGAATTGAAGACCTTGAGGAAGATGAGACGCGACGGCGCGAGAGTGACCATCTGGTGATGATGAATTGTAGACTCGCCGCAAAGTAGGAGATCGGAAACAGAGTCGGAGACTGAGCCGGCGGCGGTGTTTGTCGTAGGATGAAGGTCAAGGTGGAGAAGAAGAAGATCGAAGTGGAGAAGAGAAAGTTGTGCTCCAAAATAAAATTATTATCAAGTTTAATCCTCTTTCACGTCCACCAATAATAAGAAATTCTTTGTGTTCCAAAGAAAAATAATAATAATTAACATGGTAGGACCACTTTAGTTAGATAAATGACTTTAGTGATAATGGTTTGGTTTCTAGTTAGAAAAAACTACCCCACTAGCGGAAACTGTCTTATCCTGTAAATAAAACTTGAAAACTGTCCTAGAGTGTAAATGACTCATTCTTTTTTGAGTTTATTACACAAATGGGCAGTTTCAAGTTTTCTTTTACACAATAGAGCAGTTCCCACTAAAGAGGTAGTTTTTCAATGGAAAGACTCCAAAAAGCGTAACTGATCGTTTCATTTAGTTAGGTTAACTAACCATAAAATTGGTCAACTAAACATTTAAATGCACTTGAGTCCTAATATCTTTCTCTCTCCCTCATCGATTTTACTCCTACATTTTTTTCTCAAATCTCACAAGCCATGCTTTTCATGTTCTACAATAGCTTCACATCTATGAACCTAACCAAATAATGAAAATAATCAATATCCCAACGGCGTATGACCAAATTGTCGTCGAGGACTCGAGCTTTGACGAACTTGAGTTCTGGGTTCGAGAATTACGGAATCCTAGATGATGAAAGCTAAAGAAAAGTTGATTCTTTTGGTGCTTGGAGTTGACAGGTCAATAAACGGGTTACAGTCGAAAAGCTCCAATTCATCACCTCCTCTCCGCCCTCAGCTCCTCTGTCCAAGATGGCGTCGATGTTAGGTCTCGTTCACCGGTGGTCGTTGCTCTTCGTCGCGTCTCGTTAACATCGGCTTCTCCACGTCTCAAGCCCATGACTGCTCCATCTCGGGTCGTGCTTTCAGCCTTCGCCGCCATAGGAATTAATTCTCATTGCTGTGTCTCTGCTCCGTCGTTGCCTGCTCGCCATCGTCGTCAACGAGATCCAACGAAAAGATAGACCGAGCGACATCAATGGATGAGTTTCATCTTTTTCAGAAATAGTCCTTCGGTTTTAATTATTTTTATTATGCCCCCAAAATATTAAAATGTGCAGATTAGTCCCCAAAATCACATTATACATGACATGAGATGTACACGAGTACACGACATGGGATGTACAAAATCACATTGTGTAGAAAACAACAATCTTTCAGAAATAATCAGCTGGCTTTTGATTATTTTTATTATGGCCCCATAGCATTAAAATGTGCAGATTAGTCTCCAAAAATACATTGTACACGACATAGAATACATGAGATCTACACGTGTACACAACCAATTTGTACACGACATAGATGTACACGATTACATTGTACAGAATGTACACGGCATGGGATGTACACAATCACATTGTACATCAAACAATAATCTTTCTATATGGAAGCATGCTCCCATATTGGAATAAATCGATGGGACGAGATTTGCGGAAAATATTTCACAGGCACTGATGGTTATGCATTGAAAGCTAGATCTTGGAAGGCTTTTATTCTTTTTAACACTTCTAAATATGTTTGCATGTTTAACATATATACTTTCAAAAGAAATTTACATGTACACATGTTTTCACTATCGATAAGGGCTAATGTGTACAATATACATATCTTATTTTATCAGATGTTTACATGTACACATATGTTTGAGATTGATGTTAGATGTCCAACATGTTGTAAAGTTATGTACATTCGTTAGTGTACGTGTGTACATGTATACATTAAATGTTGGTAACATATATGTGTACAATACATATGGTAGTGTACATGTGTACATCACTGAAAAATTAAACTAATTCCATTCAAAGATGAAATGGTAATAGAATATGACTTCATATCATTATACAAAGATTAATGAAGTTGATTCTCAAATGGTAGTAGAATATGAATTACATATCATTATACAAAGCTTAATGAAGTTGATTCTCAAATGGCAGTAGAATATGACTTTCATATCTCTTTAACATATACATGCATACACCAACATTTTCGTATACATCATCGTGCTCACCCAATGTACTCGTGTACACAAACAAATGTACATACACAAAACACAAAATATATGTTTCGTTTAGATCAAAACCGTATGCAACCTGTATGTATTGAACTTCTTTCTTTCTCTCTGCTCCCATTTCATTCTCTTCAACATTCCCAAGATTCCCAGATTTCAGATTATGTCTCTCGCTTGAGAATCGGTCTGTCGAAAAAATCCTCCCAGCCAGAAGTTCTTTAAAATCATGAAGGCCATGCGCCTCTTCGCCGCTCCCCCTCCCCCCTCGATATCCTCCACCGCTTCGTCACCTTCGGAAACACAAAGATATTTATTTAGAAAGGGAAACAAAATAAAAAATCAAAGCAGTTATCACCCTAATCACCTACGTTCACTTCCACCCACAGACTCCGTCTCCTCGACATTGTTGCCGGAATCTTCAACGTACGTTGTTAAACTCTCTCACCGGCTGGAAATCGCCTCCTATTCCTCTCAAACAGAGTTTCGAGATTTATTCTCGGTAACTGATGTTTGTCAAAAGGTAAAGGTGACAGTAATTAATAACATGACCCCACTACTCCCGTTTTGAAATTCAAAAACCAAACCAAAAAATATAATAAAATAATTAACCTAATTAAATGAAATGACCAGTTACGCTTTTTGGAGTCTTTCCATTGAAAAACTACTTCTGTAGTGGGAACTGCTCTATTATGTAAAAGAAAACTTAAAACTGCCCATGTGTGTAATAAACTCTTCTTTTTTTATAAACTATAAAATGCAAAAGTGTGGTGTGGTGGATTATTAGAGAGTGTGCTTGCAACGCTGGACTTCAAAATCAAAAGTAAATTTAGACCTAGTTTATATTATCGTGCCGTTCAAATTTAATGGATTTATTATACTTTATATCTTAAATCATGATTTCTCATGTGGTCATCGTTATCGCCTAATGTTAAATTAAAGGATTACAAGGATAAAAAGGGATTCCAGGCGGTTCAATGATTAAATACTATGAGACCAAACATAAATAGACTGTTGTATGTTATGGGAAAAATCGTTGACTGAGGTTTCTCTCAAAATCTATTGGCGCTCATATCAGTACTTTGGATCATATCATAAACAATCCACATCGCATATATGTCATTTTGAAAGATGTACCTTGCTTAACATTTAGACCTTAGTTTCAAAAAAAAAAAAAACATTTAGACCAAAAAAAAAAGATGTACCTTGAAAACGAGTATAAAGGTTAAACTTGGTAAAAGTAAATAAGGATTTTTATTTATTTTCCATGAGAGAATGAATATTTTATAAAAGATATATACATTAAAGCATCTATAAATTAATAATCGATAAAGTAATAATCTTTATTAATAAATTTTGCCGGTCTTAGCTTGGACCGGTTCAAAATTTGACACAAATTCATAAAATAATAAAATAATATTTTTTTAGAAAAATCTATGTAAATATATGGTCTCATTAATACTTTATATGTATATATATTTTATATAAGTAAAAACTTATGATTATATTATTTGTTTTATATTCACAATGAAATTATTTTTATATTTTCTTAGCACTTAATATATTTTTGATGATATTATATCTACACATTTAAGTTCTATGCAATATATAAATTTCAAATTTCAAAAATAACAATTAATGTCTATAAACTAAAATCAAATATTTTATTTACCTTAGAATAATATATTTTAAAATAAGAAATTTAAATAAAAATTTTTTGTAAATTAATATTTCGTATAAATTAATAATAAAATTTGAAAGTAGAAACATTATTAATTTATAGAGATTATGTCTCCAATAATATAATGATTTGTAGGGTTAGCTGAGTCCCTTATTTTTTTGGTTCTTAAAGATGAAACTATACTACTATATTTAATCTACTAGGGAGGGACAAAAAGAATGCTATTAACAATTGTTGATGTAACTACTCCATAGTCCATACCATCATTGACAAAAGCATTATAAGGTTATGAATGGGAGGCAGGAGAAAGGCAGATCATCTGCTGTTGCAGGAGAACTGCACTTGAATCACACATTCACCATTTTCTGTTTTTAAAATTTATTTGGCAGGAGAACTGCAAGCAGTTCAGAATTTTTTGTCTTTTTCTGTGAAAAAGCAGATCTCCCACATGCAGTTCTGTCCACTACTATTTGGTGATGTTCTCCCACTTTTTTTCTTTTTTGACCAATAAATGATTTTATTACAAATTATTAATATATTTAATAATCTTCTATAATCTTTTATATTTAATACTAACCATATTTAAACTACAATATTATACATTTACATAATTAAAAATTCACATATCATATAAAAAGAGAGATAAGTAGACAATGAGATGTTTTTTTAATAGAAAATAGAAATATTTGGTTAATTACTAATATTTTCATTTTTTTAATTTTAAATTTTAGTAACATAACTTTAGTGAAATATTTATTGTTATTTACGTATTGTATTTGTATATTATGTATATTATTGTTATTTTTATTATTTAAATATATAATATATTTTTAAATTGCTTTTATCATTATAAATTGTAATTAATGTTTTCAAAATCGGACCAGAGACGGTAGATCAAACTGGTCAGACCGTGACTTATTTTTTCGACTTGTTTCTGGTTGTGTTAAAAACCGGATTTGAGTTATACCGGTAAATCCAAATAAAAAACCGGTCAAACATGCTAAAATCGTGATCTGATTCGATACTAAAAGCTGGTTTTTAATTAAGTTAAAAATTATAATTTTATAAAAATCATAAAAATTTCATACGTTTTCTAATAACCATTTAAATAAATTGAGTTTGTCATATTTTATATCATTTTATTTTGATATCATTTTAGATTCTAACAATGATAAAATTGCATGAGAATAATTTTGTAGCTGTACTTATATATATATATACATATATATATATATATATATAATTAATTAATTTAATGTAAAATTTAAATTTAAAATATGGTTGGACCAATTCAACCGTTGTTCTGTCTTTCTCCCACATGATCTGCTTGATCTGCATGATCTGCTCTTAATCTGCTTGATCTGCATGTTCTGCTTGATCTGCACCGCTTGAACTGCTTTTACCATTCGAACCCTAAATCTAGCGCCAAGTTGCAATGATTTGGGTGTTAAAAATTGAATTAAATGATCAACTAATGTGGAAGGTCCACTTAGAGACGTGATTCCGGATGGTCAGTGGCCGAAGAATCTGGAACTAATGGACAAAATACTAACATATCATTCATAGCAACTTGCATATGATTTATTAATGTTCACTACAACTAAAAATAATGAAATTCTATATTATTATTTGAAAAATCAGTTTTTTACGTGTCATATCACATTGATTTTTAGAATGATTAATTACATTTATCACATTTATTCATTAATTCGTTTTGATAAAAGCTTTGAACAAATATTGAAATCTTAATTTAAAAAAAAAATATAAATTACTAATCTATTAATCCCACAATTTGTTTTGTTATTAGTAGTTTAATGTTTTTGTTATAAAAGATACAAGTGATAAAAAAATCATATGAGTAGAAAGCACATTTAATAGATATTAATATTAAAAATATACTATATATATGCTGATATCATTTAAATTTAATTATATAACATATCAAATAGAAAAACTAATAAAATTTATTTATATGTTCACACCTATTTGATTATATATGTAATAGTTACTGATTTTTTAATTATTAAATATATATTTAGTATTTGATGATATGAAAAAAACATATAATACATAAAATAATTTATGTATATAATTAAGCTAGTAACCTTAACGAAGGAATCAAAATCTTTGGAAAATCAGTGGTATAGATAGTAAATAAAAGGGTATTGCAGAGGTTAAAATTAGATAGGATCATGCATTAATAGTAGGAGAATTACCACTAATACCACTTTCCTAATACCACTTTTCATTTATACACTAATCAATTATACCACCAGATTTTTAATGGTCAAAATACCATTGTACCCTTAAATAATTAAACCTAAACTACTCTCCTTCTTCCCCACGACATGTGTCTCTCGCCGGAGATATCGGTCAGGTTTCTCTCGCCGGAGGTATCCTCTCCGATCCGATCGGTGACTGTGAGATCGCAATTGAATACGCCTCTCATTTCAGGTAACGATGAGTGAGGGATTCGGACTGCTCTCTTCGCCACTGGTGCTTTTGGTCTATAGTAAGCCTTCTTCACACCTTTCATTGTATTGTTGGTTTGATCTAATGATTTTAATTTTAATTTTCTGCTTTAGAAGTACAAGTCGGAGCACCAGAAATGAGAGAGAGCTCCGATATTAAAGATATAATCTCCTACGGATACGATTTAATCAACTTACTGAACTCCAAGAACGGATTTGACGTCGTATCGCGCGCAAAGCTTCAACCACTCAATCACTTCGCTTGCGATGAGGATTTCAATCAGATTCAGAAATCTATTAAAGGTTAGTTTCTTCACTTGGGTCTCTAGAAAACTTCAAAAGACTGATACTTTACAAGAATCAACAATATAAAAGTGTTCAATTTGTTTTGTTTTGTTTTTAAAAAAAAATGCAGATTGTAAGAAGAAAACAGAGGAAGCTTATTCAGATGAATCAACAGGAGACGATGACATTGAGCGTCTTCAGAAAGAGCTTGATGAAGATATGTAACTAGAAAGCAAGATAAATGACGAGCTTAGATAAGTGTATATACTTTAGTTTCTAGTCCCTTGGTTCAGTGACAAGAAAAGTCTGTGTTCTGTCTGTCAATACAATTGTTGCTGATGAACTCAAAGACCTGAATGCACAATGGACATTGGTTGATGAAAAGTGGCAATCTTTAAAGAGTAAAGACCAGACGAGTTGAGAGCTGAGTAAGATGCAGTTGCTTCTTCTGAATGTTTGGTAAGATATTGGGCTTCTCAACTCCTCTTTTTATCTGCAGGAAGAAGCTTTCTATGTATGCTTGTGTCACAAAGGTTAGAAGCAGACGTTAATGATCCATCAAAGATATCAGGCTGTATCTTTCTATGTATGCTTGTGTCACAAAGGTTATACCAGAAGAAGACGTTAATGATCGATGAAAGATCTCAGGTTGTATCCTTTTTCTTTTCACCATCTCTCTACTTCACGAGTCTCATTCCTTGAGTGTTTTGAATCCTTGATTTAAAGTATTCATTAGATATGGTTTGAGAAGTTCCAATTAGAGACAAATAAGATGACGGCCTATGAGACATGTATAATGGTTTATAAGATGTTTATATTAGTTATAATGGTTTATAAATTATTTGTAAGGAATTATATATAATTTATAAAGGTTTATAAATAATTCTGAAGATTTATAGATCATTTGTAATGGTTTCTAAGTTATTTATAATGGTTTATATACACTCTGGTCTGGATGATCTTGCAGCAGCTTGCAAGGCAATGGAAGGTGTAGAAGTAATTAATGAGATTTGATGTAGGAGAGAATAAAGAAGGGTCGGGTATGGCTAACGAAGCGGTTTTCTTTTCCAATCTATTCTCGGAATGGGACTATACTCTTTCGCCAGCCTCATCCCGTCCTCCACCGTCACCTTGTACTTCAGCAACTCGTCCTCCGTGAAAACCCTTGTCAATGGTCTTTCAACTCGAGCGGAGATCACAGATGCTGCAAATGGCAGAAAGTCAAAATATTTCACCAAAAGTATAAACATGATCCTGCTAAATATTTATTTGTCTATGGAGTTTGAATATTTTTGCAGGGAGAGCTGTGTGATGTTGAACAAATGCAACTTATTATAAGCATGTATAAATATTTTATAGGCCCTTATAAAACTCTATTCTATAAATCAATTTATTATTATTTATAATAAATTAACTTAGAAATCCTTACAAACCAGTTCATAAACTCTTATAAATTAACTTGTCAATGGTCTTCCAACTCGAGCGGAGATCACAGATGCTGCAAATGGCAGAAGGTCAAAATATTTCACCAAAAGTAAACATGATCCTGCTAAATATTTATTTGTCTATGGAGTTTGAATATTTTTGCAGGGAGAGCTGTGTGATGTTGAACAACGGTAACTTATTATAAGCCTGTATAAATATTTTATAAACCCTTATAAAACTCTATTCTATAAATCAACTTATTATTATTTATAATAAATTAACTTAGAAATCCTTACAAACCAGTTCATAAACTCTTATAAATTAACTTATAAACCTTTATAATAAAAAACCAGTTTATAAACTCTGATAAATCAGTTTATAATCCCTTATAAGTTAATTTATAAACCCTTAGAAATTAATTTATAAACTATTTATGAATACTTAAAATTAATAATAGTGATTTACTATCAAAATGACTCATTTATGATTTCGCATAATCACCTATTGTTCTACAAAACCACATAAAGCAATTGCTAATCATCAATTCAGGCTACAAGATTGATGCATACACATTTCCAATTATTTATAAACCATTTATAAACACTTATAAATGACTTATAAACCCTTATAAACCTTATAATTTTTTAAATAATTTTATAAATGAAATAAAGACTTTTATAAATGATATATAAAAAACTCTTATAATGATTATTTACAAATTCTTATAAATAAATAGCTGTTATAACAATTATGAAATTTTTTTAAAAAATTATAAACTAATTTTAAAATCTATTCTTTTATAGTTTCTATAAATTATTTGTTCTTAACCAATTTACAAACACTTAAGTAATTATAAACTTTTATTAATGGGTACATTTGTTTATAGGAGTTTATAAATGATACACAAAACCTTCTAAATTCTTACAAAATACATATCAGTTTATATATACTTATAAAATTTTATAAATTAATTTATAAGGTCTTATAAACTGATTTATTATTTATAAACTGATTTATGGTTTACAAGGTGATTTTTGGGGTTTTAAGATAATATATTATTTTTATTAACTAATTTTAGTTTTATAAGTGTTATACACCGATTTATAACCCTTCTGATATTTTTCTAGCAGAATATATATTTTTCTAACAGCTCTAGAAGAGCCTCTAAACCGTTTATATACCTTTTATAAATTCTTATAAAGCCTTTATAATTTTTTTATAAACCTTTATAAACGGTTTATAAACTATGAATAAATATTTTTATAAATCTTTATAAACTTTTATAAATTATATCTTTATAATTGTTTTTATAAATCTTTGTTATAGACCCTTAATTAACATTTTAGAAACCTTTATAAACTTCTACAAATATTTATAAACCTTTATAAAAGGTTTATAATCTCTTTATAAGTTCTTATTAATTAACCTTATAAAATGATTTATGAACTCTTATAAAATCATTTTTATATTTATAAAATATTTTATAAACTCTTATAAACTTTTGTAACTGGCTTTATAAATTCTTATAAGTAGATTTATAGACTTTGAAATAGTTTGTTAACTATTATTACTGATTTTCGAATTACTTTTTGCTTCTTAATATTACCAAAGATATATCCACTTTTGTAATCATAGGTACGTGAAGCAGAACTAGAGACAAGTGCGAAAACCTCTGGAAAGAGTTAGCTATTGCATTTACGTTGAGATTGTTGGTTTTCCATCATAGTATAAGAAACCACAGTGAAGTGAAGTGAGCGTCCCTGCTGTTTTATTGTGTTTTGGATGGCTTGGAAAGGAAACAACATGTGGATTTGTCTGTTTTGTAACAATAAGATCTTTTCCGTAATGAAGGTAAAAGTCCCAAATAACTTATCTGTTAGGCTCTCTGTTGCAACCTTGTTATACTATATGTCCAATGTTCTTCACATGCTTCCTTTTAACATGAAAACAAAACATATCTTGATCTTCATCACATGAACCATCAAGAGGATGATTCTAGGAAGAAGAACAGACATTTCCTGATTATTTCATAACATTAACCAATCGATAACTTATCTAGAAAAACACACATTATTTATGAAATATTAATCATCATTTTAGAAAAAGAAACGTTATGGAAGATGACAAAGTGGTTGATGACAGAACATGAGTTTCTAAGGTTACCAATATTGTTTCTGTAATGTGTGTCCCACAAAACGTAAGATACATGAGGGAATTTTGCTTGGTAAAACATAAAACAATGAACTTGGTCTAGCAGTTTCACCTGCAGAGAGATTGAAGGACTAGACTAGTTCAATGAGTAAAGGCATAGAACCAAGTACTTGTGTCAACAGTAACAGTAGCATGTGCATGTTCCATTCCTAGTTGACAATGACATGAAGAAAGATTAGTAAATGTCTTTGGACAACCAAAGAGAACATAACAGTATCTTGGTAACACCAAAGAACCACTAAGCATTATTGCTTTGCGAAACAATACTCTGGCCTAACAGTACTATTACACCACATAACTAAGTTTAAAGCTTTCCCTAAGAAAAAATCATTTCTTTAAGTAACTATCTGAAATCCAACCAGCACATCAAAGTAAGATCATGCCCAACTTTCCTCAGTCCCAACAGAACTATACTGATTCATGATAGAAAAAAAAAAGATTAAGTCAAAAGCCTTTTGTCGCTATAAGATCTGAATGTTTTATTTGATTTGCCTCATTAATAGGCTCCCGAAGTGACGCTGATCGTTATGATTGGAGGCACAATCTCCTTTCCTCCAGCTTTCCTTAGTTTAAAATCCACCTTAAACCCTCAAAACGCAGTACCGCATCCATCATCACAAGTTACGATTCACGAGAGGATGCAATGACAACCAGCGAGCTATTCAATCAGCGACGAGGATCTCAAATCAGGAGGCTTTCCTCTCTGTCATACAACAGCGGCTAAGCTCCGTGAAAACGGCGAAGCTGAATTTCCATGAAAACGACGAAGCTGAATCTCCATGAATTTGACAACGAAGCTCTATGAAGACGGCAACAGCTAAGCGCGCTAATTGTGAAGCAAGGTTATATCTTGTACAGAAGTATGAGTCAACATTGTGGAGGTTTGGAATCCCAGAGAACCGGTCGTGTGAGAGAGATACGGCGGATCTCCGGTGACTCCGAGAAAATCGATCGCCAAAAGAGAGAGATGAAGAAAACGATGATTGAGAAAAGATAAGGGAAGGATACTATTGTCTTTTGTCCATTAATGAACATAGTATTTATGAAAATGTCACTAGACTAGTGGTAAAATTGAAAAGTGGTATCAAACAAAGTGTAAAAGTAAAATTTCTCCTTAATAGTACATATATAACATTTTAAAACATATATAATTTAATGAAAACGAATTTCCTTTTAAAAAATGAATTTAATATAAAAGAAAATATCTTTAATATTAATATATCAGTATTAGTTTATATATATAAAGCAAGTAATTTAATAAAGCCGATTTTTATATAAATCAAAAAGTAATATAATATATAATTTCTTTAATATAAAATATATCTAAAACTAGAATTAAAGAAAAACTAATTATTTTTTATATATCAAAAGAATGTAGTATCAAAAAGGAAATATATTTAATATATAAATATATAAAAATTTATTTTATATTTATAACATTTTAACTAAAAAATGAATTTTCTTAAAATCTCAAATTTAGAAAAAAAATATAATTTTTCCATAAATCACGTTGGTTTTATGACTTTATCAGTTTTCTTATGACATAAAAATTTATAATATCTCATTAGTAAAATAAATACATCAAATTAGTCAGGAATATCTTTTTAAGATTTTTTTGAAAAAATCTTATTTATAAATTTGGTCACGTTAATTAGAAACATTTTCTTGTAGGACATAATTTTAAAACATTCTTATTTATAAATTTTTCCCGTTACTCGAACATCATAATTACTTTAAAATTTTATTTTAATCAGTTTTTAATTTCTTTTTTTTTTCAGCAAGAAATTTACAGACTCATGTTGACTCTGTAAACCATATTGGTAACTCCGCATCCATGTGAACGACAAAGGACAGTTGCTTGCATGCATTACGTGCTAAGCTATCCGCCCGAAGGATCAGCTTTTAATTTCTAAATCTATAGTTTTCCTCTATAACTAAAAATTTTCAACTTAATAATATATGGATGTTCATATTCTTATGTATAGAAGCAACTAATTCTTTAAAGTTTGAACCATCAATATAGATATTTCAATATCTAAGATTCTATTTTATTCACGAAAATTATGTTTTTTACACCCATTATCTTTGGTATAAAAATTCATTCATTCTTGAATAATTGAAAGACCAAAGTGAATATCATAAAGTAACTATATAATGAAAGAAGAATGACTTAGTTAACTAAACATTTTATCGAAACAACATTTATAACATGTAACAGAGCCAGCTATAGCTTTAATATTTTTGTCTTCACAAAATAAAACAAAATATGTTATTTACATGAAAGTTTTCTAAAACATAAGGTAACTTTAATTGAATTTATTTTTTTGTGTAACTTTTAAATGTAAAGTTATATTTTGAATAATGAAATTTTAAACAGATTTTAAACAATATTTTTTTTAATTTTGTTTGTTTATAAATTTTATAAGTGATTTGTGATAATAAAAATAAACAAAACGAAAAATTATAATTGAAATAACCATACAAACAAGAAGAAACTAATTAACATCATATAAAAATCAAACAAGAATTTTAGAAACAAATATCATAGCAAAATTAAATATTCTGCATAATCAAATATATTAAAACATCATAACTCAATAACTCATAAACGATGCTTAATAAAAATAATATAAATATAAAACTAAACTAAACAAAAGTAAAGATTAATAACTATTACAATTTAGGTTTTACATAAATATTCATTCCCACATATATATGCGATGATTCTCCTAGTACAATTTATTTTTGTAGAATTTAGGGCTATGTACTGTTCGAAGATTGAAAAAGCAACACAAACAAATAAAATCGTTGTTAACATATAAATAACTATAAATAATATCATCCTACTATATAAAAGAAGCTAAATCCTAGCTTTTCTAGAAGTGCCACATAGGCAAAATATTCTCCACCTATCAAACTGCCATGCCACTAGCGGATTGGGCTTCGAATTAAAATTGCAATAAAGATTTGGGCTTCGTTGTCGCTTACAAAAATCTCGGTTTGTCTACGATTTGCCGGTGGGCCAGGTAAAAAAAAAATCTCGCAGCCCAGCCCATTAACCCAAATCACCGTCTTCGTAAAACTATTTCCTTCGGACAATTACTTATTTCAACTGTCAAACTATTTTCTTTTGAATTTTCTATTTTTTCAGACAATTTATTATTTCTACTGTTTCCTTTAACAATGTGGGAACCGGCTAAGTTTTCTTTCATCTTAAAATTGTCCGTCCAAAATAACACAACCCCCTCATTTCACACACAATCACTATAAATTTCTAAAAAAAAACTAAATTCTACTATCAAATGCACCCAACAAATTTACAACTACCAGTTCCAGTTACTTATGCTTCGACCTCATTCAAATAATTATGGGCCGGCCTACTTTAATTTTTAAATAACCATGTTAATAATTTAAAAAAAAACAAACAAACCATAACTATGTTCACTTCAAAAAAATATAAAATTAATAAAAGATGGGCAATACAAAATAATTCTCATTCTTATATGTGCAGAACATGCAGCAGAATATCAAAACAATTGGGGCGACACCCTCAGACCGCATCCAATAATCGTTAGGATCATTAGGATGTGGCCCATCACAAATCACAAAAATAAAATTGCTTTCCTATGAACAACTTTCATTTGTCTTGATATCCAAGTTTGTCTTAAAAATATTTACTTTTAATTATTCAAACTGCATTTCAAATGATGGTTTTTAACCACTAAACAGGAACAAATAATTGAAGGGAGGGTGTCTATTTCTACGTCTGACACAATCTAACAACGCTTCGAGGAAGGGAAAATTTATCACATTAGATATTTTAATCTTCTTCCCAATAACCAACGGTACATGCTTACCGTTAAACCATACATAATCAATATTAATGAGACAACAATTATTACACTGATTCAAGAAAACATTCAACCGATCCCTTCATACATATTCCGGCCCCAACGCTACCACCAGTTGATCAGCTTAGCAAATGCAACCAACTTCCTCCCAGGTAAAAAAAAAACCAATAACTCTCTCACATACAAATAAACACTAAATTTTTGTCCTTAAAACCAAATTATTCCTACAGATGTTGTTGGCCGCATATGCCTCATCCAAAGAAGTGATTTATATAACCACTACACAGATTCAAAAATCACCATTGGATTGCGTTTAGACAGGTACTAACTTTTTATTAAATAACAATTGGTTTACAACTAAACAAAATATAATACAATAATTATTTGTAGATCGAAATTGATAAGTCTAACTTTATTGGACAAGGAGGCCTCTAATTTCAGGGAGTTAAATCACATATATACCAGGAAAAACCAAATCGTAATCATCACAAGTATTATTCCACAGTTACATGAAGGTAATAAACTAAACATAAATTTTATGTCAAAATAAATGCTTACAAATATTTGACTTTTTCATGAAAACTATCACTCACAACCACACCTAGATCGCGCTTCTACTTTGACAACGATATTGGTATCATACAACGCTTCCAAAAGAGGAATAAACTGCTATCTTAAGCTTCATAGCAAACGACACCAGTCAACTTTTAAAAATTTTACGTTACCGATTCCTACGTCAATTAAATAGGCACACTGAAATACTGTTTTCTCTTACGAATATTGAATTCCTCAAAACAATTTATTATTAAAACTTACTGTTGTTTAAAAAAAAATGATTACCGCTTCTAACGTCTTCGCATTATAAAATAAACAAAACATAACTTACCCTTTCAGAAACTTCAAAACCCCCAATTTTAATTGAACTGGACTTTTATTAAACATGTAATCCGCGCGAAGCGCGGGCACCGACCCTAGTTTAATATAAAATTAACTAAAGTAATGGATTAGATTCTATATCCTTTCATAAATAGAAAATTACATTCATTTACACTTAAATAAGGTTTTATATTAAATTAAATATTGTATATAAATAAAATGTTAGAGTTAATAAATTGACATCAAGTAAGCTTTATAGCTAAAAATTGATCAAAAATACATGACACAATTAATAAAATATATCACTATAGATTTTATTAAAAATTCATAACAAAATGATTGAAATAATTGAAAAATAAAACTAAGTAATATATTATATAATATATTATATATTTTCAAATATAATATAACTATATATTTTCAAATATACAAAATAAAAATGCTAACACATTTTATTTCGTCAATTAAATTTTGTTAATATTTTCGCGCTTTAAAGCGAAGATCATAATCTAGTTCATCTTTAAAAAGTTAATATCATTTTCATGTGATGCAAAATCTTTTTGCCTATGGAACAACTTCACTATCTACTGGTGCAATCTTTTAAATGGGACAAATCAAGAATCAAGCAAATAAGGTTTACATGCAACCAAAAAATTGAAGTACAATATTTTCGCGTTTTTAAAGCGTGAATCATAATCTAGTTCATCTTTAAAAAGTAATATTTTTTACATGTGATGCAAGATCTTTTTTCCTCTATAACAACTTCACTATCTACTGATACAACCTTTCAAATGGGAAAAACCAAGAATCAAACACATAAGGTTTACATGCAACCGAAAAATCTAAGTAAAACATCATCACTTTCTTTTTTTCCAAGGACTAAAACAAAACAAATAAATCCAAGAAGAATTTGAGTATTGCAATTAAGAACATTACAAGAACGGTAGTTAATAAATCACACGACCCTCTCAAACATTACCCTATTGCCAACCTTTTTAACTCTTTATATGTTTGGAAATCTTGTATCTTCAACACAAACTGATCAGTCTTATCAACATTAAGAACATTTAGGAAGAAAGAGGAGAAGAAGTAAAAGAAGATCATTCTTGTACATGAAAGATGAATGCAACAGTTGGATATCTAATGATGATGTTTCTCATTTTGATTCCCTCTCCACTATATGGTAAGTTTAATATATTTAATCATCATGTTAAGTTTAAGATATCAATAAGTTAATTCCAGCTTCTGACAGTTCCAAAGACTCGACAACATCTTCTTCCGTCAAGTGTTCTCCTTGTGATCATGGGAAGGAAGCAAATCCAGAGTGTGATTGCAAGAACCCAATCAAATGAGCATGTACTTCACTCATCCCTCCTTGCCAAAAGTAAAAATAATCTCTTTGGGAGTTAAATTTTTTTTTTTTTTTGCTCCTCATAACATTTTACACAAAAACAAACCAAAACAGAACCAACAAAGCAAAAAATTAAGTAAAAAACAAGAGAAAAATGATGATCAAAACAGAAATATATTTTCAATATGTTCACGAGTGAATTTCAATGTTTTAAAGATATATTATCGATGTCAAACCTTTAGTTTTATATATCTCCATCACCAACTTTAATTTGACAAAGCGTGTAAAACTACTTTAGTTTTGTATTTTTTATGCATGCTTACAATTAATTTTGGTAAAATGTATATTTTTATACAGAATATGATATATAAGTTGATGTAAAAATTATATTCGTAAGTATATTTAGCTTATTTATATTAATTTGATATATATATATATATATATATTAATTTAATGGTGATATATGAGTTATTAGTTATTAATATATCTTGACAAAAATAAACATTTATATATATATGAATTAATAGTCATCACCATATTTTAAAAACTTTACAAAAAAATATAAATCTTTATAACGAAAATCGTACATGTCATAATAAAATTAATGTCGTGTCATATATTTTTTTTTAAAACATGTTTTTTTGTTGAAATTGAATGTTGTGATAACACATGCAAATCATTTCACAGTTAATGTTTAGTGTCAGATTTTGATGTATTTGTAGCTCAATAGAGCCAAATATTGTAAACAAAAGATGAGAGAATTGATATTTATTTACCAAGCCCGTTAAAGCCTTAACCTTTCATGCCGTCACTGCTTGAACTGATATGTAAAAGCTGTAGAGTATTTACTAGCGAGAAAATGTTTCAACGGGCTCTACAAACAACTTGTCAAAGAAAATGGACCTATCCCCCAAAGGCCCAAACTATGTAATTTAAACTTTAAAGCTACGCATGCCTTAGAAATTTATGACTTTTCTAAGCTCTTTTTTTTTTTTGCTGAAGCCTTTTGTTAAGTATGGGACAACCTGTAACTGTTGTTTTTTAAAAAAAAAATTGAGCAAAAACAACGAAATATGTTATCAGTTTTTATGTTGTTTATAAAGTATAAGAATATAGATATCATTGTGTTGTGTTTGATATGAAAATACAAGATGCATACAGAGCCGGACCCATCTTGAACAAAGGAGAATTAGCTGCCACAGATTAAAAATATATTTTAGCAAATTTGTTATCTGGTATTGGAAATTCTGTAGCTCAATTGGTCTGTTTTTTCCCCATCTGATCCGTCTTTAATTGTGCAACCTGAGTTCATACCTTCCTTTTGCATTTTTTAAAAAAAATTCTATTCATTTTAATTTTAAGTTAGACCAAGCCCAATTAGTGACACCCCTAAAATATAATCATGGATTCGTCACTGCCATTGGATGCATATATATAGAGGTAATATTAACATAATGTCAACACCAAATAATGTTAACTTTCCTAAATACGTATGGTACATATGCTAAAAATATTTTGAGATTAACTTGCTTTTTAAGTTTTGAAGGTCTTCATGAATTTTACAAATTTCACAATTTTAGTTCTTAAGATACACATTTTACAGTCTCACATACTCTAATATTAATTATGTATATTTACATATTTTAAAAAGGAACTTAAATTAAATTTTGATGATATGTTACATCTGTATCAGTAGGAAATGTGCTATTAGAGCATTTCCAAAGAAACTCTATAACTTCAAATATAGATTTTTTACTTTCCAAAAAAAAAACTTCAAAACTTCAAATTTAGAATTTTGAGTAGTGAAACTTTAAATATTTGTATCTTGGTCCTTATAATTAATTATATATCACATTTATGATTCTTAAGTATTTTTTTCATTCATAGTTTTAATTTTTAAAACTTTTGTATATTTTAAATTTATTTTTATAAATATAAATTTTACACATAATTTTTAAAAATAAAATAAAATAAGATTTATAATATTTTAAAAGTAGAATTAGATAACAAGAATATTACAAAAGAAACTTAATAGAGTTGTTTTAAGAAGATACTTGAAGACATAGTTATTACGTAAATTTAAATATTACAACAGCACTAATAGTTTAGTAAATTTTCTCCGAAACTTCTAAAATATTTTCCAAACAAATGTTGTGTAACAAAAAAAATGGAGCTAAGAAAATAATTTTATCTAGTAATATGATATTGCTCAAAAAAATGTAGTAATATGGTATGTTGCTTTTAGTTTAATATGTAATATGTATTTCTATTAATAATTTTATATTTTGATATAAGATTTTATTAATTAATATTACTATAATATTTTTATATATGTGCTAGTTATCTATAAAGTTTTATGGATTTATATTAATTATGATAAATATAAGGAGCATAATGTAAATTACAAATAATTTTGAAATTAAATTTGAAGTTTTGATTTGGAAGAAGAATATTTTGAAATTTTAAATATATAGTTTGCAAAATTTTATAGTACTGAGTCTTTTTGGAGATGTTTTTAGCATAAGCAAAAGGTAACGTATGTATTTACTGACATTTCTCTCTCCGTTATTACACTATTACTGTATTAGTGGTAAATTATCTACTGACTACATTCAATTAATGCGGTTTACATTTTCATTAAAAAAAAAGATTGGTCAACTCTAAAACGTGCACGTGTTATTGCCGTCATCGTGATACGACGAATATACGATATAGAGATAAGTCAGCAGACGTGGCTATGATCTGCAAAAGCTGTCAACATTGACCTTTCGATCTCTTTCCCTTTAAATCAACGGTTCAGATCAACATAGTGACACTTGTCTTTCTAAAAGGTTAAGTATAATTGAACTTATCGAGGTTGAGTAAACTTTGGTTTACAACAGCCCACGTTGGATCGTCTTTTCAAAATAATACAGCGATATTATTTCTTTCGGAATACTGTTTTTTGATCAAAAGACTTGTGCCTTGAACCAGCGATATAAATACTTATTAAAAAATATAGTATACATTAGTACATTTTGTATATACTTAACATAAGAAGAGTACAAGAGATGCGAGTTTCAAGTTTTCGTGTAATTTAATTTAGTAAAACTATGTCAAACAACTGAAGTAATAATCTAATTGATTAGAGAGAAATCGTGCTTAAGAGATACGTTTGTACTTTGGAAAACGACATTTTACATTTGAAACCAAAAATATATTGTTACCCGAATTGTCTTATGATTAGAAACGCGGATACATTAAAACGTTATCGACCATCGGCTAAATCGGGTATCTATTATGCAAATTGATCTTCCATGTGCACAAGTGACTAGTTCTGTGTTAAAACCAACGCAATATCTAGTCATCTTACCATATTACTAGTAGACTACGAATAATCTTATCTACAAAATCACATACACACTAACACACATTGCTACATGTGTAGCATGATTATGAATCTATGATCAATTATTTAAAGACCAATACGACGTTCGGACAGGCTAATCAAGACGCGTATTTTGATTGATTAAAAGAAACCGAGTCAAAGGAAAGCCTATAAAAGCGGATTCATCTTCCTCTTTTCCATCATCAACCATTGATTTCCTCTCCTCCATAAAATTTCTTTTCATCTTATTTATATACTCTTATTCTTCTACAAGAAGAAAACAGAAGACATTCTGGTAATAACATTCTCTTCATACCTCAATTTGCATTCATAAACCTGTATATACTTGTGTTAATTGTGTATATTAATCACAAGTTGGTGGAAAATGGCGGGAAACGGAAACGAAAACGCTGATGGAGACTTCAGTTTCTCGGCTGCTGCGGCGCGTGATGCGCTTCCAAGGATCACGACGGAGAAGGGAGCCAAGTCTGCAGACGTGTGTCATGATGACACCGCACCGCGGGTCAACTTCCAGACCATTGATGAGCTCCACAGTCTCCAGAAGAAACGATCTGCTCCCACCACTCCTCTCAAAGAAGGAGGTGGTGTAGTGATGGGAACCAGTGGCCCTACCACTCCTTCATCCGGCGAGACCATGCTTCAATCCGTCAGGTGTGTACATTCGCTATTAATAATCCATGGAATCATTCCATCGTTTTGCATGTTACCACTCATGGACCAAAATACATTTCTCGGTCGATGATATATTTGATAAAATAATGGTAACGAACATTATAAATTTTTGACGAATTAATCGACAGTGCATCGTTGGCTTCGTTGACGAGAGAGACAGGACCGAAGTTAATCAGAGGAGATCCCACGTCGGCCGCGAAAGTTGCACACGTTCCACACACTCCTACGTCAGTTCCAGCTGCTGACGTCAGTGACAGCGGCTTGAAATTCACTCATATCCTTCACAACCTCTCTCCCGCCGGTAACCACCCAAAAAACGCCACCCATTTTCATTAACAAGATTTTATTACAACTTTTAATGAAACACAGAAGTCACATTTCGAATTTTATGATTTGCAGAATTGTACGAGCAGGCGATAAAATATGAGAAAGGATCGTTTGTGACATCGACCGGTGCGTTGGCGACGTTGTCGGGAGCCAAAACCGGTCGGTCTCCTAAAGACAAGCGTGTGGTTAAGGACGAGACAACTGCGTCCGAGCTTTGGTGGGGAAAGTAAGTCCCTCTCTTATCTACATTTACATAATCAAGATCACCAAATATTGAACGTTGGAAACTGTATATTGATATGGTGTTATTAATCATATCATCCCTAATGCATTACGTTACATTTTTTTTACAACAGAGGATCACCAAACATTGAAATGGATGAACAAACATTTTTGGTGAACCGAGAAAGAGCTGTTGATTACTTGAACTCTCTGGACAAGGTAACTTATTTAAACAAACATTAAAGATTATGGTTGAAATTATTTGCACTATTAAGTAAAATACACACATTAAGGATTATATATGTGTTATGGTCAGGTGTTTGTGAATGATCAATACCTAAACTGGGACCCAGAGAACAGAATCAAAGTCAGAATAGTATCAGCAAGAGCTTACCATTCACTATTCATGCACAACATGTGTATCCGTCCAACACCTGAGGAGCTAGAGAATTTTGGGACACCTGATTTCACCATCTACAACGCAGGAAAATTCCCATGCAACCGTTACACTCATTACATGACATCATCGACTAGTGTCGACATAAACCTAGGAAGAAGAGAGATGGTGATTCTAGGGACGCAATATGCTGGAGAAATGAAGAAAGGGCTCTTTGGTGTGATGCACTATCTGATGCCTAAGAGAAAGATTTTATCACTTCACTCCGGTTGTAACATGGGAAAAGAGGGAGATGTTGCTCTCTTTTTCGGTTTATCTGGAACCGGAAAGACTACATTGTCGACCGATCATAACCGGTATTTGATTGGAGATGATGAGCATTGTTGGAGTGATGCTGGAGTCTCGAATATCGAAGGTGGCTGTTACGCGAAATGTATTGATTTATCGAGGGAGAAAGAGCCTGATATCTGGAACGCTATCAAGTTCGGAACTGGTATGTACATCATTATAACATAAACTTTTTTTTTACAAGCCTAACGTATATGTCATGTAACAGTTTTGGAGAATGTTGTGTTTGATGAGCACACGAGAGAAGTGGATTATAATGACAAGTCGGTGACGGAGAACACACGTGCGGCTTATCCGATTGAGTATATCCCTAACTCTAAGATACCATGCGTTGGACCACACCCTAAGAACGTGATCCTATTGGCTTGTGACGCCTTTGGTGTGTTGCCGCCAATCAGCAAGTTGGATCTTGCTCAGACTATGTATCATTTCATCAGTGGATACACTGCTCTCGTAAGTCTTCTTCTATCATTATCATCCAAGACATACGACCTCCAGGTTGATGAGCAACGAATCTGTGGTTTTGTAGGTTGCAGGAACAGAGGAAGGAGTTAAGGAGCCAAGAGCGACTTTCTCGGCTTGTTTTGGTGCTGCGTTCATTATGCTTCACCCAACCAAATACGCAGCTATGTTAGCCGAGAAAATGCAAGCTCAAGGTGCCACCGGTTGGCTTGTTAACACCGGCTGGTCCGGTGGAAGGTACTACCATCTATCTCTACTTCAAGCTCTCTCTCTCGAACATAAATCATCCGTTAAAACTTTGTACTGTTGATAAATTTGTAGCTATGGAGCTGGAAGTCGGATCAAGTTGGCGTATACAAGAAAGATAATTGATGCTATACATTCAGGAAGTCTGCTGAATGCAACATATCACAAAACAGAAATTTTTGGTTTGGAGATTCCAAATGAAGTTGAAGGAGTGCCTTCTGAGATTCTGGAACCTATGAATGCAGTAAGTTAGAAAGAAGAGAGACAAAAAAAAATTATTAGTAGTATTTGATAGGAATGAGAATAAAAACCAATTAGTTAATGAATATGTGTTTTGTTTGGTGCAGTGGGAAGACAAAGAGGCTTATAAAGACACATTGTTGAAGTTGGCTGGTTTGTTTAGAAACAATTTTGAGACATTCACTAGTCATAAGATTGGAGATGATGGAAAATTGACTGAAGAGATTCTTGCAGCTGGTCCAAACTTCTAAACTAATGAAGATGATGAACCAACCATTTAAACAAAATATAAAATAAAAATAAAAGGCTTATATGATAATTTAAAATAAATTGAATAATGTTTAGACAATTTTTTTATAAAAAAACTCCATGTATTTGGCGGCTCATTTATTTTTTTGTCATAATTTTCTTCTAATTGAAATGAGAACTATTCTTTTTCTTTTCTTTCATGAATGTTTTATCCAAAAATAAGTTTTCAAACTCTGTTCATGGAAACCCTCGCTACAAACAAGTGCTTATTTCTTCAAATAGTTGCAATGTGGCAATCCTCTGTCAAGCATTTTTTTGGTTATTGTATTGTTGATCTAAGTTGATCAAAGTTTCCCGAGAATTAGCTTAAGATTCAAAAGAATAAATCATGGTTTGGCAGAACATAGAGTTGTGGTGTTGTAACAATTACACATTTTTAATCGTTTTTAAAGTAGAATTATAAGATTAGACAATGTATTACGTGTGTGATTTTGTTGCTTGAAGTATTTACTTTTTTTTTCTCTTAAATGTTTAAAACAAAGAAAAAAAAATTCCATCCATTTTATTAGTCTATAAAGACTGAAAAGGATAAAAAGCTTATTTTTATTCAAAAAATTAGTTTATGTACACCAAAGAAATCAAGAAGGAAAGGAGAAAGAAACTGAATCAAATGAATTGTAGTTTAACTGAACAAATGTGGAAGAAAAAAAATCTAAAAAAATTATTTTGTGGTGGAAAAAAGAATGATAAATGTCTTCAAAATTTAGACGGGAACAGAGTTGTTGTCTGCTTTGGTTTCCAATTTCTCTTCCTCCTCGACCTCATCGTCACTCTTTTCATTAGACCGGTCCACACTATTCATAAATATCCCTGCAAACAAACAAACAAGATAACTTACAAAACTATACATACATCAAGCAAGAAGAAAACAGAATCTCAAGTACTAACCAATGCCCCATATAATAGCTGCGAGGAAGAGGATTGACGTTATTATAAGAGTTGAAGTCCTCCAGTTTTTGAGACGGTCCTGCATTTTTCCATATAGAGGGGAAGAAGGAACATCGCCTAAGATATGGATCAAAACAGTTGAAGAAGCCATCGATAGTGGTCTCAAGTTTGGTCTAACGCAATGTAGACACACAAAGTTAACCGGAGCCTGCATAAAAGAAGACACCAGAGTAAGTAAGAATCTCAAATGCAACGGTAGATGAGAAACAGAAAGCTCTTTAAAAGAATTGATGACCTGTGGAGCAAAGATTAAGATCTCTCCCACCGCGAATAGACCGATGAAGGCATACATATTCTTCATGCAGAAAGCAGCGAAACAAAACGCTGCCCCGAATAGAGTTGATGCCGCTAGTAACTGTATAAAAACAATCAAGTAAAGATAAGTGAGAGTTTAGTGAGAGTTTTAGGATCTTAGTTTTAATTTACCTTGAAGGTGTTTTGAAGTGTAGCGTTGATGCGATCAAGCACATAGCTCCCGCCTAACGTTCCAATGATCCCACAGATGATAGTAAGGCCTCCGAAAATCATGTCTGCGTTTTTCATGTGGTAGATACCAAAACCAGCTTTTGGTCCCCAATATGAGTAAGCTCCTATCACAAAGTTGTAGGTGATGTAGCCAAGAACGTTCACTATAAATACTTTCTCGCTGAATAGAGCCTTCATGTCTTTTCCAAACAAGACTACCAGGTTTTGTGTCTTTGGTCTGTACCCCAAAAGAAAAATAGAAGAATGTTAGTGTGTGTACATATATATATATATATATATATATAGATGGTGTTTTGAATAGGACAGAACAGCAGCTACTCACTTGGGGGTAACGTTTTTGATTTGGGAAGCTTCTGCATGTGTAAGAGCGACCGTTTCAATAGATGTAGAGGGTTTCTTCGATTCTTTAGCAGCAAAACCTATTAGGCAAAGAAGAAGAACATTATAATCAAAAGTAACCAACCAGAAGACACTATATGATTATAGCGAGAATGAAAAGATAACAGCTACCTTTGAGCTGTGGAGGTTTGATACAGAAGGACAAAACAACAAAGAAAGCCATTGCGATTGCCTCAATGTAAAACGCCCAACGCCATCCGAGATGGTTTCCAACCTGAACGTCAAAGCAAACAATATATTATAAACTTAAACATATAAAGCAGAACACTTGAAATAAACAGAGAAAGAGTCGAACATTATACTTACATATCCACCAAACACGTAGCCTAAAGCAACTCCTGCTGGTATACACATGTAGAACAGTCCAAGCCACAGATTTTTCTGGAAAAACAGTACAAAAGGATCAACTAGTTTAGCATCATAACAGACAAAAGAAAAAAAACCAAAAGAGTATCAGCAACGAAAACAAACCCTTGCAGCAGGAGCGCTATCATCGATGTAAGGTGCTGCAAGACTAATGAAGGAAGCTTCACCAACCCCAACAAACCTGTTAAAAGAAAAAGATGATAAGCAAATAAACAGAAGAGGGAATTGCAAAGAGTTGAGAGGCTCTCACTCACATTCGGAAAACAGCAATCATCCAGAAGTTGTAAGAGAAGCCGCAACCAACAGCAGCGAGAGTCCAAACAGTAAGTCCCACTCCAATTAGTTTAAAAGGAGTGAACCTGCAAAGCAAATCAAAAACACTGACTTTTTAACTAACACAGATTCATGATTACCACAAAAAAAAAAAAAAAAAAAAAGATGCTTAAAAAACCTTTTGGAGAGTGCAGCGAAGATAGGAGAAGCGACAAGAAGACCAACCATAAACGCAGAGGACAAAAGACCATCTTGGAAGTTGCTTAACCTAAACTCTCCTCTGTATCAACAACACAAAGTTTCAGTCTTTCATTGTCAAAATTTAGAAAAAAACAAAAAAGAAGGAAGTCTTACTGAATGCCAGTGCCAGCAGAGCAAAGGCCCTTGGCATCACAAGTCCTCGAGCTTCCGTTAACACCATTACTCGCAATCACTCCTCGATCCACGTAATTGATCAGGTTCACGATACACAAGATCGCAACGAATCTACAAACAAAAAAAAAAGATTCAATCTAGTTCTCGTGACAGAGATTCAAAATCACGAAGCTCTATATTGCCGTCAAAAACTTTTATGGAATCATAAAATCCAAAATAATAGATTTTATCTCATTCACGCTTAAATCGTGAGAGAGAGAGAGAGAGAGAGAAATCATTATCGTCATCATCATCATCGTCAATAAAAGAAGAAGAAAGAAGAAAATTGTAACCTTCCAGGAGTCCAAAATCGTTTTGTAGCGGTCGAAGAAGATGCTTCTGCTGCTGCTGTTACAGCCGGAGAATCTCTCTGGTCACCATGTTTCGTCATTATCTTTTTTTTTTCGCTCTCAGATTGATTACACTTGTTTCTTTACTTAAAACGATAATAATTAAATTATTTTACATATATATAACACAGCTCTTTCTTTTATTCCTAGAAAATCGATATTCCTGTTTTGATTTGGAGTATATTCCTATTTCACAACCATATCAGTTTTTTGATTTTCCTTTTTTTAATCAACAGAATTTTAACAAACAAAATAATCAAACGTAATAAGCTATTTTTAGGAGAAAAAGACCAAAATAGCACTAAATCAAGTTTTTGTTCCCAAATTAGCACTTAATGCTAAAAGTCACAAAATAGCACTCAATGGGTGGAGTTTAGGGTTTAGAATTTAGGGTTTAGGTTTAGAATTTATGTTTTGGGGTTTAGAGTTGAGAAGTGAGGTTTTGGGGATAAGATTTCAAATTTTGAAAAATAAAAAAATTTAAATTTTTCAAAAGATAAAATGTTATTTTGGTCATTTTAGTTTTTGAGTGTTATTTTTGTGATATAAACTTAGTAAGATGCTATTTTGGAGATTTGCCCTATTTTTAATTGGGAAATTACACTCTATATACATGAAAAAAAATTTAAATACACTAACTAACCAAAATTACCCCTTCTCTCCTACTTTCTCTTCCTATTTCTATCTACTCTCTCCGAAAATCTAATTTTTTTTATTTTTTTTGGTTATTTGGCAACAAAAACAAAGAATTTCAATATTAGTTTTTTTTGTCAGCTTCTTTTAAGTATTAGTTGGAAGTCAATTAAACATAAGCACATACAGCTAATCTCACTAAACACACGGCACAAAGGCACGTGCCCCCTTATTTAATCCTTTTTCTCTATTTTGATGAAAATTTTATGTTCATTACCACCAAGATCGACAATTACAAGTTCACATTTGCTGCTTTCTCAACTACATCATGCGAGGATTATAATAACTTAAGAATGTGTTATTGGTTTATATATTTTGATTGATTTAGAAATTTATATAGTATTTATAAATTTAAATAAAATATGCAAATTCGGAGATTTTTCCTCGGATTTGAGTCTTTATAGTTTTAACTTAAAGTTTCAAACAAATTTATTCAAATCCATTATAAAATCAAATATATTAGTAAATCCGCACGATTGAATAACACTTGATTTGATATATAATTTATGAATCATTAAACCAATAACACATGATTTTAATACAGATTTGAAAATTATAGAACTAATAACACTAGATTTAGTTCAGATTTTCAAATACATTAAAATACAACAATCAATAACCCCTAATAAACTTTACGATTGATTGATTATAAGTTGAAAAATAAATTACATTACAAAAATACAAATATGATAAAAGACATAGAGACTGATACTCTCAATGTGATTGAGGAACCAATCAGATCTTCTTCCTCTTCACTACTTTCACAGGTTCTTAATGGAAGTATATGCAGAGATGTGAACGTCACAGCTAAAGTCTTTCTTCATTGCTTCCGTTATCTTCAATTTCCACAACCTCCCATCCTTCTTCTGCAATCATAACACAGATCCAATCTAGCGTATATAATATTACTAAATGAATTTCTCCTTTAAAAGTAAGGTTACTCACTATAAGATCCAATGCTTGCCCTAAGGACATGCTTCCAAATAAAAACTTGATAAAGTTGGCGGTCTTGGCCTCTTGTTCATGTGTTCCAACATGCCTGAAACAATTACTTGATCATTATATTCTTGTTTTCTAGCTGTCTTGGCAAAAGACATACTCAGACATGTTCTTACCCGGTTCGGTTGCAGCTGTTCCGTACTTCAAAGCCTTGAGCTGCACCATGAGAAGACAAGATAGATATACGAGAGAATAGATTTTATCAGATTCCAATCTGACAGAGCAATGATGGAGTTTTGGAAACCTACAGGGACTTGGAGAAGTGGATCTTGTAAAAAGTTTAGAGAAAGCATAATGTCTGATCCCGCATAAATCAAATGAGAAACAGCTTCACTGTTTCCTGTCACAACCTTCAGATTCTCTCCCTGTTCAAGATTATATACAGACATCTCGTTTTTCTGAGTGAGGAAGAAAGAATTAATGCAAGAATGTTTTTTTACTTTACTTCAGTTTCATCTTGAGTTATCTCAAGTTCCTTGATCATCTGATCTTCATTCATCTAAACTATTAAAACTGAATTACATTTAGTACTTAACCCTTAGTTGATTTTAGTAATTGCTCTTTATGCTTAACAATAGTGAGTAAAGAGTAATTACTAAAATCAATTAAGGGTAAAAGTTTAAATCATCTGATCTTAATTCATTTAAACTATTACTTAACAATTAAGAGTAAAGAGTAACTCTTTATGCTAAAATCAATTAAGAGTAAAGAGTAATTCTTTATGCTTAACAAAAAAAAAATCAATTAAAATCATCTGATCTTCATTCATCTAAACTATTAAAAATTATGCACTTGGTTTATGATTCCATAATAGGCTTTCACAATAATGCTTAACAAGTCCATCACGATGGAATATAAAATACCCAATAATTACATTATTTCTGTCAAACAAATAAAACTTGGTTTAATAACAAATACAACTCGGTTTAACCTTCTGTTGCGACCACATTGATGAATCTCTACACAATATATAATATTAAAAAAGTACCCAAATTTTGTTTTGTGAATTATTTTTGAGAAAACATATTATATAAGTAAAATATTAATTTAATTTAGAAAATTATAGATAATTTTATCTATGTAATATGATAAAAAAATATAAAAAAAGATAAATCATTATATAAATTTAAGAAAAAACTGTTTTGCAAATATTAATGCATTTAAGAAAAGTTTGCATCCTATAAATCTGTAAGAAACAATGTTTAATCTGGAAGTCGAATCCTAGACTTGTTATAAAAACTCTTAAACCTTGATCAATATACACGGTGCTTCCACAATGATGATTGATTTACATTACTATTAAGTTAACTGTCCTTTTTAGGCTCAAGCTGATCTTAGTTATGGTGGAAACTATAAATTTACTCCTATAACTACAAACAAAAACCCAAATTTGTTAAATAACCAAAAACATACTCTCTCTCCAACTCTCTCTTCCTATCTCTTTTTTTCCTTATCTCTAGAAAACTAATTTCCCTTTTTTTAATGGTTAGTACACAAATAAGCCCAATTAATAAACTTACCATTGTCTACCCACTTTGATCGTCGAATCACATCGTGTAAAATTTAATAATACATATTAACATCTGTTACATAACAAAATCCAAATGATTAGTTTTAAAAAAGTAAATACACTGATGATCTATATATATGTTTACCCATATGCATTATAGGTTTGGCAAGAATTGATCAAAAGACATGACACTGAGACTCGTGTGATGGGAAACTAATCAAATCTTCTTCTTTCACAGGTTCTTAATGGAAGTATAGGCAGAGACGTGAACGTCGCAGCACAAGTCTTTCTCCATTGCTTCCTTTATCTTTAACTCCCACAACCTCCCATCCTTTTTCTGCATCATTAACACAGATCCAATCTAGCGTCTAAAAAAGTATAATATTTCTCCTTAAAAGTAGTAATGATACTCACCATAAGATCCAATGCTTGGCCTAAGGACATTCTTCCGAATAAAGAATTGAAAATTTTAGCAGTGGTGGTGGCCTCTTGTTCATGTGTTCCAACATGCCTGAAACCATTACTTGATAATTATATCCTTGTTTTCTAACTGTCTTTGGCAAAAGACATACTCAGACATATTCTTACCCGGTTTGGGGATTTAGTTCGATTGGAACCGTTCCGTACTTCAAAGCCTTGAGCTGCACCATGAGAAGACAGAGAGCTATATATGAGAGAAAGCTGTAAAGTAGAATATATCGATTCCAATCTGACAGATCAATGGAGTTTTGGAAACCTACAGGGACTTGGAGAAGTGGATCTTGGAAGAAGTTTAAATAAAGCATAATGTCTGATCCCGCAAAAATCAAATGAGAAACAACTTCATTGTTTCCTGTCACAACTTTTAGATTTCCTCCCTGTTCAAGATTATATACAAACATCTCGTTTTCTGAGTGAGGAAGAAGGAAACGTATAAAAAAAATTGAATGCAAGACTGTTTATTACTTACCTCAATTTCATCTTGAGCTTTCTCGAGTTCCTTGATTATCAACTGATCTTCATTCATCATCATTATAACGAACTATTGTTTTGTCATTTTAACCAGCCAGGAAAAGAGAAAACAACTATGTAGTTAGATTATTGGGAAGTGTATTACAATCCGCAGAGAGGAAAATATTATTGGGAACTGTATTAAACAAACCTGGACATCGTTCTTTGCTGTTCTCCGAACAAGTGACTTCAAGCTCTCAAGATCAACACCTGATATTTCTGAGAAGATGCACCCTACCTTAAAAGACAAGTATACACTTATGATAATCACCATGAGATAAACAGGTCATGGTTAATGCATTCATAACTAAAAAGGGAGAAAACACATACAATGGTGGTCGAAACATCCTCCACTAAACCGAGTTGACGCTGCAATTCAGCTTTGCATATTGATTTTCCCTTTATATCTTCAGCACTGTAGTTTTCAGGGAGATAAACATCTATTGAAGGATCCCATTTCGAGTTGTCCAACCCAAAAGGAGCAAAACACAACTTCTCCCTAGATTATAAGAAAAGTCAAAATGCAATTTATTAAACCATGATCGGTGTTGTTTAAGATGGCTAGAGAAGGTTTGACAAAAAAAAAAAAGATGGCTAGAGAAGTGTCAGGAACTTACTTGTGAACAGCTAAAGTTGGTTCAAGTCCAGGGATTGAATTACGATGGAGTGTCCTACCCTCAGAAGGTGAGGATGGCATTATTACAACTTTGTTCGAGTAGACAATACCACCCTAAGTAAGAAACAAAGTAAAGACAGTGTGAGAATACGGGTGTAATAAGAAGAGATAACTCTTGTGTACTGTATTTTTTTACCTTCAGTAAATTAACCAGTTGTGGATTCGTGTTATCTTGTAAGCGATCAGCACGGTGAACACTAGCTGGATCAAGCCCACATAGCTCCAACTTCTCAGGAGGCACAAGACACTAAAAACACACACACAAGACCGTGTACGCTATACACAAGTTCTTAACCGTATCTTGCCAATGTAGAATGTATAAAACACCAGAGGGAAGAAAAGAAAAGAAGCAACGTGGCTTGCCTTCGAGTCAAATCCTTGGCATGTCAAGAGTATTCTAGTACCTTCAAGTCCCTACATAATCCGCATAGAGACTGCAATAAGAACACTAAGGCTTGATTGATGGTGATCTTTAACTATGAACTCTGAAGTTTTTTACCTGATTAACAAAAACATCCCAAAACAGAGGTCCAACTATTGCAGTTTGCCAGTTGTGAATGTGTAAAACATCAGGCTGCTTCCCAGATTTTGCGATGTAATCCAACGAAGCACGAGAAAAGTAGGCAAATCTGATTTCATCAACCGAATTGAAAAATCAAACCACTCTAAAAGTAAATGTTGATCAAACACTGACCTATCAACATCGTCTGAATAGCCATATACTTTATCACGGCTAAACATTGAACCGTAATACACTGGTTGAATAAGTGTCACTCCTACTCCAGAGACAACTCTGCAATAAACAAACAAGGTTCTCCTTCTTTGCCTTAAATTAACAAAGAATATCAAATTTTATAAAACAATAACTCCACTCACCCATTCCATATTCGGTTAGCATGAAGCTGGCCATTGAAATAAGAATATGCATCAGCTTCGATTTCTCTAAGCCCTTCAACTTCGTCCAAATCAAGTGTAGAGTATCTATTAATATTCATTAGTAAGACTTTTTGCTTCACAACTAAAGATTATATGTAAATGTCTAAAAGGATTATTACTTTGGCAGTATGACTTCAACCAAGTAGCCCTTGCCTTGGAGTGCACAAGAGAGTCCTGTAATATATGAAGCCAAAGGTCCAACAGAAACTAGTGGATCCATCTCGGTGCAAATGTGAATTACGTGGAGACCATTCCTGGAAACAAGCAAGCATGAACTCAAAATCCAGACTTAAAGAATTGAAACTAAACTAATCTATACTACTAGAATAGTCACCTTTTGCCTCTATTTGGTAACTGTCTAAGTTCAGCTAGAACTTGGGCATCTCCCTGTTGCAGGACATCAAGAGGAAACTCAGAGATGTTCGCTTGATGCTCCCTAACCAGTTGTCTCATGGATGAAGCTTCTTCGGTACCAATCAATCCATTGAGCACCATTGAATCAACGCGGAGAAGTAACTCCCACAATATAGATGACTTATCTGCTTATCCACATGGTCAAACATAGAATTCAAAAAGACTAGCTAGTATCACTATCACAATCACATCACAGGAAAAGAATAGAAACCTTTCTTGACTACAATATGACTTTCTTCTTCCAATTGGTTTATCTTCTCTAGCAATTCAACTCTCTCATTCTTCAGCTTCTCTAACTCCTCAACTGCAGCTAGGCGTTGCTTGTTTAAGTAAAGGATATCTAAATACACAAGAATAACGATACCATACAATACATACAATCTGTGAGTTAACTTTCAGAATATGAAAACGATAAAAAGAAGAAAGAAGTATACTTTGTTGAGCTTCCCTAAAGAGGCTCCATATATCCTTATGTTTATCTTCTTTTATAACAGAAGACACTCCAAGTTTGTCCTGTTAAACTAACCAAAGTTATGTTCTGTAATAATAATCATAGAAGATTATATTAACCCAAAAAAAAAAAAAATACTAACCTGAGAAGAATTCTCAAACTTTTCTTCATGCCCTTCTGATCTGTAATGAATACATAGAAAAATGCACGTAAATGATCAATGTTACTAATTTAACATGACGAGTTCGAAATCAACCTCAAACAGTGAAGCGCGTGAGCCTTTCGAAACTTAAGATTCACTAATTGAACTTTCGAGGATGACACAAGTGGCGACAGATTCCATTTCAGTGGAAAATTCGCCGCTGATTGCATCTTTTCCAGAGTTCGAATCGCCGGCGATAGTGCTAGTGACTTCGGCAAATTTTGCCGGGGAACGACAAAATAGAAAAAAAGAACAGCCGGAAAATTTCAATAGTACTCCTCTATTTATTAATATCTTCAACATTCACCCCAGAACTATCATTGCTTTCAAAGTTCACCCCGAGACAAGGCGGATAAATTAACGGCAATAGTCCAAAACTGTTATAGTGTAATTACTTCTAAAGCCCAGTTGTTGAGCCCATTAAAACCCATTAGATGAACAGTTTTATTCAGTTTTCGTTTGTGTGTCTATCCTTCTCTGTTGTAGAGATAAGTCATCCCTTAATGTATGATATATAGACCATGTTAGTTTTCGTGTCACTGGGACCTGCTCGTTTTGCTCTTGCGCGACGCAAAATTGTAAAGAATGTTCATGACCTTAGATTGTTAGTAATGTGTTTTGTGTTCCTTGGAATATTATGATCATTCGCTGACTCTCTGTGATAGTTTCAATTTATAGAGATTATAGAACCATATATACTACGGCTAGGTTCTTCAAACCATACGCCAAACACTCAAACTCTGTACACAGCATTTATATATCTTTGCCTTTGATCAAATTCAATTTTCACTAATGTAACCTTGTTTTGATAGTCTTATGATGTACAAATGCGAGACAGTTGTAACATAGATACAAGCTCAATCTGACACCATTACGTCTGTCTAACTATATCATGCAGATGGAAAACAGACATGTGATTAAATACTACAGAAAATCTTCTGAGTGTGTTTCCTCTCTGTTTTCAAAAATTTACATTTTCAAGTATTGTTAATGAGTTGTTAAATTTTCATAGTAATGAAGTAGCTCGTAGAGATAAGTTATGGGGATCGTTTCACTGGACCATATTTAAGTCCGTGATGGTCGGACTCAGAAACAGTGCGATGATGTGAAGATGACAAGTTTATGGTCCCATTTTTTACTAGTATTGGGTACTGTTTCACCCTCTCAGATGGACCACTGCAAAACAAAAAGGCTTTTGTTCTAATTTTCAATTTCAAACCAAAAGAAATAAAGAGAACTTTGTTGATACTTTCTATTGGTTTTATTTTCTTCATCATTCGTCGCTTTCACAACATGTTTGTCTCCTTCACTACGTGGTTTTATGAAAAAGCAAAACATATCCCTTCCTAAATCTCATCTTTGTGCTCATGTCTCACACAAAACAATACACTTTCAAACTCCTAACTTTTTCTATTAAACAATGGCTCGTGAGCTTTCTTTCCCCGTTTAAGCTTGGTTGAACATTGTTTTACCATTCAAAATAGATTTCACATGATTAGCAGAAAGCTACGGATATAGTCTAATCATTCTACTCACTACAGTATATATTAATAGTGAGGATATTTTTTTTGCTGAGCAAAGATTTGAATCAATGTTGTGTAATGAGTAAAAAGTAAAAAACTAATACAGTAAGAATCCTTATAGAGATGTGCGTTTAAGGAGACAAAAAGGAACACTACACGAGACGATGCGATTAGAGAGAATAAACAAAAGCTTAGTAATGGATACAACGTGCTTCCATGGTTGGAATAAATTTATATTTGAGCTTTGGATTCTTCTCTTAATTACTCTTAACCCTATGTTTCTCTCTTTATGCTTCATCTAGTAGTAGTATTTTCGGTTAACTTGAACTTTTTTTGGTTACTTAAATTTCAGTTTTCAAGGCAATATTAAAATTTAAAGGTTGGAAATAGGGAAGAGAAAGCTCACGTATAAAATCAAGAAACGAATCTCCTTCGACACCTACTTCCCACAACGTTCCTCATCAAACCCACTAAGTTTCTTACATAAAGTTTCATTCACACATGCTCACCATATCGAATTTCGTAAATAAATAAGCTTTCAGGATATGGTTTGTGATTTATTTTAGATACCTAGACGTTTAGTAAGATACTGCAAAGAAAGTGAATTATTCTTCTCACTAACCAAGTCTAAAAAGTATATAACAACTAAAGTTCCACTATTACTAGGTTAAAATCAATATTTGGTCAGCTGTATAGTTTACGTGATATATTATAAAGTTTTGACACTATTTGTATTTAAAATATTACATATATGTTATTATATATACTGTGAATGGAGAATTCATTTTAATAGATAGATCAGTGACAGTGAACTGTAGCTGCCTCGTTAGCTGGATTAGTAATTACGGCCTCCATTCACACAAGCAAATTACCATGGCACCCATAGTCTTCCCTCTTCAGTCTGGTGCATTAATCGAACGAACTAGAATAATTACGTCATTTCACGCATGGTTTGGTAATCCCCTCGCAACGCAACGACCAGTCCATTAAAGTTCAAGGCCAAGAATGTAATTGCCGTCCTTTTCAGTCAAACTAATTGGCCAAAGTTTTTTTTTTGGTTATTTTCCTATTACCAGCAATATCATTACTTTTTAATAATTATTAATCATTTGCATTATCTTTTTCCATGTAACTTTTCTAATTTATACTTTTATGGGGTATATGAATCAGAGATGAATTTACATTCACATTTTTATCGCTTTTTCAATATATTATGAATTTTATTATATTATCTGATTTCATATATATCACAGTACACTCAATTTATAAACCTATTGAAATATTGTTTTTCTTCATATAATATCGATAAAATCAGAAAATAAAAGTATAAAACAATTAATAATAGTAAAACGATTGCATTGTAACGTGAAAAGGCATAATTTAAAAAGAACATAAGAGCATCCCCATTAGTGAACCCCATGAAAGGGGTTCACAAAACATTTTTTTATTATTTTTTTTTTTAGTTGATTTTTGTTTTTAAAAAAAAAAAAAAAAATAAAATATTTTTTCGGACCAGTCGCGGGCCGCCACGTGCCGTGGGGCCCGCGCTACAGTGATGAACCAGGTTCACTGGGAAGGGGTGGAGAGAGACAGGTTCATCACTATTCCTTATTTTAATATTTTTTTTTTTTGGGAATGTGTGTGAACCCCCCATAAGTTCACTAATGGGGGTGCTCTAATAATTCAAGATCTGATTTTCGGACAGATGGGCCCAACACATACGGCCCAATTACTATGTAAACCTCTCGCTTTACAGAGCCGGTCCTACGATTGGTAAACCTTTTGACTCAGCCATTGGGTGCCCTAAGAATGATAGCATCTGAACCGTTAAAGCATTATTGGGTTTATCGCTTTTAAAGCATCATTAACTTACGTATGGGATTAAACGATCTTTTTAGCTTTTGTCGTTTTCCTATAATTACCTGTGCTTTTTTGTTTTTCCTGTTTGTGATTTTTGTTTTATTTGGTCAACAACAATACTCTGTTTATGTGAATTGTTAGAAGAATGTATTAAAAGACATGTAGTCGTATTAATGAGAAATTATATCAGTTTTTGTCAATACTTGGGTCGTGGAGAACAAGTTTCCAAAACAAAATAAATGAACCTTCTCTCTGATAATAGTATATTCTCTATCGTACAAGTTATAATGTAGTGTATTCATTTAGTCTAAACGTAAGGGTTTGAATCTTGATATATTTGCAAAGTTTACTCAGTTTGATTAGAACACAAAATGACCGAAACCTTTTCCAAATGAAGAATAATATCAGATAAATTAAAATAACGACAATTTATTCTCTATTTTGTTACTAGACTTGATCATTATATCAGTTAATCTGTTTATTAATCAGGACTAGTATAATCTTGTTTATCCACATCCAATAGTTATGAGTTAGGAACTATACAGAAAACTGACGTGGCACCAATCTTACTTTGGTCGGAAAATTATACACCTTCGGTAATAAAAAAGATAAATTTCAAAATAAAGCAATTTACAATTATAAAATTAAATCACTCCCTCCTCAGCTTCTTCTACTTGTTCACTAACCCTCACCACACTCACACCATCTCATAAGTTCCTTAACCTAATCTCTCACAGAGAAGAGACTGAGTGAGAGAGAGAGAGAGAAACGATGAAGCCTCTTCTTCTTCTTTTATTCCTCCTCCACATTTCTCATTCCTTCACCACCGGCCGACAAATCTCCGAGTTCCGAGCCCTCCTCTCCCTCAAATCCTCTCTCACCGGAGACGCCCCAAACTCCCCCCTCGCCTCATGGAAACCAACCACCAGCTTCTGCACATGGACCGGCGTCACGTGCGACGTCTCCCGCCGCCACGTGACATCTCTGGACCTCTCGAGCCTCAACCTCTCCGGTACTCTCTCCCCAGACGTATCTCACTTACCTCTTCTCCAGAACCTCTCTCTAGCCGATAACCAGATCTCCGGCCCAATCCCCCCGGAGATCTCGAATCTCTCCGGTCTCCGCCACCTGAACCTCTCGAACAACATCTTCAACGGCTCTTTCCCCGGCGAGATTTCGGCTGGACTCGCCAACCTCCGCGTCCTCGACGTCTACAACAACAACATGACCGGAGACTTGCCGCTCTCCGTCACCAACCTAACTCAGCTCCGCCATCTCCACCTCGGCGGGAACTACTTCGCCGGCGAGATCCCGCCTTCTTACGGAACCTGGCCGGAGATCGAGTATTTAGCCGTCTCCGGGAACGAGCTCACCGGAAAGATCCCTCCGGAGATCGGAAACTTAACGACTCTCCGGGAGCTTTACATCGGCTACTTCAACGCCTTCGAAGACGGTCTCCCGCCGGAGATCGGAAACCTATCGGAGCTCGTACGATTCGACGCGGCTAACTGCGCTTTGAACGGAGAAATCCCGCCGGAGATCGGAAGGCTCCAGAAGCTCGACACGCTTTTCCTCCAAGTGAACGTCTTCTCAGGTCCGTTAACTTGGGAGCTCGGGAAGCTCTCGAGCCTAAAATCGATGGATCTGTCTAACAACATGTTCACCGGAGAGATCCCGGCGAGCTTCTCCGACCTCAAGAACCTCACGCTTTTGAATCTCTTCAGAAACAAGCTCCACGGGGAGATACCGGAGTTCATCGGAGAGTTGCCGGATCTTGAAGTGCTGCAGCTTTGGGAAAACAATTTCACCGGAAGCATCCCGGAGAAGCTCGGGGAGAACGGTAGGCTCCACCTCGTGGATCTCTCCTCCAACAAACTCACGGGGACTCTACCGCCCAACATGTGCGCCGGTAACAAGCTGGAGACTCTTATCACTTTGGGAAACTTCCTCTTCGGTTCGATCCCTGAGTCTCTGGGAAAATGCGAGTCTCTGACCCGGATCCGAATGGGCGAGAATTTCTTAAACGGGTCGATCCCTAAAGGCCTCTTCGGATTACCCAAACTAACTCAAGTTGAGCTTCAAGATAATTACTTAACCGGGGAGTTACCGGTAACCGGGAGCGTCTCGGTCAACCTAGGTCAGTTGAGTTTATCAAACAACCAACTCTCCGGTCAACTACCACCGGCTATCGGAAACTTCACCGGCGTTCAGAAGCTTCTCCTCGACGGTAACAAGTTCGAAGGTCCGATTCCTTCGGAGGTGGGGAAGCTCCAGCAGCTCTCCAAGATCGATTTCAGCCACAACTTGTTCTCCGGTGGGATAGCTCCTGAGATCAGCCGCTGCAAGCTCTTAACCTTCGTCGACCTAAGCCGCAACGAGCTCTCCGGGGAGATCCCAAAGGAGATCACCAGTATGAAGATATTAAACTACTTGAACTTGTCGAGAAACCATCTCATCGGATCGATTCCCGGTTCGATCTCCTCGATGCAGAGCTTGACATCGCTTGATTTCTCTTACAACAACCTCTCCGGTTTGGTTCCTGGAACCGGACAGTTCAGTTACTTCAACTACACGTCGTTTTTAGGGAACCCTGACCTCTGTGGTCCTTACCTTGGTCCTTGCAAAGACGGTGGTGCTCACCAGAGTCATAGCAAAGGACCTTTATCCGCTTCTATGAAGCTACTGCTCGTTCTCGGACTACTCGTTTGCTCCATCGCGTTCGCCGTCGCGGCTATCATCAAAGCTAGATCGTTGAAAAAGGCGAGCGAGTCGCGAGCTTGGAAGCTAACAGCTTTCCAGAGGCTAGACTTCACCTGCGACGACGTTTTGGATTCTCTCAAAGAAGACAACATCATAGGCAAAGGAGGAGCTGGGATCGTCTACAAAGGCGTCATGCCTAACGGTGACCAAGTCGCGGTGAAAAGACTCGCTGCGATGTCTCGCGGCTCTTCCCACGATCACGGCTTCAACGCGGAGATTCAGACCTTGGGGAGGATAAGACACAGACATATAGTGAGGCTGCTCGGGTTCTGCTCTAACCATGAGACGAATCTGCTTGTGTATGAGTACATGCCTAACGGTAGTCTCGGTGAGGTGTTGCACGGTAAGAAAGGAGGGCACTTGCATTGGGATACACGTTACAAGATTGCGCTTGAAGCTGCGAAGGGACTCTGTTATCTACATCACGATTGTTCTCCGCTGATTGTTCATAGAGATGTTAAGTCTAACAATATCCTCCTCGATTCCAACTTTGAAGCTCATGTTGCTGACTTTGGTCTCGCCAAGTTCTTACAAGACTCGGGTACTTCTGAATGTATGTCTGCGATCGCTGGATCTTACGGCTACATAGCTCCAGGTGATAAAAGAATCTTAAAATTTCAAACTTTACGCTCTGTTTACTCTGTTTTGCTCTGTTTTTTAAATAGAATCTTTGTTGTTTTGTGTAGAATATGCGTATACGTTGAAGGTAGATGAGAAGAGCGATGTGTACAGTTTCGGTGTGGTTCTTCTAGAACTAGTCACCGGGAGGAAACCCGTCGGAGAGTTCGGTGACGGAGTCGATATCGTGCAATGGGTTCGTAAGATGACTGACTCGAACAAGGACTCTGTTCTCAAAGTGTTGGATCCGAGACTTTCTTCGATTCCTATTCACGAAGTGACGCACGTTTTCTACGTGGCTATGCTCTGTGTCGAAGAACAAGCCGTTGAGAGACCTACGATGAGAGAAGTCGTTCAGATTCTCACTGAGGTGCCGAAGATGCCACCGTCTAAGGATCAGCCTGCGACGGAATTAGCCGGAGAGGAGAAAACAGCGACAGAGGGTGGTCAAGGTCAGCCGGATCTACTCGATCTCTGAGAGTGTTAAAACTAGGGCTCCGGTAAGAGAATATGGTATTAGCGATGAGATTCAGTTGTTAATCACTTATTTACCCATGTTTAGTCCCGGTTTGTGCTTTTGTCCGGTTAAGTGGTAATTTTATTTTGACTCCTTTTGTTTTAAGTGTGTTTCATTTACTCGGCTTTCACGTTATCGTAATTTGGTTCAGTTTAGTTTGTAGTTTGTTTGAATCAAGGTGTACAGTTGGGTTGAATTTAAAAGTTTTGTCTTGAAATTAGTGAATATTAATGCGTTGAGAATAGGAGATGTCTAATGCGGAATACTCTTGCATGTCTTGCTGTAGCGTCACGCATCTGCAAGCGATCTAAAGATCGTCTTTATATACTAAGAATCACCGTAAATTTCATTCACCTTGACATGATTCCGACAACAAATATTAGTAGATGGGTATATTTCACAATTAAAACAAAATACAAAAAAATACATGATTGTTTATTTATTTAGCAATGTATTTTATGATGTGATTAAGGTATAAACGCAAATGATACTCTAATATATAGATTGATGAATATATACTTGCACATATGTTTTTTTTTTCCTAAGAAATGCACATGTAATTGAGAGCGATGTATATATGATTGCGGTTGGCTTTAGCGGTTTCGATGGATATTTTAACTTGGAACAATAATTAAAGTTTAAAGGGAACAATGCATGTGGGAAAAGTCAGAGAGATCAAAGGTAATATAAACGTGGAGGGTGGAATAATGATTGGTTATGAGTTAAAGGTAAAGAGTAAGACAGTGAAAATGGATGTCCAAAAAAAAAAGACAGTGAAAATGAAACCTTGCTATCTCACTCACCAAATTTTCTTCCACATGCAAACTATCTATAAATCTAAGTCTTAAATGTGTTTTGATGACATCTCCTTATCTAACTCTTTTCCCTTCTCATGAAGCAATTTTGAGTCTATGTGAAGCATTTATGATTTCTCCTAAGATCATAAATATAAGCCCCACCCAACTAACATTTAGTTGGTTTCTTTTGGCTGTATATGTAGTTTCCATTGATGATTGTAGATCTTATAGTTCGTCTAGGTTTTCTATCAGAAAACTTGGGTCAAGCAAACCAAATTTAGGTAGTTGCTATTATGAAGTTTGCTGGCATCTTTATGAGTTAATTAATGGCTTAGTTGATGTGCTAACTATTTAAGTGAAAGCTTGGTAAGGGTTCTCACGGGGCCCTATGCATGATAGCATTAGGCAAATGCTACTGCGTTATATTTTGATTAGTGTACTCTGGTAATGGAGTACTACATTACTGGACGAAAACATAGTTGCAAATTGGTATCATACTATGGTGATTTGTGTACATGCAAATTATTATTCTTATCCACGTAAAAAACTGGTGAGACCAACGTTGAGTTGGTCTAGTGGTAAAGGAGTTGCGGCTGTAACTTCCGCCACTTGGGTTCAACTCACGGTGGGAGGGACTATTTACAATGCTTGGGTTCCCGGCAAAGAGGTGAAAACACCTTTTTATTTTACCAAAAAAAAAAAAAAACTTGTGAGTGCATGGTTATATGTTTTTCTCTTTTTACTGTACCCCAAGCACGTATATAACTAGTAACACTGCAAAATATGCTAAAAATATATAAAATTCAACACACGAAAGATACTTTGTAAGCAAAACAAAAACTAACAAAAGGTACTTTTGTTTCCTTGATAGACACATCCACAATGCGTGCCTGATCACGATTTCATCACATAACAACAACAATTTCTACTATGCATCCATGAAAAATTCATGTTTGATGGATCACAAAGGTGAAAAGAAAAAGAAATAGTTAATAATGTCTTTTCGTTTCAGCTTTATATTCTAACATTATATGCGTAATTTCCGGATAGTGAATAATATACAATAAACAATACTACAAACTATCTTTATCTGAAAGAACTTTCCTCTGCGACAACTCATAAGCACTGAAAATAAGACTCCAATTTTCTAATCGTTTACATTACTCTGTATCTACGCTACAGGCCTATCTATCGGATGTATATAGCGCATATAAACAATCCAACAGTTTTATTCGTATGTTTTAGCCTTTTATGGATGAAAATGCCACGTGGAAAATATGATTGCGAAAAGACAGAGACACGTAGAAAAGAAAGAAAGGAGTGCACTGTGTTGGAATGGGTCCGTTTTGTCATTTTCTTGGTTTCATTGTTTTCCCCGACACAGTTATGTCCCATCCCTCGTAGTTGCTAAGAGAATCCTTACACAAAGGTAAAGTACAAATAACAAAATTTTACATGAGAGTAAATTAAATTAATCCGCTGATTTGATATGTCAAAATTCAAATACCGTTTATAGAAACAAGTAAAGTTTTGTTTTAGCCTCTAATTTTTAAATTTTCAAACTATAGAGTAACATGTTGGTTACACTTGCCACACACATTCACACAAAAAGAAGAAACTAAATCTCACCTGCTATCACTAGCAGTATATAAACACATACTATAATATAGCAAAGTGACTAATTATGTAAGATCCATAATAATGCCCTTACTTTATTTGATACATCACTACTAGTGAATCTACTAATTAATACTCTTTATATTTCTTGGATCACATGTTCCTGGACTATGAATAGTTGAGCTGAAATGTAATTAAGTTCGTACATTTGTAATGACACATTGAGTGTTCGTGACATGTGACTGAACGAAGTAAAAATGAATGGCGTAAATAGTTAGTAGATGAAGTGATTCATGGTACGTATGGGTTATATATATATATATCATATCATATCATATCATATCATATCATATCATATCATATCATATCATATCATATCATATCATATTGCAGCATATGGTATAGGTAAAAATTCGACCTTATTTTTGCAATATACAACACATTCATGTGTGATATTTTTAAAATGGACCTTCCCTAGAAAATTATATTTTATTTAACTCTAATTAATATTATGACATCATTAAGATATCACATCTAATTGACATATATAACAACTCACCTATAAAATTGTCTTATTTTTTAATTATAGAAATATGTTGAGAAAAAAATCTACAAAATCTTATTAGATATTTTAAATATTATTATAAAATGAATCATTGACTAATTTCGTGATTAGTACTCTAATATTATTATAAATTAATATTAGTTAAGATTTTATTATAAAAAAATTATGTACTATTTTCTTAAAATTTCTAATTATAGTCTATATTATCTATTAAAATAGAAATAATGAATTATTTCATGTATTGTTTTATAATTCGGACCATCCTTTAATTTTTTTATTAAATATATTTTATTAAGACTAATAATATATAGAATCTTTGAACTACGTTAATCACAATATCTTTTGATATCTTTTCATTTTAAATATAAATATATATTTTAAAAATTCTAAGAAGTCTGTTTAAAAGATTTTAACAAGATCTTAATTTTCAAAAATTATATGTAAATATTTTCATTAATTACAAAATTAGTTATGAAATAATATTATACATTTATATATTTTATATTATTAAAAATATAAATTCTACCATTTTATCAATTATATAATCATAATCAATCATTTTAAGAGAAATTATTAATTATTATATTATGCTAAATATGATTAAATTATTTTAAATTGTCAAATTTATATATTTTATTTTTTGTAAGTATTTATATTCGAAATGTAATACGTAGGTAACACGTGTTAATATTAGAAAACTATGTAATACACGTATATAAATTAACATGTATTTCATCAAAGTTAATAATACAAATCATTTATGCATGATATCTTTTTATTTTAAATATAAATATAAATAAATATATACATATATATATATATATGTATAATTTTATTTAACAAATCTTTTGAAAATATTATAGCATTATCTTAATTTTCAAAAAAATTATGTAAATATTTCAACTAATTTCGTAATTAGCAATGAACTATTATTATGCATTAATATATATATATATAGTAATCATTTATAAAATAAAAAAATACCTTTTTATCATTTTGTAATAATAATAGTTCATATTAAATGAGATTATTATATTGAAATAAATATGATAACATTATATTAAATTGATAAAATTGTAAAAACAGTTTTTATAAATATAAAATATTTATGCTAAAAATATAATACGATGATATAACGACTTAACATTCAAAAACTATATAATACATGTATAAAAATCAACATATCTTAGATTTTTGTATATATAATAATATATTATCTGAAATAAATAAATGTAAAAATATTGCTAATAGAAAACTTAGTTTTCAAGGTCGGTGGGTCAAAACTGAATTTTAATACAAAAATAATATTTAATATGTTTTTTAATGCATATATTAATTTGTTAAATAAATATATATACCATAAATGATGTAAAAAATATTTATGTATATAAAATAAAAATAAACATCCGCACGGTTGTGCGTGTCGAAATCTAGTTCATTTAATTTAATCGACAATACATTAAAAATGAACACAGAGTTAACCATTAATTTCAAACGCCAATGAGAAGAAACTAGACTATTCTTAAGTGAGATTCGATCTTCCCTCACGACCAATACATTGACAATAAAAAACAAAATGGAATTAACTGTAACGTTGCTTCAATAATTTACTATCACTACTGTACATGATCGTTTCATGAGTAGTAATATGTACTTACTTGTGTCTTATTATGACTGTAATATTGTTTTTATTAAGAAGTAGGAGATGATTGTATGAAGAGAATTATCATCTCCCAAGTGAACTATATGGGATAAATTAAGGTAAAATTATAGTGGTGAGGTGACGTTAGAAAGGATAAAGAAGAAGATTCATTGGTTATGCTTATGACCTACATACATGTACCTCTTTTCTTGTTGTTTACAGACGTTTTTAAAATTCAACGTAAGAAATGTGTGTCCATATGCTTCTAATACTTTTGAATTTTAAATACATGTATTCCAAATTAGTTAGTTTAATTTAGCTGTAAAAGTTCATTTGCCAATTTATATAAGTATTATAAGATATAGAAGTAACAATTTTTATTGCATGATCTACCTTCTTTGTGTTACCAAGCATGCTCTAACTCGGTGTTTTTTTTTAATGATATAATTGCATTAGGAATGAATCATCTCAAATGTAATTATTACTACCATTATAACGTTCTTGCACATGCATAGACGGTAACTAACATCATTTTTACGGTTTAAAATACTCACATTGACAGTATAAATACTCTTGGTTTAACACTCGCGTTTTCTATGAAATATGTTGGTATGAAATGATCTTTAATCTCTAAGCTGTCTACCATATTCGCATAAACCTAATAATTTAGTAAAATAAAATATAGACTGACGACGAAAAACACATACATACACACTAAGTTTACACTTTATACTCGCACGCATTCCGTAGTCGTTTATCCTTTGCAGCGGAGTAATGATCATATATTCTAAATTTCACATTTATCAGTTACAAACTTTAGCTTTCTTATAATTGCGAATCAAAGCTTTAGCTTTCTTCGTCTTTGGATTCGATTTTCACCACCAATTATTATCATCCAGGAAGGAAAGACCCAGTCAACTTGTCACGTGCGTGGCCACACGTGTCTCATAAAACATTCTTCACACCGCACGAGAAAGCATCACGAGATTCATAATTATAATTATGATTTCTGAATAGACTGGGCCCTGCGATCCATATCACAAGTATACTAATGGGCTAAACTATTCAAGCCGACAGCCCAATAGCACGCTGTCTTGTTAAGAGACAGACTAAAATGGCGAAAACACCCTCGGACTTTTGGAGTGTGAGTGCCACACGGGCCACACGGATCACGACAAATGAAAAAATCGTGTGCTGCTCTGTCCCGTTGTACAACTTACTAACATCCAGAGATTGGGGTGGCTACTATTTTAAAATTATAGAACTCTTTTGGAGTATATAATTGGAGTTTTGTGCAACAATAATAGAATATTTTCTTACGGGTAACGTTGTTAAAGAGAAAACACCCATAAAATATTGCGTAAAAAGATATAAAACTTGCATATATAAAAAAAATCATAAAACGTAAGTGGATGAGAGTGTCGTGGATAAAAAGAAAGTGAGAAAAGAGACATAAGGGGGGGGGGGGGGGGGGGGGGGACAGTTCAACAACCTTCTAAAGTAATGGGCATATAATTGATAACACTATTATGTGTTGCCTTCAATTTTTTAAAACTAAATCAACTATGTGATTACGTTTGTCAACAAACTAATAACCCTATGATAGTTAACTTACTAGTAATTTTTATCGTTGGGGGGGGAATCACAGTTAGGTAGCGTACCAGCTCTTGTAAAATTTAATTTTGCATTTCTTATTTTCCTCATGGATAGTGTACTTTATATATACTAGTAAGAAATGTGTAGCATTTATATGAAGTTAAGAAAAATTAAAGGGTCTTGGCCTCTTGGGAAAGATAAAAGTTGGCCACTAGTACACTTAATTCGGGCAGACGAGGTTTTACGGCGAAGGCGACGTAGATAGATGTTGCCAGTTATAACAAAATTTATTGAAGGTTTGTTTCATTGAAGTTTAATCTAGTGGAGTTACCAATATTTACCTGACAAACTCAAAAACGTTTTTCTGGTATTGGGCTGTAACATCAAGCCCATTAATTATCAACAGACCCAACAGGCCTTCTTCTCCCATTAATTATCTAGTGGAAGTGACGTCATATTCTTCACCTCCGATAAGCATAGATTCTTCCTTCTTCCTCGAATCAATGCCGTCTATGGTTATCTTCTCCGAATATTCGCCGATCTCTATCAAAACCACACGGCGCTGTTTCCTCTCGTCGCCACCTGTCTACCGCCGCCGCCGCTGCTGCTGCTGCTGCTACTTCTACATCGGATGGATCGGGGATCGTGGTGAAAAGGAGTGCGAATTTCAGGTAGACCTCTTTATATAGATATGCAATCGACGACTCCGCTTGATCCTACAGTATTCAAGGTGGCACGTATCCAGGTCACGAAACTGATCGGCGCATCACCGAAAGAGATCGTGTTCTTATCCGGCGCACGTGATAACCACGCAGACTGAGCACACGTGGCGTTCACGCAAACTGATGGTTTAGTCGATTTGGAGATGTTGAAAGAGGCTATTAGACCAGATGCAGGGCTAGTTTCTACAGTGAGATTTGGTGATGTGCCCCCTATGGAGGAGACAAGGTAGGTTGCGTTTCATACTGGATGCTGCTCAAGCTATAGGGAAGATACCTGGTTGATGTTTTGAGAAATGGAATGTTCATTTTATGTCAATGAGTGGGATCAATAGGGTTTGGTGCTATGTATGTTAGTAGGAGGCCGAGGATAAGATTCATATCATACCATTGATGAATGGTGGAGGTCAAGAGAGGCGACATCATCGTAGGACATTGGCTACGCAGCAAGTTTTTGGCTTTGGGGTTGCTTGGGAGTTGAAGATATGGAGGAGTATGATGAGAAGTGGATTAAGAGGTTGCTGAATGGAGTTAGAGAGAAGCTTGATAGTCTATATTTCTGATTCTGGGAATCTGAATCTGTCGTTTGCTTATGTTGAAGGAGGGAGTCTTTTGATGGGTTTGAAGTAAATTGCAGTGTCTAGTGCAAGTGCTTGTACAAGTGTGAGTTTGGAGCCTTCTTATGTGTTGAGAGCTTTGGGTGTGGATGAGGACATGTCTCACACTTCGATTAGGTTTGGAATTGGGAGGTTTACTACGGAGGAAGAGATTGATAAACCGGTCAGAGCTTACGGTTAAACATGTTGAGAGGTTGAGGGAGATGAGTCCGGTTTATGAGATGGTTAAAGAAAATATCTATATCACGAACATACAATGGTCTCAACACTGATTCAACAGTTTCCATGTGGAGATGCAGATGATCTGATCCTGAGTTCGTACTATGTTCTGCTGGTAATTTATGTCTATATTTGCTTTCTAGATAGATACCAAGTGAGCATGTCGTGTTATGGTTTTGTAATAAGCAGAGCATAAACAAACATTATTTTCTGGGTTGGATTGTTATCGTTTGTATGATCTATTTCTAGGTATTATGAACCTTTTGGTAAAAGCTATTTTCGCTTTTGTGTTTTTTTTTTCTGGATCAAATCTAAGAGCCATACGTACGGTTTGTTTTCTTCTTCTTCTAATTACAGTCCTTTGCGCTAACCTGCTGAGCTACCTGTGAACCACTTTGTTCTTAACTTATCCAACGAATCTCTTTCCCTTATTCAATTCCACTTCTCTTTTTTTTTTCTTTTTTTTTTGTCAGAATTCCACTTCTCTTTTTTATGACGAAGAAAAAGCAAATTTACATGGATATCTTTATAGTCAAATTTGCACACAAAAATATTAATTTTTAAAAACATTGAAATAAAAGTTTAAATTTAGTGGACAGCAAACGTAAATTGGATATAGTTTAGACATGGCCATTATTATATGGGCCTATTAAATTAAATTAATGGTCTGAGTTGAAAGTAGACCAAAATGCCATGTGATTTGGTATAAAACGTTTGTTTTAGATCTACGCTCGACCTTTTTGTATTTGTGAGGTAATTCAAAGCCAAAATTTATCCATGTTCAAAAAGATACTAAATATAGAATAGTTTATTGGAACTTTATAAATTGCAAGGAGACGTTAAAAAGGGAAAAGTTTAACCGAATTACACTCCGTTGATGTTATAGTGATGAAGAAGATTTGCTTTGTGGCAACTCTCCAGATTACTATCAGCTTCATCCGAGACATGCATAAATTTTCTTATCCTTTATTTATTTATCTAATTGGATAGAAACAAGTATTTGGTAGGTTAGAGGAGGCCCATGGGGAGACATGAATGGATATAAACCCTCATATTATAAATTCTCTACGTCAAAATAATTAGAACCATATGTTCTCTATGTTACGTACCACAACCATCATTTGATTGAGACATTACACCCTTTCATGGTTATAAGCCACACGTTCATGTACATTTTCTGCCTCAACATTTTTTCGCATTGTTTCTTCTATAGACAAAAAATTGAAACATAATGTATTATGACTGCACATTTCACATTAATCTAATGGATGGCTTTGAGATCATTTAAGAAAATGATCATATGAAAACGATGATGATTAAAAACATTTTTTCTTATAACATTGGTATATTTTAGGCATGTCGATGGGATGCATATAGTCTAGCATAAGTTATTCAGTGATTAATATCCTTAGAATTTTAGTAGCATTTTGCTAACAAAAAAACTAGCAAGAGATTAATAAATGAGTAGGGCAAGAGACTGCTTGCAATTAGCTGTGTGGAAAGCTAAACGATGTCCCCTTGTGTTCAATGCTACCACCATCCACGTCATCGCCCTGAATCCTCGATTCCCATTGGCAACAAAAATTTGCGTATATAAATTACATGCACACTTATGATTCTCTTCTCAATTTAAAAACAAACTCACAAGTAGTCACTCAAAACATCTTTTTCATTGTTATAAAGGCCGACCATGATGGCCGAAACTCCTTTTCTTTGCATTGTCACCCTTTGTACGCTAATGTTCATCCAGATTTCAGCACGGCCTACGACATTCGCTGAGGATTTCAAAGCCGCATGGTCAGAATCTCACATCCGTCAAGTCGACGGTGGAAAAGCTATCCAACTTGTCCTTGATCAGAGCACAGGTAAACCAAGCTATAGTCTATAGACCACCTAAAACATTTTAAATATTATTATATTAGTGAGCTTTTATGTAAGATACTCTCATATGCTTAATTAAACTCGTTTCTATAAGGATGTGGATTCTCTTCCAAAAGAAAGTATCTATTCGGAAAAGTGAGCATGAAGATCAAACTCATTCCCGGCGACTCTGCCGGTACGGTCACCGCCTTCTACGTAAGTTTTGTAACTTCTTCACACATTCACCACAGACACTCGCATATGCATCCAAAACACAGTCTAATCGTTCATATGTCTATAGATGAACTCGGATACCGACACCGTGAGGGATGAACTAGATTTTGAGTTCTTGGGAAACCGAAGTGGCCAACCTTACTCGGTGCAAACAAACATATTTGCTCATGGTAAAGGAGATAGAGAACAAAGGGTTAATCTTTGGTTCGATCCATCTTTGGATTTCCACACTTACAGCATCCTTTGGTCACACAAACACATTGTGTAAGCTTCTCTCTCTCTCATTTTCACCATTAACAAAATGAAAAAGATAGTACATTAACGTAGAATATTTTCTAACTTCTCATTTTTTATTTCATTGCTAAAGTTTTATATACATTTGACGTGTATGATTTATCGTTTTCTTTTTCACCATTTACTGTCTCAAAAACCCATAACCTAACGTGATTAATTATATTTTGGTTGATTAGTTTTTACGTGGACGATGTACCAATAAGAGAATACAAAAACAACCAAGCCAAGAACATAGCCTACCCAACATCACAACCCATGGGAGTTTACTCAACACTATGGGAAGCCGATGATTGGGCGACACGTGGAGGATTAGAGAAAATTGATTGGAGCAAAGCTCCTTTTTATGCTTATTACAAAGATTTCGACATCGAAGGCTGTCCTGTTCCTGGACCCACCAATTGTCCATCGAACCCTCACAATTGGTGGGAAGGCTACGCTTATCAGTCACTTAACGCCGTGGAAGCTCGACGTTACCGTTGGGTTAGAGTAAACCATATGGTATATGATTATTGTACCGACAAGTCAAGGTATCCTGTCCCACCAGTCGAGTGTCATGCTTGAAATAATACCATGTACAAGACGTACGTACAATGATCATGTTTCTTCTTGTACGTATATATAATTGCGAGAAAATTTGGATTGTAATGTCTTTTTATGCAATTGTGCACATACGCAAGTACGTGGTGTGCATAAATATAATGGTTAATGTATGTGGTTATTTGAAATATAAAATGTTATATTATGCAATGTTTTGAAAACAACTTTACGTACGTATATTTTAGTGTTTTGCCCTTGGAGTCGCAAAGAGCATCTCTAATCCAATTTCGAATCCTCAAATTTTGAAATTTTGTGTCATTCCAACCCAAACTCAAATCTTCAAATTTTGAGGTTATGAATAATGAAACTTCAATCACAACCTCAAAACTATTTAATATTTTTTTTTGGTCTTTATAGTTATTTTTTTCATAAATATTAGTAACTTTTGTTAATATCAAGGATTATAATGCAAATAAATAAACTTTTAAAGATTCTTTTAAGAATTCATGGTTGTAGTAACCAACTCTTAAATCCTCATTTTGAAATTTTACTCCTCTTAAAATAAGGTCTCGGGTCGGAGATGCCCTACAGTTTACCATATGTTTTTGATAAACCACTAAAAAATCACGAACACAAGAACATGAATAAATAAACCATGTTTAAATGTCACAATGATTTGTTGCACAAGACAATATATATAATTGGTTTGGCCATATGGTCCCAGTTCCAACAAAGGCGTCAGATTTGCATTAAACCTTAAGAAGAAAATGTCTAATCAAGTTCAGAACTTGTTGAAATAATGTGTAGCTCATAGAGAAATGCCAAGAAAACCATTCAAAATTAATGGGAATTTGATTCCATATCTAATATTTCAACTTTCTGACCGAACTAGTTCTCACTTGTTTTCTAACAAGCAGTACTATGAAGTTCAATCACATACCATATCTACTAATTTGATTTTTTTTTTTTCGGTGTAATTTGTATGTGGTCAAAGATAAACTTACGTTATACAAACCACTATTAATCTTTTATTTATGGGTTTTGACTGGTTTGGAAAGGATTAGCGGTTTCTTCTGAGTTCTCAAGGCACCGACAGTACAACAACAGCTGGAGAAGGCTTGTGGCCATGGAGAAAAAGGCAAGTAAAATAGTTATTGCTTGAAGAAACTCACACACTGATGGTGATTGATAGATCAGCACTGGAATTGAGTGGTCAGAAGGAAAAAAAATGAGGGTACATTCACATTTCTTATTGGAAAAGCTACATGAGTTCTATCTTAAAACAGTACATAATGAGAACAGTGAAAAAGGGAGTTTTGTCCTCACTGCTCATCACTCATTGTACCAACTCTCACTTTATAGCATGTTTCATTAGAGCATTCAGAATTGGGACTATGAGGATGATTTATCTAATCTATTTTGTTCATGTTGTTGATTTTGACTGCGACCGGGTCTGAACAGTAAGGGCAGTTCCCAAATAGAACATCAAATGACCTACAAGAAATCGAAATCATATACGAGCTTCAGAGTATAAGACTTGTGTCTGTGTGTGTGTGAGAGGGTTTATACTTACTGTCTTGTTGTTGTGATAGACCTTAACCAGTCGGTGAGGCAAATGCTATGGAAAGACTTGTTGCAACTGATGTTCTCGCATGTGTAGTCTGTTCGCGTCCCACTTCTAGCTCCGAGCTCCTCATCTTTTGTTTAAAGTAAATGAGAAGTCAGTGAACTGTCAGCAAATGATTACTATAAAGGTTCAAGGAATCACCGGTTGGTAGAAACTGGGCATAGCAAATCCCGCATTCAACTTGCTGAGGATCATCTTCCACCTGGAGACCTAGAGGCTTTGGAAGCTCAGTAGCTAGAATACATTCGAGGTTCTCAGGGAATGATTTTTCCTTTGACCTGTGTGATGTCAATTAGCTGTGACTCATGCTTTCAATAATCCATAAAGTTCAGTTTTACCATGCTATAAGCGATCGAGAGAAAAGACGGGGGGAGAGAATAGACAAAAAGGTTTACCATTTTTTGCTATTTCTTCTCCATAGCATATGCAAGTTGTTCACAGCTATAGGCTCAGTACCAACAAAACGGCACCTGTCTAAGTAAGTAACACACACTATTGAATAATGTTCAAAGAAAAGAGGTTAATGTGACTGTGTGTTGGCTTAGAGTCACATACTCTGGTAGAGATTTAGGGTCGTTGAAGTTGATATGAGCAATGATATTGCAATCCTTCCCTGAAAACATCGAATCAATTACATAAAATAAAAGTATTTTTTTTTTTTGCTATAACAGAGAAGTAAAGAGTAAAGGTATTATTATTAAACCAGCACGAATCCGACGGATAGGAGAAGCACGAGATGGCTGCTTAGCATCAACAACACAAAGAGACTTGTCGATAACGTCCATGACAGACCAAAATTCTTGAAGGCTGTCTAGATGCTATTAGCAATAACAAAAAATGGAAAAACTAAGATCATGTGTGTTTGCTGATTAGTGATAACTAAGAGAGAATATTGTACCTTTTGGAACTGGTGCATCACATCCTTCAGCCTTGAGGTCGTTGACCATTCTAAAGTAAACATGTATGGCACATCCTAAAGAGAGAGAGACACACACACACTAAGGATAGAGAGAGTGGAAACGTTCACACAAAAGGGAAACAAAAAAAAAAAACAAACCGAGGAAAGAGAAGGTGGGGATTTAGGATAGTCTCTATGGAGTTGAAGTTCTAAGACGTGTGCTCTTCCCTTCTTATCTCTGTACATTTTCACAATTCAACAAAGCTAACATTGGAGAACCACTATAGTAGCCAGCCAATACAATGCAATTAGACTCATCACATCACCAACAACTTACAGAATGTGAAAGCTGAAAAGCGTTAAATCTCCACCTAACCTCCTTAGTGATTCCCATCCCACTTCCTCTATCTACAAACCGATACTACAATCGTTCATCATCACCCCAGAAATTGAGTTTGCGAGCAATCAAAAGGCCCATTGATGAACAATGACTCACCTCCGAGTACACTTTCCGGTAGAAGGACGAAGATTTCGCTAGTTCCTCGCATCTCGCGCGTTCACTCATCTCCAAGCTCCGTAACTTCTGCAATTGTTTAGAAAAGCTTCGGTGTTCTTAGTGTAACGAATTCGAATGTAACGACCTTGGGCCGAAAAGCCCACTATATGATATAATCTTTCTAAAGGCCCAGTTTATCTCTCTCTCGACTCTTCGAGTATTATTGTATCAATCGTGCTGATGATATACTTATCCTTGTAACCAAACGGGGATAATTTAAAGCGGTGCAGTTTCTTTACTTTTCTCTTTCTTTCTCTGTCACTTCAGTGAAGAAGGCTCCTCCATCTTTGATCCAGGAGGTTCGTTTTCCTTCTCTCCTTCCCCTTAATTTTGCCTTAATTTCGTAATTTTTATGTTTATACTCTCTCACAAACTGAAATTTGTTAAGCCGATCTGTAATTTTCGGGGTTTCTAATTTTATTTCATGATCTGAATGGGTCAGATCGCTGATAAAATATCGAAATAATAGGTTGTTTTCGCTTCAGATTTCTAAACTTTGTGTGTGTGCTTTGCATGAGATATTATATAATAGGTTACTCTTATCTACTTTGTTTCTTTTTTTGAGTATTTTAATTGAATTATTTAATGGATCATTTTCAGGGTTTGTTGTTAAACGTAGATCATCGATTAAAGCTATGGTTTGGTTTAGAAGTGGCTCTTCTCTGGCAAAGCTTGCCATACGAAGAACACTCTCTCAGTCTAGGGTTCTACCTTCTTCTCACACGAGATGTTTCCACTCTACATCACTCAAATCAAACGCCGCGCCCGTCCCCCGCCCCGTCCCTCTCTCCAAGCTCACCGACAGCTTCCTAGACGGAACCAGCAGCGTGTACCTCGAGGAGCTTCAAAGAGCTTGGGAAGCCGATCCCAACAGCGTCGACGAGTCCTGGGACAACTTCTTCCGAAACTTCGTGGGCCAAGCCGCCACTTCCCCTGGGATCTCGGGGCAGACCATTCAAGAAAGCATGCGTCTGCTGCTCCTCGTCAGAGCTTACCAGGTCAACGGCCACATGAAGGCCAAGCTTGACCCTCTGGGTCTAGAGGAGAGAGAGATCCCCGAGGATCTAACGCCCGGTCTCTACGGATTCTCCGAGGCTGATCTTGACAGAGAGTTCTTCCTCGGTGTGTGGAGGATGTCTGGGTTTCTCTCCGAGAACCGTCCCGTTCAGACGCTGAGGGCTATACTCTCGAGGCTCGAGCAGGCGTACTGTGGGACTATCGGGTATGAGTACATGCACATTGCGGATAGGGATAAATGCAACTGGCTGAGAGACAAGATCGAGACGCCGACGCCTCGGCAGTATAATAGCGAGCGCCGCGTGGTGATTTACGATAGGCTGACGTGGAGCACGCAGTTTGAGAACTTCTTGGCGACTAAGTGGACCACGGCCAAGAGGTTTGGACTCGAAGGGGCTGAGTCTTTGATCCCTGGGATGAAGGAGATGTTCGACAGGGCTGCGGATCTTGGAGTTGAGAACATTGTTATCGGTATGCCTCATAGAGGTCGGCTTAACGTTTTGGGTAACGTTGTTAGGAAGCCTCTGCGTCAGATCTTCAGCGAGTTCAGCGGTGGGACTAGGCCGGTGGATGAAGTTGGGCTCTACACCGGAACGGGGGATGTGAAGTACCACTTGGGTACGTCTTATGATCGCCCGACTAGAGGAGGGAAGCATCTTCACTTGTCTCTGTTGGCGAACCCCAGTCACTTGGAAGCGGTGGATCCTGTCGTGATGGGTAAAACCAGAGCGAAGCAGTATTACACCAAAGACGAGAGCAGGACAAAGAACATGGGTATTTTGATCCATGGGGATGGTAGCTTTGCCGGGCAAGGTGTGGTGTATGAGACTCTGCATCTTAGCGCGCTTCCTAACTACTGCACCGGTGGGACAGTGCACATTGTGGTGAATAACCAAGTGGCTTTCACAACCGATCCAAGGGCGGGAAGGTCTTCACAGTATTGCACTGATGTCGCCAAGGCTTTAGATGCTCCGATTTTTCACGTCAATGCGGATGATATTGAAGCGGTGGTGCATGTTTGTGAGCTTGCTGCGGAGTGGCGCCAGACGTTCCATTCTGATGTTGTTGTTGATTTGGTGTGCTACCGTCGCTTTGGGCATAACGAGATAGATGAACCGTCGTTCACACAACCAAAGATGTACAAGGTCTGGCTGTTTTATTGTCCATTTCTTGATTTTTTATATATTTTGTTTCATTCTAATTTCTTTTTTAACGGATGTTTTAATTGTTGTTGATAGGTGATACGCAGTCATCCCTCGTCGCTTCAAATCTACCAAGAGAAGCTTGTGGAATCTGGACAGGTAACGAAAGAAGATATTGATAAGATTCAAAAGAAAGTAAGCTCTATCCTCAATGAAGAATTTGAGGCAAGTAAAGAGTATATTCCACAAAAACGTGACTGGCTGGCAAGTCATTGGACTGGGTTCAAGTCACCGGAGCAGATTTCTAGGATCCGTAACACTGGGTACAAACTTTTTCATTTTATTTGCTTTTGGCCTTTTCATATGTAATGTTTTGCTGTGAAACTAACTATTCCTTGTTATGTTGCAGTGTAAAGCCAGAGATTTTGAAGAACGTGGGGAAAGCAATCTCAACCTTTCCAGAGAACTTCAAGCCACACAGAGGAGTGAAAAGAGTTTATGAGCAACGTGCTCAGATGATTGAGTCAGGAGAAGGCATTGACTGGGGACTTGGAGAAGCGCTTGCTTTCGCTACACTAGTTGTGGAAGGCAACCATGTCCGGCTAAGTGGTCAAGATGTTGAAAGAGGGACTTTCAGTCATAGGCACTCCGTGCTTCATGATCAAGAAACCGGCAAGGAGTATTGTCCCTTAGACCACCTGACCATGAACCAGGACCCTGAAATGTTCACTGTCAGCAACAGGTAACGTTTTCTGAATCTCATGAGATAATTACCAGCTTCCAATTGTTTTTACATGATCCTTTTTTTTTGTCATGCAGCTCTCTTTCAGAGTTTGGTGTTCTGGGATTCGAACTTGGTTACTCGATGGAGAACCCGAATTCTCTGGTAATTTGGGAGGCTCAGTTTGGAGACTTTGCCAATGGCGCACAAGTGATGTTTGATCAGTTCATAAGCAGTGGAGAAGCCAAATGGCTCCGTCAAACCGGGCTAGTAGTTCTACTTCCTCATGGATATGATGGTCAGGGTCCTGAACATTCCAGTGGAAGATTAGAACGTTTCCTTCAGGTACTATAACCAACGAATTTATCACCAGATACTTAAACATTATGCTTCTCTTCACTAACCAGTCCTTACTGCAGATGAGTGATGACAATCCTTTTGTCATCCCTGAGATGGATCCAACTCTTAGAAAGCAGATTCAAGAGTGTAATTGGCAAATTGTTAATGTTACTACACCTGCCAACTACTTCCATGTCCTGCGTCGCCAGGTCAAAGATTGTTTTATGAAAGATTGCTACTCTCTACTTGTTTGTTTTTTCACACGCTTGATGTCATCCATTTGCAGATACACAGGGATTTCCGCAAGCCTCTTATAGTGATGGCTCCCAAAAACTTGCTTCGGCACAAGAAGTGTGTATCTAACCTCTCGGAGTTCGATGATGTTAAAGGACATCCTGGGTTTGACAAGCAAGGAACCAGGTTTAAACGGTTGATTAAAGATCAAAGTGGTCACTCTGATCTTGAAGAAGGTATCCGACGTCTAGTCCTCTGCTCAGGGAAGGTAAAAACAGTTTCCTTTTTTACTTGTGCTTTTGAAGAACTCTCAGATTCTGTGACTTAGTTGAGATTTGTTGATCCAGGTTTACTATGAGCTGGACGAAGAGCGACAAAAGTCTGGAACAAACGACATAGCCATTTGCAGAATGGAGCAGCTTTGTCCATTCCCTTACGATCTCATTCAGAGAGAATTAAAGCGATATCCAAGTAAGTCACTTAAAACATAGTAAAAAGAGAAAAGAAACGGGGACCGTGTTTGATTCTTGTGTGGCTTTTTAAAACAGATGCAGAGATTGTGTGGTGTCAAGAAGAGCCGATGAACATGGGAGCATATCAGTATATAGCACCAAGGCTGTGCACGGCCATGAAAGCACTGAACAGAGGAAGCTTCAACGACATCAAATACGTTGGGCGTCTTCCTTCAGCTGCTACAGCCACTGGTTTTTACCAGCTTCATGTCAAGGAGCAAACTGATCTTGTTCACAAAGCTCTTCAACCTGATCCCATCACCCCTATCCTCCCCTGAATGATCCATCAAGGAAATATATAACAGCTTCAGCTCTTGAAGCTCATGAGAGTCTGTATAAAGACGACACAAAAACAAAGATTCATGAGAATCTTTGGTTATCATCAAATAATTTCACTGCGGAAACCATATGTTTGCTAGAGAGTTTCATTCCAGTTTGAATGATTTCGGTTTACTTCGGTTATCAATAAAAGTAAAGTAATCAAACATGAATGATTAGTCTGTTTTAGTGTTCAACAAATAGCTAGCGGTAACTATTCGGAGCTTGGGATTTAAGCGTTAACTAATTATTTATCTTGCTTAAACGTGTTTTATATAAATATAAATATTTTAATTTTTGGATTTAATTATAAATTATTTTAATAAATTGAAAATTATATATACAAAACAGAAAAATTATAGATTTGTATTAATATTATTATTTGTTGACAAAAAAGTATTAATATTATTATTTAATTTAACATATTTTAAACTGATTTATAAGGTTTGAAACTGAATTATTTGAATAGGTTTAAATCATATAAATTGGATTTTAAGAAAATTGTGTGTTTGGTGTAAACCAAATTTTAGAACGATGGTTCGATTAAAATGTTGGGTTGATTCGATTTTTGAAATATTGGTTCGATTTCTGATTAATGATATCGGTTTGATGAAAAGTTTCGGCGCAGTCCGGTTTAAGCTCACCAGTGTAGGAGTGACGGGTGGTTGCAATCTTGTTAGAGGAAAAACCTCGAAAAATGGGGAGCGAACTCCGATTGGTGCTGATCATCTCTTTCGTTTCCGTCCTCGTTTTCTCGACTTCATCGTCTCCGTTGCCTCGTTTTCCTCGCCAGAACCGAGCCAGAATCCAGCTCTTCGGGGAAGATCGAAACGATTACCAATACGAAACTAAGTACTTCTCCCAGCAGCTTGACCACTTCAGCTTCGCCGATCTTCCGAAATTCTCGCAGCGTTACTTGATCAACTCCGCTCACTGGACCGGTGCTTCTGAGCTCGGACCTATCTTCCTCTACTGCGGCAACGAAGGCGATATCGAATGGTTCGCTACAAACTCTGGATTCATTTGGGAGATCGCTCCCAAGTTTGGCGCATTGCTTGTTTTCCCTGAGGTTCGTTGATGTTGTTTTTGATTAGAGCCTTAGAAAAATAAAGAAACTCGTTACTGATCTTTAGTAAATGTTGTGTGTAGCATAGGTATTATGGAGAGTCTATGCCTTATGGAAGCAGGGAAGAAGCTTACAAGAACGCTACCACCTTATCCTATCTCACAACTGAGCAAGCTCTTGCGGATTTTGCTGTGTTTGTTACTGATTTGAAACGGAACTTGTCTGCTGAAGCATCCCCTGTTGTGTTGTTTGGAGGATCATATGGTGGAAGTAAGTCATATGAGTATTCTTTGTGTTGGTGGAATTGAGACTTTTTGAGTGATTTTTTTTTTTTTGCTAATGATGGAAAACATCAGTGTTGGCAGCATGGATGAGGCTTAAGTATCCTCACATTGCTATTGGAGCATTAGCTTCTTCAGCTCCGATTCTTCAGTTTGAAGATATTGTACCTCCTCAGACGTTTTATGACATTGTATCTAATGATTTCAAGGTATACTTGTTTTTTTTTTGTTTTGTTTGTCTGGTTGATCTTCTCTAGTTCTTATTCTGGCTGTTTTTTTGGCTTGTAGCGTGAAAGTAGTAGCTGCTTCAACACCATAAAGAACTCGTGGGATGCAATTATAGCTGAGGGTCAGAAAGCGAATGGTCTTCAGCAGTTGTCGAAAACTTTTCATTTTTGTCGGTAAGCAAGAAAAACTGGAGTTAACTTAAATGGTCTGTCGTTCTCTGTTTGTATTTGAGCTAAATTGAGTGGCGTCTTTGTTTTTCAGGGCGTTGAACAGTACAAATGACCTTTCAGACTGGCTGGATTCTGCTTATAGTTATTTGGCAATGGTGGACTATCCGTATCCTGCTGACTTTATGATGCCTTTGCCTGGACATCCCATTAAAGAGGTACATTTTTGGTAGATTATCCTAGTCACATATTCTCCAAACCATATAATAGTTTAGACATTCGCTACCTCATCTGTATTTTTTTCATCTTTACATGAACGACCCTACGAGGCTATGCTTTAATGGCTCGCTTGTTAGTTCGTCCTTTGAAGTCCCGAGTTTAATAAGACTTTATCTTTATGTAGGTCTGCAGAAAGATTGATGGAGCTAGTAGTGATGCTAGCATCCTAGAACGCATATATGCAGGAGTAAGTGTGTACTACAACTATACTGGGAAGGTTGGCTGCTTCGAGTTGGATGATGACCCTCATGGTTTGGATGGGTGGAACTGGCAGGTCTGAAGAATAGCTGCTATGTTTATTTTCTTTTTCCAGAAACTTTAATGGTTAATCTCCTTGTGCCTTTGGTTTACAATAGGCGTGCACGGAGATGGTAATGCCCATGTCTAGCAGCCAAAAAAACAGCATGTTTACAGCTTACGATTTCAATTACTCTTCATACAAAGAGGATTGCTGGAACACATTCAGAGTCAATCCAAGGCCTAGATGGGTCACAACAGAGCTCGGTGGTCATGTATGACCCTTTTTTTTTTTGATAACTCAAGATTCTTTGGATGGCCATGATCTGAATTTTTACTCTCTGTCACTTTCTCCAATGTAAAAGGACATAGAGACCACTTTGAAGTCTTTTGGAAGCAACATCATTTTCTCAAATGGTCTGTTAGATCCTTGGAGTGGTGGCAGGTAAGAACATTACTCTCTTTACTCAGATCCCGAGAGCTATTTTTTCAATACGATTCTCGTAATGGCAATGAGTGCTTGACTCGTAAAATGCAGTGTTCTGAAGAACTTATCCAGTACCATTGTTGCTCTTGTCACAAAAGAAGGTATAACTAATAGCCTCATAATCATCATCATCATCCGTTCACGTGGAGACTATTGATAATGGTTTTGTTTTCTTTCTTAGGTGGACATCATTTGGATCTACGACCTTCAACTCCAGAAGACCCAAAATGGCTAGTGGAGCAGCGAGAAGCCGAGATAGGATTGATCCAAGGGTGGATCAGAACTTATCGACTAGAAAAAGAAGCTCAATTTCCTTTGCTAAAACGTTCTTGGTAAGATGACAATGTAAAATAATCTGATCAGTTCATGCATAACTCAGAATCTGCAAACTCTGTAACACATCGTGTTTGAATAAATCTATTCAAGCTCTTGGCGTGTTTGAATAAATCTTTGTAAACTCTCGGTGTTCACTACTAGTGTGTTTGATAAATAAATTTGATTTGGGTTATTGAAAAAGTAATAAATACACGCTAACTCAAGAAATGTATGGGCTGCTGGCTCTACACACCAAAACACATCTGTCAAGTTTGTAAAGATCAACTTAAAGAATCATAAATCTCAAACACGTGATACTTGTCAAGACAGAGAGAATGATACATTTAATGATTAGAGAAAAGAGTCGAAAATCTTAATTACCATATTTAATCACCCCTTTTAAACTCCATATTGAAATTTCTTGGTTTTAAGTTTTAACCGCTTGAAACGAATATGTGAAGGCCTTGAAATGCTACCGCTGATACTTTTGACTAGTCACTAAAAAATAAGCGAGCCAGAGAGACGCCACTATTCTATTCTTTGCTGTGTGTGTGTGAGAGAGAAAGAAAAGTGAAGAGGCTACAGTCGTGGTTCTGATCTCTAATATCGGAGACATTTGGGGGTCAATTGTTAACGGCTATGGCGACTTGTTACGTTTTTATTGTGCTTAACGCGTTGGCCAAAAAACTTATATGAGGTATGTGTTATTTTCAGGCTGTCTTTGAAAGGGAATCTTCACTACTTGAGAAAGAGCAAGAGCTGCTTGTTGTTGAAGAAAAAATAGCCAGCAAGGAATCTGTGAGTTTTCTTGTTAGATTCAGCGTACTTTATGTTTATCGTTCATAATTTTAGTTTTGTGCTTATTTGTTTGCGAGAGTTAAAGTGCTTTTAAACAATCAATACATGAACTGATTCAGAAGGTCTTAGCCAATCGAGAAGTTATCCTGAGGAAAAGAAAATCTGATGTGGAAGGTGAGTTGGAAAGTAAGTGCAAATTGGCGGAAAATGAAATCGAAAGCAAGAGACGGGTTTGGGAGCTAAGAGAGGTTGATATCAAGCAGAGGGAGGATCTAGTTGGTGAAAAAGAACATGACTTGGAAGTTCAATCAAGGAAATTGGCAGAGAAAGAAAAGAATTTAACAGAGAGGTCTTATAGGCTTGACGAGAAAGAGAAGCATTTGAATGCTACAGAGGAAGATATCAACCGTAAGACAAATCTGCTGGAGAATGAGAAGGAACGATTAAGAAAGTTAGACTTAGATCTGCAGCAGACTTTGGTTTCATTAGAAGACAAGAGAAAACGTGTTGACTCTGCAACGGAAAAACTTGAAGCCCTAAAGAATGAGACAAGCGAATTATTCATTCTGGAGATGAAACTCAAGGAGGAGCTAGATGATATGAGGGGTCAAAAGCTTGAACTCCTGGCTGAAGCAGATAGAATAAAGGTGGAGAAAGCTAAATTTGAAGCCGAGTGGAAACACATTGACGTGAAAAGGGAAGAGTTAAGAAAAGAAGTGGAGTATATTACTCGTCAAAGAGAGGCTTTCTCGACGTATCTCAAGGAGGAGCAAGACTGATATCTTGCATATTTACATTGTTTTATCCATTCATCCATGAGCATTTTCATCATATAGATTAGGATTTAGACATGTTTAGGTTGCATTTTGCATACATGAGTCTCTATTAGGTACTGGAGTACCACATAAGGTTATTTGGAGCTCAAAAGAGGTGAAAAGGTGACCATTGGACGAACCGAGCATGGGAGCGACCTCCCGGAGCGACATCACGAAGTCGCTGTGTCCCACTTCTCAGAGCGACCTTCCTAAAGCGACGCCATGAAGTCGCTCGCGTTCTCATTACTCCGAACAGTCTTAGATGACCCTGGAGCGACCTCTCAGAGCGACCTACCAAGGTCGCTCCCGATCCAGAGCGACCCGTTGGAGCGACACACCAAAGTCGCTCGCGACCTCTCGCCCGGAGACACCAAAAATCGGCCCTGGAGCGACTTCCCGGAGCGACACCTGCAAGTCGCTCCGCGTTATTTTGCTGCCGAAAATCACGATTTCTTAAGGACCTTTTTGCAATTTATTTTGGACGTTTTGCACTTGGAAAAACCTATGTTTTAAACATCTTTTGTAGCCACCAGGCAGATTATCTTTTATCTATTGAGAAATACACAAAAACTCTCTTGAGAAGTTCATCTCTTGGATTTTGATTGTTATGTTCTTGTGTTGATTTCTTATCTATTTCTCTACATGATTAATCTGAAATCCAATATGGGTTTAAGAGGAATCATGGAGATTAGTGAGTAATCACCTTTTGAATTCATGGGTTAGGGAGATTAAGGGTGATTAGGTTAGAGCTAGGATGTTTTAGTGTAGATCATTCATATTTCCTTGCTAGTAGAGTAATCATAATGCATCTTCTGAGTTGGCCACTCAGTTGTTGATCCTTAGGCATTTCTCACCCGAAAGGTGTTCGATGAAATGCCCGAGACAACTCTCCTAGGCTTTTAGTATACTTTGCCAAAGACATTTGTTGTTAAAGATGCTAAGATAGCTAATAGACTTGTTAGTAATGATTGCTTTCATATTATTCAACCAAAGACATTTGATGTTTGAGATATGTTAGCAAATGAGCATTCATCTAGACATAGAGCTTGCTTAGAATTGTGTCTAGGCTTAAGGTTGATAGTTTGATTGATCATTTGCCATCCTTAGTTCGATACTTGATCACCCAAGGTCTAATCCCTATGCCCATGAGTTCTCTTTTCCCTTAGTCAAGAAAGTATCATTCTGTTATTGCTTTCTAGTATTAGTAGTAGTTTAAAACCCATCTAAATCATTGGTTGCACTTAGATTAAGTGAGTACTTGCATTCTCGGTGCTTTGATATCCCTCAGAACTGGTTCGACAATCATTTATACTACAACATTTGTCTTAGGAGCCTTGAAAACTCCTAACATCAAATTGGCGCCGTTGCCAAATTCTGAGTAGATTTAAACATTGAGATTTAGTCACTTGCTTGAGACTAAGTCATTTTTATTTTCTTTTGTTACTGATTCTCTTTCTTCACATCCCTTTAATCTACAGGTGTATGAACTTGAGGAGCAGGGGTCCATCAAACCTAGTTCCAAGAGCTGCAGACATCAGAGCTTTAGAGAGAGAGTGTGCTAGAAAGAGAAGAGAAGAAGAGCAACAAGCTCACTTGCAGAGATTGGATACTGATATGGGAGACATACCTCAGGATGATGCTGCCGCCAATGGAGCTAACAACGTTCCACCAAACCAACAGCGAGCAGCTCGACCCATTGGCACTTATGACCGCCCCAACATTCATGGTCATAGATTGGGAATCCGAGCACCAGCTGTAGCAGCCAACAACTTTGAGATCAAATCAGGACTCCTCAATGTGATCGAGAACAACAAGTATCATGGCTTGGCTCTAGAGGATCCATTTGATCACTTGGACAGGTTCGACAGCTACTGTGGGTTGTCAAAAACCAATGGTGTGTCCGAAGATGCCTTAAAGCTCAAGCTATTCCCTTTCTCTTTGGGGGATAAGGCACGTCAGTGGGAGAAGTCTCTACCCAGTGACTCCATCACCACTTGGGATGACTGCAAGAAAGCATTCTTGGAGAAGTTCTTCTCTACTTCAAGAACTGCTAAGCTGAGAAACGAGATTTCCAGCTTTCAACAGAAGAACTTGGAAGGCTTCAGTGAAGCCTGGGAGAGATTCAAGGGCTACCAAGCTCAATGCCCACACCATGGCTTCTCTAAGGAGAGCTTGCTGAGCACATTCTACCGTGGTGCTCTTCCTAAGTACAGAGCCAGACTGGATACAGCTAGCAATGGGTTCTTCTTGGGGAGAACTGAGGAGGATGCAGAAGAGCTGGTTGACAACATGGTAAAGAGTGATGCAGTCTACAGTGGAGACCACGACAGAGGCAGTAGAACAGATGATAAGCAGACGAGGAAAGAGATCAAAGCTTTGGAAGACAAGATCGACCTACTCATTGCTGAAAAAGCAACCCAAGAGCAGCTGAAGTTTGTTGGTAACTCCAAGCAGGAAGATCCACTTGCTGTCAATGAGGTTGAGGGTTTGGAAGGTCAAGAGGAGTTGTGTTTCATCAACAACAATGGTAGCTGGTACAAAAAAGAGCCCAACTTTCAGTACAACAACTACCAACAGAAATCCTATCCAACAACCAACAGAGTGGTTATCCGCCTAGAAACAACCAGCAAGGCAGCTATCAGCCTCAGCAAAACCCCTCGTCTGGTTCCTCTGCTCCTCAAGAGAGCAGCACTGATACCTTACTGAAACAAATCTTGGAGTCTCAGACTAGAAGTGAGAAGCATGTTGGTTATGAGTTGAAGAACCTTCATACCAAGATTGATGGGAGCTACAATGAGCTCAACAACAAATTCTCACACCTTGCTTCTACAGTCAGGAATTTAGAGAATCAGTTTACTTCCATGAACACTCACCAGAATCGCCAGCAAGGATCTCCACCTGGAAAGTCTGACCAAAACCCCAAGGAGGCCAAGGCTATCACCCTTAGGAGTGGTAAGCAGTTACCTCCTAGAACCCTCACCAAGGATGCTGAGAAACTAGGTGAGGGGGTTGCCATCAACATAGATGATGAAGTGGTGATTGTTGATGAGAAGATCAATGACGAGATCTTGGACAAGATAGTGGAAGCCAGAGGTAAAGGAAAGGTTGGAGAAGAGAAGAAGACAGTAAAAGATGGTGAAGTTGGTACTCCAACAAGTGAGAGTTCTTTTGTTCCTCCTCCCTATGAACCCAAACTTCCATTCCCTGGTAGATTCAAGAAGCAGCTGCTAGAGAAGTACAAGGCTCTGTTTGAGAAGCAAATGAGTGAAGCTCAGGTTGCAATGCCCATCATCGATGCTTTATGTTGATTCCTCAATACAGCAAGTTCTTGAAAGATGTTGTAGCTGCAAAGAAGAAGGAGATGGAAGACATGATGATCCTTACCCATGAGTGCAGTGCCATCATCCAGAGGCTTGATGTTCCAGAGAAGTTAGAGGATCCAGGAAGCTTCACACTACCTTGTGCTCTTGGACCTATGGTATTTGAGAAATGTCTCTGCGATTTGGGAGCTAGTGTCAGCTTGATGCCTTTGTCTGTTGCAAAGAAGCTTGGATTCACTCAGTACAAGAAGTGTAGACTCTCTCTGGTGTTAGCTGATCGTTCAGTGAAGTACCCTGTGGGCATCTTAGAGGACCTCCCTGTGAAGATTGGAAGGTATGAGATACCTACAGATTTTGTGGTGCTTGAGATGGGTTGCTCAAGACCCATTGATTCTAGGAAGGCCATTCTTAGCTACAGCAGGAGCTATTGTTAATGTGAAGGAAGACACGATTGATCTCCATTTGGGTAAAGAGAACATCCTCCACTTTGACATCAAAGGGAAAATGAGGAAACCAACTGTGTTCGGGCAAGCCTTCTACATTGAAGAGATGGCCACTCCTGCTGATGAGCACCTTGAAGAGTTACCACCTGAAGACGATGAGGAGGGAGCATCTCCCTCTACTCATTCCCCATAGAAGGTAACCCACCACACTCCCCTGTATATACCATTTTATTTTTGCATATTAGTCTTCTTTTCGGTATCTCTCTCTCTACTTGACAACACAGAGACTGTGTAACTCAAGTTTGGGGGAGGTACCAAGTATTTGATCATGTTTGCTTTGATGTTGTTTCATTGAGTCATGCATGGCATACCTATTTGCATAGATAAAAAAAAAAATCAATCATTTAGTTTGCATCATTTGCATTTTTAGGAGAGTCTAGAGCATATAGGTTGCATTCACTTGCATTGGGAGCAATGATTTTGAATGCCTTGTAAAGAACACTACGTTGCACTTGAGTAGCTTTTGCACCTCTCAAAAAGACTTGTATGTTTCGAGCCTTGAAAACTCTTCCTGAAACTTGTTGATTGCTGAAACTCAGTCTTTGAAGCCAACTACAACCTTATTTGAACTGAACGAACTTAATGCTTCTTGCTCATGGTCCCTTGTGTACTGAGTCATGGCTATACACACTTGAGTTGTCACATCTTTTATACCAATCTTTTTTTTTGACAAACTCTAGTGGTAGACCACTCCCAAAACCTTTTCCTCCTTTTAAGCTTTCATTGTTTGATGAGTGAGGCCTTTTTCGGAAAGTCTTACATGTGCATAATGTTGAGAGTATCGGGAACGACAATGCTTGATCTTCATTCTTGCTAGATTGGGCACTCTATTGTCTAGCTATAGGTGGGGGGTGAGTGTTGTGATTATGATTTGGGAGAAATGAAAAAGGAATAGAATAGACTCTTTGTGCTTAAGTGAATTGTTTTATTGGGATCAGTAGAGAAGCCTCTAGCTCAAGTTTTGAAAAGTCTTGGCCCCCAGCCTAAAAAAAAAAAAAAAAAAAAAAAAAAGGAAAAAGGAAAAAGAAAAAAAAAAAAAAAAAAAAAAAAAAGAAAAAAAAAAAGAAAAGAAAAAAGGGGGCTAGCAAAGTTGTTAAGAGCTAAGAAATGTTTTGAGGTTGTGAAAAATCCCTTGTAGATTTCAAAGAGAAAGAGTTGATGTTCTTAGGACCTTTTGGTGAGAGATGTGAGTTGGGTTTGACATTGGGAAATGATTGTGTGATTTGTATGTTTGGGAAAAGGGTAGAACAATGGAGATTGAGCATTGTATGCATGAGTTGGTCCCTTTCTTAGATATATTATGTGCAATGTCAAGGCTACTTGTTTTGAGAGTAAACCACCTTAAAGATCATATGTTTTGAACCTCTTGAATCACTTGAATAAAAGCCTTCCCTTACCCAACCAAATGACTTGGACCAACTGACCATTTGCAAGAATTCACCTGATGTTTTGTGCTTAATGAATGTGAGAGTTGGTTGATTTGAATGTGTGGATGCTTGATGATGAGTGTAAGAACAAAAAGAGTTAAGATAGGCCTAGAGAAGCTAGAGTGTAATAAGAGAGTGTGCTAGTTGTGTTTCTTTTGGCTATGTGCTCCCTCCTTCAACCTCTCTCCCTATGAGTTCTAGAAAGTTCACTTGTGGACAAGTAAAAGAACAAGTTTGGGGGAGTTGATATCTTGCATATTTACATTGTTTTATCCATTCATCCATGAGCATTTTCATCATATAGATTAGGATTTAGACATGTTTAGGTTGCATTTTGCATACATGAGTCTCTATTAGGTACTGGAGTACCACATGAGGTTATTTGGAGCTCAAAAGAGGTGAAAAGGTGACCATTGGACGAACCGAGCATGGGAGCGACCTCCCGGAGCGACATCACGAAGTCGCTGTGTCCCACTTCTCAGAGCGACCTTCCTAAAGCGACGCCATGAAGTCGCTCGCGTTCTTATTACTCCGAACAGTCTTAGATGACCCTGGAGCGACCTCTCAGAGCGACCTACCAAGGTCGCTCCCGATCCAGAGCGACCCGTTGGAGCGACACACCAAAGTCGCTCGCGACCTCTCGCCCGGAGACACCAAAAATCGGCCCTGGAGCGACTTCCCGGAGCGACACCTGCAAGTCGCTCCGCGTTATTTTTCTGCCGAAAATCACGATTTCTTAAGGACCTTTTTGCAATTTATTTTGGACGTTTTGCACTTGGAAAAACCTATGTTTTAAACATCTTTTGTAGCCACCAGGCAGATTATCTTTTATCTATTGAGAAATACACAAAAACTCTCTTGAGAAGTTCATCTCTTGGATTTTGATTGTTATGTTCTTGTGTTGATTTCTTATCTATTTCTCTACATGATTAATCTGAAATCCAATATGGGTTTAAGAGGAATCATGGAGATTAATGAGTAATCACCTTTTGAATTCATGGGTTAGGGAGATTAAGGGTGATTAGGTTAGAGCTAGGATGTTTTAGTGTAGATCATTCATATTTCCTTGCTAGTAGAGTAATCATAATGCATCTTCTGAGTTGGCCACTCAGTTGTTGATCCTTAGGCATTTCTCACCCGAAAGGTGTTCGATGAAATGCCCGAGACAACTCTCCTAGGCTTTTAGTATACTTTGCCAAAGACATTTGTTGTTAAAGATGCTAAGATAGCTAATAGACTTGTTAGTAATGATTGCTTTCATATTATTCAACCAAAGACATTTGATGTTTGAGATATGTTAGCAAATGAGCATTCATCTAGACATAGAGCTTGCTTAGAATTGTGTCTAGGTTTAAGGTTGATAGTTTGATTGATCATTTGCCATCCTTAGTTCGATACTTGATCACCCAAGGTCTAATCCCTATGCCCATGAGTTCTCTTTTCCCTTAGTCAAGAAAGTATCATTCTGTTATTGCTTTCTAGTATTAGTAGTAGTTTAAAACCCATCTAAATCATTGGTTGCACTTAGATTAAGTGAGTACTTGCATTCTCGGTGCTTTGATATCCCTCAGAACTGGTTCGACAATCATTTATACTACAACATTTGTCTTAGGAGCCTTGAAAACTCCTAACATCAAAGACAACATCAGGGAGGAAAGGGATGCGCTGAGAAATCAGCAGAAGAACGACGTGGAGGCGCTGAACCGAGAGCGTGAAGAATTCATGAATAAAATGGTGGAGGAGCATTCAGAGTGGCTTAGCAAGATACAGCGCGAACGTGCTGACTTCTTGTTGGGTATTGAGACACAGAAAAAAGAGTTGGAGTATTGCATTGAGAACAGACGAGAAGACTTGGAGAATTCTTCGAGGGAGAGAGAGAAGGCTTTTGAGCAAGAGAAGAAGTTGGAAGAGGAGCGTATACAGTTCCTCAGGGAGTCGGTGCAGAAAGAGTTAGAAAATGTACAAGTGGAACTAAAGAGGTTGGATTTAGAGAAGCTGGAGATCAAATTGGACCGTGAGAGGAGGGAGAGGGAGTGGTCTGAGTTGAAGGATTCGGTTGAGGAGCTAAAGGTTCAACGAAAGAAACTAGAGACGCAAAGGCATATGCTTCGATCCGAAAGAGAAGAAATCAGACATGAGGTTGAAGAGCTGAAGAAGTTGGAGAATCTGAAATTTACGTTAGATGATATGTCAATAGCTAGAATGCAATTGTCCAATTTAGAGCGTAGCTGGGAAAAAGTGTCTGCATTGAAGCAGAAGGTTGTTATTACTAGGGACGAAGAACTAGACTTGCAAAATGGAGTCAGCACTGTGAGTAATAGCGAAGATGGTTATAACTCAAACAATGGCTCAAGCCCTTCATCCGCCACTCCATTTTCATGGATAAAACAATACACTAATATGATATTCAAGAATCCTCCGGAGTCATCCCTTCCAATGCATCATCATGAAGGAGCATTGCCTTCAAAAAAAAGAGAAGAAAAGGCTTCACCAAGGGGCTGTCGATTGCAGTTGAAAACCTTGAAGTCGGAAGGAAAGGAAGATGTAACAATGCATCTGGAAGTGACACTAATGAAACAAGCAATCAAAAGAAGAGGAAACATGATGTTACCCATGAAGCTGATCCGGAGAGGTAAAATTTATGGTCGCTCAGTAACAAATTTTTTCTTGTTACTAAAATGATATGCATTTTCAATTTTGTCAGTGTAATTTCAAGCCCTCAAAATGTGCCCGAGGACAAACATGAACTGCCATCAAACCAAACCCAAGCACCACCAAGTGTTATGGTAGTCCTCAGTGAAATGGTGAAGATCACAAAAGTAACGTATGAGACAGAGTTCATCAACAAAGTGTCAAACATTGAGTGCTCAGATGATCCTTCTGAAGCAGGAACGAAGATGGTAGAGGAGAAGAAGCAAGATAGTGATTGCAATGAGGTGGGTTTTTTCAACACACAAACCCTCTCGAAAGCAAAATTTTTCTCATTACTAGTGTAACTAATGAATACTTTTTCTCTCTTGCTGTAGACTGGGATAAAGGAGAAGGATTCTGACGATGGTGGCATTGTAACATGAGTTAACTGACAGGAGGTATAAGCATATAAGGTTTGACCAAGTCTTCACTAATGACCTCCCACATTTGAAAGAGTATCAAAATTCACAAACAAGAGTTATTGTTTCTCTTTTATCGATATAGGGAACTCTATGAATCCTTAAGGGTTTGTTTCTGGATAAGATTTGAGTATGTAAATGGATTTGATTGGTTTCAAAACTCTCTCGAGATGTTATATAACTCTGAGTCATTATTATTTGTTTTTTTTTTTCATATTTTAAGTGAGTAGAGAGAGTGTTGGTATGTAGGTAAGAATCGTTGGTTGCTTGTGTGTTGCAGAGTTTGCCTGAGCAAATGATTTGTCGGTTTCAAAGACTCGGTTTGAAAATCAGTTTCGGGTTTTTATTTGTTTGATAATGCTCTATCTTGTTGATGATGATGTCGTTTAGCCCACCAGCAGTGAAGTGAAAGTGTCAACGGCATTGTCTCTTATTTGTCTGTCACCGTCGCTGTTTCCAACTACGAGGACCTGATGGCCCGGCCCAGTTTATGGTGTTTTGTATTTGAGCCTTGCCCATTATTTCATGGACTATAGAATTTCAAAGTCAAATTGAATATGCTAAAAATAGCCGCAGATCTTAGAGCATGATTAATGGTGGGTTCTTAGAGTGAGTTTTCTAGCGGAATATAAGAACCTGTCTCTTAATTTTTAACTAAAAAAGTTAAGACCCGGTTCTTAAATATCTTATTTAATAACTGGTTTTTAGTTTTTTTTAGTTAAAAGTTAAGAGATGTGTTCTTATATTCCGATAAGAACCTCACCCTAAGACCATGATTAATCTGGGTTCCTAGGATAGGATTCTTAGCTTCGGCTAAGAACTGTTTCTTAACTTTTAACTAAGAAAAGCTAAGAACCGTCTCTTAAATAAGAGATATAAGAACCGGTTCTTAGCCGAAAAGTGTAAAAAAAACAAAAACAAAAAAATGTCAAATCATGAGTTAAGAACCTCAAATTAAGAATCCGGGTTAATCATGCTCTAAGAATCCACCATTAATCATGCTCTTAGGTGATGACATTCCGCCATATCCCCTTTTTGCTTTGAGATTAGGATCTCATTATGATGTCTTTCCACTTTTTTTTATGCCGAAACCTTAAAGCCCTACGAAAAACATAGCAATATTTGATATTTATGCTGGCTGTGCAGATATTCGAATTTCATGCTTGCTTCTAAGGTTTCAGGAATTTTCATTATTGAGATTATAAAATAATAATATTTCGTCTTTTAGAACATTATTGAATGCAAAATAATTATCTCTCGTCACTTATTTTTTGCAATTGTTTTGCCTAATCGTATATGCTAACATCAGAAAGCTATGGCGAAGAACAGATTGAGTGTGAAATGGGTGAAGAAATCGGCATTCATTTGTGGGTTAACTTACCCCGCTTAATGAGTGACAGCTTAATTCTACTTTGCAACTTGAGGGATATTTATTTTTAATCATATACTTATTTAATTAAGCTAAAATAGTCTAAACCCCACTATCTTTGTCTTTAGACCGACGCATTCCCCTCCTATCCTGGTTCAAACCCTTAAACCTACTAATTTCTGAAATCAATCTCCAAGTAATCGATATCTTTCTGGAATTCTTATGAATTTAATTATTTAGAGAATGATTTTGTATGGTATATACTTGAGGAAAAGCTTATCAAAACTCATTTAAACTTCTAGATACACGAGGAGACGTAGAACTTCGTGCAAAAGGATGTCATAATTATCTCATGATTACGTTATAGGAACATGTTTTATGGGAGTAGTAAGTTATTTTTTGGATATAGTGTAACAAAAAGAGTGTATACTTGTCACGAGAGTCATATCATAGAAGTAGAACTCACCTTCCTTTTCTTCATCTTTAATTTAGAATACTTCCAAAAAGTAAGTGGATCCTGAAAAGTACCATTATGATTTATGAAAAGAGAAGAGAAAAATCAAAGAAGAAAGAAAGATGCCTTGATATATATTACAGTGACCTTCCTCTTCTTAACCTTTACCATCTTTGTTTGACAATTGTCTTTCTCCTCAAAAAGTTATTTTTAATGGATCATTCAATTTTAGTCAATCTTGTAGTTGTATGTATTATCATCTATATGATATGAATCCTGGATGAGTTTCACAGATCCTTGAATACCATATTTAGCAGAAATATATATATATATATATATATAGATATAAATAAAATTTTACAAATATCAATTCAACAACAAATATTTTTCATAGGCTAAAAAGTTCTCCTAGTTCAGCATGTCCTAACTACAAAATAATTGCAAACCACAGTATCTAATATTTAACTATTTGTAACACAAATGTTATGGTTATTATTGAAAGTTAGGACACAACAAACTAAAAAGAACCCTAGGCTGTATTGAGCAACAAAAGATAGGATGTGTTAGCGTAAATGCCATGTCATATAAATATGCATGGTAAGTTGGCAATGACATTATCTCAATAATACACATATTTTAAGGGATTTATCACTTTTTATGGGGAAATTGAAAAAGAAGGAATGGGCTACGCTGAAAGACCAATTTATGTTTCCTACTAGTGTTGTTGAAATCTGAATACACTGTTTTTTTTTCTTTGTTTTTATTACCCTTAGCTTCAAAGTTCAAACTTCATTTTACTTTTCCATAAATAAAGATATTTTATCCATGACGATACATATTTTATTCCACAAAAGCATATAAACACAGTGATAATACCTCAATAATTTGAAGACTTTACGTTTTTCCAAGTGCTTTGACTTTTAACCCTTAATTAACCATCACAAGTCAACTTGTTTTTGTTTCTCTAGAAAGCCTTTTTTTTAGAACTCCTCTAGAAGCCTTTTGCTCATATAAGCTTGCAAAGAACCAATTTAAAGTTTCGACCAAAAAAAAAAGAACCAATTTAAAGTTACAAGTACATGCGTATTCGTTTATGAGTATTATTAATAATAGGCTAACACGATGTTAAGGAACCTATCAATCGTATTTCACTTGTTTTGCAAGAAACTAAATTACTAAACAATACACCCAATTTGACCAATATTTATTTTACATAAAAGATTGGAGAAAAAACACTGTTAACCACATACGTTTATACAATAAGGTCCAAAGATTGTGACGCCACATAATAAGAGGTAGTGAGTTTTCTTGTTCCTTAATCTCAGCTGCCGTGGAAAATAAGTGTTACTAGTAAATTCATTATTGAATTTATAATTGCTAGATTTATAACATCCCCATCAAATCTTTGATTAAATTTTGATTTCGGGTCCATTGAACAGGCGTCACAAGGCTCAATATTAATACTGCATGATTGCTAAGTGGCTGCATGTTTAAATTAATAACAAACCCTTTTATCAATTCATTATTGTACCCTAAGTTTGAAATTTTGTCATCTTATAATCCCTTTAATTAAACAAAAAAATTATTTCGAGATTGATAGACGAAGTATATATCAAACATGACCCAGAAAACTATTAATATCCATAAACATGATAGTGGTAAATTTTCTCCGAGGGTTGGCAAAATTTTGTTCACCAACCATAACAGAATTCACTCACAAAATTTAATATATATACCTTTCTTTCATCTCTTTTGGTACATATCATTAACTCCTATCTTTTTCAAAAGGGTAATATTAAATAGCAAGTGATTCAACATCCACCAATTGTGATTCTATGATTGGTAATGCTTTTTGGACAGTATGGATTTGAATATTTATGTTGGATATTTTGATATACTGCGGATATGTCTATTCGTTTTTATCCAGGACATGAACGTTTATTCGATTGGCGAATACTAGATGCTATTGCTACTCTTTTGTTAAATTATTCATGCTTTGTTTTGATCTTTAATTTGATCTAAAAAGATATGCATGTTAATGATTTTTTTTAATTGGACGATGGCCTATCCGTTATCAAACTATCAGAATATACTCTCTCTTTTTTTTTGAAAAAAACTATCAGAATATACTTCAGTTAGACGATACATAAAAAAATCAAAATAGCAGTCTTCTCATGTACTTATTCAAGTGGTATATATATACTGATATTGACCAGTGAGATATTGTTCAATAGGATTTTTTGTGTGTATATAAATGAATTATAAATTCTTAGTTAATTCACACATTTCCATCACCAAACATTCGAAGTATTTGTCTCTAGCTATCTCGACAACAACATATAATACAATCATATATATGTACTATACTACAAAATCAATTACTAGCCAATACATTAACTCTGTATATATACGTACGTAGTACATACAAGTCTAATTCAGTCACTTATTGGTTCAAAGTTTGAAATATTGAATTATTTCATTATTATTGATGACCAGATTTTGTCTTTCTTTCTTTTTGGCATCGACCAGGTCTTATCACATGCATGCAATAAAAGTACACATAACCGGTCTTTCTTTCCTATTCGTAAGTTGTCATGCAAGTTGGGCTTCAAGCTTTCGTGAAATCATATGTAATAAGTTTAATAATGCAAAAAAAAGTGTAACAATGCATACACATAATACATATATACATAAAATAGTCCATTTTTACTACATTATAATAATTGATTAAAAGTATTTGCAATGTTGTAGCCATTACTATACATTTATATTTTTTTGCCAAAGGATTTACTATTTATATTAGATAAGTAAATCATACTCCTTAAGGACCTAAACTGCGGATCAGATATTATAAAAGATTAGACAATATTAGCATTCTCGCTAGGAATGAAATTCTATAGCGTCCAGTATCATAAAATAATTATTATTATTATGCGTATAAAATTACTAGAAATAGAAACATAGAATGGCAGAATTAAAAAAAAATAACACACTGGAAGTAATAAACAGTGATAAGACAACGATTAATTTTAACATAAAGCTGCAGTGGCCTATGTAGGATACATTTCCGAGTTCTGTATAATATATCTATTTTTAGACAAAAGAATAAAAAAAATGATTATAAACTGATAATTTAATGCAACTCATGCAATCATACTACAAAATACATTCCATATATATCCATCTTATTATTTCAACTTAGCAAATTCATTAAAAAAAATTTAAATAGATCATCCATATTAATGGAATGTAATACAATATTATCAAGTTATATGATCACAGCCTCAAATCGAGAGTTAAGGGAGGGAGGATTTGGGGGGAGAGGGAGTAAGAGACAAAGAGTCAAAGGGTGGGGGCGGCTAAGAAAACATTATCATTTATGGTGTTTATTGTTACACATATATATGGGGATCATTAGGAAAATTATCTTAATAAAAAATAGATTTCTTAATTAAATTAATAATAATATTGAATCGATCTAGATGCTGATGTAGAAGCAAAGACAAAGGAGAAAAACACTAGTCTCCCCCTTCTTTGTTATTTCTAAATCCTACTAGTATTATATCACATAATTTATTTCATCAAAATTTTCAATTCCATAAAGTAACTTTTGATTCATTTTTGTTTGTTTTAATTCCTACTTTTGACATCTTCATCACATGAAGGACTATCTCCTCCAGCTATTATATACTCTCTCTCTTCTTTTTATTTTCTTCATTCACATATACTTTTCTCCATTACACACATTTCCATGTATCTATATATAAGAACCTCACACACACGCAATCACACACCATCCTCCTCCTTCTCCTCATCAGCATAACTGAGAAAGAGAGAAAGATACAACAAGAATAACGAATCAAGAAGATGGGAAGAGCACCGTGTTGTGACAAGGCTAACGTGAAGAAAGGGCCGTGGTCTCCTGAAGAAGACGCAAAACTCAAAGATTACATCGAGAATAATGGCACAGGCGGCAACTGGATTGCGTTGCCTCAGAAGATTGGTATATACCTAAATTTACTTCTAATTTAAAATCTGCAGAAAAAAATCAATTAGTTTGAGACGGCTTGTATAATCTATAGTAAACCGAATTTTCCTGTGTATATTTGTGCGTTGATATATATTATATGTGCATGATATAGGTCTAAGAAGATGTGGGAAGAGTTGCAGACTAAGGTGGCTCAACTATTTGAGACCAAACATCAAACATGGTGGCTTCTCTGAGGAAGAGGACAACATCATTTGTAATCTCTATGTTACCATTGGTAGCAGGTACTAAATGTTATGTACTTATAGGTCAATATCATTATTTAATACACTAGTCTTGAATTAGATCAGAGCTATTATGTTTATACATGTTCAATAATTTTTTTATTTTTAAAGGTGGTCTATAATTGCTGCACAATTGCCTGGAAGAACAGACAATGATATCAAGAACTATTGGAACACGAGGCTGAAGAAGAAGCTTCTTAACAAACAAAGAAAAGAGTACCAAGAAGCTCGGATGAAGCAAGATATGGTGATGATAAAGCGACAAGAACAAGGACAAGGCCAAAGTAATGCTAGTAGGGATCTTTATTCGAACAGCATGTTTGGATCATCACCATGGCCATTACTACCTCAGCTTCCCTCTCCTCACCATCAAGTACCTCTTGTCATGATGGAACCAACAAGCTGCAATTACTATCAAATGACACCGTCTTGCAACTTCGAACAAAAGCCACTGATCACACTCAAGAACATGGTCAAGACTGAAGAAGAACCGGAGAGAACAAACCCTGATCATCATCACCCTGAATATTCTATCACAAACCCTTTTGATTTCTCCTTCTCTCAGCTTTTGTTAGATCCTAATTACTACCTGGAGCCAGTAGGAGGAGAAGGAGAGCTTGCGATCACGAGTAGCAGCACCAACTCTCCATTACCAAACACAAGTGCTGATCACCATCAACAACAACAAGAGATTCTTCAATGGTTTGGGAGTAGTAATTTTCAGACAGAAGCAGTCAATGATATGTTCTTAAGCAACAACGACATAGCAAATCTTGAGACCAACGAGAACACAAAATTCTATGGAAACTTGCCAGTGGCCGGAGCCGCAGCAGCTTTAGCCGGAGGAACGACGAGTACATCGGCGGATCAAAGCACAATAAGTTGGGAGGACATAACCTCTCTTGTCAATTCCGATGATGCAAGTTACTTCAATGGGCCAAATCATTTGTAACTTAAAAATATATATATTTTTACTAATATATAAAGAGGGTTTTTTTTTGTATAAATGTGTGTTCTAAGGGAGTGGTAAAAAACATATGGATTTAGATTAATATTCATGAAGACATTTTTTTATTTTAGTTTCGAGTCAGCTTTATTCACGACCAATATATATGATCTTTTGAGTTTTTATGATTACTGCTTTTATAAATGTAAGATACATTCTACCTTCTAGCTTCTTTCTTTTTCCCCTTAATTCATTAGGTCATTTAGATTTTTGTAAAGATCTTTACAGATTACAATACATTTGACACATAAAAAAAAAGAAGGAAACAACTATGAATCTAAAATAGAGAGCCTAAAAGAGGATTGTCTTTTAAACGCACCAACATCGATCATCAATTACTCATTATAAAAAGTTCATATTTTAAGTGTTAACACTTTTAATTATCACACATATACGACAAGTTCTTTTATATATTAAATAGTAATTGTTAGGTGCCTATAGTATTAATGGAGAATCCAAGGATGATTTTCTTCCATGTTTCCTCCTATTCAACTCCACTCGTGTCTATGTATATACATGCATGAATTATGATACATTTGTCATTTTATAACAGTGAAAACATTTATGACAGTCAAATTTTGCCAGATCAGGTCATACAAATCGACCAACCAATTTTTCTGATTTTGTATAGTTAACTCACGAATGACTTTCGAATACTTTCAACACTTGAATATCGTTACTGAGACATTTGGCATTTTAATCTTTTTGGTGTAAATGTTTAAAATGGCATTTTAATCTCTCACTAAGTAGCTATGTCTGTAATGCACACGTTTGTATGCGCACCTTATATATACGTGGTTGAGTAATTATATGCATAATTCATTAAAAAGAAAGAATGCACCTACATGGACACGTACATGGTCGGATCTATATGGCTTTGTCTAATCGAGATACTCCGACAAACACTCGAATACACATGAGTGTGTATGCACAACTATACTATATGTTAGTTTTCTTACATAATTAGTATTTTAATTGTTTGATCGTAAAGAAACATTAATGTTAACAGTTATTAATATATATATATATGCAGTATATATGAAATGGTTCCTTTTTATTATTTTTTTTTTGTCAGCAAAACAACAAACTCATATAGATTCTGTGAACCAAACTAGTAGCTCCGCATCCATGTGGACAACAAACGAGGGTTGCTTTATTGCATTGCGTGCTAGACTATCCGCCTTTGAATTTAGCTTCTTTGGTATATGAATGAGCTCTGAGCTGTGGAAACATCTTTTTCAGGATCTTGATAGACTGTTAAAAATGAATGAATAAATAAATACCTAACAAAATGAAGAAGAACTGACCAATTCAACGAAAGTGTCCGTATAGCTTCGAAACTCTCTTTCTCTTTTTCTCTCTCTCTAGTCAGTTTGGTTTTGAAGATCACAGAATCAAATGATGTCATCCAAATTTCTCTTTCTGTGAGTTTGGCACATATCTTTGCCCATTCAAACCTCCAAATAAAATAATTTGATTTCTATCCACTTTTTCACTCCAGATAGATATAGACATGGATTGAGCGAAATTAGATAGAAAATAGTTAAGAAGATAGCTTTAGAGGAGCCCTCCTGAACGCAACCTCCTTAAGCTTCACCAATATCTGTCTTCGAACCGACTTCCAAGTGCTCCACTGAGCAATCACACAGAAAAAATGGACGATGGATCTCTTCGGTACTCTATCAGACGTCGACTCTTTAGCTTTCTCTTTTAATTCACCGTTTTCTGTCGTTTTGGTTTCATCCCACGAACTGAAAATGACTTGGCCGATGGATTTGCAAAAGCTCAACTCTACACCATCGTATCCTGAACCTTTGGGTTTTAGTAGTCTTTTCTTTTAATAGAAGTATTATGTTGCACAAAAAAAGATAGAAAATAGTTTAATTTAGAAAATTTCGTGTGAGTCAGCTTGTAACCGGATCCTTAACCCGTTTCGAATTTTAATATAACTAATATAATTTTTTAAAAAAAAATATATATATATATATATATATATATATATATATATATATGCAGAAAACAAGTTTTATTATGTTGACAGTTATTACTAAGATTCTTTTTTGTTAAAAGAGAAACTATTGCTATTTTACTTGAAAATAGTTTTTTTAAAGGAACTACTCGAAAAGTTTTTTTTTTGTTAAAGGGATTTCTTCTACTCGAAAAGTTTTCCATTAAATTAGAAAAAACCTTAACGCTATACGAGAAATATCACAGCATACTTGATCATATATCAGTAAACCAACATTTAATAAATAGAACTTAGCCAGTAAAATGTCTACATATGCATCATAGACGAAACATTCGTATTCTATATTAACTTAAAACGACTATATGCATAGCATATAACCCAGTCAAAAAGACAATAAACGGCACTAAGTCTAAGAGATGGTTCACGCTTCACGTTTTACTTACGCACACATATACAAGGCAACCTCTATACGTTGGAACTACACCAAAATTATATTTTTTATTAATTTATAAAAATATTAATTTATCGATATAGTAATTAAACCAAAAACTCGATTTGAAACTATAAAATTATATTAATTTATATAGATTTTTAGTGTATATTAATTTATAAAGTATTAATTTAAAGAGGTTATACTGTATATACATGTATTATATATATACTAGGTTAAGATTCGCGTAACATTAAATATAAATTATTTTTACGCATTATATTTTTTTTTACATATTATAAAATAATAAATATATATTAAATATTAAAAATTCAGTAATTATTACGTATATTATTAAATTAATGCAAACACATAAATAAATTTTATTAATCCAAACAAACACTTTTTCATTTTATATGGTCTATAATTAAATTTAAATGATATTAACATAGATATATAATATATTTTAATATTGATATTTATTAAAAATTGTTTTTACTCATATTGTTTTATATGGTTAATGTGATAGTTTAATTTATTTTAATAAGTTAAATTTGAAAAAAATGTAGATGATACACTAATTTTTATCAAATCTTTATTATTCAAAATCATTAATTTTCATATATATAATTTACCCACATTAGGTAATTCCATAATTTTTATTTATGGAAATAACGAAGAACATTAATAATTAATAAAAAAACTTATTATATATTTAGATGGAGCAACTTTTTTTCTAAAAATTTTAAAAATCAGTGTGGTGATGACACATGACTACCTCAAATGTTATAATGTTTCTCTTTTAATATATAAATGATATATATATATATTTTTATTTTTATTTTTTTGATCAAATATATATATATATATATATATATATATATGATGCTTTATAACAGTGATCGTACAATCGTTCTGTGTACATATCTAACAGTCCACTACTTTTAAAACCTTTTAAGTTTTAATCTAGAAAACGACATATTATACATGGTTTATTCAGCTGTGCTTGATTGATTACTACTATACGTAAATATATAATAGTTAAGAGGAAGGAATGTTTTTGTTTATCGCAATTTTGTACGTACATACACTTGAGGACAATAGAATAAAAGTCTGTTCTCAAGGAATAATTGAAAAACTGGTCTCTGAAAGACAAGTCATTTTGTATGTTCCAAACATTCTCTACAAACAGGAAAACGACAACTCTTATGTAAATTATCCGCCTCTAATCAATACATAACTTAAATCCAAATTATGCTATTACTAATTTAATTAATTAATCATAATATTGGGATGAAAATTAGGAGATTCTAGAGATAGTGATGAAGATTATGTATGTAAGCACTTGCATCACTGGATAGCAAGACGTGTCATGGCTTCTTCTTTTTTTGTCACTGAGACGTGTCATGGCTTGTATGCTATACCGTATAGCTTAGCCATATCACCTTTTTAGTTTTATTAAAGCAATCCTCATCTCTCTACCTATCAAAAAATAATTATGGTATATTGGTATATACATATATAACAAGTTAATATATATATATATATATATATATATATATATATAAACATCATTCAAACTATGCACATAAAGATATAAACATGAATATACATTAATATATTTATAGCCATCTTGGGTAAAAAGATAAAACAATATATGAAAAGAAGGAAAAAGGAATAATTATCGTTGAGAAGAATTCAAGGAACAAAACGATATATGAATGAGGGAGGCTATTGATACATGAATATACGGACTCCTTATGATTAATAATTAAATTAATTGATTAATGGTACATTCTGTCAAACCTCTAGACGATAAGTAAAACAACACCATATGAAACCTTGATTAGCCTCGCGACAATTCGCCCCGCGACGACCTTATTGTATATTTTTATAGTTTATTTCATTTGTTTAACCATTAAAATTGGAACATTGTCAAAAAGAACCCAACGTACTAAATAATTTTATAAATATATATAATGCAGCTGATGCTGACACTCACTAACACGTTAATATTATTCACCCTGACTGTTTCTATTTTTATAATGACAATCATCTTTCAACTTTGTGTTTTTGTTTTTGTTTTTATTACATAAAATAATGAAATGTTGTATTGTGGGAATGGGAGTAATGTCGCGTCGTCTGATTGTTTTATACGTGTTCTTAACTTTTAATTAATTAATTAATTATATTGTTTTCATGAGATTTGGCTATTTCTTGTTATCTGCTTATGGAGAAAAAAAGATGGATACGGGAAAATTTCCACTACTTTTAAATAAAATACTGAAATATTATTTTCACTAATTATTTTCGCAATATCTTTCTTACTATTTTTATTAATAAAATTCAGATCAAAATATCCAATAAATTTGTCTTCGAGTCCAACGCTTCCTTTCGCTTCAAACCAATAGTAAAGCCCATTAAAGCCATGTAAATGGAAAACATATAAGCACATTCTTAGATATGAACAAAATGTGTCTTGTGAGGTCCATAAAAGCCCATTAGTGACGACAAAAAGACCCCACTGGTGACTAGTTAAAGTAAAGACTCAAGTGGTAGTTTTGAATTTGAGAATTAAGCATCATATGTCATTAATACTTAGATTGAAAGGCAGGAAGAGCCGACTAAATTTATTATCTTTGTAAGAACAATAAATAAAAAGTCAAATAATAAAAATAAATTAAAAGGAGATTATTTAGGAGTAACAAAGGTTCAAAAATATGGGAAGAAGAGATGAACATTGATAAACTACATGAGCATTAATCAATCGTTTTATATTATAATTCATGCCGGTGCATCTAAGCCAAAGAAACAAATCTTTGTGTGATTTGGTTCTTGTTTGTTAAGTAACAAATGTGCGATGAATCTTCTTGATCGTGCACATATTAAGTAGATGAATTTACGAAGCACCAACACTAATTAAAGCTAAATGACTGTAATAAAATATAACAAAATTGGAAATATGCTCGTCTCTCAATCTTCTTATAAGCTAAATGACTTCCCGATTCATAAGCTATGCATCAAGTACGAGAAACGTTAACGTGACCCACATGCCACACTAAAGCTGATATAATATTTAAAGTTTTAATTCCGTTTCTTTCACTATGTGTCTATGTTTATGCATGTGTTATGTGTAATGCAAGTAGCAATGCCATGCATAGATGGCCCCCTCATGCATATATGATGGACATCAAACGGTTCCACGCGTATATGTAGTTTCTAATCCAAATGATTTGCCCTATTTGTAAAGCATATGCATTTTGATCACTATATGTGTATATATGTAGGAGATGTTATATCTTTTTGTGTCATGGCATGTGCAGTTCTATGGCCTTACTCATGAAGCCCACGTGACTCAAAGCTTGGTTCAAACTCTGGATGTTACATAAGCAATACGTTGATACAGAAATTCATTTATATATTAAAAGAATTTGGGTCCTAAGTCCTAACCAAACTGAATATGATTCAAAGCCCTTGATGAGTTAAGAAACTCGACAGGTAACAAGTATGAGGCCGTCCTTACGCTTTATATTATCGAATCTATCACACGTCATGAAAGTTGAATCCCCTTAAAACCGTTTGAAGAAAACTCCACTCAATAATTTGTTAAGTTTGCTCATTTTAACATTCATTTTTAAAATAATTTTTTTTTGTTGCCCATTTTAGTTAATTGCCTGCGCTCAAAGTTCTTGATTATGAGTCTTTACTGGTGGAACTGATTTTCAGATTATTAAGTTTCATGACATTAAATTAAGTTTATTTAAATTAAGTTTATTTATTTACTTAGCGACGTTACATTAGGTTTACACTATTCTTGGAATCAACATTGACGTATTAATTTAAAACAGTTCATAAATTTTAACATCATAACGATATACCATTAAAAAATTATATATGATTAGTTTGCAACTAATTAAGTTGACGTACCGATTTAATTCTTATAATATGATATTATCATTCCATGTTGCTTAATATTATTTTGCGAGTAAAGACCATGATAAACGATGAAAGTTTCTGGTACAACGACTACATATAAATCTCAGTTTGTATAGTTATGGTCGGTCATATGCAATGAAGACTTTTAAGTACATGACTTAATCAATATTACTCATCACGGATTCTCAAATCCAACCAAATTCAAGGACCTCATGTGTAGATGGCTTATCTGATCCTTTGAGTTCACTCATAGGATCCATCTTGGACCTCTTCCGAGCTCCTTCTTGTCTAAGTTTATCAATCCTCTGTTTTGTATAGATTAACTACATTTGTAGACTAATCTTTCATTTTTAATGATATTCACATATTTAGCAAAAAAGAAAATCCAACCAAATTCTCAATCTATTATTTCTCAAAGTACATATACGTATATCGATTACATTTTTAATCGAAATCCCTTTCTTATTATTTGAGGAGCATTAAAAATAAATAACCTTTAGTTCATGTGTTTATTACAAGTGTGCCATTTCTTATGTGGCAACTCCACAAGCTCTCTCACCTATTCTATTTAAAACTCTTTTGTTAACTAGAGTAATTACACAACATGCCATTGATCAAAACATTATAATTACTTTAGTTTTGTCTACATTTGTCACATATATACGTTGATACGTATTACATCAAATCTGATCATTTATTTCTTGCGTTAGTTACCTTAACCGAAGTTCTACGTATTATATCAAAGATTTTAAAATTATGTTAATTACCTTGACTGAAGTTTTTTCATTAATTTGTTTCAATACAAAAAAATTACTGACATACGTAGTGGTCTAATTTTTTTATTCAAAAATAAATATAGATGCGAAAAATTAATGTGCAATTATCAACCAAAGTTTGTTTTTCTGTAAAATCCTAAAAGTATTTGATGATCAATACGTGCTCAAGTGATTGATTTTCTTAAAAATGCGAAAAAATATTTGTTCTCTTAAAAATATATCAAGAAAAAAAAACTTTTTTTCTTAAAATAATGAAACAGAAGAACCATGCATATGACATATACTTGCCCCGTTTCATTAAATTGTTAGATGATCTCCGCCTTGCGATTGTAGAAACTAAGGTACAATACGATTTTCTGGCATACACATATAAAAACTTACCTTAGGTGATCTATCGTAATTAAGATTTTAACGCCAACTTGCATAATGCAAATAATGGCGGAGCAAATTGCCCATGATTCAAATGTTATTTGCAAGGACGAAATTGATTGATGATTGGGAAAAAGGAAACTTCTAATAACTTTGACATATTTTTAAATTACAAATTTGGTAAACTGATGGTAATAATACGTGATTTGCAAGGACTTGACTTTTATATATAAGGAACGTAGATTAAGGTTCAAATGATTGTAATCAATTAATAATCGTGAATTTTTTTGAATTTGTTCAATTGCGATTGATAAAAGAAAATTTGCTTTAACTATTTACAATATTAAAGTAATTCTCAACTAAGATTGGAGCGCAAGTTATGTGTAATATTCGATTTAGTTACGACCATTATTTTGAATCTATATGACCACACGGCGATTTCTTTTTAGTATAAATATACGGCTTCTATAATTCAGAAAACTCACCACACTTTTCTTCTCGACTTTGCTCATATCAAAACATTCTCTCAAGCAATCAAATGGTTGGTTTTAACTTTGTTTCCGATTTGAAACCATTCAAGACATTGTTTCTTTTATATTTTATTAGTCTATTGTTTATGTTTTGTTTTATTTTATATTTATAATTTATTTTATGCAAATAAATATACAATTTTTAAACAAAATTTTTGCAGCTTAATTTAGATTGACATATTAAATTTCGTCTAACCCTTACTTTATAACATATAGTATTTTTTGCTATGACTTTAATTTTTATTATGTCTACATATTAAAAGTGTAATATTTTGAAATCTATTTATTCCGCGCAGAGCGCGGGTTATCACCTAGTATTTATTAATTCAGACAGACAGATTTTTTTGGGGACTCAACCACCAAGTTAATGCTCTTCACATGTAAGGATCATTTGCCGTTACGGCCGGTATAGCCGCGTATCATGGTCAAGTTAAATAAAATTTCGGTTAGTAAAGTTGTATTTATATAGTTCGTAGTCTTCGTAGTAGTACCAGCAAAGCTCATGGCATTTGCGATTTATATATTATTTAGTAGTATATATTTTATATATATTCTATCCTATAGTAGACGTAGAACATGTTTATTACATCTTTCTTAGGTTCGGGTTCTAAGTTAAGATACGGTCTCTTAGCTCTTAAATAAAAAGCTAAGAAATGTTTCTTAAATGATAAATATAAAAGATGTCTCTTAACTTTTTTTAGTTAAAAAATAAGAGACCGTATCTTATATTATGCTAAGAACTTCAATTTAAGAGACCTGCAATAAACATGTCCTTGGCATCATAATCTTTGACCAGTATCTTATATAATGATTAGCCTATGATACGACACTTTGTCCTACTTTATTATCCATCCTGAAATAAATTACACAAAATAAAGAAAATGGTTATAGTGCATTTTCTCTTTAAATGATTGGAGACTTAAATTTCTAACATTTCCCAAATAATTGATTTAGACATTTAGTAATTATGATTGGAATTGCATTTATATTTTTTAAATATCTAATCATTGGACCATGGTATTTGTTAGCATCGCTTTAAGAGTCGATCATTGTATAGGTTTAAACAGTTGTAAAATGATCCAATATATGTTTTAAATGGATTGGAGTACAGATCGATTGTTCATCTTATTATTTTGCTATATCAATCTTTTTTTTTCTTTTTACTTAATCGTAAGGACTTAGCAAAATAAAAAGTTAAATTACGGATTTCGTTAATCGTATGTACATCAATTGGCACAATTTTAAATTTTCTTTATATTCTGACAAAATTTAGACTATGTTTCTATATGTTGTAGAAAAATAAAAATACTGCATCTTGCAAATTGTTTGGGCTTCCCTTGGTGATCTATTTGAAGAAAAAAAATGATAATCTTTGAATTTTTCACTATTCACAAGATTTTTTTTATTTTAAAAAAAAAGACTTTTTCATTCCTTCAGACTTGATTATATCAGTTACATTATTTAAGAAAAATTCATCATCATCAAGTTTGAAAAAATAATCATCAAAAACATTTCTTTTATTTACGCAATTCATTTATATTCGTATGGTAAATCTTACAATATCATGTCAATATCATTGGCATTTGATGACGGATACATTTGTAATCTGATCCAGATTCACTAGGAAAATCTTTAAGGCTCCATGAACTACTGATTTAAGTGATGTCCCTATAAGAGGGATCCAAAATAAGTTAATACAAAAGGTTAGGAAGTAAGAAAACCAAATATGAACTATGACTATCACCTTCTGGAATCCAAGCAATTATCTTGAAAATATCTCATAGAGTAATGCCTAAATGAGGTAGATTAATTTTTTTTTTCTGGCCAATGGTAAACAGAATAGTCTTTTTGGTAACACATAAGTTCGACAACTTAGTTTTATAGTATTTTTTGTTTTTAAAAAGGTTTGTAATATTTTAACATAGATTAGATTAGGTTAATTTAATTAATATTCTTGGTCGTTGGTATTCAAACTTGTGACCTGAAAAGAAAAGTTAATACATAATACATCACCTAGTGAATCTAGTTTGGTTTAATAGAAAAGTTAGAACACTTCCATTGGTTAGAGTCCATAAAATTTTCTTTAAAAAAACATTAGTATTATAATCATTTATTTTTGTTTCATTTTCTTAAAACTAGATAAATCATTTATTTTCTTTGGTAGCATGACATATGTCCTTAAATATGTAGACAGATTCTGAAAAGCTCTAAATTAAGAACTTTTGCCTTTTCTATCTTAATTTTATTATCTTTTTTTTTTTAATATCGAGAACTCCTCCTGATACTTGTTGGAGATTCTCTTAGTTTAATGACTATAAATTTGTGTTCAAGAAAACAAGATGTGACGTGGTAAGACTGGCTTATTTCCGTTAAATTTGATTCCATATGTTTTTTGTATTGTTTCGATCCAAAATATATAGATATATGTAAAGTTCTGGAGCAAAGCAAATATCAAAATGTGATATTCATAAACAACAAAGAAAAACAACAAATAATATTTTTGAAAAAGCCAAATATCCTATTCAATCCGTAAGTTTATAGATATATAATATATGTTATGTATATTTATACATTTTATAGTGTAAATTTGGTCAGTTTTGAAGTTGTTTTCATGTTGTTTTCAGTATTGAGTTGCATACCAATATGATTTTTTATTTGAGTCAAATGCTTACATATGTTTTATATTAGACTCGTTTACATTGAATTATTTGATTTGTTTGATAATTTATGTTAAAAATGTTAATTTATTAATTTAATCATATTATAAAAAGTGACATTGATTTTTTTTTTTGCTTTGTAAAGAATAATATATGTTTATTCAAAATTTTGACATAAAATATCTAATATAATTAACAAATAAAATCGAATCGCATGATCCACAAATATTTAGAAAAAATGAATATTCGAGTAAAATGGAACAGGTCACGGATACTCGGATTTTTTCGGACAAAATCTTATGCAACGTAACGTACCAAAGTCAAAGGGTTAGTCCAAGACTTTAACATAATGAGTTAGGCATCCTTGATATTTGCCTTCACTAACGTCCTTTACTAACGTTAACGATCATTACAGACTCATTGTCGTCAAAGAAGAAATATATATCACAACTGATTCAGAAATTAATCAAAATTAAAGAAGCACATTTTTGAGAAAGGGTAGAAGCACATACTTTACGAAATCAAATAAATATTATATATTAAAAGAGTGAATTAATTACACAATACATGCAAACTTTTGATTAAAATTACAACGGGATACATATTTTATATATATTGCCACTGCAAATCCACATTCGGACTGAGTGCATTTTTAAACACGTATAACCAACACTTATAGTAACAATTTACACCCGAACGAAAAATTGCATAAAAACTCACTCAGACATTTATGAATATTACACTTATATAATGATATTATATATATCTTGGAAAATGAAAAATATTTTTCCAAAATATAAAAAAAATGAAGGATATAAAGAAAAGAAAAAACCTTGAAGCTTTTTTGTTTGTCGTCTCAAGCTTAGGGAGATGAATAAATCATCGCTCATCAGGTACACGGTCGGACCATGAAACCCGGAAAACCCAGTTAGAGACTGTCTTCTTCCTCAAACTCTTGAGCCTTTCATGGCTGCTTCTTGATATCATCCGTCCACAGTCTGTGGACTCTACGAATGTTTTGAGCCTCTTCAAGGCTAAATCGAGTGTATCCTCGCTCATATTAGCGAAACAAACCCTAAACCAACCCGGCTCGGTGCAGTGACAGGACGAACCGGGCGAGATGTTTAGTTTCACGTTGTAGACAATCTTTTTCCAGAGGTCGAGCTCTGCTTCGAATGTGTTTGTGTCCAAGAGGTGTCTCATGTCGACCCAACAGAACAAACCGGCGTTGCTTCTCAGGCAAGTAATCCCTGCGGACTCAAGACCAGACACTAGGCGTTTCTGTCTGGACTTGAGCCGTTTCTGATTCTCCTCGAGGTATTGGCTTGTGAACTTCTTGTCTGAGAGCAATGCAGAGAGAAGGTACTGAGTCTGAGAAGAGACAAGACCGAAACTCGACATTTTTGTCGCGGCAGATACGATCATGTCGTCGTTAGAGTAGATCGCTCCCACGCGGAAACCAGGAAGTCCAAGATCCTTGGAAAGGCTATAAACGACGTGGACTCTTTTAGAAACCTCGGTGTTTTCAAGTTTCTTGTCTTTCAAGACATCCATCACGCTGATGAACTGTTCGAACCCGAACATAGTGCCTGAGTAGATCTCGTCGCTAATGAGATGAATGTTCTTGGAAGTGATGAAGTCAACGAGAAGGTTGAGCTCACGTCTGGTCAACGCAGTGCCAAGTGGGTTAGATGGGTTGGTGACAAGAACTCCTTTGACTTTGAGACCAAGCTTATGGGCTTGTTGGTAAGCTTGTTGTAGAGCTGATTCCGTGATTTGGAAGCCATTAGAGCTTGAGCAGTGGATTGGCACAATCTCAGCTCCAGTTCTCCATTTAAGATCTCTATCAAATCTGTAATATATCATCAAAAAGCCAAAACGTAAGCAAAGAGTTTTAATGAGTTTACTTGGAAACCAAGTAAAGTAGGGTTATAATTATAACTTACCCAGGATAGTAAGGAGTAGGCAAGAGGAAAGCATCGCCAGGCTCAGCAAGACAAAACATGAGAGTCTCGTTCGCAGAGGTCGAACCGGCGGCTAAAACAATCTTTTTCGGGTCGAACGTGACTCTATTTCCTCTTATCTCTTCCATAAACTCAGCCATTGCCTAAAGAAACAGAATATATTCATGAGAATAGAGAAAATGATATGTTACTTTTGATGCAAGTATTAGGTTAATATATTTATCTATTTTAAAGAATACAAATGAAGCTTACTTTTTTGAATTCAGGCATGCCGTGATAGTCTTGAAAGAGAGCAAGCTCTTTGAAAATGGATTGACCTTTCCTCTTGAGACTAGCTGCGTCTGGGTTCTTAGCTAACCACGACTCGATTAAATCGAAGCATAGCTGATTCTCAGCAAGACCCATCTGGATCATACCATTAGGGTTCTTGATCTCATCGTAAGGATTCTTCTCGTACTCTTCCCATCCCAAGAAGTAGGATGAGTCTTGTCCATGACCATTGCTTGTCACTTTTGTCGAAAGCTGTTTCATCTTTTCTGATTTTAAGTCAAAGAGATTATGGTCGAAAAAAAGAGAGACAAAGAGATCTTGATTTAGTGTTTAAGACTTTAAGCTGTTGAAAAGTGATGAGATGTGTTTGGAGAAGCAATGGGTATGTTGAGAGGTATATATAGATAAACAATCTTACGACATTTTATCCCAAGAATAATAAAGTGTGACAATAGAATCAGAAACTAGTTAGACTTTTTTGACCGCCCAGACATAAACATAGTTTTAGTAAATGTTGGTTAAGACATGTGAGGCAACTTCTTTTTTATTGTTTTTTTAATATGACTCTAATAAATCAATCTGCTATTATTTGCATTTGTTCTTTAAAAATAAGTCACCCATCATTAATCGTGCATTCACACATGACACATACAACAATAAATCTAACTCTAAGTACTGGATGTTTTCAAAAACTTCCAATACTATACATACAAAATTGAATGACACATTTTGATATTAATGCCCTAATTTATCTGTTCGTTTACTAAGATCATTATGACGTATTAAACTAATGAAAGTTAAATGATTAGCCTTTACGCGTTTCCAGTCACCGCCGGGCCGTCCTTATAATGACCATCCTCTAGGGACTAAACATGACAATTAAAAAAGCAAACTCATATGCCATTAATGGTTTAATTGTGAAATTTGAATTTATTATGATTGTTATTTAATAATCCACTCATGAAGTCAGCAAGAAAAAAAACCTTTATGAGGATGATAAAATTTCGTGAGAGTGTGTATATCCTATTTTTTTCCATTACTAAGGCCATGATTAACACCAACTTTTAATAAGGTTCTTAAAGGGTGGGGTCTGCATATCTATACTATACTAAAAAGGGATATAAGCCATGGAGAGAGTGTCCACATAGGATAGAAAAATCAACCAATCAGAAAATCCGAAATTGTCATGTCATCTCATTTATTTTTCGTAAAAAATAAAAAAACAATGCGAAGGTGAGAATCGAACCCGGGTTAGTATGATATATATATATATATAGGACAGTTACCACTAAGTCATTGAAACTTTCTTGGACACATATACAAGAACCACTAAGTATATAATCACAAATTCTTATGTACATTTACAATAATATGAATTCAACTTTCAAGACTCCGATACTTTGTTTTGTAAAAAAAAATAAGTAAGTGACTAAGCTAATATATTCTTAGAAAGTGTGGGAACGTTGACAAATATGAAAAAACATAGATTTTTGTTTTCGTGACAAAGTTAAGAATTTTGTAAAAGTAAGTTTAACATATAAATTTTCGTGACAAATATGAAAAAACATAGATTTTTGTAAAATTTTGACAAAACAACTCATAACATACTTCTCTAATGTCTTAATAAAATATTATTTAAGGGTGCAATAATTAAATATATTAATTCAATAAATTTTGTAATTTATAGACAAAACAATAACACAACAAATTTTGAAACATTTGTTTAACCTATCAATTTTTTTTTCATGAGAATCCAACTAAACAAGATAAAAATAATAATTAGATTTAACAAATATTTAATTACCATTTTATTCAATTTTGATTAATTTCAAATTATCATAATGTATCTTTTTGAAGTTACAAATATGAAAAAGCATAGATTTTTGTACAATTTCACAAAACAACTCAAAACATATTTTTATAATGTCTTAATAAAATATTATTTAAGGATGCAATAATTAAATATATTAATTCAATAAATTTTATAATTTATAGACAAAAAAATACCACAACAAATTTTGAAACATTTGTTTAACCAATCGATTTTTTTTTCATGAGAATCCAACTAAACAATTAGATTTACAAATATTTAATTACCATTTTATTCAATTTTGATTCATTTTAAATTGTAATAATGTATATTTTTGAAGTTACAAAAAAATAATGTTCTTTCTTTATTACACTAGCATTATATATAGATTCTATATACACAAAATAAATATAATATAACAACATAAACTTGCTTTCCCCGATTCATATGAAAACCTTTTAAGTTATCCACCAAAGCAAATTAATTAAATCAATGAAATTGTTAAAATACAGCAAATTAATGTATAATTTTATTTTAAATTAAATTATTTAAAAAGTGTATTTTCGTTAAAACAAAATAATAAATAAGTAAAACTGATTTGATGGTAATTTTTATGATATATATATATATATATATCAATTCTGTGAAAGAAATAGAAGCTTAATATGGAAAAAAATCTTAAATACAAAAACCTCTAAAAATTAACAAAAAAACTAATAAATTAAACTATGATATCACTTAAAAGCTTCTTTGACCATATTAATAAAATATTTAAGCGATAATTAGACAAATTTGATTTTTTTTCCAGCAACAAGTTTATTATTAATTAGCATCAGTTATTTCAAGATGTTTAAGAAATGGTGGACAAAAAAATAGGATGGACATTAATGATATATGAACTATGAATAGTACTTTGTGAAGCAGACTTAGATAACATATCTGCACATCTATTTTCAGTCCTTTTTTATGCCTAAATTCAATTTCTTCAGAGTAGTTATTCCACAAATAGATCGTATGAGATATTGTTTTGATATGTAGATTTGTTTTTTCAATGTTAAGAAGATTGATAACTGTAAAAATGTCTCCTTCGTATATGATATGTCTATAACCGAGTCTCCAACATGAGACAAGTTTGTTTAAAAAGTAAATAATTTTATTTTTCTTATATTATATAATCAATATATATTATTTACTGATAATAAATATATAGTTATTCATCTATCACAAATATCTATGCAAATATGTGAATCAAGTACAACAATCAAACAACATAATGATTTCCACAAAGAAAATTTAAAAAATATATTTATGTTATGTAGTCATATTTTATATTTTTTAAATAATGTAATACAGTATTATACATTATTTTTTTAGAATTGAGAAATACATATATCACTTAGACAAATTAAGCGATAATTAAACAAATTTGATTTTTATTTTGTGAGCAAAAAGTTTATTATTAATTAGCATTACTTATTTCAAGATGTTTAAGAAATGATGGACAAAAAAATAGGATGAACATAAATGATATATGAACTATAAATAGTTTTTTGTAAAGCTGACTTAGATAACCCATATGCATATCCATTTCCAGTCATTTTTGATGCATAAATTCAATTTCTTCAAAGCAGTTATTCCACAAAGAGATCGTATGAGATATTGTTTTAATATTCAGATTTGTTTATTGATTGTTAAGAACATTGATAAGTGTAAAAATGTTTCATTCGAATATGATATGTCTATAACCGAGTCCCCAACATGAGACAAGTTTATTAAAAAGGTAAATAATTTAATTTTTCTTATATTATATAATAAATATATATTATTTACTGATAATAAAAATATAGTTATTCATCTATCACAAATATCTATGCAAATATGTGAATTAAGTACAACAATCAAACAACATAATGATTTCCACAAAGAAAATATAAAAAATATATTTATGTTATGTAGTCTTATTTTCTATTCTTTAAATAATATAATACAATATTATACATTATTTTTTAGAATTGAGAAATACATATAATATCTTATCCGCGCGTAGCGCGGTTAAAAAATCTAGTTTGCATAAAACCGGTTGCAGAAGTGGCTATATAAGAGTCACTTTTGGTCTGTTTCTTGTTATGTTTGCGGACCCCACTAACACGTGGCGATCCGCAATTAGTTTGTTTTTTTTAAGTTTTCTTATTTTTTCTTTATAAAAAAAACCAGACAAAACAAAAAAAAATTTTGAAAATCCAAAACCAGTTTTAGCGATAATGGTGCTTACTGCCTCATAATTCATAAGTTACTAAATATAGATATGGTAAATTTACCAGAAATCATTGTCTATAAAATTGACATTTTAAGAAATTTTATTTTAAGAAGTTAAGAATTTTTTTTATAAGCACATGTAAGTAAATGTCAACACTTTGACTTATATGATATACTAGGTTAAGATCCGCGCCTTGCGCGGAATAAACATTATATATATATAAATTGTTTTATATATTATATGTTTATAACATATTATGAAATAATAAATATATATTGAATAATTAAAAAGTCATTATCTACTACTTATATAATTAAATTGGTGCAAACATATAAATAAATTATATAAATAGAAAAATATATTTTCTATTTGATATGATATATAATTAAATTTAAATGATAGTAACATATATATGGTATATTTTAATATTAATATTTATCAGATGATGCTTTTTGCTATTTTTTTATCATTTGTATCTGTTATAGCAAAAAGTCTAAATTAGTGATAACAAAATTTTCATTGTGGGATTAATGGTTTAAGTAATTTATAATATTTTAAAAAATTAAGTTGTCAATATTTTTCAAATTTTTTATCAAAAAAATGTTCAAAGTAAATTTCAAAATTAAGATATTTATATATTTTTATATGGCATATAGTTTAATTTAAAATGATACATATATTTATATATCTTTTATTTTTGATACTTATTAAATGAGACTTTCAACTTATATTATTTTTTAATTATTTGTACCATGTCATATCATAAGTTTTAAATCATAGATCACAAAATTTGAATTTGAAACTTTTAACAGTTTTAGTAATTTATACTCGTTTTTAAAAATTCAAAATATAATATATAAATAATTTTTTAAATTTTTATTATATAGTTGCTATGATTGTTTAATTTATTTTAATAGCTTAAAATTAAACAAATATAATTATAATACACACTTATTTTATCAAATCTTTATTATTCAAAATCATTAATTGTCATATATATTTTAGCCACATTAGGAAATTCCGTAATCTTATTTAAGGAAATAATGAAGCACATTTAATAATGTATTTATTGTGGTTTAATAAAAAACTTATTATATATTTAGATGGACCAACATATTTTTCTAAGGATTCTAAGAATCATTCTAGTGATGACATGTGGCTACAAAAAAATGTTGCAATGCTTCTCAAATAATATATAGGGGATTTTAATAAAATAAAATAGGGGTGGTAAACGTAAAATTGGAAAACAAGGAAACTGACATACAAGAAAAGGGAAGAGAGACAAGTGGGATCAAACGTAGTGCCATTACCGACATCAAATCGCTTTAAGAATATGGATCGGCTCATCAAACTGATCCTGTATACGTATGCATATACGTATATATCTAAAATACGTTTATTTATAGAGAAGATGGTAAATCAAACCAGTGAGTTATATACTTTTAAATATTAACTAACAAAGTCAGGTGGACGAGATCAAAGCCAATGTTGGTAGCTGTTGGTTTATAAAACTATCAACTAAGTAACTAACTTATGTATATGCCCCCAGATTTTTAGGCGACGTTGTTCTATTTAACTTTGACTCCAACTATCAACTTTTTTTTGTCAACAACTATCAACTAACTTAACTGGAATATTCTTTGGTAGTTATGGTATATTATATTAATTGTTTCTTAAAAATAATAAAACCTGACGTCAGAAAATCGTTATTATTTCAAAATTTATAAATTTTAAAATGCATTTTGAGTTTTAAAATAATTAATAAGAGGTTGCCATTTTCTCAGTATATCTTTCAAGATTTCATAAAGCTCAAATTGATTTGATTGGTGCAGCCATTATGGGTCCTTGAATAACAGCTCCTAATAATGCTAAAATGCAAAACGACTCATTGAAATTAGCATGTGAAATTATCCTTCTCATGATGATGAAGCCATATATTTCGGTATTTATCATCTTAATCTTGATTGCGTTTTCTGGAACTACCAAAAGATATCATATCAACTCATAGATGCAATCATATAATTAATACGATAGAGGTTAGATTCTATACATTTTAAAGAAGCAAGAAAGAACACATAATTTTTATTTTCTTAACATTAAACAATAGAGTTGTTATATTCCCTATATAATAAATTACATTCGAGGAAATGGAGTAGAGGAAAATAAAAGGACCCAAATAAAGATATAATTAGAAAAGTGTAATTATATATATATATATATATATATATATATATATATATATATATATATATATATATATATATATTGTATTGGAGTAGAGGAGGAAGTAGAGACTTGAGGGGAGGCACATGGAGATGCAGTAGAAATAGGGTTTAAGAATGCATGTGAAAAGTGTAGGTTATAAGACCCTACCCACCCCAAATCCCTATATCAACAACATTTTGTGACAACCATCGTGATCTCTCTTTTTTTCCAATTTTGGTTTTTCTTAATAACCACCATTCATGTTCCAGAAATTGAAAAACATGGGCCCCATTCATCACTCTCTCAAAACCTGATATGTATTGTGTAGTATATTTTTATTTGTATTTTCTTGAATGTTTTAGTGTCTTAGCTTGTTTGGTGGTCGAATCTTCATTCCTTCTCTCGTCTAAGGGCCTGACTGGTTCAAACGCAGCGGTTGCGGTTGCGGTTGCGGGCGTTTGCTGATGCGGGTGGTTGCGGGTTTTAGCTGTTTTAAGAGATTTGTACGACTGGTTCTGCGGTTAGAAATTGGTGCGTTTGCGGGATACTTATGACTGGTTAACTACCAAATACAACAGCGGTTAAATAATAAATTAACAATATTTACATTTTATATAATTATAAAAATATCAAAAATCATAATATTATAATAAATATGTAAATTATATTTTCAAAGTTATAGTTTTAAATTTTTAAAATTATAGAAAATATTTTTATTTTAAAATTTTATAATATTAATTAAAATATAATAGATATATTTTAGTATTTTTATAATTCCATTTTAAAAAATTTATTGAATATTTTTATTTTTGTATTTATATGGTTTTTAAAAAAAAGAAAAAAAAATTATCCTCCCGCAACCGCCCGCAACCGCAAACGCTAGCTGGAACCAGCTTTTGAATTTAAGAGGTTCGGAGCGGTTTGAAGCGATTTGTAGCGGTTTATATGATTGTTTCGAAACGCTGTCAACCGCTACCAACCGCAAAAGCTGCGTTTGCGGGTGGTAGCGGGGAAACCAATCAAGCTCTAAGTGAGGGTTGTATCTCTGAATGCGATTCTAGTAAATATATGTTAAGCTAAATGGGTTTCCAACCCAAAACTAATATTGGTGATAAGTAGATTGGCTCATATATCTTATATATTACTAAATATCTTTTTTAACTATCGATCTGAGACACTTTGTGTCTAATATACTTTTTGGGATGAAAAATTTTGGAATGTTCGGATAAGGATCGATGGACTAACTTTGGGCTAGATCGATGTGGATCGGGTTGGATTGCGTGGATCGGACTCTGATAACATATTAAATTAGATGAACTTCTAACCTAAAACCAATTGATGATAAGTGTTGATGTGAGACATTTTGTGTCTAATAATATCTTTAAAAAAACGATTTTTTCATAAACTTTAAAAGATTAGTGTAGACTTCAACAGTTCAATATATTTCTATATAAAGAAACATGGTTTCTAAAAATACATAATGCTATGCAGTAAATATGGAAAAATGAAACAAATAGAAGCAATTAAAAAAGAGTGTTAACAGTGAATAGTAGTTTAGTGGAAAATTTGTGTTGTGACGAACTTTTATGTGTTAGTCTAGAACAGGGGTTCAAAACGTTTTATCCACATATTTTACTTGAGCTCTCTTTTGTCATTGAAAAAAAAAATTACATGTTTCATAGGCTGTCTATTAAAATGTTACTCCTTATATATGCTCAAGATGGTTTTGTATATTTCGATAGGGTAGGTCATATGATCATGCCAATAATAAATCAGATAAAAACTTTGATAAACACAAACAAAAAAGTCCCACCTGCGTTGGATACCAAGTTAACAAACAGTATGGTCAACATATGTTTATGTCTTTATACCAGGCTGTGCTTGTGTGTTCCCTCTCGTTTTCCATATTTATGAAATCCACGCTGTAATTTTTGTTTGTATGTTACTTTTGGACAAATAGTTCACCTTTTGTGACCAACTTTAGATTCAGTACAAATGGAAAAAATGATTCATTGAGCCTCTAATTTATATTTTCTCCCATCCATGTTTTAGAAAAAAAAAATTGTTTTTAAAAGATTTATATTTTACTTTTTCAATATAAGTAATAATGGCAAATTGTAAATTTCAAAGATTTTAATTGTATTTACTGAATTTTGATTGGTTAAAAATAATAGGAAATAGCTAAACATGAAAAATAATATATTTATTGTTAAAATTTTATGTATTTTCTTAAGGGAATTCGGCCAAAAAAAACCTCAACTTTACACGAATTGCCAAAACAAACATGAACTTTGGGGCTGGCCAAAAAAACACCAAACTTTCATTGACTTTAGAATTAATTAATAATATTTTCGCTGACTTGCCAATTTAGCACGCCGTCAACAAATTTAACAGAAATATTTGACGTCGTTTATTGTTGACGTTAAGTGAAACGACGTCGTTTTACACGATTTGAAATTAAAAATATGTAAACACCTGGATTCGAACCCAGGTTGGTTGGTCAAATGGGAAGATATTTTACCACTGGGCTACTGGCACTTTCAATGTACTTACTAACATGTTTACTTTTATTTGGTACATATTAAATATAAAAAATTCTCTAAAAACTTAATAAGATCTTTAAAATTCCAAAAAAATAAAGAAAATAAAGAAGATTTTTATAAAATTAATTTAGAAATTAAAATTAAAAATAAAATTTTATTTTTCTTTTTAAAAAATAAAAACTCTTCCAAAATTTTCTAAAAACTTAAAAAGATCTTTAAAATTCCAAAAAATTGAAAAAATAAAGAAATTTTTTATAAAATTAATTTTGAAATTAAAATAGAAAATAAAATTTTATTTTTTCTTTTCAAAAAAATAAAAAATCTTCCAAAATTTTCAATTTTTAATACATTTGCTAAAAGTTGAAATTAATTATACACACATAAAAAGTTGATAATTCTAACTTTAATTTTTTGCATTTTATTATAATTTTTAAAAATTTGGATTTTTTTTTAAAAAAATGAAAATTTTGGAATTTTTTTTATTTTTTAAAGAAAAACAAATATTTAATTTTAATTCAAAATTAATTTTATGAAATTTTTGGAAGATTTTTTTATTTTTTTTAAAGAAAAATAAAATTTTATTTTCAATTTTAATTTCAAAATTTATGTTATAAAAAATTTCTTTATTTTTTTCAATTTTTGGAATTTAAAGTTCGTTTAATTTTTTAGAAAATTTTGGAAGAATTTTTATTTTTTAAAAAGAAAAATAAAATTCATTTTCAATTTTAATTTCAAAATTAATTTTATAAAAATCTTCTTTATTTTTTTAATTTTTTGGAATTTTAAAGATCTTATTAAGTTTTTAGAGAATTTTTTATATTTAATATGTACCAAATAAAAGTAAACATGTTAGTATGTACATTAAAAGTGCCAGTAGCCCAGTGGTAAAATACCTTCCCATTTGACCAACCAACCTGGGTTCGAATCCAGGGGTTTACATATTTTTAATTTCAAATCGTGTAAAACGACGTCGTTTCATCTCATTTGAAAACGATGTCGTTTCACTTAACGTCAACAATAAACGACGTCAAATATTTCTGTTAAATTTGTTGACGGCGTGCTAAATTGGCAAGTCAGCGAAAACATTGTTAATTAATTCTAAAGTCAATGAAAGTTTGGTGTTTTTTTGGCCAGCCCCAAAGTTCATGTTTGTTTTGGCAATTCGTGTAAAGTTGAGGTTTTTTTTGGCCGAATTCTCATTTTCTTAATATGTGTGAAAACTTTAGAATATAATTTGGGAAGGAACGTATCATTAAGCTTGTGTTTGGGCTCAAGTCAACCGAGAACCCTAATGTGTATCATTTACTACCCCATACATACTCTACATATTATTATTGGGTCTAGCTCGTATAACCAGATCAAATAGAGAGTGGACAGTAAACAGGCCTCTTCTTTCATAATAAAATTTTGAGGTAACGCTTAATTTCTGTGTCAATTAGCGATCTATTTTTTCTTTAATTCTGTTAGTCTATGATCACAAAACACAACAAGAATTCATTAAAAAATTATCTAGACACTCGACCAATCAAATGGCCAACCAAGCTATAGCCTATAGAGAACTAAGTTCTATCAGACAATGTCGTAGCTTTAAAGCGAAATAAATGCAGGCTAAATTTATTAAATAGTTAAATTATGAATCAAAACGATGAGAATGGAATACATTTTTTTTTGAACTTCTGTTTCTTTCTATAGAGCAAATAAGGCATATAACAAAGAGATGGAGATGTATTTGGTTTGAAGACCAGTAGTAATAATACTAATAATGTTATCTAATGTAATGGCTTGAGGTGGAAGACTTGACAAGCTGGTTTGTATGAAATTTTGGAAGCTGCTTTTTCGAATTTCTTGCTTCCTGCTTCGTTTTCCTCTAAGTTTGTCTGTGAGAAGAAACGGTTCCACCACGACGAGCTACGCATTTTAGCCTGCGAAAACAGTAAAACTGCATCATGTTCCCGAACAGGACATGTATAAAACCTAAACTGCATCATGTGTGGTTTTTCTTGAACTTACCGGTCGTCCGACTTTCGACAACTCTGCAACTTTCCCCTTTTGCTTACCAGGATTACCTATAATTGATCAATATTTTTAATTGATTTAAACCTCTTTAGATACTTCAAAATCTTAAGCCGTTTAGAAAGGCTGGGGTTTTAGTTACCTGCGAAGAGAACGACACCATCCGAAGCAACCCGTGCAAGTTCAGGCACGGTTTTGTTCAGATACTTGGGTGAGAGGTAGTCCAGAGCATCTGAGACGATCACAAGAGAAAATGACTTTGACCGGTAAGGCAGAGGGAACTTGATGTCAGCCACACGTACAAGGCCTTTACGCAAAAGACTTTTGCAGTTGGAGTCTGCATCCTCTACATCATATGGTTCAACACCCCATGCTTCAGTCTCTTCTTCCTTCAACAGAGTAGAGACCACTGAGCATGTTTCAGGACCCACGTGCAAGACTTTCCGCATGCTATCTCCGTAAGCGTTTTTGAGAATAGGAATGGCTCTTTGAACTTCTGATGTGCATGAATAGTCACCTGTAGTAAATTAAAAAACAGTCAAGTGTCACGCAACCTTGCAGGTTAATTTCAAAAGAGAAACTATCTGAGTGACAATTACCTGTGATCTTGCTGACTTCTCTGATACTTTTAAACAAACCTATCATTACAGTAACCTCCAATTAGGGCTTACAAGTCGAAATACCAAACATAACATAATCAGTCGGTGGAAGGGAAACAAACCTGGACCGCTGAAAGCATAACCAATGAGAAGGCATGCTCCCTGGTAATAATTACAGTTTTGAGAGAAAGAAAAAAAGAAGTCAATTTGTATCCTATGAAAGGAATCACTAACGTAAGCAGGGACTCATTTCATCATACCACGAGAACAAGGCAAATAGAAAGCAGAGGAGAGGAACGTGATTTAGAGTGCAAAGCTCCTACAAATGGAAAGCTTCCACTATCCCCTCCACGCCTCGTGGAACCTACTTGCCTTCTTGACATGACTAAGATCCCTCTAAGCTTCTCTTAGACCTTCAAAGCAAAAAAAAACAGACATTAAAATCTATCAGTCCACAACTTTTATGTCTGTAAAAGCACAAAGAACACATTTGAACTAGCTGCAGCGATGGAATAATCATTAACGCATCAATATCTTTACCAAATATGGAAAGAATTTTTTTTTTTTTTTTTAAACAGATCCATGAAAAAATGAGCATCCCGAATCTGGAATGCAAATTACTAGACGAACAAAAACAGATTCGTTGCATCATTTCAGCAACATAATAACAATAATACACCAAGTCGAACATGAATCTGGAGAAACAAATCAATACCATCGATATAGTGGATCCATGGAACAAGGAGCTGACGTTACGAATAACAGAAAAGAAAGTATCTACGAGAAATCAAAAGAGGAGAAGGAAAAGCTTACACACCTTGATTTCGAATTAAACGATGTTTGGATCCAAAGATCTCAGATCCGAGAAAATTTCGTGTGTGAAAGCTTTCTTCTTTTTAAGCGCTCTTTAGCTACTAGCGGAGAGCTTCGCAGTGTTATTGTCATACATCACGTCACTCCCAAAACGCCGTCGTTTTATCCTCTTCATAATCTAAGACTTCTTGCCGTTCTGCCGACACTACTAAGTCCCAAAAAACAACACGCATTCTACGACTTGCCGTTATGGAGTCCTCTGCTTATTCTTCTTCCCTTGTCTATCTTTTCTAGCTTTGGCTTTCTCACTCAAATCCTCCACACCTCTTCTCTTATACATCTTAAAACTCATCTCCCTCTCAGCTGCCATACTCCTCACCTTCTCCGTAATCTCCACCGCGAATTCTCTATTATACAGTTTCTTTAAACCCTTCATAAGCTTAGCAAATGTATCAGGCTGCATCATAAAGTCCATCTCTGTCATTTCAACACAATAAGAGCATGCCTCCTTCACATAACCTTTCGAGAACAAGGCATGGATCCATATTGTCCACGACGATACATTCAGCTCGCTGGTGCCTTTGCTCGTGATGCAACTCCAAACATCTTCAGCCATTTCGAGCTTCTCCTCTCTTAAAACAGAGTTCAGTAATGACTTCAAAGTTACGTGTTGAGGCACGGAGAACAGTCCGCGACTCACCATTTCTTTGAAGTGTTCGCAGGCTTCGAGTAAACAACCTCTGCTCGTTAATCCATTGATCATAATAACAAACGTGTCTACTTCAGGACGCAAACCGTCTGCTTCCATCTCGTTCCATAACCGAACAGCTTCCTTTACTTCTCCCAGCTTACAAGCCAAACTGATAACGACATTGTAAACGTCGAGATCGAGATGATACCCTATCAGCTTCATCTTCTCCATCAACTCCAAACACTCGTCCAAATTCTCTCTCTTCTCATGAGCCGTCATGAGATGCATATACGTAAGCTGGGACGGCACGAGCCCTTTCTTAATCATATCATCTAACAAACTGTAACACTTATCGATCTTCCCAGATTTGCAAAACCCACTAACCAATTCAGTGTAAGTCACAGTATCAGCCTCGCATTCATATCTCTCCATCTCAACAAACACACTCATCGCCTCCTCCATTCTATCTACCTTACACAACGCCTGGATCAAAACTGTGTAACAGTCTGCCTTCGGCTCAAACCCTCTTCTCCTCATATCTTTCAAAACATCATAAGCATCAGCCACTTTACCAGCGTGAGCGTAACCACTCAACAAGTCAGTGTAATCAACAGCGTCAGGCTCAAACCCAGCTTCCTTCATCTGAACCAAAACATGCTTAGCTTCAATCATCTTCCCTTCTCTACACCAACCACACAACAACGACGCAAAGTACCTACGATCGGGCCCAAACCGTAACCGCATGTCCTCGAAAAGCTTTGCAGCGTCCTTAACGCTACCGCTCTTACACAACGCATCGAGCAAACACGCGAACACGTACTCGTCCGGTTCAGGCATTTCGTCGAGCACCTCGACGGCTTTCTTCACAATCTCCGAGCCCTCGAATCTCCTTACGAGAACGACGAAGAGCTCCGACTCGATCAGCTGCGGATTCTCCTTCCTCATCTCCTCGATTAAACTCCAAACGGCTCCGAACTGCCGCATCTTGCTTATGATTTTCGCCATTGATTTGTAGACTTGGTAGCTGTGGCGATACCCGGGCCGCTGCTTCGCGGCCCAGACGAAGAATCTGTAACCTAGATTCCCGGCATCTCCGCAGCGATTCAGAACGCGTTCGATTAGCCCGGGGCGGAGCTCAACACCGGATTCGTTGAGAGCTAGTTCCAATTTCGGAACTCTGGAGTGAAATTTCCGGAGGATTCTGTATGCTTTCTCGACGTCGCTCGCGAATTCGTCGTGGTTGGGGGTTTTAGTACCATCGTCGTGGCGCTTCTCGAGACAGACTAAGCCAGTCCCGTTGCTTCTCCGGAAGTTGGATTCGAGAGCTCTGGAAGAGTGAACACTTCTGTGGATTATGTCAAGCCGAGAGTAGAATTGGGGAGATGGAGATACGAATTGGCGTTTGGTGAGAAAAATCTCGACAATGCATCTCGCAAACGGCAGCATTTGATCATTTGACTCCAACTGTGTTGGATGTTCTTGGCCGCCATAAGTTAACAAGACTGAGAAAACGCCAGGAGAAAATAACTAGATTTGGGCCTGTGCCAGGAACTTAATAGGCTTTTATCAGCGCTTGTAAGAGATCCATTAAGATGAAGAATTGGCGACTGGGCTTTAATGGTCTGTAGAATCTTCATATGGATCTACCACTTCAACTAGTGCTGGGTTTGCGGGTCATCCCGCTCCGACCCGTCCCGTGAATCATTTTTTTATTTAAAAAATCGATTCGCATAATCCGCAAACAAAAAAATTTCTATTCGCACCCACCCTACAAAACCCGCTGGTAACCCGCCAAATTAATCATTGTTAGATGAAGAACAAGAGATTATTTGACTTTGGTCTTGTTTTTTTTTTGTAAAAAAAATCGCATAAATACGTTTGTAGAAATATAATTATTTTTATCCGTAAAATGTAGTTTTAACACTGAGTAGAGATAATACAAATATTCCATAAGCAGATTCTACCATATGTAGTTTTTTGAGTTGAGTCTAAAATTTGGTATTCTTAGAATTTTAGAATTGCTAATAAAAGTAAAAGGTGCATTTAGAAAAAAATGTAGACTTCCCATTCCCTTTATTTAGAATTTTATTTAAAAGTAGATTATTCGTTTTAAGGAAAGTAGATTAATTTGTGTATTGTGAAATTAAATTTCTACCAATCTATTTTTCGTAGAAGATAAAATCTATTTTTCATAAAATATAATTTAAAATTTTAATTTAACAAGTTTTTCAACTTAAAAAATATCAGTTTGGGTATATAGGTTTTTCATTAATTGTTTCTATATTTCATAATTTTTAATTGAGAAAACTATTTATTTCATTAAGTTTCGAAAATGAAAAGAATAAAAGGGAGATGAAAAATAAGACAAAAAACATTTTATACTAAAGGACAAAAAGACTGTTTTCATCATATTTTGGCAAATTTCTAATAAAAAAAATTTAGTAGCTAATCAATACTTTCATAACTAAGAGTATCAAAGAGATTACAAAACTTGGAAGTTGTAAAACTTCACTCACTAAACTGACAAACAGGTAGATAATAAGTATCAAGCTGCCAATACTTTTGCTTGACACCTTCCCAAACTTCATCACCAAGACAATCCTTAACCGGCAACGGAATCAACTGAGTGCTAAACCCCAAACTCTCAATCTCCAACGTCACCAGATTACAATACACAACATGAAAAAACGCATTACTCCCACAAAACCCATTAAAATACGAATAAACCCCATCAGCCTTCAAAAGCTTCGGAAGATTCTGATGAAACTCCCACAAATCTTCGTAATACTCTCCATACGTATCGAAAAAGATCCCATCGTAGCCACACTCGTCAAGCTCGCCAAGAACATCTTGCCACCTCCCGAAAACAATCCTCACGTTCTCCTTCTCCCCCCAACCGGACTCGATCATACGCTTGTACACATCCGGATGAGCTTCGATGATCGTGTGTTTGGTCGGATGGTACTGTTGTATCGCTGTATCGACGAGTCCCATACCGAACCCGACGTTGAGAATGGAGCCACCGTTGGTGCAGATGGCTTTAGCGTGAGCTTCCATTAGCGGCTTCTCCCAAGCCATCATCACTCCTTTGCTCTCGTTGTCCATGATCTTGTCTTCGCTGAAGGTGACTCGGTCTTGGAGATACTCTTGGTTGGAGTACTCGTTCTTGGTTTCTTTGCGAGCGATTGTTCCCAAGATTAGCTCGGATTGGATTCCGGTTTTGAGGAGGAGATCGAACGCTTCTTGGTGTCCTGCTTCCATTGCGAAGTCTCCAGCTGAGAGGTTTGATGGAGATAGAGCGTTCCATGGAGCTCCCGCTTCGAGCAATGCAGAGATTATCTCGGCGTTTCCGGTTTTAGCGGCGTGCATTAACGGCGTTAGACCGTCGCCGTCAAAGTGGGAAACGTCGGTGCCGGAGGTAGTTAAAGTTTGAACCTTTTTGAAGTCGTTGGATTTAGCCGCCAGACATAACTGATCTGCTTCTTCCATGCCTGAAAATAAAATAAAAGTTAAAATCTAATTAGAAACGTGTAAATAAATAAATAAATCTTTAAGCAATTTAGCTTAAACGAATCGTAGATTGTTATAATTACAATAGTCGATTTATTCTCCAATCTGATTAACGAAAAACACAATCTAAACACAAACAAAGTCTATTAAGAGTGGTAATAGATAAACAGAGAGGCTCAGACACGCACAAACAACAAACATCAAGAAAGATTACAAGAGTGGTTTTGGTCCCTCGAGTAAGTTTCAGTATCGAGAAATGTTTTTTTGTCATCATCGCCTCTAATTTTTTAAAATTTCTACCTAAGAAGAACATGGAATGGTAAAAGAAAGAAAGAAGAAACGAAACTGAGAATTTCAAAAGATGTATGGAAGGTAGTGTTAATTTGCCTTTGTTGCAGGGGTGAAACGCGAATGGAGACGAATTTCATAAAGATCGGCGATTCTAGTAGCTACTTATTTATACATCTGACGGTGGATTTAGAAGTAGGGTTTCGTTGGGCCTCTATGGGCTTTTAATGATATATAAGTAAATATTTTAGTGGGCTTATTTCGATCGACTTCGTCATTTTAAGGCCATTTCTAGTATCGTTAAGACAATCTAAGGGTAATATTTTAATTAGGAAAATAAATAAACAACTTCTACTATCTAACTTCCAGCTAAAGTTTCCTTGACTAATTATTGGGCAGAAGTAAATTAGTTTTCTCCTTAAACATTCACAATCCATGGATCATGGGGATAGGATTATACATCTTCAAATATAAAAAGCCCATATATGATATCTCATTTATTTGTCCAAATCCAATGCGAATCTTAATATAGTCTGGGTCAAATCATGTGTAATCACAGTTTGTTTAAGATTTTACGTGACGGACAAAAAGTGATAAAAAACCAAAAGAAATGTCCCGAAGAAAAAATAATAATAATCAGTTGTCCGAGTATATTCTACAGTTTATCGCTCATCGTTATACTTATCCTCTGTGCTATAATTTTACATACAAAAATTGGTTTAGTCTGTATTTAAGGTTTTGTGATCCACTAATTTAGTGTTATTAAGTTAGTGAAATTGTTATAGATTAATTAATATAAACGACTAAAAGTAGCCATATCCATCCCAGAGTAGAGCTAGGTAAGTACAATTTAACTGGTAAAAACCAACAAAGATGAAGAAAAAGATGTTCAGAGAAGAGAGCTCATATTCTATGGGTGTATAATGAGTCTATCATGCCCAGTTAATGAGCAGATCAGAATTTTTTGATTCTTGTATTTTATAATCACTGCTCTCTTCTCGATCGAATTTGGAAAAATTAAAATAACAATAAAACCAAAAGAAAATGTTTCCAGCGAAATTAAAAATAGCTCAGCAATGAAAACCATGAATTAAAATCACGTAAACTGAATGAGAATAAGTGACAAACATAGAAGAAATAAAAGAGATGGCTAGTTATGGAGACAAAAGTGTTTAGTATTTATATACCGACGGTGGTAGCAGAGTCTTCTAAAGTTAGGGTTTCATTGGGTTATTTATGGGCTTCTAAATATATTAATTGTGATGAAAAGCCTCACCCGAACGCTGGAATAACTAATTTCTGGTGTTCATCTTTCGTGCTCCCGAAAACTTTCATCAAACGAATCAATTCGTTATGCGGAGTTTTCTGTAGAAAGGAAACTTTGAAGATCAGTACACAGCAAGGGTTAGTTGGGAGGTGGTGGCAAAACCGAAGACAGAAGGAGGACTTGGAGTTAGAAACCTTGAGATTTGGAACAAACCTTGTATATTAAAATTGATATGGCCGCTTTTCTTTGAAGCTGGTTCGATTTTGTTCACAGAAACAGTGCTCAACACTGATCTCAACTCATTCTGGACAGTAAAACCAAGTACAAAACTCCTGGTTAGTAAACAAATTACTCAAATTGAGAAGTGAGATCTATGACTAGATTAAACTAAGAGTAAGGAATGGAGAAACTTGCCGCTTCTGGACTGATAATTGGTCAACTTTTGGCTGTCTGAAAAGTTTTCTAGCCACAGACTTGAACTCGTCTCTGGGAATCCGAGAGAACGCCACTCTGTCTTCCCTTTTCAAAAACAACCACTGGAATCTGCCACACCCTAACTACAGTAGAATTGATAATAGAAGAGGACTTTTACGAATGGGAACTGGAAGGTAATATTCAAACAACCTTCTCAACCGGTAAAGTTTATGCAATCTTATATGGTCATGGAGCGACTGTTCCTTGGTATCATATTGTCCGGATTGTCTGAGGGATTCCGAAGCATTCCTTAATTCCTCTGTTGGCTTTTTCTTTTGAATCGTTGTCCCACAAGAGACAGATTCTTGAGTTGGGGACTCCAAACTTTACCAACTTGCTTGCCCTGTAACTCCTCTCCAGAGTCGCGTGATCATCTCTACTTTCTCTGTCCCTACTCGTGGAGCTTGTGGTACCCTCTTGCTCGTCGTTGCGGTCTGGATTCTCAACAACAATGGAACGATATCACAACACAACTTCAACCGTATCATAGCCGTAACTGGAGAGGAAGACTGATCCTTCTTACCTGGCAAAGTTGCATCCCATGGACTAGGCAGGAAAGAAACAGTCGCCTCCACCGTAATATTTTACGTTCTGTTGATGTGCTGACTAGGCTGATTGATCGAAAAATAAGAGACATAATTCTCAGCTATCGTGAAAGTAGTCCTCGGCTTTCCTCAAAGATGATGCAACAATGGCTTGCATGACTCTCCAGCAGCTTCATCGGATTTAACGACACAAACCATTGTCCGTTTCATCTTCCCGACTTCTCTAACTTGGGCTAAGGCCTAGTTTTACTCAAAAGGCAATTAGGATCATTGATTTGGGTACTTAAACTTTTTGGGCTGATTAACCGGGCTGGCTGGGACAAATACACTAGCTGGAAGGCTTGTATCATTTTATTTCTTCATCAATTTATATATGAAATTAAGTTTAAAAAAAAGATGTCATTTTTTTATAAAAACGTACGTTATAAACATTTTCGAATGCATCTTATCATGAACAAAAAATTTTGTTTTTGGTCAAAATTATCATGAACAAATAAAAGTAACTTTACATTGTTTTACTTTTTGACACTAAAAACAATTCGAAGACCACATGCAATAACTGGATTTAATTAGTTGACAAACCAAGTTCCTCCTTTAATTTCTTACTCGCCATCAGATAATTTTGTTATTAAATGCATTCGTAAAATTCAAATTCAAATCGAAAGTTTCTAAAGATTCATATAGTATCACGTAAATCCCTTCTTGTATTGAAATTTCTTTTAAACGGTGGGTAGCTACTAGCTTTTACATCCTTTTGTTGTTATAACTTAAAAGCATCCTTTTCTTGAGTCTTCAATTATTCATGTTATTTTTCTACAATGCATTGGAACAAAGAGACACGGTGATTGGATGGCTTGCAAACAAAAATAGCCAAAAACGTGCAAAACGAGATTTTTCGCAGAACCATACAAGTTCACATTTCAACCCTAGTTTGATTTATATTAACCTATACTTAATTATCTTGCTGTTTTCTTAGCAAACAAAACGATTCATTATATTTGGTCTGATTGTTGTAATGTTTATAGGTCGACGACTAGTCGTTAAGTTTTTATCACAAGCACTAATTAGTTACGTAACAGATAGTTCAATTATAGATTCACCAAAGACTCTAAATGGAGGAAAGCAAAAGCATTTGAAAAAAGGAAAAGAAAAAGCGAGATTGATAGATTTCTTGTAGAAACTTAACTTTTGCTTCTCTTTCTCTTATATATATTTTTAACTAATTTTAGACACCTTGGAAGTGTTAAACCCCCTCGAATTTTTTATTACTTTATCAAAAACATCCTCATGTTTGATGCGTTAGTTACAGTGTTTTGTATTGTTATATAAGCACAGCATCATATAAACTACTACGTACTCAATTCAAGTTCTTCATACTTATCAAATAAATAGATGAGTAAAATAAGGTGCGCTTTATTAAGAAATGCCTAGTGGACCTACGATGTTATAATGTTATAAGACCATTCATGTAATATACATCCAGATTTGGTAAAAGAAAAAAAAAGTAATCCACATGTTCGAAATCGTATACGTTAAAGCATAATAAAGCTAACGTGGATCACCATGTCTAGTGAGCATGAAACACTATACCAAAAGTATAATAAAAGCAATCTTTGGTAGGGATATGCAACGTTGTCTCAAACTATTTCATAATATTAGATTCCCATTTAGTATTTTCTTACGGCCATTAAAAAGTAATCGTCAAATGTAATTTATAACCAAATATTATATGCTTCGTGCAATTTTTGGACTTCCTATACTGATAAACTGCTACGAATTGCGCGCGGTTAATGATTAGCGGATAGTGTTTGAATGATCAAATTTAGACCAATTCTATTATTTTATTTATCATGCGCATACTTCTCACTTAATCAAATCTAGAGGTTTGTCGCACTTATGTTATCTTCACATTTCAGTAAAATATAAATGGTATGTTTTCTTCTGAAACTTAGAAATGATATGTTGTAACCAATAGATTCTCCAAATAACCCATTTAAAACATATAAGTAAATAAAAAGAGTAACTCTCGTAATTTGTATATGACATATATATATTCCGACATAAGGTAACTAGCCGATGCCTTACTTCTATACAAAACAAATATTAAAGACTAGTAGTACAGTAGTAATTATTCCCGCTTGGTCGATGACGACGCAGTATTGTTTTCTCCGCAAAACTCAATTGACGTGATCTCATATCATTGACGGATTCTGATGATAGACCGTTACAACGGTACTCTCAACGCATGCACATGTTGAGCTCTGCTGGACTTGTCTCAGCACCAAAGCTTGTCGTAAGTTCAACAGCTTATCTAGGAGAACTTTATGTTCCAATCTTAGACGATCACTTTCCATCTTTGCGTGTTGACAATGGTGCATAAAGTACCGAAGCCGGTTGACTAGGTCCCGGTTTTCAGTATTGAGCTGGTTAAGTTGGCTTCTCACCTCTTCTAGGTGTTTTTGTTTCTTGATCCTGGACCGCCTAGCAGATTCTCGGTTTGATTTTTTTCGTTTCTTTCGCCGCTCATCTTTATCAGGAAGATGAGTATCTTCCAAACCGGGATTGGGATCATTTCTGGTTTGAATTGGACACGAGTTTGTTTTCTCTAAACCGGGATTTACTTCCACGGGGCACACCGGTGAATCAAACATGGAGAATATATCTGAGGCATGGTTCCATGGAGTTAATCCAGATTCCAGAGCTGAGCACGTACCGGGTTCAGATGAGAAAACCGTAAAATTTGAGGACATGATGGTTCTCACAACTTAAAACCAAAAATGTAAAACAAAAGTATATTTTTCTAGTCAAAATGTTAGACGAGAAGGATAGAAGGGGAAAAGGGAAGGATTGCATTGTAGAAGGCCCATATTTATGGACAGACTTCGTGTGCCCTATACGAGGGTATTTTCGTCTTAATAAACATAATATAACGTTTCTTTTAGATTTCCATAGTTCCAGAAAAATGTGGGAGCGGTTCGAGTCAAGAGAGCGACCAGGGGCGGCTTAGCCATAGGGGCAAAGGGGCGTGGGCCCCGGGGCCCAAAAAAAATTTGTATAAATAGCACTAGCAAAAGGGCCCACTTTTAAAAAAAATTAAAGATAAGGGCCCATAAATATTAAATTTATCTATAAATATATGTATTAAAAAATAATTTGCCCATAGGCCCAATATATCTTTGAGCCGGCCCTGAGAGCGACAGTATCTGGATACGTGTAACTATCGGACTAGATGCAGCTCAAGTAAACTAGAGAGACCGTCTTTTTCATTCGGGCTTTTTTACGCATTTACCTTTATTCCGAATATTCGGGTTCCGACATACTTGAACAAGTTGCAGACCCTAAAAAAAAAAAATTCAAAGGATTAAAGTATCGAAGATTTACTTTTTATTAATATGTTGCACAACATCAACCCACCTGTGGATAATACTCATCCCTAGCGATGATACAATATATTTTCGTGTGGGGATAAAACGAGTTTTGGTTTGGTTTGGATAACAGCTTTTAGTAGTGGAAAATGACAACAAAAACAATGATATACTGGATTGCTTTCACAGAATGTGTAAACTGAAGTCTTTTTCTCTTTGGTGTAATTGCAATACGGTACTGAAGCGAATATTGTCTATCTAATTATTAGACGATAATTTGTTTACTATGTTATGGTTATGTATAAGAACATGTTTATTGGGGCAACCTCTAAGTGGGTTTTTAGTGAATATTTAAGTATTAAAATTAAGTTAAGAATTTTTGTTAAGAAACACCTAATTTTAGTGCTCCAATGCTAGTGTCTTAATTAAGGTTTTTAAAAAAAAAATTATGTTGATAGATGTGAATTAGCTTTTGGACACATTCATACACTTGTCTCTGCAGGTTGTGGTTCTTAATGAATGGTATGACTTCATACTGAAACTTCATAAGCTATACAATGGGACGCATCTCTCTGTTAAGAATGTGAGCTCAAAAAAGCATCTCATGTAAAAAAAAAAAATGCTAAACTGTTAATATTCAAATTAATGAAAGAGTTAGATTTACAAAAAATCAAAAAGCACCACTACGGCAAAAAAGAAGAAAAACATAGTGGAGCTAGTTAAAGGATCTGCGAAAGATCATTATCTAAGCCAAAAAGACATGAGAGAAGCGAAGTTCTTTCGTTTCCGTTTGGCAGTGATGGTGGTCCGAATGTCGCGGTCAACAAAACGGAAGATTTCAGCTGTGGAGAGAGATATCTGGTTATGGATGACGTTATTGCGTTGTTTCCACAAGTGAAAGATGATGGTCTGAACAGAGATACGGCGAAGAGTGACGGTTGGGGAAGCTTGCGGTCCTCTAATCCAAGAAAGAAGTTCAGCCCATGAAAGCAGACTGAGACGAGAACGGTCGAGTCGTTCGAACAACAATCTCCATATCTCCTTTGAGAAGTCACATGTAAGAAGAAGATGGTCTCTGGTCTCATTATGAGATGAGCAAAGGGGGCAACAAGTTTGGATGTTAATGCCCCATGATGCGAGACGCGATCTGGTGGGGAACTGGTCTGCATTTGCAACCCATATATTGAAAGCGTGTTTTGGAACAGCGCCTTTGAACCAAATAAGCTCAGCCCATTGTTTCTTTGTCTCCCGAGGCCTGAGGATTTCCCAGGTGTGAGAAGCGGAGAAGGATCCATCCGAGATACCATTTGCTTCCCAGACATAGGCATCTTCGTTTATAGACAAAGCAGGGAGAGGAAGAGTAGTTAGGTGTATGTGGAGATCAAGTTCTTGCGGAGAGCGAGGCCCTCCCAAACACCAGCCCGTAGCGTTAGCAGCTCGATTAACAGTGGCGTTTATGGGAATTCTCGTGTTTCTCGGACCATTTGCGCCAATGTGAAGAATAAGTTGGCCTAGAGGAGTCCAAATATCATACCAAAATTTAATCCTAGAGCCCTTTCCCAAGTTAGCTCGCAGGAAAATAAGGGCAGCCGGTCTCAGCTTCAACAAACGTTTCCACATCCAAGAGTCTTGTTGAGTTTCACCAATAGCCCAAAAACTCTTCTGAGATAAATTGTAATGACGGTGCCAAGCAGCCCAAAGAGAAGGTTTGTCGGAGAAGAGGAGCCAAATGAATCGAAGGCAGAGGACCTGATTCCAAACTGTAAAGTTACGGAGACCTAGACCGCCTTCATCCTTGGGGAGGCAGACGGTAGACCAAGCAACCTTAGCAGATTTACACAGCTCTGTATTACCAGACCAAAGAAACCGAATGCAAAGCAATTCAATTTGCTTGATACAGCCTTTAGGCAGGATGAAACAAGCCATCCAGAAGTTTACAGTGCCGGTAATGACAGTGGAGAGGAGCTGAAGACGGCCTGCGAAGGGGAGAGTTTTAGTAGCCCACATTCTGAACCTAGCCGAGATCTTAGCAATAAGGGGAGTATATTCCGATATTTTCAGTTTCCTCGACATGAGAGGAAGACCGAGGTACCTAATAGGCAGAGAACCGATAGTGAAACCAAACCTCGAGATGGCAGCTGCTTCCTGAGGATCCAGACCAGCAATGAATAACTCAGTCTTTTCTTTATTCATTTCCAGACCAGACCAGCTAGCAAAATCTTCCAGACACTCGGAGATGCCATGTAGAGAGTTACAGCTCCCGTCAAAAAATATCATAACATCATCTGCAAACATGAGATGGGATATCTGAAGGTCAGCAGTATTCGGATGATAGGAGATCCAGCCCGCCTGAAATCTGGAATGAAGCAGCCGTGACAGAGCCTCCATGGCAAGCACAAAGAGATACGGAGAGAGGGGATCACCCTGTCTCACTCCCCTAGTGCTCTGAAAGTATCCTCCAGCAACCCCGTTAACCGAAATAGAGAATGAGGGGGTAGAAATACATTCCCTGATCCACAAAATAAACTTTTCTGGAATAGAGAGCGCGCGCAGAGCTGCAATAATGAAGTCCCATCTAACTGTGTCGAAAGCTTTGCGGATATCGACTTTGAGCATTGCTCTTGGTTTTGAGACTTGAGAGTTATAACCTTTAACCAAATCTGTAGCAAGAAGGACATTTTCTGCCAGCAGCCTTCCGGGAAGGAATGCAGATTGGGCATTTGGTATAACATTAGGAAGGATAGCTTTTAATCTGCTTGCTAACAGTTTTGAGATAACCTTATACACAGTGTTGAGGCAAGAGATCGGTCTAAAGTCAGTGGTCCTCGAAGCATTGGTAATTTTCGGGATGAGAACAAGAGCAGTAGCGTTCCATTGCTTTAATAAGGAGCCTGAGGAGAAGAACTCCAGCACTGCCTCAGTGATTTCTGGCCCCACAACAGACCAACAACCTGTGAAGAACTCAGGGGAGAAACCATCTGGACCACAAGTTTTATTTTTCGGAAGCGAGAAGAACGCCGCCTTGATTTCCTCAGCTGTGAACCGCATAGTGAACTTCTCAGAATCCTCTGTTGAACAGTGAAAATCATAGAGGAGATCCATATCAGATTGAACAAATAAAGGCGGGGCAATAGGCTTTCCTAATAAATCTTTGAAGTAGCCAATACAATGCTGCTCAATCCCGTCTTGTGACTCGTAGCGAACTCCTAAATCATCTGTGAGAAAGTGTATATGGTTAGAAGCCCTTCTGGTTTCCACCATTTTATGAAAAAACCGAGTACCGCTGTCCCCTAATACCGTCCATTGAACTCTCGAACGTTGGAGGAAGAAAAGCCTCTTCAGCTTGAGAGAGAACAACCCATTTCTGCATAGCCTCCAGCTCAGCTTCGGCATTAGTGATAGAAGGAGAGAGAAGCATGAGATTCTGAGCCGAGCAAAGAGCTTCATGAGCTTCTTTAGTGCGTTTTTCAATACCAGAATAATTTCCTTTGCTGAACTCTCTAATATCTTTTTTAAGCAGCTTAAGTTTCCTTGACACTCTAAACATTGCTGAGCCAAACACAGGATAGGTATGCCACTGAAGAGTAACCATTGAGAGGAAATCAGGATTCTGAAGGAGGAAGTTGAAGAACTTGAAAGGCCTCTTCTTCGATACCAACTACGAGTTAAGAACTACCTTCATACTAGCATGATCTGAGAAGTCGGGTGAGTCGAAGAACGCAACCGAGTTTGGAAACAGATCACTCCAGCTATCATTTATGAGGATTCTATCCAGCTTCTTTGCAACCGGAGAGCTTTTCTGTTTATTCCACCAGGTGAACAAGCCGCCTCTGTAATTCAGGTCACTCAGACCAGATTCCAGCAGACAGTCATTAAACGCACGAGTAGGAGCATCAACATTAAGGGAAGGGGGCGCTGAGTGCTCATTTGGAGAGGAGGTTTGATTAAAATCACCAAGGACGATCCACGGCAGATTTAAGACTCTCTGATCCTCCGCAAGAGAAACTAGTTCTGCCCATAATTCAGACCTCTCCACGTGATAGTTTGAAGCGTAGACAATAGAGACCAAGAACGTAGAAAGAGAGTCTGGGAGGGTGACCTGACAAGAAATCATCTGAAGGCTTTTTCCAATGACCACTACTTTGACCGAAGGGTGCCACAAAAACCAGATTTTCCCTAGCTCCAAAAATGCATAATTATCTTCAAAAAACCAGCCGGGCATAATTTCACTAACAAATTTATTGCTTTTGTGCTGTTTAACATGAATTTCAATAAGACCTCCGAAAATAGGCTTGTTTACCTTAAACCACTTCTTGAAACCGTTGCGGTGGCTATATTTATCTCATGTAAGTACCAGAGGAAGTCACGGTAATAATGGGCTACACGTAAAGTCTTCCCACGTAAACCTGCTTTAAGACCTTCTGCACTACTCATTGTGCTAAACACAACCTTCAAAAACTTCCACAACCATCAAGTCAAACTTCACGTTCGTTAAAAAGGTTCATCCTCAACCAATAAGTATAAAAAAAACTTACAGCTATAGGTGCCGTGTTCTGAGGAACTTTGACAGCCCATATTTCTCCAGCTGAGAACAAAGGAAAGCCTTCGGGAGGGATCAAAATACCAGGGAACATCAAATCTGCGCCACCTAGTACATACCGTCAAACCTCACCTCCTTTCAACATAAAGGAAGGTAAAATCTCAGGAGCCTCCCATAGAGCAAAAACTGCAATAAGAAAAAAAAAAAGAAAACTTGTCAAGAATCATTATCTCACATTCATATAGTCATATATGGTGGCACGGTGAATCATAAAATATCTTCAAACATGTGGGTAAAATATTATTCCCTCTTCCATCTATATCGAAAAACATGGGACATCCACCTTCAATACTATAGACAAGAACCCGATTCTGGAACTTTGAAACAGTTATCTCCACCTAGACAAGACATCACATGCTAAAGTGAGTAAGAGGTACCGAAACCAATCAATTCCAAAACTCGAAGGAATCTAATCAGATGTAAGAAGAACACAAACCTTGGGAGGAAGGATGACGTCGAGAAGCTCATCGGTGAGGAGAGAAAACCTATTTTGAACGGTGCGCCAGAGTTTTTTCCATCGGCGCTGGAGAGACGCTAGTGAGACTTCACTAGAAAGATCGAGGAGAGTACGGAGTTCTCCGTCGACTTCAACTTTTCTTCTCCTCTCAATATCACAAAACCTATACCCTAGCTACACGTGTATAATAAGAGCCGCTTCTTACATGCCTTAATTAGGAGCTGTTCTTTAGGTAATTAGCTTTTTTTTTAATTAATAATTACCCTAAGAAACATACTTAAGACACCCCAATAAACATGCTCCAAGCAGCTTATATATACTTGATAACTCGATACTCTTTTTATGTTATGCTAAACCGATAAATATTGTTGGACAATAAATTCTAATAGTGTCAGTTCACAAAAAAAGTCGTGATAGTAAAATACTGCATGGATGGATTCAACCGCGTAGGAAAACAAACCATGCATGGCCTCTTTTATGTTCAAGATATACATAGAATTTTAGAGATAAATTTTAATAGATATAATATTAAAAAAAGGGAGAAGGTGTATTAGAGAGTTCGCCCTAGGAAGACTCTCCCAGGCCCGCTTCCTAAGACGGCCGCTTGAATGGATTCTCAACGTTTCAGCTCCGCCGTCCACTCTTACTCCCTTTGAAGAATCTCCTCTGCTCGTCCATGGCTTCGATGGTAACTGCTGCTTCTCCGTCCCGGTCCAGGCCTCCTCCAGATCCACCGCCGTCCTTTGCCGTGTTTGTTGTCGTCTTCGGAGCTTCTCCGCTGAAGCCTAAGCCATCAGATGACTCACCTCTTGCCATAGTGCAACCCTCTACTGCAGTATGCAGATTTTTTACCTTTACTGCAGTACGCAGTTCCGCTTTTGGTGTATTCAGGTTATATTCTCTTCTTTTATGGCAGTTTGAAGGTTTCGTGTCTGATATTACCATTTTTCCCGAGTATCGGGTGTTTTTAGACAATAGTTGTCTGGCTTCCCTTTTTATGGAGCTTGTTCTCCCAGAATTTCTACTTGTTTTGAGAAGTTCTGTTGCAGGAAATTTAGTGTTGAAGATTAGAGATACATCAATCTATGTTCTAATCAAAGGCTCAGCAAATTGGTGTTTAATCACCTCTGCATTTGTAGCCGATTATGTGATTGTTAAATGTGCATTCGTTGCTGTTTCAGTCTCAAGCTTTAGATCACTCTATGTGTTCTATATTTCACAGGGATACATCTCCACTTTCAGCTCAATTGGCATAGAGTTCAGATGACTTCTCTACCATATTAGTTGCTTATGTGTTATGTATGCCGAAATCTATCTCTGTTTTTCTATGTACTCAGCTTTTGTTATAGCTGTTTCTTTTGCCATATGGCTTTATTGTCAAGTATTGTGAACATTTCCTCCTCTAATGGAGAGTAAGAATCTATAAAATGTTGTTTGTTAAAAAAAAAAAACTCTAATAGATATAGGACGTTAATGTCGGTCTTCGCTCTTGTATATAAGTCATTGTACATTATTTATTCAATACAAGTTATCAGTTTACAATATTATAATCACTTTACATGGTATCAGAGCATTAACAATCCTAAACTCTATTTTTTATTCACTAGAATATCAAGTTGATGGCTGGTGATGAAGATTCTTCCGCAAGTAAAACCTCTCTCACGTTGAGCAAGGCGGTGTGAGTTCAGCGACACCCTACTCGTTATTTGCATCGGACAATACCGGCGCAGTAATTACTTCAGTGGTGTACGTTCACTGGAGACAATTATAATGAATGGTCTATGGAGCTAATCAATGCCTCGAGATCTAAAAGAAAATTAAGGTTTATTGATGGAACAATACCCAAACCTTCCATTGATGATCCGAATTTTGATCTCTGGTTCTCTGTTAACTCCATGATTGTTGGTTGGATAAGATCTTCAGTTGAAGCAAAGTTTCGATCAACAGTTACTTTTATTTCTGATTCTCACAAACTCCGGAGAATTTGAAAAATCGGTTTTCAGTGGGAAACAAAGTCTGCATACACTATCTCAAAGAACATTTGGCGGCATGTAAACAAGGTGGTCAATCCGCGATAGACTACTATGGACGACTAGCGAAGCTGAGGGAGGAGCTTGACATGTATAAGCCTCTTCCGGCTTGCAGTTGCAGTGCATCTGTGGAATATGAGAAAGAAAGAGGTGAAGAAAAAGTTCACCAGTTTGTCATGGGATTAGATGAATCTCGTTTTGGAGGAGTATGCCAGGGAATCATCTCGAGTGATTCATTGGTTGATCTTGGAGAAGCATATGCTAAAGTTATACGTGAGGAGCAAAGGCTTACTTCACAAAGGAAAGAGAACTATAACAAAGTGCAGTTGAGTTTGTTGCTAAGAAAGATTCAGTCGATTCTGGATCATCTTGTCATCCTTCTCAGTGCTCTCATTGCGGTCGTAAGGGACATGAAAAGGCTAACTAGTGGCAATTGGTTGGTTTTCCGGATCGGTGGGAAGAATATTCGCTCAACAAACCAGAAAACAGAGGATCGCAAAGCAATAGAGGACGTGGTGCATCAAGTTCTGATCGAAGTCGTGGCAATGGAGCAAGAGCACACAACGCTCACACAACTTCCTCTAATTCATCAAACTTTCCACCGTTTACTGATAAGCAGTGGAAAGCCCTTACTCAGATAACTAATGAGAAGAGAAAATCATATTCTGATCGGTTGACTGGTAAGCTATATGGAGATTTGATTCTTGATACTGGGGCGTCTCATCATATGACTGGAGAGCTCTCTTCTCTCGAGAAAGTGTCAAGCTTACCACCATGTACAGTTGGATTTGCAGATGGAAACAAGACGTTCGCCACACATATTGGCGTCTTACATTTCTCTAATAACATCACATTAGCTAATGTGTTGTTTGTACCTAACTTAAATTGCTCGCTCATATCAGTGTCCAAGCTTCTTCGTCAAACAAATTGTTTTGCGTTATTAACAGACACACTTTGTGTTTTACAGGATCGTTTCACGAAGACCCTAATAGGAGCAGGTGAAGAGAGGGGTTGGGTTTACTATTTCAAGGATGTAATGTCCACTAGAGTTCAAGTTCATGAGAAGACAGTTAAAGCACTTGATCAGTATTGTTGGCACCAGAGGCATCCAACTTTTTCGGTTTAAAGCTTTTTACCTTTGTCGTTTACTACCAATAAGTCTATAGCTCCTAGTCCATATGACATTTGTTTTCGGGCCAAGCAGACAAGAGAAGTTTTTATCAGAGTTTGAATAAAACTAAAGAGTGTTTTGAGATGATTCACTGTGATGTTTGTGGCCCTTACAAAGTATGATCTTCTTGTGCAACTAGTTGTTTTTTAACAATTGTTGACGATTACTCACGATCAGTCTGGACTTGTTTGCTTCTTGAGAAGTCGGAAGTGCAAACTGTTCTTCAAAATTTCTGCACAATGACGATGAAGGAGTTCAATAAGGAAGTTAAAAAAGTTCGTAGTGACAACGGTACAGAGTTCATGCCGGTTAGATTTTGGGGAGAGGCAATTTTAACAACGTCTCATCTGATAAACAGAACCCCATCCGTAGTTCTTAATAATGTGCTCCCTTATGAATTACTATATCAAGCAAAGCCATCCTATGAGCATCTCCGAGTATTTGGAAGTTTATGCTTCGTTCACTCCAAGTCAAGAGACAAGGACAAGTTTGGCTTAAGAAGTAAAAGATGTGTGTTTGTTGGATATCCATTCACTCAAAAAGGGTGGAAAGTTTTTTATTTGGAAACATAGGAGTTCCTTATTTCACGTGACATTATATTTAAAAGAAACAGAGTTCCCATTCTCAACTCAAACACAAAGTTCATCGGCTGATCAAGCAATTCCTCAAGAGGTGATTGATGAGGATTGGGAAATCACACATTTAACTCCCTTAGTAGACAGGCAGAGTTCGGTGTCTGATGAAGTCAACAACTCGCAAGAAGTGCAGAATGTCATTTCGCAAGTAGTACCATCAACTACACAGCCAACTGAGCAGATTACAGTTCCAGATACTAGTGCACCATAACCTATCTCATCAGTATCTCCAGTTAATATTGTTTCCACTGAAACAACAGGCCGCGGTCAGAGAAATCGAGTTCCTTTAGTTAAACTCAAAGATTATGTCACATACAATGTTGTTAGTCTTAAAGAACTCCCTCTCTCTCTCTCTCTCTCTCATGCTTGCTTTTCATTATCGTCCTCCAAGAACAATCCAGGTACCACTACTTATCCATTGAATGCTTATGTTACTGACTTAAATTTTTCAATCTCTCATCAAGCATTCTTAGCTGCTATCATTGCTGGAGTGGAACCGAAAAGTTATTCAGAAGCCGTCAAAGATAAAGTATGGCGTGATGCCATGAAACTTGAGATAGTTTCTCATGAGGAGTAAGGCACATGGGATTTGCAACTCTACTTCCTGGAAAAAAGGCTATCTCATCTAAATGGGTCAATCGCATTAAGTATAATCCCGACGGCACGATTGAACACCATAAGTCTTGCCTTGTTGCTTATGGAAATAAGCAAGTTGCAGAAGATGATTATGATGAAACTTTTGCTCCAGTTGTCAAAATGGCTACGGTTCGCAGTCTATTAAGTCTTGTTGCAGCAAAAGACTGGGAAGTCTATCAAATGGACGTCCACAAAACTTTTCTTCATGGTGACCTTGAATAAGAATTTAACATGAGGTTACCGCCTGGTTTCACTCATTCTGATCCAAGAAAAGTTTGTCGCCTTCGCAAAGCTATTTACAGCTTAAATCAAGCGCCTCGCTGCTGGTTTGCCAAGTTATCTAATGTCCTCATCGAGTTTGGTTTTGTTCAGGCTTATTCTGACTACTCCTTATTTACATATACCAAAGGAAAAAATGAAGTTCGGGTTCTAATTTATGTTGATGATTTGGTGCTTGCTAGTAATGATCTGGATTTTCTCAACAAGTTCAAAGCTTATTTGGGATATTGCTTTCGCATGAAAGATTTGGACAAGTTCAAATACTTCTTAGGGATACAAGTGGCTCGGGCTGATGAAGGCATTTTCCTTTCACAAAGGAAATATACGTTAGACATCATCAAAGACTGTTGTTTGCTTGGTGCTAAGCATGTCTCTATTCCGGTTGAACAAAATCATCACCTAGCTGCTGACAAAGGACCATTGTTTTCAGATCCAAAACAGTATCGACGCCTAGTCGGACATCTTTTTACTTATCCATCACTAGACCTGAACTCTATTACACTATACATCTGTTATCACAGTTTATGAAGGCACCACATGTTGTCCATTAGGAAGCAGCATTACGAGTCGTCTAGTTCCTTAAAGGATGTCTTGGTCTGGGTATTCTCTTGCATTCAGACAGTTCTCTCGAGCTCTCTGTCTATGTAGATGTTGACTGTATCACTTGTCCTCTCTCGCGTCGCTCGTTAAGTGCATATGTCGTACTTCTCGGAGGGAATCCTATCTCATGGAAAACCAAGAAGCAAAAAACAATCTCTCACTTTTCTGCTGAAGCAGAATATCGAGCAATGGCTGCAGCAACTAAGGAAATGAAGTGGATCATTCCGTTGATGACATAACTCGGCATTAGAGTCACTAAACATGTTCCATTTTATTGTGACAGAAAGGCTGCCATTCATATCGCAGCAAATCCAGTGTTCCACGAGCGCACTAAACATATTGAATGGGACTGTCACAGTGTTCGTGATGCCGTTAAAGCCAAGCTTATTTCTACACATGTTCGAACCAAGGAACATATCGCTGATATTCTCACTAAATCATTGGGTCGTTCTCAGTTTGAGTTCTTATCGTCCAAGTTGTATGTTCGAGATTTTGACGTTCCAACTTGAGAAGGAGTATTAGGGAATCCTATTCTAGTTAAGATTACCTATTGATATGTCCTATTATGTTCAAGATATACATCTATATTATTAAAACAGAAACATTGTGTTGGACCTAACATTTATTTTATAAGTTTTTAAATTAAATACATCTTCCTACTTTATAGTTAAACCTACATTAAATTACTAATATTCTTTTCCTTATACTACTATCATTGTTTCCAAACAATATAGTCATTACTTTATACTACTATCCATTTTCCCAAACACTATTATAATTAATCTTATGTCCAAACAATATAAAATATTGAAACTTATCTTTTTAATAACCAAATATTTAAATAAATTAAATAATTCAAAAAATATTCAAAAAAATTATAAAAAACGAAAATAAATAAAACTTACTTTTACAGGTTTAAATACTACAAAAACATTTCAATCAATCACAAATCAATTAAATTAACATATTATTTTATTTATATTTACTACATAATGGTTCTATCATTTATTTAAGTAAGATAACAATTCAATAATAGCCATTACATAAAAAATAAATATATAAACATTAAACAGTGTACAATAACTATAATAACAAAAATAATTATGAAACAATGTTCAAAATATATGTTATCTTAAGAAAAATGCTTAATACTAATTGTTAACAAAAAAATTAAATTGATTATAATATAAATGATTAACAAGAAAAATTACAAAAAACAACTATAATAAAATTAATTAAGTTATATAAAATGGAGTAATATGATCAAGACATTTATAGTTGTTAATTATATCTATTATTTTCTCTATCAAAATTTTGTAAAAATGTCATAATTTAATAAAATTGTAAAACAATAAACTTTAAAATTTGGATTAAAAGGTGACAAATTATGAAACTATAGCAATTTAAATCAAATTGGATACGTTAACATATCGGGCATCCATCGGTTCAATTGGTTAGTCTCGGATATAGTGATTTTTATAAATATGGATATTTTTAAAACCTAAATTAAATTATCGAATCACCGGATTAACCGATTTGACTGCGGATTCGGGTCAAATTTAAAAGCTTTGATTTAAATGCGAAAAAAATTCAAATAAACAAAATTCTTACAAATTAATAAAATATTTATTAATTATTAGTAAAAATTTCATCATAAAATAATCCACGTTTGCAAAGCGCGGATCATGATCTAGTAGAATCTTAAAGATAAAACTCTAATAGATATAAGACATTAATGTCAGTTTTGGTTCTTGTATATAAGTCGTTGTACATTATTCATTCAATACAAGTTATCAGTTTACAATATTATATCATCACTTTACAATGCAATTTTAATGAACTTTTTTCTTGGAATAAAACTTCCTTTACTCTGGAACTTAATTAGTTTTATTAAACACTAAATAATGGAAACGACAACGAATATGTATAAAGTTCCTAAACTGATCATGTGAAGCTGCTAAGCTGTCGATCGCCTTTTTTTTTCTCTTCGTAGTTTTCAACCATACATTAATGAGTATGAGTTATATACTTTTAAGAACTGACGGCCACGGTTTGTTCCTTTTTCGGTGACGATACGTGTAACGTTTTCTAAAGAAAGTTTTTTTTTGCTTAAAACTAAAGAAAGTTGTATTAAAGTGGGCCTATAGCCACTTTTGCTACTCTCTCAGTTTATTTTTAATGCAAGAAAATGTTCAAAAAAAAAAAAAAAAAAAAAACTAAAGAAAGTTGTGTTTAGACTTTAAGTTTGGCGAGCGCACTGTATGATTTAGTTCTTCAAATGCTGTTAACACTCAGGGGCGTCCCTGAGATGCTGGGGGCCTAAAACAGTTTAGTAAGAGTTTTAAAAAAAGAAATTTTTTTACAAATTTAGGGGCCCCTTCTTATGTAAATTTTTTTAAAAATTTTGGGGGCCCTAAGCCGGTGTTTCAGTCCGCTGTGCCCAGGACCGCCCCTGTTAACACTTCATGCTGCAGATAAACAATATTATCCGACATTCAGTCAAGCCAGCACAAAAAAAAAGGTATTTAAGAATACCTCTAGGCTCTATCATAACACGTGCACACACACACATACATGTATGTAATAATATACTCCCTCTCGTTTCAATGCAAACTATTCGAACTGTGGTGGGCTACCACTGACCCATTAGTTTACCCACCACTGGACAGCACGTACTTGAAAGTTATATATCTACTATATATTCAAAATACCCGTTCAAGTATACGTTTGTTTAACTTACGTAGCCGTCCATGAAAACACATTTTAAATATAGTGAATTTTTTCATAGTATAACCTCTATGTTAATTGATAGTCTCTTAAAATAATAACTAGATTTTGATCCGCGCTTTCAAAGCGCGGGTTTTTACGTTATAATCAAAATTAGATACAGCGCCGGCTCAGTGGGGAGGACAAACGGTGCGACCGCCCCGGACCCAAGCCCGTGTCCCCCCGTATAATAATAATTAAGGGGCCCAAATTTTTTATAAATCTATATTTTTATATATAAAAAAAATTATAAATATAATAAATCAAAATAAAAAGGGTCGAGAATTATTTGATATGTATATAGTTTTATTTTCATTACAAATATATACAAAATATTACATATTAAATTTTATATATATTTTAAACATTATAAGTATATAAATTTTAGAGGGTAAAATTTTTTTTTTGCCCTAGGGCCCCTAAGAATGTTGAGCCGGTCCTGATTAGATATGAATTAGTATTTTACATTTGTTATATATTTATATGTTATAAAGTTGTATTATATCGAATATTTTTTTAAAAAAAATTATTAATTTATGAATTAGCTTATTTGAGATTTTATAAGTACACTTTTTATTATAACTCTCTCTTAGGTATGAAATACACGAATCGAAATTGATACGAAATAGATGTACGAGTCTGAGATCAGGAAAAAATACCTCTTGGATTCTTTTGGATCTATGGGTCTCTCTTTGAGTACGGATACCCAAAGTATTCAATTTTTTTTTTTGTATATTAGGCATATTTAGGTATTTCAGATATGTTTTCAGTATATGAGTATTTTTTATTAGTTCATGGCCCGTGCTTTTGGTTCTAGTTTCAGGTTTTGAATAAATTTTTTTTTAATATATTTTTAATATTTGAATAAAAATTAGGATTTTTGGTTCCTCGAGTAAGAATTCAGGTAAATTTTGGGTTTTAGGTTTTTTTGTGTTTTGGATTTTACGGGGGAGTTTTGAGTCTTTTTAGTCCTACATACCTGAATCGGATCCATGCCTATTATGTACTCAAATTACAGTATTTTATATGTATTTGAATTATATATTAAACTGATCTGAATCCAAAAGGAACCGATCCAAACCTGAACCAATTTTTTTCAAATATTTAGTTGCATCCAAATATCAAGGATCCGAATAAATTGAACCCGAAAAAAATTGATTTATACCTGACTCGAAGACCCGAATGTCCAAACCCATCTTTCATTATATTAAGATATTTTTAGGGTTTTTAATAAATTTTAAACTTATCTTAAATCAAAAATTATTATCACAAAATAGTTTTATAAAAAAAATTAACATAATATATAATTGTGTTTTGACAAAAGGTTTACTAAAGTCTTTTTTATTTAATTTGATTTTGTAAATATTTTGAATTATATAAATAAAGAAATAGTATCACGACTGCTATTTTTATGTATGGTTATTTATATAAGGTCAAAATATATATATCGCATATCATTAACTTGTTTAGATTTTTTCCATACGTATGAATTGAATAATAATACATTCAAATATTGAGATGTGTATAAAGGTATAAACAAAATCTTAGTTTGAGATAGATATAAACCAATTAAGTGGGGCTTATTAATTAAGGTAATATAATGGCTAACAAAATTGAAAGAGTCCAACAACCTTGTTTAAGTAGATTTTTTTAGAATGTTTCCCTTTTAATAGTATAGATAACTAGAGCTTGACACGTGCGGGTATTAATTTTTATATTTTTTATAAATTATTTAAAGATATTTCTAAACACATAAATTATTTGGATATTTTTAGGTTTCTATAATCTATCTAGACTCGGAATGATATGAGTTCGAACTCCGTCCAAAAATTTATCATATTCGAACAAAGTTTAATTTTAAACCTAAAAATCTAATATCCAGAAAACCGATCTGCACCCGAACATGTACCTAAATGCTGATATAATGTATGTACTAGGTTAAGACCCGCGCCTTGCGCGGAATGAACATTATATATATAAATTATTTTATATATTATATTAATATAACATATTATGAAATAATAAATATATATTGAATAATTAAAAAGTCATTATCTACTACTTATATAATTAAATTGGTGCGAACATATAAATAAATTTTATAAATCGAAAAAAATATTTTTTTCTATTTGATATGATATATAATTAAATTTAAATGATAACAACATATATATGGTATATATTAATATTAATATTTATTAGATGATGCTTTTTGCTCATATTTTTTTTATCATTTGTATATGTTATAGTAAAAAGTCTAAATTAGTGATAACAAATTTTTCATTGTGGGATTAATGGTTTAAGTAATTTATAATATTTTTAAAAATTAAGCTGTCGATATTTTTTCAAATTTTTTATCAAAAAAATGTTCAAAGTAAATTTCAAAATTAAGATATTTATGTATTTTTATATGTCATATAGTTTAATTTAAAATGATACATATATTTATATATCTTTTATTTTTGATACTTATTAAATGAGACTTTCAACTTATATTATTTTTTTAATTATTTGTATCATGTCATAACAAAAGTTTTAAATGATAGATCACAAAATTTAATGTGAAACTTTTAACACTTTTAGTAATTTATACTCGTTTTTAAAAATTCAAAATATAATATATAAATAATGTTTTTGATTTTTGTTATATGGTTGCTATGATTGTTTAATTTATTTTAATAGCTTAGAATTAAACAAATATAATTATAATACACACTTATTTTTTATCAAATTTTTATTATTCAAAATCATTAATTGTCATATATATTTTAGCCACATTAGACAATTCCGTAATCTTATTTAAGGAAATAATGAAGCACATTAATAATGTATTTATTGTGGTTTAATAAAAATCTTATTATATATTTAGATGGGCCAACCTATTTCTCTAAGGATTCTAAGAATCATTCTAGTGATGACACGTGGCTACAAAAAAATGTTGCAATGCTTCTCAAATAATATATAGGGGATCTAATTACGATATATATATATAATTAATTATTTCCAAACACATATATATATATATATATATATATATATAAAATAAAATAGGAAACGGCAAATAATATTAAAAGTTAGATTTATTAATTATTGTTTCCATGTTTGTTTTAGTTAGAATTTGATTTTGAAAATGCATTAATTAAAGAGGAAAAGACAATGAATCCTAAAAGGTAGGTTAATTAATAACTTCAGTAGCATTTCATTGTAAATAACTTGCAAAACTAAGGGGTAATTTAAATTTGTACTCCCCTTTTAATAGATTAGATAAACAATTGAAAAGAATGAGAGAGAGTGTAAAGAGGAAAATCGATTGTGATTGAAAAAAAGTTTACACTAAATCTGAGAGTTTTTTGCCACTTGGCATATCATAACTTGTCTAATATTCTTTTTGAATCAAAATTTAATTACTTAAAAATTATATTATAATAATATAATAATTGCAAGGTACTATGTGTGAGAGACTATCCAATGTAGATGCTCTTAGTTACTATGTATTGATTGTAAAAAATAAATAATAATGAAGTGTATAAAGGCATGATTATACTAAGCCAGACATCTCTTTGAACAATTTTATTTGATAATATTTTTGGAGTTAGTTTTCTTAACGGCAAAGCTGGGTTCAAAGCACTTAAGCAGCCCTATGTACCCTAAAAATACAAAATTTTAAAACAAAAGAATGACAGACACTTTCTACTTTATACATGTGCACATAGAACACTAACTTTCCTTTTATCTATAAACCTAAACTATATATTTACCATGTTTTCCTAATAATGATCAGGTATCAAAGTTGAAGTCAGCTTTTCTCAATCTAAAAGAACTTGGCACAAACTTACCCATCGGAAATTCATCAGTAAATCAAATCTAACTACTAAATATTTTTACCCGACTAAAAGCTTTAAAAATTTCAAAATCACTATTCTCCTTACAACTAGGTTTCAGTAAACTTAGGTAGCAATGCAACAAACACCAAGATAACCTAGAAAACTATTGAATTTATCATTTACTAGTGGATTGGATTCTTAACATAAATCAAAGATTAGTTAAAATAAATATGTCTTTTCTTATCACAATACATAATCAAATTATAGTGATAATCTAGTAGTAAAAGCGTTTGGAGCACGGCGTAAACCTGTATATGTTAAGTTTGTTTCCCGTTACAAACAAAATTTTCTCTATTAAATGAAAAGTACCATTTTTATCTACCATAAAAAAATCATACTAATCTTATTAGGTTCATTTCATTAATTACATTTATTTAATTATTTACATTAATCTATTAAATATATAAAGATATTAATAATAAATCAATTCTAAATGTAAATTTAAATTTTATTTTTAGTTATAACAAAATGTTGAGAAAAAATCTAACAAAATATTTATAAAAATTTAAAATATTTTATTTAAATTAATACCATTGATTAATTTTGTAATTAATAATATATACTATTATATATTATTTAAATAATATTTTATTACAAAAAAAATAAAATAAAAGTGTATGCTATTTTTCAAATTTTATAATTATATTTTATATCTTCTTTATTAAAATAAATACCATAAAAATTCATACTAGGTCTATTTCATCAATTACATCTATTTGATTATTTAAGTTAATCTATTTAATATATAACATTTCTAAAAAATCTTATAAATTATATATATATTAATAAATAAATTTGAACTGTAAATTTAAATTTTATTTTTACTTATAACAAAATATGTTGAAAAAAATCTAACCAAATCTAAACAAAATTTTAAAATATTTTAAAATTAATGCAACGATTGATTTCATAATTAATAATATAGTATTATTATAATCTATTTACTTATAAAATCCCACAATATACTAAAATAAATAACATAGAAATATAAATTATGCTAAGAAAATATAAGTTCTATAGTATAACTAAATAAAATTTTAAAATGGATTGTATTCAGTCTGTAAAAATTAGAAAAAAAAATGAAGGAGATTCTCAATTTCTTTATTTCATACTATGAATTTATTTTACCAAACTTGAAAATATATTAATATATAATAACAATTAATAATAAAGTAAAATGTATAAAACAAATCATTATACATTAATAATATGGAATAAGAAACATAACCAATAACATTATAGATTTACACAATATATAACACTAAAATGTAAATTATATCTTTGAAAGTTTTGCGATGATATCTGTTATATATTTATAAAATGAAAATCTACCCGCACGGATGTGCGGGTGAAAAATCTAGTTACTGTTATTTAACTAGTCTGAGCTTAGTTTTCGATTTAAAAAGTTTACATATAGTTCAGTAACGTACAATGTAACTACCTTAAACATCAGTCGGAATGCATTCCAACTCCTGCAATGTGGTATATGTATTTTGTAGCTTTAAATTCGTACTAGATTTTGATCCGCGCTTAGAAAGCGCGGGTTTATTTTTTAAATTTAATAATTTTTAATATAAATTTTTATATAAGATAGTTTATAAGTTTGGCCATATTATCCGGAACCGAATAATCAACCTGTACCAAATTGAAAAAATGAAACCAAACTTGAACCAAAATTTATAAATAACCGAACATATCATATATCTCTAGAATCAAGATAAATAGATACCTGAATTTTTAAAATACAAATTATATACCTACAAATATTAATTACATGTAATTTCTAAATAACCAAATATCTTAAATATAGTGTTTATAAGCTGAATTATCCAATAAAAACAAATTACTCAAACATTTTTTCAAATATTAAAAAAAATATCTTTAATAAGTCATCAACATTCAGTCTAATTTTCCACTAAAAGGAACCAAAACACCAATAAGTGATATCCACAGTCAAACCAGTAAACGCAGTCACCATATATAATCTAGTTTCAATTTAATAAAAATCCATTATTTAAAATCCTTTAAAATCAAAAACCCATATTAACTCGTGAATCTATACCAGATGACATGGTAAAAATCTAAAATAACATGATAATATTTTTCAAAATTTGATTAAATTTCTCATATAAATTTTACTAAGATATAAAATTGAATAAACTACATTTTTTTATGTTATACATTCTAGTTTATAGGTTTTATAATGACTATATTAAGATTAAATTTTTGAGTTTTAGAAATAAAATTATTATTAAGTTGAGTATAGTTGAGTTACCTATAAATGTTAAAAATAAATAATATATTTTATTTAAACATAAAAAACATTCTAAAATGCTATAATTTCCTAAGAAAATATTTATACAAAACCCTTTCTCCTAATAAACCCAGTTGTAAAATATTTTCATCACAAAAATAACCTAGGAAGGTTTTCAAAGAAAAAGCTATAATTTTAAAATATAATTAAGCTTGTTTGTTGTATTGTGAAGTATTTTTCTAATCGTAATCAATATTATTAAAAAGGAAAGAGTCTAAAAAAATCTACTTATAAAAGTTGTTTGGACCACTTCATTTAACTCATTATTTTTTGGTCTTACCAATGTTATACTAACAATGTTACCATATATTTCTCTAACAATAATTTAGTCAATTCTTTTATTTATTTAAATCTCACTCTTAAATTCTAATCATTACTATTACTATATTTATTATTTTGATTTTTAATCGTAAAAACATTGAAACTAATGTTTTATATTATCACTTTGATCATATAATATATGATTTAAAACAAGATAAATTACAAGACATATATGTGTACATTCTAACTTCCTCTTTCGTTTATAATAAAGTAATCATATCATATATAAACTTTCCCACTAAAATCTCATATCATATACTAACCTTTCAACCGTCTATAGTTTGATAATATTTTCATATTTAAAAATTATTTTTCTGAATATTCATGTTACCTTCACAAAAATAAAGAAATTCATTGGTTCTATTAAAGCTAACCCGACTTCACGATATCAGTATTGATTATTGAAGATTTTGAAAATTATTTGTTTAGATATTATACTTTTATATATTTTTCACTTAAAACGAATCAATACGATTAAAAGGGAAAGAGTTTTAAAAAATCTAATATAAAAAAGTTGTTGGAGTTATGTATAACTATTTATTATTTTTCTGATACATTAATCATTCTAAACATACAATATTTTAAATAAATTTAACAGATCTTAATATTATTTCTTATGATACCTTTACTCAGAAAAATATTTCATCAACCATGTTTTTGTACAATAACGTTAAAAATCTATATCAAAAAGTTGTTGAACCTGATATGGACGTAATGGGTCTACATCTGTTCGGGTATTTAAGATCCTAAAAGAATTCAAAATATATAAAAAATCTGAAAAATATCTGAAACACGAAAAGTATTTGAAACTCCAAACAAATATCAAAAAAATTTAAATACCTAAAAATTTAAAACCTTATTCAAAATCTAACACGATGAACTGGAAAATACCCAAAATTTTATCCAAATACCCAATTTTTTTTTTAATTTGAAAATTTTACCTGAAATCAAAACCCTAATCGTAAACCAAAAACTTAAAAACAATATCCATAATACCGGAAACATATTCTAAATATCCAAATATATATACTTAATAAACACATATTTATGATCGGGTCTAGGGTAGGACCCGGACTCAAACAAAGACATGCGGGTCAAAAAAAACACAATAGGCTATCTTCTCTGGACCTGAACTAACCTATAATTTTGGGTCGGTTTAGTTTGTTTTTTTATCCGGATATAATTCTCATGTCGAAAAGAAACTTCCGTAAAAGTGTACATATAAAATCTCAAATAAACTAATTTGTAGATTATATAGCTGTTAAAATTATATTTTTCGATATAATAAAATTTTGTATTATAATATAATCTAACAACTCCGCGCTTTCCAAGCGCGGATCAAAATCTAGTTGGAAGTTAATATGTTTTGACTGTCGAATGGTATCATGTTTTTAACTTTCTGTTAACCGTACTTGCATCATGTTTTTTATGTTAGTTTGGGTCATAAAACATTTAATATGAATTAAAAGTATGGTATTGTTCAGACTTTAATTACCAATAAATTCAAATGTTTTTATATTAACTGCTTTTGTTAAAGAAAAATGATCGTGGGTTGTATGAATATTAAATCAGTTATAAAATAATCTGTTTTTTTTTAATAGGTTTAGTGGCACAAAAGTAATATTTCAAAGAAAAATAAGGGTAAAATATATCAATGATTTTGAATTAATAATATTGATGTATAAATCTTTGGTGTATTATAATAAGTTGAGTATTAAATAAGAGCATTGGTTATTTTATAGTTAGAGAAATATAAGGTAATTGATTAGTGTATAGTTAGAGAAATATAGGGTGATACCAAAAAATAGTTAAGTCTTGTGAATAGGTTCAACAACTTTTAATAAATAGATTTTTTGGTACTGCTTTCCTTTTAATAGTATAGATTGGTCGGATCAGCCGATAAGATATATTTAAAAATGACTTATTCTTAGGTCCACCCCCTAGGGTGAACCTCTAGGTTCACCAACCAATAGGATTGTTTTATTTTATATTCGATATCTTTTAAAAAAGGAAACAAAATATTGTCAAATTATATTATATTTTTAAAATTAAAAAGTAAAAAAAAAGTAATAATTACAAAAAAAAATATTTTACGTCGTCAGCATAACATTAAACCTAAACCCTAAATTCTAATCCCTAAACCCTTAATCCTAAACCCTAAACCCTTGGATAAACCCTAAACTCTAGGATAAATCCAAAACTCTAAATCAAAATCACTATACACTAAAACATTCAAGCGTTTAGGGTTTAGGGTTTTAGTGTTTTTATTTAGAGTTTAGGATTTATCCAATGGTTTAAGGTTTACCCAAGGGTTTAGGGTTTACCCAAGGGTTTAGGATTTACCAAAGGGTTTAGGGTTTATCCAAGGGTTTAGGGTTTAGGATTTAGGGTTTAGGGATTAGGATTTAGGGTTTAGTGTTTTGTTGAGAACATTAAAAATATATTTTTTTAATTCTTTTTCTGTAACTATTATCTTTTTTTTTATTTTAAAAACATAATATAATTTGAGAATATTTTGTTTCCTTTTTTAAAAGATATCAAATTTGAAATAATGAAATCCTATTGGTTGGTGAATCTAGAGGTTCACCCTAGGGAGTGAACCCAAGAATGACTCTTCTACGAAAGACTAAACAAGAATAATCAAATGAAAACAGTTGAAAATAACGCTAATAAGCATATGAATATGATGTGTGTGGATATATACAAATTGTTTTCATGTTTGAAACGAATCTTGCGGATCCCCTTTTCCCTCTATTATTGACCTGACTTTTTGTTTTGTTTTGCAGAATATGTCGTCCGCCAAGTGTTGTTTTCATTGCTATTGATCCTTCTTAATTATTATATCAACCACTTTAAAAAGTGAACATGATTTTATAATACATGCAACTGTATCTGATGAAATATTACATCAAATCTGCAGCAGAAATGTACATATATGTGTGAAAACGTGGATGACCGACAATAAAAACATGGATGAAAACGTCAAACATAGCACAGTACTATCTCCATTCAACTTGTTCGCATTAGAATTTGTATAGTGATTCTATCACCACCTCATATGTATATATATAAACATATAAGCGAACGTCTCACACAACTATATGTACAATAATTACGTAAATACAACAAAAGATGGTAAAGAATTAATATATACAAATATAACCAAACACAGTTGGAAGTAATAACCAGTTATTCATTAATTTCAACAAGAAAAGGGATACAAAAAAAAAAAGAAGACAAAGTAACTACAACACTCATTCGTGACACTGCAGTTAACTTCACATGCGAATCATAAGGTTAATCTCTGAGTATACAGATACATCATACATCCGCCACCAACTTTCCTCAGTAAAATATTTAAGATATAGTTGACTGACTCCACGTTGATCAATTTCACTAGAATCTGCCAGATTAACCAACTCAAAACAATCGTTAATTGTATTTTTTGTTTATTCTTGTCAACATTGTATATGTATAGCTCAACTTAAGCATATAATAAATATGCATGTGCGTGTTTGGTATGGTAATGGTTTCATGACGCAAACTCAAGATTATATGGCTCACGTTTCTGCTGGACTAGTATCTCATCGCAGGTTTTCTCTATAAATACGCTTCAACTATAAAACTTATTAAGTCTCACATATCTTCCTCCTCACTTTAACCCGATATATACTCCATACTTAGTGTGTTCAAAAACAAAAAAAAAAAACTCAATACTAGTCAGATACCATAAAAATATGGCGAAGTTCACAGCTTTCTTCATCATCGTCGCCCTCCTCCTCTTCTCCACGCTAACATACGCATCAGCCCGGCCCATTTCAACCTCCGTTTATCCAGAAGAAATCTCCGTCGAGGTCTCTCAACAATACCCTCACTGTTCTTTTTGTATACAAATCATTTATGTTGTACACAAAGTTCTTAATAATTATGGTCGAGATACAATATACTCACGTGCGTATATATTTTTGTTATGCGCAGAAACTAGAACAAGGAGAGGAAAACTGTGAAGGTGTTGGCGAAGAAGAGTGTGTCTTGATACGAAGAACTTTAGTTGCTCACACTGATTACATCTATACCCAAAACCACAATCATCCTTAAACGACTAATTACTTTATAATCGTTTGAACAGTTTGGTAAACGATATATTGTGTCCTTGTAATTTCTTTATTATTAATTAGTCAAACTTCATCACATTTGTAATCATCGCTGCTACTTAAAATATGAATATATACTATGGGTTTTGATTAGGGCAAATCTCCAAAATAGCACATTTTTAAGTTTATATCACAAAAATAGCACCCAAAAACTAAAATGACCAAAATAGCATTTTATCTTTTGAAAAATTTAAATTTTTTTATTTTTAAAAATTTGAAATCTTATCCCCAAAACCTCTCTTCTCAACTTTAAACCCTAAAACCTAATCTCTAAACCCTAAACCCTAAATTCTAAACCCTAAACCCCACCCCTTGAGTGCTATTTTTGTGACTTTTGGCCTTGAGTGCTAGTTTGGGAACAAAAACTTGATTTAGTGCTATTTTGGTTATTAACGTGAAAGTTAATTACAATTATTATGTGAATATGTTCTCATCTTCAATAATAATAAGTTCTGATATTTATTTAGAGTCTTACTGCAACCACACAAGCTCTCGTCCCGTCATTACTTCCCTTATGTTGTCTTAAATGAAAGCAGCTGACTTTCTTGTGGAAATTAATTCCCTACATTTCATATATCACCAGTTTTTATTTCCATATCTCACAAACGCATTAAAGATAATAAAAGCATACACCTATCAAAATGATGACACATCTCCATCTAAGTATGTGTAGACACACATACTTTCAGATCATTGTGTGGATATTAAAAACATAACCACAAACTTATCAATAACAGCTTAGCTAGGTCAATGAACATTAATTGTGTGGATGTTAAAAACATAAACACAAACTTACCAATAACAGATTAACAGCTTAGGTCAATGAACATACACATTTTTAGCAAATTCTCTTCTTTTTTTTCCTGTGATTTTTTTTGTTATAAATTCTTCAAAAACTGGTCATATGTTAATAAATGCTTACTGGGAGAACTGATTTTTTTCAAAACACATGCTAATGTTATTGAAGATACGACTTTCTTAAGTGATATAAAATGTTTTCTGCCACATTTAAAATCATTTTTGTCAGCATCTAAAACGATAAATTATTTTCGTTGGATTCCCTTATGAGTATGTAAGAAACAAAATTAGGAAAATATTGCCATGGAGATTTTCGAAAGGGTCAAAATCAGACCACGAGGTTTCAAAATCGAAAAAGAAAAAGATATGGAGAAGAAAGAAGGGTCGGTGACATACTTATTTGTGGTCCCTTTTGTCTTTTGTCTTTTTCTCTTTCCCTCGTGTGTAAGAGCATCCACATCAATGAACCCCCTCTTGGGGTTCATCTTTTTAGTTTTTTATTATTAAAATTTGTTTCTTTTTCTTTTTGGTTTTTCTTAAAAAAAAAAAAAAAAAAAAAAGTTAGACCAATCGCGGGCCGCCACGACACGTGGGGCCCGCGCTACAGTGATGAACTTTAGGAGAGAGGGGTTCAACCAAGAGAACTTTAGGAGAGAGAGGGTTCATGAAATTGAATTATTTTATTATTTTTTTTTCTTGGTTTTTGTGTGAACTCCCCCCATGAACCCTCAATGGAGGTGCTCTAAGGCGTTGAGTTGACAACCAAAACTAAAGCAAACGAAAGGCTTTTTAAATGGGCCGAAATGTTGGATTATCCAAGGATTGGGTCAAGCCCATTTAGAAGTTGTTAAACTGTAATGTGAAAGAAACCCTTCGCTTTTTAAGACGGCGACCGGATTAGTTGATCGAGCGGCGGCGATTGATTTCGATCCGAAAGAATGTTTCGGAGGAACAGGTTCTTGTCTCTTCCGATGGTCGTTGGAGCTGTTGTGTAAGTTCTCTTTTTCATCCTCACTCGTCTCCTCAGCGATAAGTTAGATCGTGAAAGAATGTTTCGGCGATTTATTTCGATCTGAAAGAATGTTTCGGTAGATGATTACTAAAAGTTTATTACTTGAGTGATAAGTTAGATCGCGTATCATAGCTCCTTGAAAGCCCTCAGGTTTTGTAAGAATGGATCTGAACATTGTAAAATTGGAATTCGAGATGATATTTGAGGATCGGACATTCTGGATCAGTAATGAGCGATCTGAATAGGGTTTTGTTGTTCTTTGATTATTCTGCAGGATTGGTGTCGTTTCAGGTAAAGCTATTTTTGGGCCACCACTAGATCAGTATTGGCAGAAGAAGCTCGAAGGAGAAGCTGCTGCCAAGGAAGCTATTGAAAAGAGCTCAGATTAAAGCAGCATAATCTTCCTAAATATTTTGGTTTTATGACCAGAGAGTTGTGTAATATCACAGACCGTAAACTAAAGTGCTTCGATAATTTGTTTGCATAATTATATAAAGAAGCATTCTTTAGTGTAGGATGCGATACAAAAAAGGCAGAAAGTGTAATAATGTTGTAAGTGCCTTGCCTATTACGTTTTTGCAAATCGAAGGAGAATGATAAAATCCCTAAAGCATCATTCACTTCTTCCTCGGAATAAAACTCAAAACCCCTGTTGACACATTTTAGTTACAGTTTACAGACGAGGAAACCAACCTGATAAAAGCTATTCTTGTTAACCTGAGAAAAGCTATCATCAACATTGATTATCAAAATTCTTCAGTCTCCACTTTCCGGATTTCAAGGGAATCCAAAACAACTTTTCGACTAAAGCTTTTTCTGTTCCATATGATCAGGCAAGCTAACAATACAACAAAGAACAAGTTGAGATACTTTCAAAGGGAGGAATATAAACATGTAAAGAGAATTGGTATACTGGATAAGAGTTTGGAATGACGTTCAAAGCCGTTGCTGAATTCGTAACAGAACAGATTACTTTCTCTTATCTCTCATGGTGCTCAATATATCTCTACATACGGAGTTACTTGTTGCTACATAACTGAAAAACGAAGTATACAATATGTTGCATCACATCATACGACACTTTGCGTGAACACATAAGAACGTACGTTACATAAATCTAAACTATTAAATCTAAAGATGTATTTTACATAGATATACTAGGATTGGAGGTTTGGGGCTTCTACACCCAAAAAAAAATGCTTATCCTTGAATTGCGCGCAGGACATCATACAACAGCACTTTGCAGTCGTTAGCAAGTGTTATACTTGAATAACCAACAACTTTTTGCCGTTGCACAACCATTAGAAGAACTATAACTTCCGCTTCAGAGTTAAGTCGGATGCATTCTTCGTTATTATCAGTCAAAAACGCTTGCTCTCTGAAAAGAAACTATCCACCATGCATCTATCAAAAAGCAATAATTAACATAAGTTTTTTTTTAAGAGTATATTATGCATTGATAGCTATTCCTGCCTATTAGTCATCAATAATGTATCAGTCAAAAGCTTAAATGCTATTCTCTTCAAAACATTTTATCAATAAGAACCATATTGAATAATGCTATTTCTCAATTCTGAAGATAAGAACGTTCCTTATTCTCCATAATATCCAACCTAGGAAAAACATTAAAATAATTTATTTCTCATATTGCCTAGACAGATTCATCAATAATATAACATTTTGAACCAAACAGTTTTCTTGTACCTCATCACTCTAGTCATAAAAATGATTTAAACGTTGTGTAGGGAACAAACTAATCCCCTATATATTAATTGAGAAGCATTACAATTTCTTTTTGTAGCCACATGTCATCATTAGGATGAATCTTAAAATCATTAGATAAATATGTTGATCCATCTTTTTATATAATAAGTTTTTTATAAAACTAACCATAAATTCATTATTAATGTTCTTTATTATTTCCTTAAATAAAAGTTACGGAATTGCCTAATGTGACTAAAGCTTATATTGCAATTAATAATTTTTAATAATAAAGAGTAGATAAAAATTAGTATATCTTCTATCATATTCGTTTAATTTTAAACTATTAAAATAAATTAAACAACCACATTAACCATATAATAAAAAATTAGATTTTTCTGTATATGTTATATTTTGAACTTTTAAAAACGACTATAAATTACTAAAACTGTTAAAAGTATCACATTCAAATTTTGTGATCCAGGTTTTAATATTTTTTTATGACAAAATACAAATGATTACAAAATCATATAAGTAAAATGATAATTCTCTCAAATAGTTTTTTTTACGTTCTTTTGTCTAAAAAAATAGCACACAAGAAAAAAATGACCAAAATAGCCTCTTTTTATTTTTCAAATTTTAATTTTAATTTTTAATGTTTTAAAATTTGAAACTCTATCTCTAAAACCCCACCACTTAACTCTAAACGCTAAGTCTAGATTAACTAACCCTAGGGTAAAAACACATGTTTACCCTTTAATAAAACTTATTTTGGTCATTTTCTTCATTGATGGCTATTTTGTGATAAAAACTTTAAAAAAAACTATCCTAGAAAATTTCTCTAAATTAAAAAGTCCAATTTAATTAATTTGTAAGATTAAAAGATATATATATATATATATATATATATATATATATATATATATTTCGTTTTAGATTAAACTATATACCATATAAAATACATAAATATTTAAATTTCAAAATTTACTTTGAACAATCTTTTTATTAAAAGCTTTAAATAAACATTGACAACTTAATTTTTAAAAGAATGTAAATTACTAAAACTATTAATCAATGAAAATTAATAATTTAAATTTTTTTGGTATAAAAGATACAAATGATCATAAATTCATATGAGTAGAAAACATCATTTAATAGATATTAATATTAAAAATATACTATAAATATGAATATCATTTTAATTTAATTATATATCCTATCAAATAAAAAATTATTGTTTAGATTAATAAAATTGATTTATATGTTCGTACCAATTTAATTATCCTACTATATAAAAGGAACTAAATTCTAGCTTTTCTAGAGGTGTCACATAGGCAAAATAATCATCACCTATCAAACTGCCATGTCACTTGAAAAAAACTATTGCCCATGCTCATTGATTTGTATCACGTAACATCACTGAATATCCCATTCGGACCAGTCCGAACGCTATAAAACCAAAGAAAAATATATAATAGGCTGCTAAAATATTTGCCGGTGGGCCAGGTAAAGAAAAATCTCGCAGCCCAAAAATATTCTCATCCAAAAAAATTAGAAATAGTCGTCATTTAGAAAATAATTAACTAACATACGACTTTTGATATTACTAGAAATTTCAAGGGTAAATAAATTATTAATTTATAATATATATAGTTCATAACTTTATGTTGTAGTTATAAATAAAGAGAAAATAACCGGAGAGGGTGAAGAAGCTCATGTAAAATTATGTAATTAAAATGGTAAAATGGTGAGTATGATGAGGTGAATCTAAGAAAATTTGTTGTACAAATTATGGTGCTTTTTTCGTCCACTATAATGATTGAAAATAAAATATATATTCACATAAATAAGTCAATATTTGTTGTTTTTTTTTGATAAGTTGTTAAGATTATCATTTTCTGAAAGGTTACACTGTTGTTTTTAAACAACTTATTACAGCAAGGAAACAAAAACAACCAACAACAACTCAAGGTAAAAAAAGCATTAAGGAGGTCTCATACAAGAAAGATAAAAAGAAGTAGAGAAGAGGAGAAAGAAGAACCTGTCGGGTAAAAGAGGAGATGGTCATGCATCATACGGTCGAAAGAGCCAAGGATGACTGATGAAGGTGAAGAGACAGCTGTGAACACACGAGCATTACGCTCTTTCCACAGCAGGTAGATGGCTGACTGAAAGTAGAGCTTAATGACTAGAGTAGCATGTGCATCTGCATTGACGCGAGGTTGATTGATCCAGGCTGAAATAGAGTGTAGATCAGCCAGAGGAGAAATCCAAACTTCAGCAGCAAAAGGCTCCCATATCAAGCGAGAGAAAGAGCACTCAAAGAAGAGATGATGGTGAGTCTCTATTTCCAGATTACAAAAGACACACGTTCCTGAGACATTTAACCCCCAACGCCTCAAGCGATCCTTGGTTGGCAGTCTTCTCCGCAAAGCCAGCCATGATATAAACGCATTACGTGGAATATGTTCCTTGAACCAAATAATCTTGTGCCAATATTTGTTGTTGATAGTGTTTATATTCTTTTCTGACATTAGTATCCATATTTTTTAGTAAACTGATCCAAAGAGATTAGTTTGTGGAGCTAACCAAACGAGAATTATAGTATTTACTTTGGAAAAAAGTAATAGGTTGAATGATAGATGGCGTGCATGCTTTTTTCACATGGAAATTTGCACATATATTAAAATTGTAAGATTTGAATCATAGAAAAATATAGTGTATATGACTGAAGTTGGTCCATTCCGAAACTTAAGATGGCTAAAATTCTTCTTTGTCAAAATGCATATATGTGAATCTTATATGAATAGAGTTCTCCATTACTTATAGCAGTGTAATAAACTATGTGTGTAAAGGAAAAGAAATGTTATATAACTGAAAACAAAAATTATGATTTTTTTTCTTGTGCCTATAGGCTTTTCGCAATTTAAAGAAGAAAGAACATATTGTGTGAAAATCTTTGGCTCGGTCAAATTTTATCCAGTTCTTTATAAAACTGTTGTTATCTGATTCATGTAATTTTTCAGTGTTGATTTAGAAGCCCAAAAAATCCATCTATACTGACTTTTTGATATTTTTTTTCTGTGATTTGAATTTAAAAAGAGATAAAACTTTCGATAAGTTATGTAAACTCAGAACAAGTATTTAGCTTTAGAAAGCATTTACATGTTTCAAACTTATAATATATACATATATAATGTTTAAAATTATGCATATAAAACCTGTGTAAAATGTGCATGAATATGTTTCTCTTCTTTAATGTGTTAATCGTACTATATAAAACATTATTTTTAAAATTTCAAAACGTTTATGTCACATACAAAAAACCATCAATAAAAAATATAATTCTCCATCTACAATAAGAAAAATGAAAAATTATAAACATATAAATTTAAATTAAAAAAATACTAACATTGGAAAAATAAGAAGTTAATGTAAAAGAAAAAAACCGACAAATAATATTATAAATAAAATAAATTTATAAGACACAATCCGCGCGAAGCGCGGAAAAAAATCTCTAGTACATGTAATAGTTACTGACTTTTAATCATTTAATATTTATTTCTTATTTTATAATATGTTAAAACATATAATACATTATATATATAATGTTCATTTCGCGCAAGGCGGGGTCTTAATCTAGTGAATGTTAATCTTGAAAACAATAGTATGTGTTAATAATGTTATATAACTAACTGATATCACAATTATTATTTTTGTTAAAACGTGCTAATAAATGGTATAACTACGTAACAAACTGACTTTTGACAAAAATAGACCGACATTATAATGATTTTATTTTTGCCAATTGTATAAGCCATTACAAAGACTAAGTTACACATGGATTGGGCTATATTTGTGTGATCAGAACACGATTTGTACGTAAACCACATCAGAACATTCATACAAGTATGTATTACTACATAGATACACCCGAAAAACCGAAATCTGATTGGACAAAAGCAAAATCTGATCAGGATCCAGAATGCCCAGACCTAACCTTTACCAGCTCAAATTTCAGTAGTAATGAGACTAATGAGGTGTAGAAAGTGCATCTTCTATAGACGAAATTTAAGAAACTGACTTGAAATGGAAGCCAAACACGTAGCCAGCTTGTTTCTTGCGATTCTGAAGAGTCGAGCCATCGCGACTCTCAACGTCCACCCATAATGCCATGTGGCTTTATAATTTTTATACGTAGCATATCTGGTGTTGGCTGGATAAAACACATCATCTTTCAGAATTTACACGTTTGATATTCTCTTCACTTATCTTTATTATTATTATTATTATATTTTTCTTTGTTTTATTTTAAGTTTTGTATGAATTTTAGGTGAATGTGGTGCTCCGTAATCAGCGTCGAGCAAATCCAAGATCCTAATGAGAGTCGACAGGCGTCTTCTGAATTTAGCCTTTTTCGTTTAAAACCACAAAATATTCGAAATAACAACATTTAAAGGAAGGTTGACCCCCCAAAAAAACATTTAAAGAAAATATTTGTACTTTCAGTGAATTAGTCTTAATTTTCATTATTCATAATTATTTTTACCGTTAAAGTCTGATAACAATAAACACGTTTAAGGGTATGAGATCATGATCAAATAAATTTGTTAGGAAATGAAGTATTCTTTTCCAAAATATCAAAAGATGGCAATATAAAACGTAGGATGTATGTGTATATACACAGGAGATACAAGACATGTGATAAATAGATACGATATAACTTGGGTTTTCGCTTCTCTCTTTCTCGTCCACCAACACAAGTATCGCTCCTCTTTTATAGCTAAAGAAGAATTATTCACTATTTTCTTCCATAGAATCTCTCCATTTTTAGGATTCTTCTTCTTCATCCATTAGTCTCTGTTGAATCAGAACCTCAACACAAAGGTATATCTCCCTGCCTTCATTTTCCTCTCTCTTTTCGTCTTGAAATTCTTGAGAAAAAAACAAGAACCAAAATCTCTGGGTTTTCAAGACAATTCGGATTCAGATTCTCTCATATATGCGTTCATGAGCACAAAGAATTGAATATTTGTTTTTCTTTTCTCACGAAGACAACTTTGGGTTTGTCTTCTACTTTTAAGTATCTTTTTTTCCAATGCGAGTTAGTTTTTGTTTGTATTTCTTCAAATTATACGAACAAGTCATAGATATTATCGTAATCTAGCTAAGCTTAAATTATCTTGAATAATTAGCCTTGTACAGACTTTTAGTTAATTAATTAATCTTTTAGTGAAAAGGAGATAAATGCATATATATGAAATCTGAGCCCGAAGATACTGGCTGCTTTCTTATTTATCTAGATTTTGATACAATCATTAACCTTTTATTGTTCTTTAATAATATAGATAGATCACCTCGTTTACTTGGTAAAATTATACAATTGCTATTACATATTAAAAATATAGAAGTAAATAACATAATTCCTCCGCTAAAAACAGGTTTATGTGTTGTTTTACAAATAGGTCTGAATTTTGAGAGCTAACCAAACAATACTCGCGGTGAATAACAAGATGATGGAGATAGCTTATCAGCCTCGGATTGATTCCGAGATAGAATCACTCGTCGAGAGAATCAATCCTCCCAGGTTCGTTCTTTGTAGATTCTCATCTATTTTAAACCAATCATCATGATAATCCTATTGTTTTAATGCTGGTTTTTCTTGGCGTTAATTAGTGTTTGTGTAGACAACGACTCAGACCCTAATTGTACACTCGTTAAGGTAATCTAAAACTTCTGGATGATTTTTTTTCTTAATTCTTAATCATTAAGCTAACAGTTAATGGTTATTTTAATTACTCCAAAAATCCTAATTAATCATGTGTGTTTATATATAATCAGGTAGATAGCGCGAATAAGTACGGGATATTACTGGACATGGTCCAGGTTTTAGCTGATCTCGATCTCGTTATCTCCAAATCTTACATCTCATCTGATGGCGACTGGTTCATGGATGGTAGGTCTCAGCTTCTTCATCATCACATGTCGTCATGGTGGACCAGCTATTTCACATAACATCTGAAATATTTCTCTTTGTTAGTGTTTCACGTGACGGACCAACTCGGGAACAAGCTCACAGACCGAAGCCTGATTCTCTACATTCAGCAGGTTAAATAATGATAAATAATACTAGTTTTTATAATCAAAAATTTTGATTATTCATATAATTTTTCTTTTGTTTAATTCAGGCAATATGTTATAGTAGAAAGGGAGGTATCACAAAAGAGATGCAGAGTAATCTAAAACGTGAAGTGCAGCAGCGCCACGTGTCAACAGAGCACACGGCGTTTGAGATAACCGGAATTGACAGACCGGGTCTGCTGTCCGAGATCTCAGCCGTACTTTCCGACATTGGATGTCATGTGACTGCAGCTGTTGCGTGGACCCACCACGAGCGAGCGGCGATGGTGATTTATCTAGAAGACGGGTTTAACGGTGGGCCCATTATCGACCCAATAAGAAAGGCCCAAGTGAAGGATCATCTGGATATAGTCATGGAGGCCCATCAAAGAGTCGGCGATGAGTCTCGTGTCGTTGTGAGTGTAGTTGAAGCTAAAGGAGCTCCGGTAGGGTGGGCCCACACTGAGCGACGGCTTCACGAGCTAATGTACGCTGAGGGAGACTACGAGAACTGCTTTGGCTGCGACTGCTGCAGTGGAGACAGGTGCGTAATAAAAAATAGATTGTGAAGTAATAAAAATAGATTGTTACGTTATCATATTTTATTTACATGCCACATTATATGTAACAGGTGTGATGCCTTGTCGAGGGGAAGATGCGAGAGGATACACGTAGCGATCGAAGCATGCAATGGTTATTCAATGGTGAGCGTTAAGTGTAGAGACAGACCAAAATTATTGTTCGACACGGTATGCGCGTTAAAGGAGTTACAATTCGTTGTGTTTCACGCCGTCGCTGGAGCAAGGGGCTCAACGGCGGAGCAAGAGTATTTCATAAGGAAGAAGAACGGGTGCACGTTAGAAACGGAAGGACAAAGGGAGAGACTAAGGCATTGTTTGGTAGCTGCGATATCGAGACGCGCTTCACGCGGGTTCAAGCTTGACGTTCGGACAAAGAACAAGATGGGTTTGTTGTCGGATGTGACGAGAACCGTGAGAGAAAACGGTTTGTCGATAACAAGAGCAGAGATGAGTACTCAAGGTGAGAATGCGGTTGGTTCGTTTTATGTCGCGGGGGTGAGCGGTGGTGAGAAGGATGCGAATGCGGTTGAAGCGGTTGTAAGAGAGTTGCGTGGAGTGGTTGTCTCGGCGGTTAAGACGGTTGGGATGGTGTCGACGAGGTTAGGTTCGTCGAGTGATGTGGAGGAGGAAAACAGAGCTAAGTCGTCGATTGGGAGATTGTTATGGTCGAAGTTAGAGAGATTGTCGACGTCGATAAGACGATAAGATCCTCGTGAAGTCTCCAGTTAGGAGACGTTCTCTCTTTATTTGTCCTCGGTTGTTCACGTGATTTATCATTGTAATTTGTAAATACAGCTGAACTAGGAATGTGTTTTCCTGAATGAAATGTAATTAAAAGGGATTGGGTTTAGTTTTGACATATATCACATAATGAAATGGATTTATTAAACCAAAACTGTAATAATTGACTCAATCCAATTACATTTTCATTGTTTTTTTTTTTAACTTTCTCTTAGTAGAGGATGGTAAAGAAAGGAGGCAAATTGACATTGGTTAAAAACTCGTTAAGGGGTATTAGTCGTTTTGTAAATGTTAATTATTATTATTTTTTTCTATATATTTTATATTTATATAGATATTTTAGCTTTTTGTTTTAATCATAAAATTATTTAAATGAATTGTAAAATTATATATACAAGATAAAATAGGTTAGACAGTTTTATGAATTTTCACTAGGGAGTGTTAGTGAAAAATATATTTATAATGATTATTAGAATTTTAAGATTCATGTTATTAATTTATAGATTATTACATTCTCATTAAGATCTAGTGTTATTAAGATTTATTGTTATTGGTTTGATGATTTTATAATTTTATACCAAAAATCATTTGCTATTAAATTGTTTATATATTTTAATCATAAATTTATTAAAATTAGTGTTTTTGGAAGTTATATCCTCAACAATTTAACACATAAAACAATATTTTGAGGTACAACATATATTCCTTACATTCTTAAAATCATTATATTAATTTATTTTCATAAATTTTTGCCATCAATTTTTTTCATATTCTTTATAAGTTTAACATATCTTTCAACTTTCAAAATCAAAAGACTCTACATAAATCTAATTCCAACTAACACCTCTTTCACATATTTATGAATTTACATCAAACTTGATAAACTTTAACTAATTTAAAATAGTTTAAACCAATTTAAATGACATAAATTAAGTTTTAGGAAATTTGTTTTGAATATGGCAAGCAGACCCATTTTTAAAAACATTGAGCTAAATTTTTTTAATAGATTTGATCAGGAAAAAAAAGAAACTTCTAAATAGAAACATAAAACCCGGCCCAACAGTTCTTTTTGGTTCGTCGGTTTAGAGATTTTTTTTATAGTTTATTACAGTTAAACCAACTCTGTTCCGGTCCGGTTTTTTGAAATACTGATATACAGAGAGACCTTGATAAACCCTAATAATCTTGTATCCGTCGTCGCATTCTATTTCGATTTTGATAGAGGTTAAAAAACCAAAGTCTTTCTCAGAAGAAAAGCCCTTCATTCATCAGAGAAGAGTAAGCAACCATGGCGAATTTGGATATGGAGCAGCATTCACCCGAAAAGGAAGAGATGAAGACGAAGACGAAGACGAAGAAGAAAAGATCCAGAGACAAAGACAAAGCGAAGATACTAAAGCAGCTAGCGAAGACGGAGGTTAAAGAGCCAAAAGCAATAACAGATGAAGAACCCAAGAAGAAAAAGAAGAAGAAACTAAAGCAGGTTGCGATGGAGGATGAAGAGACCAAAGCAATTAACGATGAAGAACCAAAGAAGAAGAAGAAGAAGAAAGCGAAGCAGCTCGAAGAAGAAGAAGAAGAAGACAAAGTGGAGGAAAGTGGTGGAAACGGTATAATGACCAACGAAACGTTTGAGTCATTGGGGCTATCTGATAACACTCATAAATCCATCAAAGAGATGGGATTCGCACGCATGACTCAGGTAATATAGCTCTTAAAAAAAAGATTCAACCTTTTATTATTAACCCATTTACAAAACTAATCCTTGAATGTTGCAGATTCAAGCTAAAGCGATTCCGCCGTTGATGATGGGGAAAGATGTACTCGGAGCTGCCAGAACCGGTTCCGGAAAGACCTTAGCTTTTCTTATACCTGCTGTAGAGCTTCTTTACCATGTCCGGTTTACTCCTCGCAATGGAACCGGTGTTATTGTGATTTGTCCAACAAGAGAGCTTGCCATTCAGGTCTGTGTTTGCACTTTTCTGTCATTACTGGAATCAATCAGGAGTGGATACTCAAAACATCTTTAATGTTTCAGTCATATTTAGTGGCGAAGGAGCTTCTTAAGTTCCATTCTCAGACCGTGGGAAAGGTTATTGGTGGTGAGCCCAGAAAGAAAGAAGTTGAAATTCTTGTCAAAGGTGTTAATCTGTTGGTAGCTACCCCTGGAAGACTTCTCGATCACCTTGAGAATACTGATGGATTTGTGTTCAAGAACTTGAAGGTAACACACAGAAACTCCGATTTACAATTTACTAGTGTTTATTTGTCATGGTTTTGAGTTAATGCAATTCCTATTATGTGTTAAACTGCAGTTTCTTGTGATGGATGAGGCTGATAGGATACTGGAACAGAACTTTGAAGAAGATATGAAGAAGATCATTAAGCTTCTACCAAAGGTATTCTATTCTCACGGCTTGCATACTGAAGCAACTAATGATTCAATAAGGACACTGTGTCTAAATTGTCTTTTTTATATGCTGCAGACAAGGCAGACTTCATTATTTTCCGCCACACAGACTTCCAAGGTGTGTTTTGTTTACCATTCTGTTCATTATTTCCTTAATAGTATAGGCTTACTGAGAATGGTTGCATTCGGTTAAACCAACAGGTTGAGGATCTTGCTCGTGTGTCACTTACATCACCTGTTTATATTGATGTGGACGAAGGACGAAAAGAGGTAACAGATGATCACATTATTCTTTGATCTATTCTTTACATTTTTCTTCCTTTTCATATTCTAAAGTGGAAATTGAAAACTGTAGGTTACAAATGAAGGCTTGGAGCAAGGTTACTGCGTTGTGCCAAGTGCGAAGCGGTTACTCTTCTTACTCACCTTCTTGAAGACGTTTCATGGGAAGAAGAAGATCATGGTGTTTTTCTCCACTTGCAAATCGACAAAGTTTCACACGGAACTCTTTCGGTACATCAAAATAGATTGCCTCGCCATCCATGGAGGGATGGAGCAGAGCAAAAGGACTTCGACGTTTTTCCAGTTCGTAAAGTTGGAAACTGGTGTCTTATTGTGTACTAATGTAGGTGCCCGTGGTCTCGACTTTCCCCATGTGGTATGTTTCCTTTTCAACTATTTTTTAAATGTTGATCTTATTAGTTGGTGTTTGGTCTTTGATTGAATATTGTCTGCTTTGTTTTAGGATTGGATTGTGCAGTATGATCCTCCAGATGATCCTACGGTATGTTAGTTATATAAATTGTACTCATATAGGGCTAAGAAATCACTCTGATGTATCTTTACTTTTAATATATAGGAATACATTCATAGAGTAGGTAGAACAGCTCGTGGAGAGGGTGCAAAAGGGAAGGCTCTGCTTGTTCTAACTCCAACGGAGTTGCAATTTATTCAGTATCTCAAGGTAATTGTTTCATTAAGTTGATGACATTGTTGCACAGACTATATAACTGAGTGAAGAATCTGAACTATTCCAGGCTGCGAAGATTCCTGTTGAAGAACATGAATTCGAGGAAGAGAAGTTGCTCAATGTGCAGGCTTTTCTGGTAAAACATTTGGCTCTCTCTCTGAAAACTTTATTCAAGAGCATAGAGGTCTTGTTTAGCTATTTTTTTTTTTTTTTTAATTTGCAGGAAAAGACGATATCTGAAAACAGTGCATTGAGCGTGTCAGCAAAAGAAGCATACAAGACTTACATATCAGGATATGATTCTCACTCTATGAAAGATGTCTTTAATGCTCACCGTCTCGATCTCAAGGTAACCAACCAAAATCTGCTGCTATATGATCTTAGCATACGTTGCAGTTTTGTGTAAAAACGAAAATCATTGTTTTTTTGTCTGCAGGAGGTTGCGGCTTCGTTCTGTTTCTCATCACCACCGAAAGTATTGTTGAAGATACATCGAGAAGGAGACGGGTACAGGAGCAAGAGAGAACCGGTTAATAATAAGTTTAACAGAGGTCGTGGTGGTAGACCCGGCGGTAAAACTAAGTTCGAAAGGTACTAAGTAGTGACGAGACAAGACAAGAGAGACCAGTTTTGTCCCTGATACACTTTTGAGCATTTGTCACTTTTTTTTTCATTGAAACATGTGTTTAGTTACCATACTTCAAATCCAGGATCTGAAGATCAATTTCTTATTAATCTACAATCGTAATGATAAACCAATTCTACCTTTTATACAAACATTGGAGTTTCTAATAAAAGCCTCGTATGAGTGAGTTTTCATCGAACAGATTTTTGATAGAAGAGATTTTATGTTTTATATAACCAAAAGAACACTAGAGGTCATTTAAATTACATTTCATCGACATTGAGCAAATGGTTTGATTCTTTGTTCTCTTTTACCTGACCTGTGTTGGCTGTCTTATATCTGTACCCAGTCTGGTGAACTAGAGTTAGTAGATCTCTTGGAACTCACCGGTACGTCTCTTTCCTCGTCGTCATCTTCTAGATCACTGAATGATACATCTTCTTCGTCTTCTTCACCAAGAGGATGTTTAGTAGTTGCTCCTCCTTCCATGCCGCTCACAGCATCCGAACTCTCTTCATCGTTCAACCAATCATCTGCGTCTTCTTCTTCTTCTTCTTCTACGTCCTCAGCTTGCACGTTGACAAATCTAGATGAAGAAGAAGAATCAGTTGATGAGTTTCTTTCTTCAATCACAGATTTGTCAACGACTTGTATCTCCTTGCTCTCAACTGTGTGCTTGTCTGTCTCATACTCCTGCGGATTTACGGGTTTAGCAGCTAATGACTCCTGCGAAGGGTTTGTAAGAGGTTCAACCACTGCAGCGTTAGCTTCAGAACTCTCTCCTTCCACAGGTGCTCTGTTTAGTTTCTGTAACTCATGAGATAACATTGCTCTTGCTTCGAGTACCTACACAAGAATCACATCAGCTAAACTTTGACATCCCAAGAATCACAAGATGCTACTACTACTTACCTGAGGAGTGGAGAGAAGCGAGGCGTCGTGTTGAGTGAGTTTAGGATGCAAAAGCACAAAGTAAATCAACCAGAAGCAATTCTCACTCATGTATTCAGGGCAAAGCTCGATCCTCAAAGAAGCAAGGCTCGGCACAAGCCTTTCCATGGACAGAGCATGCTCGTGTTGATCATCAGTCATTTCAAACTCTGAAAAAAACAGCATCAAAATTCACAAGATAAAACAATCTAATAGTGAGTGACAAAGATCCTCCTGAAGCTAAGAGACTTACCATCAAAGGTATAATCATCATCATCCTCATCAGGTAAAGGAAGATCCAACCAAGTCTCGGGATGCATCGCGAGATCCCTCACGAACGCGATTAGCTCCTCGGTAACTCCGATTACGTCACCGTAATCCTTCGGATCGGCTCCTTCTGAACCTAACTGTAAGAAGTTCGAAGCGATCTTTGTGAAATCAGATACAGGTAAATTCTCAGAGAGCTTCGAGATCCCCGTCCTGAATCTCCCCCCAATCTCCGCGAAATCGTTCCTAATCCCAGCGATCAGATCCTCGTCCTCCTCCTCCGCATCATCTGGACTCTGATTTCTCTCCTGGGGATCCGGAGACGGGGAAGGTTGCGAGAGGAACGAAGCTACGCCCCAGAATTGGCTTCTCAAGGTCTTGGTAAGCTCGGAGATGTCTTCCTTAACCCCTCGGGGAGACTGTGACTCCGACACCAACTGATTCGGAACGGAATCTTCACCGGAAAGTCTCTTTTCATCATCTCCATCGTCCTCATCGAGCTTGAGTGAGTTCGCGATGGATCTAGCTAACCAAGCCATATCTGAATCTCTCGATATCTCTCTCTCACAAGTTGCGATCGTGATCTTTTTACAACAATCGAAAGCTAAGGAACCTTCGTAAATATCTTAACTTGGATTACCGAGAAAAAAATAAGTTAATCTATTCTATTAAAACAGCAACATGACCAATTGATGTAAGGTTATGTCCACTTATTTATTTTCTTTATTTAAAGATAAACAAAATATATATATCACTTTTACGTAACCGTTTGTTCCTAATTAACCGTTTTCTCCTATTACATACAATATGATGCATTTTTGTTTGATCGTGGACATATGAGGTGTTTAGTGGCTGACATACTTTCATTGATAATTTATAATAATAATTTATAATATAATCGCCTGTTCATATAACCCTAATATAACTGTTCTATTAATAACTAAACATATGTCTACTGTCATATATACACTTCTTTTTCCATATATTTATCGACTACTACCCTAATGTAACCGTTCGTTATCAATATGCAGTTCACCAATAATATAACTGTTCAATATTAGAGCGGGTGGGATTACATTTATTATTTAAGATAGTCAAGTCGATATTGTTTCTATATAAAATTCATTAGCTATTAGCCTATTACGTCTTCATGTATCAAACAACGAAGTGTATATATGTTTTGATAAAGAGTTACTTGACATCTATTCTATTAAAATAGGAACATAACCTATTGATATAGGAGAAGTCTAACTATATTAATACAATTATTAAAATTTCATATTAATCATTTAAGAGAAACATTTTACAAAAAAACATAAATATGACTAAAACTACAAATATAAAAATTAAATTTCTAAAAAATTGCAAAACAAAAAATATACCCGCCCTTTTAAGGGCGGGTCATAATCTAGTTAAACTAAACTAAAACGGCGCCGTTGTTGTAATTTCAGTTAAGAGGGGCAACGTCGTACATTTCCCTGACGGTTAAATATTAATGGGCCCTAGGTTAAAGCCTAAATAGTTTAGCTAAGATAGAACTATGACAACGGTAACAAAGAAAACGGTAACTTTAATCCATTATTTATTATAACATTCAGAATTAACAAGTCGTGGTTTTTATAAATCTTGAAAGAACTTCTCAGAGACATACGACTAACGAGTAACGAGTAAAGATTTTTTCACTTTTTTGAATTTCAAAAGTTTCTTTAGAATATCTAATCACAGAGTCTCTTCTTCGCTTCACCGCCTAGCGTTTATGATAGTTGTGCAAAAGTGCAGGTATACTTTTATGTAATAGATCAAAAATATTTTAATATATATTAAAAATTGAAATCATGTTTGGTATAAGTTCTTTTTTTTTGGGAATTTTGAATATTTTGAGTTCTATCGAGTATTCATTTAGGTTCGGATAATACACATAACCCAAAATATTATAAAACAAGATCTATTCGATATTTATGTCGGGTTTGGATCGGTTCAGATTCATTTTTATTGCATCGGGTTTGATTTGGATTTTCGGATTTGGTTTATTTACCCAATCCTATTTTTTTTTCAATATAATTTATTAAAACTTGTATAACCTATTTAAGGAGATATTTATGTAACATGTGTCACTTTAATTGTTTTTGTATCAATATCATAATAAAGAATTTTGCCTTCGGTATTTCAGGCTTTGTAAGTTTGTATAACAAATAAACACTTAGGCTCTTCCTGGTCCCTTTATTTTCACTTAGCTTGTAACACAAGTGAAAGAATTCAGACAAACGCATGGTTAAGAAAAAAGACTCTTGATCCCATTAACAAGTCTGAGACCCATTTTCAGATTTCAAAATCTATTTATATTCTTCATTGTACAATAAGCCTTTAAGTTCCAGTCAAAATGATTGTCGAATAAATTTTATTTCTTTGTTAATGGATTGTTCGTGTGACGGTGTTAATGGGATTATGGAAATATTGGGATAATGTTAATATTCCTATACGCAAGGGATTTAGGCAAATCTGTATATTTCTTTTCCTATCTAGCATATGAGATACACTTTGTATAAATAACGATGTCGGGTTGATGAATAAGAAAACACATTACATTATATTTTATGGTATCAGAACTAAAAAATCTCTAAAAACTTAATTTTTTTTTCCTCAGTTCATCATCTTCTAACGTTACTTTCTTCTACTTCTATTTCGTCCATCATAAACAATGTCGGACGATAATTCTACTTCTGCTTCTACTATCAATCCGGCAAAACAAGCTGCATCCATTGTTTCATCGCCCTACTATCTCCATCTATCTGATAATTTTGGAGCTCATATTACGTCGGTTCTACTTACTCATAATAACTATTCTGAATGGTTTACGGAACTCCGTAACTCTCTACAAACAAAGCAGAAAAGATGATTCATTGACGGAACCATCCCGAAACCAGAAGCAGAACCTGATCTACTAAGGTGGCTTGCGCCTAATTCCATGATCGTCGGATGGATACGAGTACATCGATTGATCTTAAAGTTAGATCAACAATGACTCATGTTCCTGAAGCACATAAGCTTTGGGAGACTTTACGTTTCCGCTTCTCCGATAAAAACGAAACTCGTCTCCATCAAATACAAGACGAGATTACTAACTGCAAACAAGATGGGCAGTCGGTTCTTGACTACTATGGAAAACTCACAAAACTATGGGAAGAGTTACAGAACATGAAAACTTCTCGGCCTTGTACGTATGCTGCTGCTGCAGACATCGAGAAAGAAAGAGAAGATGCTAGGGTCCATAAGTTCCTCTTTGGCCTCGACGACTCCCGTTTTGCTTCTATACGTTCGCGCATCACGGATGAAGAGCCCCTGCCAGATCTCAATATAGTATATTCTCGGGTTATTTGTGAAGAACAGAATATGGCTTCCACACGTTCCAAGGAGCAACGAACCGAAGCATTAGGATTCTCGGTCAAAACTGATCATCCAAAAGACACTACTACAACTGCATTCGAAGTTCTTCCTCCCCATTCTAGAGATCTATCACGATCGTACACTCACTGTGGACGGAAAGGGCATGACTACTCAGAATGTTTCCTAGTTCATGGTTATCCTGAGTGGTTCAACGAACACAAACGTCAAAACTGCTCATCAGGATAGCGAGGTGGTCGTGGTGGACGATCCAACAATAGAGGTAGTCGTGGTGGACGAGGACGAGCTAATGCAACGCAAAGCTCATCATCGCTCAACAACGATCAAATTGCCTCTATGATCTCTCTCCTACAAAATCAACAAAGCAATCTATCCTCGGAGCGATTGTCTGGTAAAACAACTTTGACTGATGTTATTATTGATACATGCGCTTCACACCATATGACTGGTGATATTACCGTCTTACATGATGTCTACGACATCCCTTCTTCATCAGTAACGTTCCCTAATGGCCGTGATTCCCATGCAATAAAACAGGAGACGTTGCGCCTTACCAAAGATTATTCTCTCCATAATGTCCTCTTTGTTCCTGATTTTAACTGCACTCTCATATCAGTTTCGAAATTACGCAAGCAAACTGGATGTACTGCAATATTCACTGATAATCTATGTATTTTACAGGAACGTTTTTCGAGGACTCTGATTGGAGCAGGTGAAGAACGTGAGGAGGTTTACTACTTTACGGGTGTTAAAGTTGCACGAGTTCATGGAGCTTCAAGGATAAAATCATCTTCTTCAACTCTATGGCATTGGACATCCTTCCCACAAGGCTTTATCTACTCTACCGATTTTTAAAAGTTCTAAGCTAGATTTTACTACTTCTACACAATGCGACATTTGTTTTAAAGCCAAACAGACTAGAAAAATGTGTCCTGATAGTCTTAATAAAGCTGATACTCCGTTTTCATTGATTCACTGTGATGTCTGGGAACCCTATCGTACACCATCATCGTCTGGTGCTCTATATTTTCTAACAATTGTTGATGATCACTCGCGAGCAGTATGGATATACCTTATGCTTGAAAAGTCTGAAGTTGCTTCTTTCCTACGAAATTTCTGTGCTATGAGTGAAAGACAGTTTGGACAGAAAATCAAAACAATCCGCACAGACAATGGAACTGAATTTATGACGTTGTCGTCTTACTTCCGTGAGAAGAGAATCATACATCAAACTTCTTGTACCTACACACCTCAGCAAAATGGTAGAGTGGAAAGGAACCATCGTCATATACTAAACGTAGCCCGGGCATGCTTGTTTCAGTCTCGCTTACCTTCAGTCTCGCTTACCCGTGGAATTTTGGGGCGAATGTATCTTGGCAGCTGCTCACATTATCAATCGCACTCCTACACATGTCCTCACTGGAAAGACTCCATACGAGGTTCTTCGTGGCACCTCTCCTATCTTTGATCAACTCCGGGTCTTTGATTGTCTATGTTACGCTCATCAACGCCCACGTGAGAGAGACAAGTTCGGCACCAGAAGCCGCAAGTGTATTTTCGTTGGTTAACCCTTTGGAAAGAAAGCTCGAAGATTATATGATATTGAATCCAATGAGTTTTTCACTTCTCGAGATGTGGTTTTCTTTGAGGATCAGTTCCCTAGAATTGATGACTCTATCTCTGTCTCGCCGCCGATGATGAATACTGATCTTCCTTTTGATGATTGGTTGCTTCATGCGACACCTTCACTTACCGAGCAACCTACCCATATCCCGCCACCACTACCTACTACCTCTACTCCTATTCACCCTACCCCTGTCCCGACGCCCCTACCTACTACTGATATCTTCTCAATTTGCATTGTTTTAACCATTCATTTTTGCACATGTTGATCATTTAGGATAGCATCTAGATATGTTTAGGTTGCATTGCATTACATATGTCCTTATCAGGTGATGGAGATTTCACATGGTGACTTTGGAGTATCTAGAGATGATTTGGAGGCAAAATTGGTGATTCTCGGAGAAGAGACGCAGAGGTCAACTGTCCCAGCGGCCTTGTGACGTCCCAGCGGCCTTTAGCCCCTCAAGAAGCCGCTGCAAGCGTTGAGAAACGGAAACCAAGTGTGGGAGCGGCCTAACGCAGCGGCTAACCGAAGCCGCTGTGAAAATACCTCATCCCCTGCCGCGTTCGTACTTGTCGCAGCGGTGTACCGAAGCCACTGGAGACGCGCGAGAGATGAAGACTCAAGAAATGGAGACCAAGTGCGGGAGCGGCCTGGCGCAGCGGTGTGACGAGACCGCTGGGAAAATACCCCGTTCCCTGCCGCGTTCGTACTTGTCGCAGCGGTATGATGACGAAGCAAGGAAGCCGCTGCGAGTGTCCCAGCGGCTAGGCGGAGCGGTTTCACGTGGCCGCTGCGAGTCAAGAAAGTCAACATTTTCTGGGTTTGACCAGATAATTACCAATTTGTGTTTTGGTTAACCCAGGTTTGTTGGGTTAAACCAGGTTCGACTTTAAGCCACTATAAAGGTCTTTCAGACCTAATTGTAGGATCTTATCTTGTTTTCTATCTAATCACAAAAGAACTTTTAGGTGAAAGATCCTATCTTGATCATTTTTCTCTTGTGATTACTTGATTATCTTGATCACTAATCATGATTATCACCAAATCATCTTTGATTCTTGGGCTCATCATGGAGAGTAGTGAGTAGTCATCTTTGGATTCATGGGTTAGGGAAATTAAGGTTGATTAAGCTAGATCTAAGGTGTTTAGGTGTAGATAAATCTTATTCCTTGCTAGTAGAGGGCTTTTAATGCAACTTTAGAGTTGGCCTCTCTAAAGTTGAGCTCTAGGCATTTCATACCCGGAAGGTGTTTGATGAAATGCCTGAACCAACTCTCCTAAGCTTTTAACATCCTTTACCAAAGGGATTTGTTGTTAAAGATGTTAAGATGGCTAGTAGACTTGAGATTAATGATTACCTAAGATAACATTCAACCAAAAGGATTTGATGCTTGAGTTATCTAGGTAAATGAGCATTCATCTAGGGATAGAGTTTGCTTAGGATTGTGTCTAGGCCTAAGGTAGATATAGATTGGTTCAAAGTTGACACCTTTAGATTGAATCTTGATCACCCAAGATCAATTCCCATAGCCCATGAGTTCTCCCTTCTTATAAGAAAGAAAGCTTTGTCCTTTATTGCATTTTAGGTAGTAATCTAGTTTAAAAACATCTCAAAAAATGGTAGCACTTAGATTAAGCATGGTCTTGCATTCCCTTTGCTTTAGAATCACTTAGAACTGGTTTGACATCCTTTATACTACAACATTTGATTAGGAGCCTTGAAACTTATATCATCAACTACTCCGGCCAATACTTCACCTACTGTTCCTACTACAATCAATTCTACCACACCTAATATACCACCTGACCAATCAACACCTACTTCTTCTCCGACATCACCCTCTTCGTCTCCTACATCTGATGACCAATCTCCGTCAGCTCCCTCTACAAGTCTTCTTGAAGTTCTTGGGCGAGGGCATCGCACTAAGAAAGCTTCGATTCTACTAAAGAACTTCGTCACTCACGCTGTGACTACTACAAACCCCCCTCATGTTCTCACTACGCCAGATCAGAGTGCTCCAACTACGGTCTCAGGTAAGACATTGTATCATATTGCTGACTATACATCTACTTCTGCTTTTAGTGCTAAACATCAGGCTTTTATCTCGGCGATCACAACAGACTTTGTCTCTAAGACATATAATGAAGCAGTTAATGATCCACGATTCAATGGAGCTATGACAACGGAGATCACTGCATTGGAAGCCAATCATACGTGGGATATAGCAACATTACCACCTGGTAAAAAGACCATCGGCTGTGGTTGGATCTACTCAAATAAATATAAGGCTGATGGTACAATTGAACGGCCAAAAGCTCATCTAGTTGCACATGGAAATCGATAAAAAGAAGGTTTGGATTACAAGGATACATTCGCTCATGTTGCAAAGATGAATATTGTTCGCTTTCTACTTAAGGTTTCAGCTGCCAAACGATGGGAAATTCATCAGATGGATGTCCATAATGCTTTTCTTCATGGTGATCTTGAAGAAGAGATATATATGCAACTCCCTCCTGGTTTTAAAAGCTCAGATTCTTCCAAGGTTTCTCGAATTCGCAAATCACTATATGGCCTCAAACAATCACCATGGTGTTGGTTTGCAAAACTAAGTAAGGCCTCGGGTTCATCCAGAGTTATGAAGATTACTCCTTGTCCTCTTTTGTGCAAGGCGATTTATGTCTCCATATTCTCGTATACGTGGACGATTTTATCATCTCTGGGAACGACATCTCTACTATTCAATGCTTCAAGAACTACTTGCACAAATGTTTCAAGATGAAAGACTTGGATAAACTAAGATTTTTTCTTGGCCTTGAGATTGCTCGCGGCCCTGAGGGAATCTTTGTGTCACAAAGAAAGTATGCACTCGATATTATAGCTGAGTGTGGACTCTTGGGTGCTAAGCCGTGTTTTATTCCTACCGAACTGAATCACAAACTGGCGCTTTCGAAATCTCATCTTCTCGATGATCCGAGTCAATGCCGCAGATTGGTCGGTCGCTTGATCTATCTTACGTTTACGCTTCCGGAACTCAGTTATATTGTTCATATCTCTCGCAGTTCATGCAGAAGCGACGCCATGATCACTGGATGGCAGCGTTGAAAGTGATACGATACTTAAAAGGATGTCCTGACCAAGGGATTATGCTTACATCTACTAGCGATTAATCTTTGACGGCTTATTCGGATTCCGACTGGTCATCGTGTCCTATTACTCGTCGCTCTCTCAGTGCATATGTGGTATTCCTTGGTGACTCTATAGTCTTTTGGAAGACGAAGAAGCAAAATACAGTATCTCGTTCTTCAGCTGAAGCCGAATATAGGTCTATGGCTGATACAACGTGCAAACTAAAGTGGCTCAAGCGTCTTCTTCTTCACTTTGGTTTTACTCATCCTCGTCCAATGCGTCTATTTTGTTATAGTCAGGCAGCGATACATATAGCCAAGAATCATGTGTTTCATGAACGTACGAAACATGTTGAAAATGATTGTCATACCGTCTGAGATGCAGTTTGCGCCAAACTCCTAACTACAGAGCATATTTCTATAAAACATCAACCCGCAGACTTGCTTACTAAGGCATTACCTACTCAAGCATTTCAGCATCTATTGTCCAAGTTGGGAATTCGAAATTACGAACTTGAAGGGGAGTAATGGGATTATGAAAATATTGGGATAATGTTAATATTCCTATACGTAAGGGATCAGGCAAATCTGTATATTCCTTTTCCTAGCTAGCATATTAGATACACTTTGTATAAATACCGATGTCGGGTTGATGAATAAGAGAACACGTTACATTATATTTTAGGTGTGAGTCTTACATTTAGTGCAGAAGCTTAGCAGCCAACCCAGCTTTAACTTAAAACATTCCCCATAAGCTAATTTGCAGACTGACCAAAGAACCGAAATAGCGTAGGCTGTGCATTTCTCAGATACTCTCATTAGTAACCTAACCGTATTAGTAATGGTGTTAACCGAACTTCCAAAGCTTTTACTCCATCGTCTTCTGAACACAAAGATCCAACACGAAGAGAGCTTATTCCAACCATTCTGGACTACCATGGCAGCCGTCAACCAACTGAGGCACCACTTCAAGCCTTCAACACTAAACATCATGCTTCTGTTTCTTCCTCTCCTATCTTTGACCAGTCTCATCAATCCAATAAGCAAACTTCGACTAGAAACAAGCTCTGCTCTAAATCATTTCTCCTCCACTAACCTTCCAATCAATCCCGCGCATTAGATGGTTGTTTCGATGGAACCATCATTCAACATGTTTTGCACGGTTTCTTCAAATGAAATATAAAGTCCAAAGTCCATCAACGAAACTCTAGCTGGTTGCATCAATCCAGCTTTTGACTTTTGTAAGCTTTATTATCGATAGGCAGGGGAGGAGGTTATAATCCTAAAAGTATAAAAAGTCTTGATATGTTAGAATAACATTTATTGCTGACATTTCAAGTTGCCTACTTGAAGAAACCGTGCAAAACTTTTGTTTAAACTTAAAGTTGAAGTAATATTTATTTGACAAATTGGTTGATAATGAAATTTGTATCACTGCTAAATTCAAGTCCATCCTAACCAATCTTGTATTTTTAATACTATTTTTTTCTTCAAATGAATCGTTCACTCATCGTAGTTTTCACATTTCATGAATTTTCAATGAGATATGAAATTTGGTGTCATATCTCAATCTATCTTATAAGATAATATTTTGGACTTTATATTTATTAATATGATAACGTGTTTAATGACATATGGACGAGTACTTTGGCAATTGCTATCTAACCATTAATCTCGCCACCACGATCAAGCTTGAATGGATAAAATCTCAGCTATGATTCTTTTGTTGTTCTTTGTATTTTTTTATTAGCTTCAACACTCTACGATATGTAACACTAAAAATATCAGAAACAAATGGCTGGATTGCAATTGCAACTTCAACCTCATTTTGATGTAAGCAAAATCTTAAACAAAGTAAACTATATTTATATATAGTTTTTTAATAAGATAAGTACCAAAAAACTGTAACATCCAACTAGATACATTTATAATACCCCTTATAATATTTATTTCCGTAATGAAAGGTACATTTATAGCGATCTCCTAGCATTGGACGACATCGTCTCTCTCTTATAAAATCTGTTTTCATCTCAGTCTTCGATCTTTCATTTCGCTTAAAATCATGAAAGCTAAAGAGATGAAGAAAGAGAGAGCCATAGCAAGACTGATGAAATCCCCGGTACGTTTCTTGATCATGGCACGTGACGCCTACATACGCAGCATGACATCATGCTCCGTCGGTTTCATCACTGGTGGTGGCTCCGGCGGATTCGGTTTGCCAGCCGGTAACTTTCAAATCTGTGAAGAACCAAGCACCACTCTCCCTCGTAGCTTCACACTTAATACGTCAACGACGACACGTGAACGCTGCCGGTTTGTCACACGTGGCGGAGAAAACAGGGCTGCGATGAGACGACCGTTGGATCTCAGGAGAAACTATAGCTGTATGGTGATGGGAAGGATAGATGAAGAGAAGGCTTGTGATGAGTTTGAACAAGAGGGTTTGCTGTCTGTTTCTGATCGATTTAAAAAAAGAAAATTGTGTGGTGTTTTTACTATTTGTCAACGATAAAAGACAACAAAAACTTCCCCTAATAAATTAATGTTTTTCATGTTTCTTGTTAATTTAAGGGATTGATTTTGTGTGCATATAGATTTTCTGATTGTATATAAATTTCAATTTGTAGAATAGAACCTCCTCAACATTTCCGTCGATTCTGTATAGCTCGGTATGCTTTATTTCATGGTCTTCACTTATAGGTGAGTTAAATTTACGATATTTTTAGTTACGTTTCAACTAACACTATAGGTAAGTATTATCTGCGAGGCAGATGAGAATCATGAGATCATGAAAACGAAGGTCAAACAAAAAAGTTTTTTTTCCTAGTTGTTAGGAAGTCTTTCACTTTTAGCATTTTCTCTCCTTCACACGACACCAACGTCAACGTACGAAATAAAATAAGTAAACTCTGTCTCGGGGTGTGTTTACTCCAAAATACAAAGCTTTGGGTAAAGAAAACAAATAACACAAAAGTCTAGGGGTTGCAGAAGAAAACATTTGGAAAGTTGCACATTAGGGATCAGGGAACGGAGATTTCACCGCCGAGTGGTGAACAAACGTGGAAGATGCGACGGCGAGAGGAAAAGCGACGAAAGTTACACGAAGCTCTTCTTGAAACACTGTATCCTCCTTCATCGCCTTCGTCTCCTTCCTCTTCTCCGTCTCCGGTATTCTCTCATTACATCTTCTCGGTTTAAAATTTGTTTATTTTCTAATTGGTTTAAATTGGCGGTTTCAGGTTGGGTTTGGTGACGAACCGTTCGATGTAACACTCATAAACCCAGGTACGACTGTTATGTAATTTTAACATGATTTAACGTTGGTAGATCGGGAGTTATATAACAAATCACAGTCGATTTATTCAGAGGATTACGTGAACATTGATTCATCACATCACGGCGACGAGGATGAAAACGGAGACGATTCAGAGACTAAACCGAGTCGAGCGCAGAGGAAGAGGATAAGAAAGAAGATGCTCAAAGAGGAAGCTGCTCGACGGAGGAAAGTCATCGGACCTCTGCTTCCGACGGAAATGATTGAGACGCGTGAAGACAGCAACGGTGGAGAAGAGGCGAGTTGCGTACAACCTGCTCGACTAAATGCCTCAGAGAAAGAAGGTACGACTTTTTTTTGACTTTCGTACATATCTAAACTAAATGTCGTAATCGTCTTGTATACGAAATTTAGACCCAAGAGTTTGGAAAGTTTTTGACTTTATTCAGAATCTACTTAACTCAAGTTGTGGCATTGTTGAACTTTTTGTACAATCATTCAAAGCCGTCTCTTTCGTGTAATAATTACATTACGTGTCCGACTCTGTTAATTTTGTAGAGAAAGTGAGCTTTGAGGGAAATGATAAGACGAAAAGAGTCAAGAAGAGGAGAGAGGCAAAGAAACTTGCCAAAGAGAGTTCTAACCCAACTCATATCCAGGATCCAACCTCTGAAACTTCTTGATTAGAGTGAAAAATATAAACGGGATCCTTATGTAATTTCATCAAAAACACAAGGGTAATTACGTTTAGCCCTTAACAGAGTTGCTTCAAATTACATTGAATTGGCCATCGCATAGCAACTTAATTACATTGAATTGGCCATCACATAGAAATTCTAAGGGCATTTCCATCTCCATTCCATAATTTACTAAAAAAATAGAGTGGAAAATGAAGTATGAACAAAAAATAAATTTTTTTACCATTTATGGAATAATCACTTTTTTGTTTTTTTACTGCTTCATTTTCCACTCCATTTTGCAGTAAATTATGGAGTGGGGATGGAGATGTTCTAAACCCCAAAACCTCAAAAGTTCTTCTTCTTCCTTCGCAGGAAAACTGAAAGAACCGGCGAGAACCAAATGCTAAACGCTAATCCAAATTAAAACATTTCTTTAATAAAATTAACTCCTAAAAAATAAAGGGATCGTTATGTAATTTCACCAATAATACAAGGGTACATTACTAAATGAGAAACTCTGCTTTGTCAAATTACGTATCTACCCTTGATAAGGGTTACTTCAAAATTACATCGACGTCCCTTCCCCACTGCATAGCAACTCTTCTAAACCCTAAAACCTCAAAAATCTCTTCTTCTTCCTCCCTCCGCCTCAATCGCCGAAGACGATCAATCCAAAAAAAAAAATGGCGGAGCTAAAGCTATCAGAGAGCCGCGACCTAACAAGAGTGGAGCGAATCGGCGCACACTCACACATCCGAGGCCTGGGACTCGACTCATCCCTCGAGCCGCGAGCCGTCTCCGAAGGAATGGTAGGTCAAGTGAAGGCCCGCAAAGCCGCCGGCGTAATCCTCCAGATGATCAAAGAAGGCAAAATCGCCGGCCGGGCCATCCTAATCGCGGGGCAGCCCGGGACCGGCAAAACCGCGATCGCGATGGGAATGGCGAAATCCCTCGGACTGGAGACGCCCTTCGCGATGATCGCGGGGAGCGAGATATTCTCCCTGGAGATGTCGAAGACGGAGGCTTTGACTCAGTCTTTCCGCAAAGCGATCGGTGTGAGGATCAAGGAGGAGACCGAGGTTATCGAAGGAGAGGTCGTGGAGGTTCAGATCGATAGGCCTGCTTCTTCGGGGGTTGCGTCCAAGTCCGGGAAGCTGACGATGAAGACGACGGATATGGAGACTGTGTACGATATGGGAGCGAAGCTGATTGAGTCTTTGAATAAGGAGAAAGTGCAGAGCGGGGATGTGATTGCGCTTGATAAGGCTACTGGGAAGATTAGTAAGCTTGGGAGGTCGTTTTCGAGGTCTAGGGATTATGATGCTATGGGCGCTCAGACTAAGTTTGTGCAGTGCCCTGATGGTGAGCTCCAGAAGAGGAAAGAGGTTGTGCATTGTGTCACTCTTCATGAGATTGATGTTATCAACAGCAGGTTATAATAAGTTTTACACTTTCTTGTATTCTGTGACATTGCTAGTCATTAAATGGTTGGTAAAGTAGTTGATTTAGCTTACTAGTTTCAGATGAGATGTGTCAAACTTGAGGTTACTAATGTTTGGTTGACATCTGGTTAGTGCAGTGAGCTAGCTAGATCAACCTTTGTAACTATGTATCTGTAAGACATTTTGTTTGTGGTATTGTTAGTTAAAGTGATTTTGTTTGCTTTGTTCTTGAGCAGGACGCAAGGGTTTCTTGCCCTTTTCACGGGTGATACAGGAGAAATCCGATCAGAAGTTCGTGAACAGATCGACACGAAAGTAGCGGAGTGGAGAGAAGAAGGCAAAGCTGAGATAGTTCCCGGTGTTCTCTTCATCGACGAAGTCCACATGCTCGACATTGAATGCTTCTCATTCCTCAACCGAGCTCTCGAGAACGAAATGTCACCGATCCTCGTCGTGGCAACGAACCGAGGAGTCACGACAATCCGCGGAACTAACCAGAAATCACCTCACGGGATCCCGATCGATCTCCTTGACCGTCTTCTCATCATCTCGACTCAGCCTTACACGGACGAAGACATAAGGAAGATATTGGAGATACGTTGCCAAGAGGAAGACGTTGAGATGAACGAAGAGGCGAAGCAGCTATTGACTTTGATCGGGCGCGATACTTCTCTGAGGTATGCGATTCATCTGATAACAGCGGCTGCGCTGTCTTGCCAGAAACGGAAAGGGAAAGTCGTGGAGATTGAGGATATCAACAGAGTTTATCGATTGTTCTTGGATGCGAGGAGGTCGATGCAGTACCTTGTTGAGTATCAGAGTCAGTATATGTTCAGCGAACCTGTCGAAGCTGATGGAGAAGACGAACAAGATGCTATGCAGACCTGAAGATTCCATCTTTGTTTACCCGTTTGTGCTCCGTGATGTTATCGATCTATGACTCTGTCTTATGTTTGGTTTTCTTTTTGCAAGTTGTAATGAATGTTTTAACTATGGATCGTTGTAGTAAGATTTATATTTTCGTTTCGTAACAAATCTGGCCCGTTAAGATCTTTAATGGGCTTTGAAGTCCAGCTTTAAAACGAGAAATAGTGTTTTTTCTGCATGCATATGTATGCGTGTGTCGTGTTTACACTTTACTCAGTACAACTTTGACACGCATTCAGAAAATTTAATTAGGAGTGTTGTCTTACCAGACTTCATCGGTTTTTGGTGGCGTGTTTTGGTGTAACGAATTTAATTTCTTGGTCAGTCAATTTCAACTTTTAATTTCGTGATAAATTTACTAATTTCATATCAAAAACATGTTTTTTTCTTTGTAGTACAACCATAAACAAATTAGCTTGTTTTGACATCGTAGTAGACTTTGTGGTTGCAACATTGCAACAGTTTTGTGTCAAAGATAATTAAAAATACTTGACACGTTCAAATATTTCTGATTAGTTAACAAACCATCAAATATTCACTCTTGGATTAAAATGTTGAATAGCATTGGTAGAAACTAAAAAATGGATAGTTATTAAGTTTACAGTCGGTGTTAGTTTTAAATTAGATACCAAAAAAACACCCTGGTCAACTTAATAATTCAAAAGAATTAAGCAATCAATTCACTTGTTGCGATATGCAAGATCCTTACTAACATTAAATTAATTTTCCTATAAAAATATAATAGTAATGACTTAATGTCATTATCAATAGAAATCAAAATATAATAAATAGTTCCACCACCACCTTGTAAGCCCCCAACCTCTTTATTTATTCATCGCTTTGCTTAATCTCCGTCGACATCTTACTTTACAAAAACTCTCTCTGTTTCTTTTATTCTCCGTCCTTTTTTTCTCGTAATCTTAAAAATATTTTATCAGTCTCCAGCGTCCTCTCTTGTCAAACCTGACAAATCAACAGTAGGAAGAATTTATTAAAAGCCCTACGTAACGCTCTTTAATCTTTTCTTTATATTACTTAACAAGAACCCAACAAAATAATTATTCTTTCTTTAGAAAATGGGAAATTGTCAAGCGGCGGAGGCAGCGACGGTTTTGATCCATCACCCGGCGGAGAACAAAGTGGAGAGGATTTACTGGTCGGTGACAGCAAGCGACGTCATGAAATCCAACCCCGGTCATTACGTTGCGGTGGTGGTAACGTCACCGACATTGAGGAACGAGAAAGGGTCACCACTGAAGCAGCTCAAGCTCCTTCGTCCTGACGACACTTTACTCATCGGACATGTCTACCGTCTCGTCAGCTTCGAAGGCATACATAAAATCTATCTATCTCTTTTTATTATTGTTATTATTTTTTCAGTTCCTCTGTTATGTTATTAACACTGTTAGTAATATTGTGTGCAGAGGTTTTGAAGGAGTTTGCGACGAAGAAGTGTGTAAAGCTTGGCAAGCTATTGAAAGAAGGAGGAGGACTTGAGCTAAAGAAGAAGACGAAGAAACACAGAAAGAAGACAGATCAGGATCATAATGGTCGGGTCAACCCAAATTCGGATTTGGATCCGAAAGAAGATGTATCTAATGATGATACGGTAAGTTCGCATTTCCATATGCTCTGACTTAACATTAAGAATTTACAATGACCGGCTTGGTAGTTGTAAAATAATACTCTATAGGTCATGTAGAATATTTTAAATATGTTTTTTTAAAATAGTTTTGCAATTCTATTACGGGCCACATAACCATATGCAAATGCACATCTTTCACATGCCTTAAATTTTGGTCTAAGACATGCTAAACTGTGTTTCACTGTATGTATGTTTGATTTAATCACGACGGGTTTTATATAGGTCGCCGGAGAAGACGGTGGAGATGGGTTTATGAGACGGAGCCACGGCGGGGGAAGAGGTGGCGGTGGGTGGAGACCATCTTTACACAGCATTCCGGAACTTGGATCCTCATGAGAGAAGTCTTCAAAAGCGTCGATATTCTTAAAGCACATCCGACAACATTTGAAAGTTTATGTAAAGCGATGTTATTAATCATAAATGCTTTAAATGAAGATCCAGTCTCAAATTATATTTTCAAGAACTTTAATTGCTCTAACGTTTTAAATATTTGAGCATTTTTAAGGTATTCTCAAACGAGATTTAGAACATTTAGGGGCCAATACTGCAACATTATTCACAGATTCAGAATTGCACAACAAATCATTTACTAATTTGTTTCCCTGTGTATACACACGCATTAACTTGCAAAAGATAAGTTCCCATCAACAAAATATTAAGCAAACCGACAGCTCGTTGTACCCTTGGATATATAGTTTGACGTAATATCATAAAAGTTTCGATACATCCAATGATAACCTTCCATACTACGATTTTACGTAATAACACCATGTTTGGTGTTAACCACCGTTCAACTAAACAAACGGTTGGCGTTTAAAGTGGTTTTTAACAAGCTGTAAAGCCTATAACTATTGAATTACTATTACTACTCACATGTTTTATTTTATTCATCTGTAACTATAGAAAGAAAAAAAAACAAATGTAAACGTAGTCTCTTTAAAATATGCAAGGCAGCTCATTTGGTCGGCCTCTTTTTGTCAATCATAGTCATGAAGTCAATGAGCCAATGACTGATGCGTAAATTACATTAGGTTCAGTTAAGTAGACGTAACGTAATTAACGGCTCAAATCATTTTCAGTTTCATTATTAGATTAGATCAGATCAACCTTAGTATTGGGCGTAAGTCGTACCAAATCAAACCAAAGTTTCACTTTGAAGGAATGGGCTCAAGATGGGCTTATAAAGGCCCATTTACTAATTACAATAAATACGATCAGGCTTTACGGTTGATTCAAATCCGCGCCTTTACTAAACCTTATTTTCATCGTCCTTCGTTCGTTCGATCCTCATGAAATCGATGGGTGGTTATCGTCTTCTCCGAAGCTCCGACGTCGTCATCGGAATCATTTTGCTACATCTCTTTGCTTTCTCCTCTCTTGTCTCATCTGATGAACTTCTGTTCGGTAAGTTCTGTTCTCGTAATAATGCGATTTGGTCTGTGGAATCGCAGGTGGAAATTGTAGAAATCTAGGGTTTGATGGCTCTGTGGAAATTGCAAAAATCTTGGGTTTACATACAATTGAATGTTTGTAATATGTGATGACAGCTGTGGGAGAGACAAGGGCGGTTCAAGTGAATCCTAATTCAGAGGTGAAGGGGTCTCCTGGATTGAAGCCAGAGAGAACCTCTCTATGCGAGAGGATACATATCAATGGACTTCGAAGGTTTAAACACATGGGCAAGTACGCTCACTCGTTGAAGTTGATACTTAAGGCATCAACCGCTGGGAAAGCAAGTAACTTTGATGTTTGCTTCCACAGGTCTGATTTTTTTACTTGTGGATATTGTTAATCACCAGTTTCTCTAAGTTCCTTAGTTGAGATAATAACAATGTATGATTCACTGATTTGTAGGAATTTGTCGCGTGCAATTGGGATGTGCCCTCCAAGTCGGTGGGAGAAAGTCTCTAAGGGTTCATGGGTTCAGACAATGTCGCCCTTTGACCACAAAGTCATTGACGTAAGATCTATTAGCTCAGCAAAGGTCACTCTGGAACTGTCTGCTGTAGAAGGTATAGATCTTTCTCTCTTCCTTTGCTTTAGCAATTGTTTCTACTTTCTTATTTGTCAACTATGTTTTCGGCTTTGCAGAGTTTTCAATGTATCGCATAGTGTTCTTAATACTTGGTGCGGTTTTGTTGGCTTCGGCTTCGACCCTGAGCCAATCGTTAGCATTTTACTACAGCAGTGCCATGGCTGTTGGTATTATGCTTGTTGTGCTGCTTGTCCTCTTTCAGGTAGCCTTATCTTGCTGTGTTAACTTATTATATTAAAGAGAGGTATTCACTTCCGAACTCAGCTTTTGTAATCTGATCTGTACACAGGGAATGAAGCTATTACCAACTGGTCGGAGCTCGTTTGCATTGTTCATATACTCAACTCTGGTGAGTGGTGATTGCTAAATGATTTACCTTTTTATTGTGCTTCCCATTTTCTCCAACCTCCTTGTTGTACCTAACACACCTTCTTCTTTCGACCAGCTTGGTTTAGGTGGTTTCCTTCTACGCTACATTCCTGGTTTATTTCAAAGCCTGCTAACTGAGATGGGAATCGACGAAGATATGTACACCCCTGTATGTAAGTTTTGATAGTGTCATTATTATACTGTTAAGAAAAGCCCCGTTCAAACTTGTACTGATGATTTTTGTTTGTTTGTTTCCGTGTGATGGTTTTTGCAGGTAGCGATATTTGCCGGGGTGTTTCTATCTTTAGCTGGAGCGTTTTTTGGATTTTGGACTGTGAGGAAACTGGTTTTAACCGAAGATGGCTCCATTGACATGAGCACATCACTCTTTGTTTCTTGGTCTATCCGGATCATTGCTGCTGTTTTGATTCTTCAGGTTATTTTACAGTGTCCATCACAACTATACATTTTCTTTTTAACCAAACCGAAAATCATCCTCTGACAATATGATCTCTTGTTTACAGAGCTCTGTTGATCCTTTGCTTGCTGGAGGAGCACTTATATCTGTAATTCTTATATCGTCGAGTTTAAAGAAGATCAGCAGATTGAAGTTCATACTACGCTTATATGAGTGAGTCCGTGACCAATCTATTTTAATCGTTTTCTTTAATAAACCAAACTTTTTTTTTGTTAGTGTTAGGCTTCTGTATCTCTGAAAGTTCACACAGTATTGAATGCTTAAGTTGGGTTCTTGTCCGCAGGATTCCATTGAATTTGCTGTTAGGAATCTGGGAGGCAATTCGTTATGCTGAAGTACCAACCGTCCCTGGATATCTTCATGACTTCATGCAAAAGAGTCCTGATGCTTCTGAATTTGGCAACCGTGTTACTTTTGCTTCTCCATCAGGAGGTTGATTTTTTATCTCTCTTAAATCACACCATCTCAAAACATAGGATGAAACCAATAAATAAGCTATTTTTTTAACGTTTCTTTTCAGGAATCAGTGGGATGCGACAATCTCCACCGTCTGAATCAGATACTTTCCCTTCCTCTTTCCATAAAACCCCTGAAAGGAGCAAACTATCAAAAGAAGAGTGGAAGAAGCTCACAAAGGATAGCACGACAAAGGCGGTTAAAGAATTGGTTTCTTCACCTGGTTTTAGCGTATGGGCAGCAGCAAATGCGGATAGGATCAGTGTGACTCCAAGGAAAGAGTCCGGTAGCAGAGAGTCCGGTAGCACAAACCGGCCACGGAGATGGCTGCGTTGGTCCTGAACCAAGCCGGTTTAAAGTTTTCAAACCGTTTAGAGGGAGGGAGAGAGAGAACTCTTGTAGAGAGCTCTTCTTGTAGGCAAAAGTTGCTTTCTTCTTTTATGACTTTTGTTAGTGTTTTAGCTTTGTGTCACGATTTGTTGTAACGATGCTAATGGGTTCTTTATTTAGGCTGTGTATCATGTTTGTGTGTAGACAATGCAACGGGCATTGTTTCTTTTAATGGGTTCTTCTTCTACTTTTTATGATGGATGGTGAATCTTATAATATGGATATCAAATATTATATAATAAGATTATTGATGTCATGGGAATGTGGACTAGCATGTGGGTGGATAAAAGTTATTATCTTTTTCGAATTATAATATCTCATCAACTATTTTTATTCAAACGAGGAGATTCTATTAAATTTGCCTTTCTCCTTATGTTAGGAAAAGAGACGATGATTTAAGTTGAAACATGATCAACCCAAAAATAAGTGATGTTTAATTATTTTAATAGTAGAAGTAAATACTTTTTTTATGTAGCTTTAAACAGAATATGAAAGAAAGATTTAACGGACCTAATCTTCATGATGCAAGAAACACGTTTTTAGAATATTTTCTCTAGTTTTCTGCTTTATTGTATCACTAATCAATTAGGAAAAAAGGAAGAACAAAATTAAAAAAAAAAATTATTTCTCACCGTCTTAACTTCGCTATAAAGGAAAGAAACAAAGATTGCTTAAAAAGAGAAGAGAAGAGAGAAACAAAACACTTAAAAGAACTCAAAAGCTAGAAGAACTCAAAAGATGTATAATCAAGAACATCCTGTCGGTGCTCCTCCTCCCCAAGGTAATATTCTGTTTTTTAGTTTCTTTGATCTTTGATATTCTGTTTTAGCTTCTTCTGTGCTGGTTTTAATGTGCTTTTGAAATTCCTGTTTGAAGGGTATCCTCCTAAGGACGGTTATCCTCCGGCTGGCTATCCTCCCGCCGGTTATCCACCGCCAGGATATGCTCAGGGATACCCTGCTCAAGGTTATCCTCCACCGCAGTACTCTCAAGCTCCCCAGCAAAAGCAACAAGCTGGTATGCTCGAAGGATGGTATGTTCTTGACCCCATCTTGTTTATTACTACTGTTATTATTATTTTAGTTCTTGATCCAGTAGTGTTAATATGTTATGCTCTGTTTTATTACATATGCAATCACAGTTTGGCTGCGCTCTGCTGTTGCTGTCTCCTGGATGCTTGTTTCTGATCGGAGAATTTATTCAGTTCAACGATTTCTTCTTCTATTACATGCAATGAAAAAGACAGACTTGTGTGCCGTTGTTTATCTTCTTTCGTTTCGAATTTGTCTTTTGAACGTTTGTATCTTATGGATTATTGACTCGACTATGACCATATCTCTTCGCTTTCACATGCATGACATCGAAACTATTGAGAAGTAGATCAGCATATTTGACCATAAAGATTGATGAAATACCAAAGAACTGTTTGTCATCATCATCATATTATTGTTATAAGGATTTTTTTTTTTAAAAAAAGAATCCAACCATGGATAATAGTTTAGAAAAAAGCTCACAGGTGCTAAATAGCGAATAAAACATGAGAGCCTTGGGGGCTTCTCCTTTTGTTCGAGAAATGGAAGAAGAAGAAGGAGATCAGTTCTCTAGTTGAGGTTTGCCTTTCCACTTGAAGTTGTCCGAGTATGACTTGGCCTGCAGTTATGGTAAGATGAATGATCAGAGAGACAAAGAGAGGATCCTTATCTAAATTATAACTTTATATTGTTTAGTCATGTTATGCATTCGCTTGATAAGCCGTATGATGATGATTTAACAAACAAATCACTGTCCGATTCTATATCTAAGGCAGAAAGCCAGAACTGAGGAAGCAACACAAGTTTACATTCAAGCAGAGCCTTAATACCACTAATCTTAGAGATAAAAATCCAATCTTTTAACATCCAAGGGTTACCTAGACTTAAACAGATAGGGGGGGGGGGGGTGTTAGATTGAAGAGAGATTAAGTGGGATTTGTAAGATACTAACCTTCAATAACGGTGTTTTGGGCTCCTTGACCTGCCATGAGTCAAATCAAAGATGTGCAATCTTAAGTATATACTTAGAACGGAATCATTACACAGTTTTATATAAATGTGAATGAATGTATTGTAACCAGAGAGGGTTATTATGACAAAAGTAGTAGGAAAGAACATTACCACATAGTCCCAGCCATGACGCTCAGCAAAGGACTTGGCAGCTAGCTCAGAATCAAAACCAAGAGCGGAGTCCCCAACATTGGCATAAGGGTCACCAGTAGAAGTCCAGCCCATCAATGGATTTTCCCACCTACACAAAACACATCAAAGGCCAAATAACTGATGACAACAGAAGCTATTAAAAGTGATTGGACAACACTCATCATAAGACTCATATCGAAGAGAACATCGAGGTGAATCCACAAATGAGCCCAATACCACTATACACTAAGAGGATTACAAAACAAAAACAAAGAGAGATTGGATACTTGAGGGTGGAGACGAAGTTAATCTTCCATTTCCCAAGTTTCCCAGATCCTTGCTGGGTCGCTGTTCTTGCAGGCGAGTATATTATCACCTGCATATATAATCAATTGATCCAAATCAAGACTCATCATCTACCTCAATCCGTGGACTGAAACCCTAATTCCTAAAATCAATTCACAAAAAAAAAGAGAGGAAGACATCGAAATCGAATACCTTTCGTGCGAGATGCTCCTCTGGGATTCCGGAGACCTTGCCGATCTCGCCACGCTTGTAATCCGACTCCACCACCGCGTCTGTTGAGAAAGGCCGAGCTACTCGTCGGAGATTCGCCGCCATGCGAGCAGTCGATTGAGTAGCACGAAGCGCCATCGTCACCTACGAATGTTGTTGAGATCTGGAAAAAATCTCTCCTGTTTCTCGTAGAGAGGCCAAGAAGGGGGAATCGTTAAAAAATTAGGGGTTTTTTTTTTTATTTCAGCCCTTACAAGTTTTCTATATTACTCTAATTTTCATCAAGTTATTAATCACACAAGTTAACCCCACCCCACCTATTATTCTGCAACTCTCTGTGCAAAAAGTCCTAATATATTTTTAAATTTCACACGTATAAAATATAGGACAATTGTCAATAATAGCACATTTTGAAGTTTATGTCTCAAAAATGGCACTATGAGGAGAAAGTCACAAAAATGACATTCATTATAGGGTAAAATATCCTTAATATCCTTGGTTTAAAATTAAATAAACAAACAAAAATAAATAAAAATAAATAAAATAAAAATAAAAAAATGAAAAAAAAGAAATTTTTTTATAGTTTCACATTATATGTTTTCAGATTCGAAATTTTTATAATTTTTTTTTGAAAATTGCTTTTTTGAAATTTTTTTTTATTTTTTTTGAAATTTTTTTTTTATAATTTAAAAATACTTTTTGAAACTGTTTTTAAATTTTTTATTTTTTATTTTAATATTTATTTTTTATAAAATTTTAAAACCTAATTCCAAAACCCCACCCCTTAACTCTAAACCCTAAGGTTTGGATTAATTAACCCAAAGGGTATAAATGTATATTTACCTCTTTAATGAAACTTATTTTTGTGACTTTGAACCTTGAGTGCTACTTTGGGAACAAATACTTGGTTTAGTGCTATCATAGTCTTTTTCTCTAAAATATATGCTGTAAAATAATAGTATTTTGTTTAAAATAGGTTTAGATAATAGGGGTTATCTTGTAATATGATATAACTTAGTGGCAAATTGATGAATATTGAGAAATAAAGGGCTACTTTAAAAAAAGAAGGTGTTGATGTGTAATTTGGATATACAAAGGAAAGCTCCAGTTTTGTTTTTTTTTTTTGTTTTCCTTCATATCTATGGATGTTGTTGTTCCTTGTGGTTAGTCTCTCTGGTCTTTGTCTTCTTCGTTCGTTTCACCGAAATTTTAAGAAGATTCACATTTGATCCATGAAACATGTACATGAAGAATTAGCTTTCATCATCAAGAGTGTCTCCTTAAAAAACGATCCTTTGGTTCTTGTTTGATGTAGGAAGGATGCTTCTTCTCCTCCTCCTCAATTATGTTCTCTGTGTTTCCGTTTTTTTACGATCGTTGCATTTGGTTTTGATAGATGATCTACCTTTGTGTTGGTGATTTGGCTTGTGATGTATGAGATTGTTAGCGTAATTCATGTTAGATTTCGACGTTGTCTTTGTTGTTGTGGGTGAAATCACTGGACAAAACATGGGACTTGATCCTGTTTTGGTTTACTACTCTCGTTGATTTGTTAAATTGAGAGCATTGGGCTTATCTAATTATTCTCCGTCACTTTTATTTATTTATATCTGAGTGTTTTTTCTTTGGCTGGACAAGATTGTCTGCTTGTTGCTCTATAAGTTTATTAGAAAAAAATTGGTAAAATTATTCACAAATCTCTAGTTACATTGACCAGATTCCTCTACGGTCTAATAACTTACAATTAAAATGTTCACCAAATGGCCTTTGAGGTTGTCTAGCTCCATAGATTTAGTCCTTGTAATTTATAACTCATTTCGCAAATTCTAAGGATTTGTAGTGTTTTCATCTCTTTTACAGAAGAAAATAAAGAGAAGAATAACATATTAGGAAAAACTTTAGTTTCTTGAGAACTTGTTGATAAGTGTGGATGGGTGCCCCAAAGCAGAAGTGGACACCGGAAGAAGAAGCTGCCCTTAAAGCTGGTGTACTTAAACATGGCACTGGAAAGTGGCGTACCATTCTCTCTGATCCTCAGTTTAGCTCTGTTCTTAAGTCTCGCTCTAATGTCGATCTCAAGGTACAGCCTTTACAATTCCAAAACAAGTAGCTGTTGGGTTTTGGCTAAAGATATCTGCTTTTGTTTTAGTTTGTGACTGCCTGTTTCGGATTAGTCTTTTGATATTTCAAAAGCGTAACAGGACAAGTGGAGAAATATAAGTGTGACTGCGTTATGGGGTTCAAGGAAGAAGGCTAAACTTGCACTTAGAAGGAATTTACCGGCTCCTAAACAAGATGATAACAACAACACTACACCTCTTAGCATTGTCTCTTTGGCTAATGGCCAAGAACGGACGAATCCAACATCGCCCGGAGGTTTTGGTGCTGGATCGCCACAAACTCATGCCTCAAAGAAATCAATTACAAGGTTTAGTTCATTGATGCACCTCATACAGATTTTAGTTTTTGTTCGAAACTCTATATAAGATATTGAGCTAGTGTCTTTCTTTGTAGTTTGGACAGGATTATCTTGGAGGCAATTACTAACTTGAAGGAAACACGCGGTTCCGACAGAACATCGATCTTTCTGTATATAGAGGTAACGCCTAGAGCATTGTGATTTGTGAACCTTATGTTTCTTTTCGAGGTTTTGTCGTATATACTCACTTAGTAGCTGTAAAATTTCAGGAGAATTTCAAGACTCCGCCGAATATGAAAAGAAACGTGGCAGTAAGATTAAAGCACTTGTCATCAAATGGACCATTAGTTAAGGTAACACACACAACAACGTTTGATTCAAGTTTTCATGACACTTCATCATACTCTCAGCATTATCAAGTGCTTACTCATGTAGCGGAATGAGGATACTATTGTTTAACAAAAGCTGTAGAACTCTAGGCAAATAATAATACTAAAACTATGAAAAAGCCTTAAAGATAAATACTAACAAATTAAGATAACTATTAAAATAAACTAGATAATTAAAATACAAATAATTCATGATTATCCTAAATCTAAGTTGCATCTTCTTCTTGTTCTTATTTCAGATAAAGCACAGGTACAGGTTTTCTACTAATTTTACTAGCGTTGGAGCAAGACAGAAGTCTCCTCAACTCTTGTTGGAAGGAAACAACAAAAAAGACTCACCAAGTCCAGAGGCAGACGGAGAGATGTTTATGATAAAAGGCATGACATCTCAAGACGCTGCAGAAGCTGCTGCAAGAGCAGTTGCGGAAGCAGAGTTTGCAATCACAGAGGCAGAAGAAGCAGCAAAAGATGCAGAAAGAGCAGAAGCCGAAGCTGAAGCTGCTCAGATATATGCAAAGGCAGCCGTGAAAGCTTTGAAGTTGAGGATCCGTAATCATACTTGGTAAAACATTAAAGCAAGAGAAGGCATCATGGGAAAGTTCTATAACTGAGCAAGCCCCTATATATATATATATATATATTATTACCAATCAGGCGGTATCTCATCACCTGCAGAGTTAAAAAGTTTTCAAATACCTTTCTCGTCTTTTGTTTTTGGTTAGTAGCAGTGTAAATCCGCAGTTTGATCATGTGTATGTTCATAACTCTGAGATTCTGTAAAAACCTGAGACTATCTTTTTCTGTTTGTGGATGATCTACAAGCTGGTTTGAAGGGAGATGAATGAGAAAGTAAATTAAGATTTTTGAAAAATTTACAAGCATTTTAACTCTCTTTTTCACTACTCTCTTCCCATTCTTTAAGAATGTCATAAACTGAAAGTGTATCAGAATCACTGGATTCTTCATCATCATCGATCTCTAGTTCCTCTAGACCCAACGTCTCAAGTTCAGTCTCCGTAAATTCCCAAGCTTCTCCTTTCACATCATTCTCATCTTCCATTGTTGTATCATGAAGAAGCAAAGCCTCCTCCGGTTTTTTCTCGCTGTGACTTTGAGTTGTTACATCAATGGCTAACAATGGCTGCTGTGTTGGAGAAGAAGAAGACCCACATAGAGACTTCAATGACTTTGAGAGGTTTGAGACCGTTGGTTCACTTGCATAATCACAGTCAATGATGTAATCAGAGAGCTTCTGTAGATTATCCTGAGTGATCCAGTCTTGATTCTCCTCGAAAAGATCACTCCATTCCTCTTCACTGATCTGGAACGAAGCCAGAGCCACGGTGTTGGTCAGCGTGATTGCTCTTTGGTAATCGCCTTTAGCTGCCGCATGACACAACATTTCGGTGAAGAACAATAGGTGAGGGATCTCTCCATCTTCAAGAATTGCATCGAAGGCATGCTCTAGAAGACTCCACTGCATTTACAAACAAAATTACATTAGCTCATGGTTCCATATACACTAAAAATGTTTAAGGCCTGCTACCTTCCCAGCCCTTGATGCTTCTATAAGCATTGGTACGTGTTTCGTTTGATCAATTCGATACCCGGAGAGAATCATTGTCTGATACACATGCTCAAAGTATTCCCACTGAAGCGATCTAGCTGAAGCTTCGAGCATGAAGCTGTATGTATACTCGTCTGGGACCAGATGAGTCTCTTTTTCTCTGACGATCTCTTCAAACAGCTCTTTCGCTTCTATAAACATATCGTTCCTTCCGTAAACTCTGAGCATCGTGTTCACGGTTCCTATGTTGGGATCGCATTTATCTTTCATGTACTGGAATATAGCCACGCAATCATCAACATAACCACCGTTCAACGAAGCCGATATGAGTCCTGTGAAGGTGATCTCGAGGGGTTTGCAGTTTTCAAGCCTTTTCATCCTCCCAACCTGCATTATTGAAGAAAATAAATACCACAGAGGTTTTCTGATAAGCAGGAAGGGTTAAACTATTGAGGGAACTTGCCTCGAGCATTGCTTCACGCCAGCGCCCGTTGTTGCAGAGACAGCATGCCAGTTCATAGTAAACTGAACCTGTTCCTATAACTCCCTTTTGCTCCATATCTCTAACTGCTTCAACAGCTTCCTCGATTTTGTTTTCTCTCCAGAGAGCTCGTACAAGAACTGAGAATCATATTACGCGCCATAAGAAATCATATTACCTTATAAACACCAAAAAGAAGAAACGAAAACCCAAAATTACAGAGAGAACCAGTAGCTACCCTTGTATGTAATTGCTTTTGGAGCTTCGCCACTGCTTTTCATCTTCCTAAAGTATTCGTGAACACGATCATACTTCCCTGACTCTAGCATAACCTGTAACATGCATATCTTTGTGAATAAATATACTGAGGGTTTCTACTACAATTACAGACCATCTAGAACGTTTCGTTTCTGTTGAAAAGCAAAAACATTACCTCCATCGCAAGTCCATAGGTAGCTCCATTAGGTCTCAGACCGTTTTTTCTCAACTCTATAAATACCCATGAAACAGCCTTCCATTGGCGTGATGGAACACAAGCGTTCAAAATCTGGGAACCGGTTAAAGCCAGGCAGCAATTAGAAATAGTGATTTTGTTCCATAATTCGCAAAAGCTCACTTACAGCATTGTACACAACCACGTCAGGCTCAAGCACAGGATCCCAGTTCTTTTGGCGCAAAGTCTTAATAAGCTTGGTTGGTTTCTGCCTCATGCGCTCGATTACTTTAAGCAACTCTTTCAAAAAACCAGCTTGTCCAAGCGTCACAGCAATACTGTGGTATGCCGCCATATCAGGATACAACTGGCGATCACCCTAAATTGACTAATGGATGAGAGTTAACCCCCAACGAAAAATGCTTACTATAATCAACTCAAATCAGAAGTTACTTACGAGCATCTGATTAAATATCTGGAGAGCTTCCTCGTGCCTCCTTGCAAACCCAAGAACAGACAAAAGCTTGGTGTATACAAACCTAGTAATGGTTTAAACATAAATAATAGTCCACAATCAATGAAAAAAAGGGAACTACTAATCACCTGCTCCTAAGATGTTTACGCTTCTTATCGGAATAGACCCAATGAACAACAGCTAGAGCTTGTTTCCAGCTCCTTTTGCGTCCTAATCTATCAACAATCTTAAGCATTTGATCTTCACTGAACTGAAGCCCTGATTGATTCATCATCCTCACAAACTTCCAATGCTTCTCAGTAATTTCTCTACTACTCAACCTAATTTGCAAATCAATCAAACAATAATGTAGTCATGAATCAATCAAAGCTAATGAACCAATGAAATAATCATATACCTGTCAACGAGAACGCGCACTGCTTCTCCTTCGTTTCGCCACCGTTTCGCAGGATCAAATCCTCCCACGTCGTCGTTTCGATCTTCCACGTCATCAACGTCGTCCTCGAGAACCCAACGGAGATCCTGCTCCAGTATCTTCTTCAGCTCTTTCAGATTCTCTCTCCTCAGCTTCCCGCCACTTACCTCTTCTCTCCGTACACTACCGACGAGCTCCTTCAACCTCACCCTCTCGATTCCCTCCCATGGATTCCCAACTATCAGACTCCTTTCGCCGTCTCCGCTTCTGTTTCCCGAATCAGTCCTCGTGAATTGCTTGTATTCCCGCCGTAGTGTTTCGAAGTGAGCTTCTTCCTCCATAGTCCGTCTCTGCGCCTCCGTGTACACCGTCTCGGACTCGGTTTGGCGCTTGGTTCTCCGGTTGTGCTTTTGAATTTCCTTCTTTCGGAGGGTTTTAAGGATTTTAGGGGTGGGATCGACATCGTACTTGAGGAGCCTCCGTTTGATTTTCTCCATATCCGGTTCGAATTCCGGCGGCAATCTTGCCGGAGATTGGGAGAATCTCACCACCGATGCGTCCATTGTTTTGCGAGGATAGTAGTAGGTAGCAAGTGAAGCGTAAACGTTTAGCTTTATCCTATCTCTATTTCTTTAATTTTAAAAATCTCCGTTTTTGGTCTGATATTTCTGGAAAATTATGAATTACGCCATTATGTTTCAATCCTTTCAAATTCAACCCTGAAGGAAGGTGAAATTTGTTGCATAAGAAGAGGAAAACCAATCAAGACTAATATACAGAAGAAGAAAGACGATAAAAACAAAAGACAAGTCTTGTTTCTCACATGATTTAAAACAAAATAAATAAAATTGTCTTCTTCCACCATCAAAGGAGCAACACACAGGAAAGACTGAGAAAATATCTGTTTAGCTTGCAGACTTGGAGTGCTTTACAAGCCAATCAATCACTTGGTCAATGTTGGTAGAGTTCTTGCAAGATATCATGAAGCAACAGACTTCTCTATCTGTGAGCGACTTGAGCCCCCTGTGGAAACAATGGAGAAAAAAAGAACATCTTGAGAATCCAAGTTAAAGAGACGAGTGTTTGGTTGTGTGAGGGGGCCTTACATTTCCTCGGTTAAGTCATCTTTGGACAGAGCACCAGGCTTGTCGATTTTGTTACCGAGGACTAGAAGAGGGATACCACTAAGCGACGTCTTGCTCAACAAATCATGGAGTTCGCTTTTCGAGACACTTAGGTTGTCAGGATCAGCAGCATCGACTACATACCTGGAGTCATAATCAGCAGCAAGAGAGCCAAAGAGTTTTTAGTCATTTGAAAACCCCCCAAATAGAGAAAAAGATAGATAGATTCTTACACAATGGCGGAAACAGAACGGCAGTAGCGTTCCCACATGCTGCGGAACCTAGGCTGACCACCAAGATCCCAAAGTTTGATTGTGACACTTCCTTTGGTCACTTTCCTCATGTTGAACCCAACCTGAAGAGAGTAAAAGAATCTTATTTTACGATTTATCCAAAAGCGAGCCAATAGTTTGTTACTTAAAACATCAATAGGGGAGAAGTGTAACGCACCGTAGGAATCATGTCTTCACTGTATCCACCGGTCTGAAAAAGGAGAGAAAACCATCCATCAATAGGGGTTAAGAAACATATAGAACAAGACTGGGGTTTTTTTTCTGGGGTAGGGATAGAGCATGCTTACAGCAACAACGTTAACAAGTGACGTCTTTCCTGCATTTTGAAGTCCTATCAATGAAAGCTCCATTTCTTGCTTGAAGAAGAGGCTGCAAAGTGACATATTGAGTCAATTGTGATTGGAAACAAAAAGAGATTTTCCCTAAGAAAGCAAGAGCAGTTAGTCCATAGGAGTATTTGTACATCCTCATTACTCACAAGCTAGCTATTCACTTTGCTATTTGTGAAGGAGTCTTTATCTACTAATTGAACTCCAAGATGGATTCCCTAGTGTATTTGTCTAAAGTAACTAAGCCTAAACTTGATTACCAATTCTAAGGCAGACTTGAAGACCAAATCAAAACAGCAAGTATGTAGCATTCTTATTAGTCAGAGATTGATGTGATCCTATTGCTGCTATTCCTTATGAGGATTAAAAAAAAAGCTACAGACTTTATTCTCTTTTGGTACTCAACGACGAAACCAATCACATATGAATCAAAATTAATTCCGCTAGAAGCCTAATTTCGTCCTAAAGAAAGTTGGATTGTTTTTTTTTCAAATCACAAACCCATGAACAAGAAGAAAATGTGAAATTGAAATAGGAACGAACCTGCGAAGCCAATTGAGAAAAGCATCCCACAAACCCATAGTTATGATTTAGAAAACTCAAAAAAGTTTTCCGAGAAAGACAACAGACGACAGATCAGATCGGTCTGCTACAAATTCTCCTCCACGGGATCTCTATGGTGGGTCAAATGGAACCTTCTCTCCCTCCTCTCTTCCCTTTTTTTTAGGCCTTCCCTTCTTGCGCTCTTGGGCTGCTGCTTATCTCGTCGAAGATTTCTTTTTTTTTTTTTAATCGAGAGCCGGCGAATTAAAACTAAACTCCACGAGATCTGGACCGTTGAATCTGCGTAGATCCTTCTGAGTCGTGTGATTAACGGTCCTGATTAGACTAGGGGAAATGAAGGTGTGTGTGTGTGACAGATCGAAAATCATGGCGCTGTTTTGAAAATATTAAATTTTGAGTATCAGCCAATGAGAAGAAAGATTCGATGGGACAGAGAGAAGTTCGGAAGAAGAATAATAGAAAGCTCGAGGGTAAGAAAACAAACAAAAAAGAAGTGCAGATCACACCGCCACTCGCGCGAAGGAGGCGCGTGTTGAAAATGGACTAATGATTTTAGCTGGTAAGTGGCGATTCCAGGAGAAACTGGCGGTGGAGTTTGTGGGATTGGAAGCTGCGCCTATACGCGCCGTTTTAGCCAATAATGGATGGAGAGCCGTATATAGATGGGCTTTGTTATGGGAAATGTAGCCCAACTAGTGATGGCCCATTACTAATGGGTACTATACAATAATAAGTCACCTCTGGATAGCATAATGAGAAGAACATAACAGAGGAGATGAAAGAAAACATAGACAAGGCAGAAAAAAATGTTAATAGAAACATCCAAAGAATTGATAACATCGGTAATGGAGGTACAGAGCACTTGATGCTTATTCAAAGCTTTTGCTCACCAGTGAAAAATATGAGTATTTTTTATGAAGAAATGTAAATATGACATTTGTAATAAGTGTGACTCAACAAGTATCATGTATACATCCATATGTTCATCGTTTGGAAACGAGTTGGGTTTTAATTAGTCTAGTTGAAGAAAGGTGGGAAACGAATTTGTCAACCACTCAACTCGAGATCCACATCTCACGTGCATGAATTATATAAATAAGCTTAGAGTTGATAGAAAAGCCAAATGAAATTATTATACTGTTAGGTTAAAGAGATGGGATTATATCCTTAAATAACACAGTAAACAGAAAAGGAAAAGAAGTGCATTAGAGATAATTAAATAGCACTTGTTAATCACTCCCACCACATGTACAGTATATTTAAATACGAAGGGGAACAAAAATCGCGGAAAAAGAAGAGTTGAATCGGAGGAGAAGGTGAGTTGAATCGTCACCGTCGTCTACGTCTTCGTTCGCACGTCGGAATCATCAAAGAAGCTTGATAGATCCATCTCAACTAAGACTTCACTCTTACCCAACCTTTTTTGTATCTCTCTCAATAATCTAGCTTTAGATTCCTTCTGAGAGAATTATTCAGATCCTTTGTTCTACTTTCGGAGATAGATGCCGGGAAATTCGGCTTCTCTCGGTCTCCTCCGGGGGTTCTCAGGTAAGCCTTCCGATCACTCCGTCCTTTTGAACACTTTTAGTCTCTTTCTGCGTAACTTGAGATCTGAAATCTAGAACTGAGAAGCCATATCAACTAAGGTTCTTTGCAATGATGCAGGAGGAGGTTGCAGACATTCACTGCTTACTATAGTATGGACCGTTGTGGGATTCTTACTCGTCACTCATCTCATCTCGCTCTACACCAGAAAAGATAATAACATCGATGCTCAACAACAACACCAACCTCCTTCTCATCACTTACAACAACTACCTCCTCCTGCTCTCCATGACCTTGTTAGAGTCGAAGAAGAGATCTTGAGATTACCTCCACCTAGAAAGCGTTCTCCTCGCACAGGTAAACGGAGATCGAGAAAACCCATCCCCTTGGCTGAAGAGTTTCTTGACGACAAGTCACCCATCAGACATCTCTTCTTTCCCGACATCAAAACCTCCTCCTTTGGTCCGACCAAGGACATGGGTAACGATGCGTTTCATTACTCCCCCGGGAAGATTTGGTTGGACACAGAAGGAAACCCAATTCAAGCTCACGGCGGAGGGATTCTACACGATGATAAATCTAACACGTACTATTGGTACGGTGAATATAAAGATGGACCAACCTACCATGCTCACAAGAAAGGACCAGCTAGAGTAAGTGCCTATTTGCATTTACTATTTTGGGTTAAATTAAATTTGAATCTTGTCTTTGTCTTCTTCAGGTTGATATTATAGGGGTAGGTTGTTACTCTTCAAAAGACTTATGGACATGGAAAAACGAAGGCATTGTACTCGGAGCCGAAGAGACAAACAAGACTCACGATCTGCATAGATCTAATGTTCTTGAGCGACCCAAAGTGATCTACAACGACAAAACAGGGAAGTATGTGATGTGGATGCATATCGACGACGCTAACTACACTAAAGCTTCAGTTGGTGTAGCCATCAGCGATAACCCAACAGGTCCGTTTGAGTATCTATACAGTAAACGTCCGCACGGGTTCGATAGCCGAGACATGACTGTCTTCAAAGACGACGACGGTGTTGCTTACCTTTTTTATTCTTCCGAAGTCAACAGTGTGCTTCATATCGGACCCTTGAGAGAAGACTACCTAGACGTGACGCCGGTTATGAAGAGAGTAATGGTTGGGCAGCACAGGGAAGCTCCTGCTATCTTCAAGCATGAGAGTACTTATTACATGATCACTTCTTGGTGCACTGGCTGGGCGCCTAATGAGGCCCTGGCTCATGCGGCTGAGTCGATAATGGGTCCATGGGAGAAGTTGGGGAACCCCTGCGTCGGTGGTAATAAAGTTTTCCGGTTAACAACGTTCTTTGCGCAGAGCACGTATGTGATTCCTTTGCCTGGTGTTCCCGGTGCGTTTGTCTTCATGGCGGATAGGTGGAATCCAGCTGATCTGCGGGATTCGAGATACGTGTGGTTACCGTTAGTGGTAGGAGGACCGGCTGATCAGCCTCTGGAGTCCAGTTTTGGGTTCCCGATGTGGTCGAGAGTGTCGATATACTGGCACAGTAAATGGCATTTACCTTAGAACATACAAACAAACAGCTAAACATTTGTTCTTATCGATCTCTCTGTTGTTGATTTATTTTGTAGATTAGGTCATTTTCATACAAACCATTGTGAGGTTATATAATAATTTCTAAGAAATGTTTTACTCAGATTAAGGTTTGAACATCAAAGGTTCAATCTTGTTCTACTAGTTCAAACTTTGTTGTCAGTAATGTTAACTCGAGTACGGATCAAAATTTTGGGTAAATGGGCCGGGCCAAAACGAGATCCATTCAATAATTATAATAATATTTAACCAGTTAACCGATCCATCAACTTTAAGACCCTCTTACCAACTTTTTTTTTTTTTTTTTTTTTTGCCATCTGATATTATATTAAACAAAAACATGATACAAAAAGGCCATCAACGACCCAAGAAAACAACAAAACACCACAAGCCCACAACGGACAAACAAAAAACAAGCACAAGACACACTAAAAGCCCACACGTAACCCCTTACCAACTTGATACAGAAACATTGGGAAAAGTGCCAATTTCGACCCAAACTATTTCAGTCGTGCCAAATACGACCCGAACAAGTGATCAGTGCCAAATACGACCTCAACTCAATTATAATTCAAAAAAACTACCCGAACTTCTTAAAACGTGCCTAAATCTACATTGACTCTAACAGAAGTTAGTCAACCGTTAACGAGATAAAACGACGTCGTTTGATGTACGAGGAAAAGTGTCAATTTCGACCCCAACACTCTCAATCGTGCCAAATAAGACCCGAACAAATGGTCAGTGCCAAAAACGACCTCAACTCAATTATAATTTAAAAAAAAATTATCCAATTTTTTCTAAAACGTGTCTAAATCTACATTAACTCTAACAGAAGTTAATCAACTTTTAACAAAGATAAGACGATGTTGTTTTGATATATGTATTTTTTTAAAAAATATGTTCATTTCGGGATTCAAATCCGTGCTGGGATATCCTTTTAAAGGGGCACACTAACAACTAGACTAAAATAATTTTTGAAATATTATTACAAATTGAAATTCTCCATTATATAAACTACTATTCTTGTTCATCTTATCCAATTTAAAACTTTGGTGATTGCTTTATATATTTTAGTTATTGTTTAATTTGTCTAATATTTTGTACAACATATCTTAGTGAAAGAAAGGTAAAAGGCCTCTTAACATTTTTGAACAAAATATCAAAATATATAATATCAACTTTGAAAACTAAAAAAATTCCCACTTAATTTTAAAAATTAAAAATAATTTATATAAGAAAATTGTATAAATAAATTCAAAGTTGTAAGCATATTTAAGATCATATAATAATAAATATTTTATTATTTATATTTTAGTAAGATATAATTTTATTAAAGATATGATAAATAAGAAAAACACGTTAATGTATTTATATAAATCAGAAAAAGTAATAATAAAGATAAGACGATGTTGTTTTGATATATGTATTTTTTTTTTAAAATATGTTCATTTCGGGATTCAAATCCGTGCTGAGATATCCTTTTAAAGGGGCACACTAACAACTAGACTAAAATAATTTTTTGAAATATTATTACAAATTGAAATTCTCCATTATATAAACTACTATTCTTGTTCATCTTATTCAATTTAAAACTTTGGTGATTTTAAAAAGTTACTTTTATCTAGTTGTTAGTGTGCCCATTTAAAAGGGTATCCGAGCACGGATTTGAAACCCGAAATGAACATATTTTTTTAAAAATACATATATCAAAACAACATCGTCTTATCTTTGTTAAAAGTTGACTAACTTCTGTTAGAGTTAATGTAGATTTAGACACGTTTTAGAAAAAAATTGGATAATTTTTTTTTAAATTATAATTGAGTTGAGGTCGTTTTTGGCACTGACCATTTGTTCGGGTCTTATTTGGCACGATTGAGAGTGTTGGGGTCGAAATTGGCACTTTTCCTCGTATATCAAACGACGTCGTTTTTTCTTGTTAACGATTGACTAACTTCTGTTAGAGTCAATGTAGATTTAGGCACGTTTTAAGAAGTTCGGGTAGTTTTTTTGAATTATAATTGAGTTGAGGTCGTATTTGGCACTGATCAATTGTTCGGGTCGTATTTGGCACGACTGAAATAGTTTGGGTCGAAATTGGCACTTTTCCCCAGAAACATTATCCGATGCAAATATTTAATTCTACTAAAAAACAAAAGCATTACTTCCGAGAAATGTAAATTCAAAATTAAAAGCCAACTTGAATTGAAAAAATAGGAAAGGAACGAAAACAAAGTCGAATTTCCAGAAAAGACGAGATAGGCTTCGACAGAGTGGACCCAAGGTTCAATTATTGATACTTTCAGTTTCAGCTCCACCGTTGATTTAAAGAAAAGAATCGTAACGGTCGTTAAATGATAACGTTAGGCTTCTGTTAAGGCCGTTCGAAATTGTGGTTATCAACGAGTCAGAAAGAAACGGCTAGGGTTGTTGGCCGGCACACGGCTCATGGTTATCAACTCAAAGCACAAATACTTTTCCATTTACCTAAAATGAAGGCAAGATACACGTCACGTTAAATACGTGTCTACATCTTATTGGTTATTGCTTGACCGCCTTACATCTCTCATGACCTAGTCGGCTTCATCCCTCTTTATAAATTAAAACTTAAGAGACCTCATCTCCTTCACAAATTAGGTCTCGAATTCGATAGAATCAAAAACTCTTCTCAATTCTCTCTCAATCGCAAGTTTCAATCAAGGTGAGTCTCGTGATCTCATCTACTCTATTAGTTCAATCGCTAGTCGTTCTCTGTTTTTGAATTTGATTCGTCGATCAACGTGATCTCTTCTTCGATTCGTCTTTTTGTGTGTTCATCTTCGTTTTTACGATCTAGGCTCAGTTTCTTGGTAGGATCTGTTTAGTGTTTGAACGATTTGATCATTGTTAAGCGTCGATCTGTGATTTTCGTCTAGATTCTGTATCAATTCGTGGATCGGTGATTGCTCTTTGCAATTTTATAATTGACGATTCGATTTATATAGTTGAGTTTTCAATTTTAGAGCTATGATGATATGATCATCTGCGTTGTTATCCTTGGATCTGTTATTTATTTCGCGATCGGAGATTAGTATCTTTGGTTTGATCTGATTAGTGATTGTTTTCGAAATTGATTACTGATGTTAATTTTTGTGTGTGAATTTTCAGATGCAGATCTTTGTGAAAACTCTCACCGGAAAGACCATCACCCTTGAGGTGGAAAGCTCTGACACCATCGACAACGTTAAAGCCAAGATTCAGGACAAGGAAGGCATTCCTCCTGATCAGCAGAGGCTCATCTTCGCCGGAAAGCAGTTGGAAGACGGCAGGACCTTGGCTGATTACAATATCCAGAAGGAGTCTACGCTCCACTTGGTCTTGCGTCTACGTGGAGGCATGCAGATCTTCGTCAAGACTTTGACCGGAAAGACTATCACTTTGGAGGTGGAGAGCTCTGACACTATTGATAACGTCAAGGCCAAGATCCAGGATAAGGAGGGAATCCCACCGGACCAGCAGAGGTTGATCTTTGCCGGCAAGCAGTTGGAAGATGGAAGGACTCTTGCTGACTACAACATCCAGAAGGAGTCTACTCTCCATCTCGTCCTCAGGCTCCGTGGTGGTATGCAAATTTTTGTCAAGACTTTGACGGGGAAGACTATCACTTTGGAGGTGGAGAGCTCTGACACTATTGATAATGTCAAGGCCAAGATCCAAGACAAGGAGGGAATCCCACCGGACCAGCAGAGGTTGATCTTTGCCGGCAAGCAGTTGGAGGATGGAAGGACTCTAGCTGACTACAACATTCAGAAAGAGTCGACTCTCCACTTGGTCTTGCGTCTACGTGGAGGTATGCAGATATTTGTGAAGACTCTTACCGGCAAGACCATCACATTGGAGGTTGAGAGTTCGGACACTATTGATAACGTGAAGGCTAAGATCCAAGACAAGGAAGGCATCCCTCCGGACCAGCAGCGTCTCATCTTCGCTGGCAAACAGCTCGAGGATGGTCGTACTTTGGCGGACTACAACATCCAGAAGGAGTCAACTCTCCACTTGGTGCTCAGGCTTCGTGGTGGTATGCAGATTTTCGTTAAGACATTGACCGGCAAGACGATCACGCTTGAGGTGGAGAGCTCGGACACCATTGACAACGTCAAGGCCAAGATACAAGACAAGGAAGGCATCCCTCCGGATCAGCAGCGTCTCATCTTCGCTGGAAAGCAGCTCGAGGATGGTCGCACCTTAGCCGACTACAACATCCAGAAGGAGTCCACGCTTCACTTGGTCCTCCGTCTCCGTGGTGGCTTCTGAAACTCTTGTCAGTGTCTGCTTTTCTTTTAAAAAACTTCTTATGGTTTGTGTTTTGGGGTCTTTGTAAAGCCCCGTGATCAATAATTGATGAACTCGCTCTGCGTCCTTGTTTCTCTTTCGTTATATCGAACTTCTTTTGTGGAATATAATAGCGTTGCTCTTTATCCTTTTCTCTCTATTGTGATTTGTGTGTATTAATACTGTGCCTTTTGCTAGTTTGTGTAGTCCCGATTTAGTATTATCAGGTGACAAGAATGAATTTTTAATTATCTCCTGTTTGCTTGGCTTATACTTGTGAAATCTTAAGCCTGCTTGAGGCTGCAGCTTGAGAATTTTGGAGACGTATGATTGGTTTAGGTTTTTCCCCTCTGCTTGAGGAAGCTCCTTGGTTTTGTTAGGGGAACTACATTCTCATCTCTTTGTGGTCTGATAGTGTGTTAATTTCTCAAACAAATGGTTAATAGTGTGGTTTCCCAAACATGTGGCATTGTGGCTGATAGTGTTGTTTCTCAAACAGGTCATTGATATCGGAGTTTCTAAAACAGGTGGTTGATAGTGTAGTTGCTTAGGTTCTCATTCTTTTATCTCTTGCAGTCCACGGATGGAGCTGAAAAGTAGGTTTATAGCAAAATCTAGAACAGTTCCACTGACCATTGAAGCTTCATTATTCTCTTTTGTCATGTTTTCTTGGAAATTAGCTTCAAGTCTCAACATATAAATGATAGTGGAAATTCATTCTCTTTGTTATAGTATTTGCTGACAGTCATATGTGTCTCTGAAATTAGCTTCAAGTCTCATTACGTCTTTGTGAGCAACAGATGCCTTGATACTGTAGTTTCTAAAACTTAAGTGTTAAGTCTCAAGTGGGTTCTTATGCACCTAGATGTCTATAATGCTTGAGTTAATTAAGAGGAATGTGATTCTTGTAAATGAAGCTTTCTATGCTAAGGAGAAGAGTTATTGAAATGGAAATTTTGAAACTTAAAACAAGATGTTCTCCTGTGTCTATTTGGTAACACCAAAGACGAAACTAGGCCAAAAGGATGAAGGCTTTCTTTCATTTTCATCCATCAAAACAAATATAATACAATGCGTACTCTGTAAATATAACCATTGCAGACAAAACATTACAAACAAGAGTCTCCTATGGAAAGATCCAAAACAAAATAATTAATAGAGGAAAACAGAGTAATGCTGCTGCTGACAGAATAGCAAAAGAGGCCTCCTCTCCTTTGAGAATAATGCCCCCGTGTTGTTTTCTGTTATGCCTTCTTGGATTAAAACTCTTGTAGAGGTTGATAAACCTATTGTGTAAGAACCTTTGGTCTAAAGATTGAATGAATGTTTTGTTGAGTTACAAAAAAATAAAAAATTAATAGAGAGCGTACGTTTTGTGTGGATTAAGTCATACCACCCCAATCGAATTGTCTTCATTTTTCCTTTGAAAATTATTATGTATGCTCATGCCATCTGTTTCGACTCCTTTAACCACAACTCCACTATTTGTTGATTGAAATATTTGGTTAAACTTATCTAACCCCATATTATATTTTATCACTCAGCTTCAGCTTTTGATCATCAAAGATTCACATACAACAATTCATTTGTGGTTTGGGCTCTATCAAAAGACAAGTGAACAGTTTTACAAAGTTGGTAGAGAATGTTTTTCTTCACCTACCAGCCAGAGAAATCTTTAAACCCTGTGGAGGCTGAAGCAGAAGTTGTTTTTCTTTTCTTAGACACTCCAGTGGCTGCAATATCAGAGTCTGTGGCACCACTAGTGTCCTTAGTAGCTGCATTACTCTTAGCTTTCAAGTATTTCCCGACGCCACCAGTACCGGCTCCACCTTCTGCTGTACCTGATCCTGGGTTGCTGTACCACGACCCGACCTTCTCCTGATAAATCATAAATCTTATCAGACAGGTTGAAAGCAAAGAGAAAGACGAGAGATTGTATATAGTGGAAGGGGTGATACTAACAATGTCTTTGTCTTCGTTCTTCTCCTTCTCAGCTTTCTCTTTCTCTTCTTCCTCTTCATCAGGTTCTGTGTATGGATTTACAAACACATTTGCCTCGATTATCTTAATCTCCTCCTGCATATATTCCAAAAAAACACTCGTCTCAAGAGGCTGAACTTAGAATGCTGTCACTCAAGTAAATAGAGTTTACTTGAAACTTACAAGAGGACGGTCGGTTTCATCTACAGGTACACTCTCCATTGCTGCTAGTGTTGACAAACCACCAACAACTCCACCAAACACTGTGTGCTTGTAGTTCAAATGGGTTGCTGATTTGTATAAGATGAAAAACTGAGAACCATTCGTGTGAGGACCACTATTAGCCATACTAACCACGCCTCTTCCCGAGTGAAGCTGCTTCGAGTTAGGCTCGTCTTTGAATGGCTTTCCCCAAATGGATTCACCTCCTTTTCCTGTGCCAGTTGGGTCGCCACCTTGGATCATGAAGTTCCTATTGTAGAATAAGGTCAAACGAACACCCTTATGTTAATCCATAATAACACAAGAAAGCATCTCAAAACAAAACAAATCTCATTATTACCTGATGCTTCTGTGAAAGGCCACTCCATTGTAGTAACCTCGTTCACAAAGAGTGATGAAATTCTCACATGCTCTAGGAGCTATATCGCAGTGGAGCTCAATGTTCAAATCCCCATGCGTTGTGCGAAACTGAACATACCCTTTCTTCGTTGGGTTCTTCTCAACTTTGATTAATTCGAAATCGTTTTCGGTTACAGGTGTAAACGCAGTGGAAGTGAAAGAACGAGAAGCAGCACCTGAAGAATAACGGCTCTTCACCTGAACCCAAAAAAAAAAAAAAAACATTTTAACAACACACAACCTCTCAAAACCGAGATTATTGAGAACAAGAAACTAACCATTTTAGTATTAATAGGTGCTCTGTCTCCAGACATATGCATAGCTATTCTTGCAGCTGTTTTATCACTGGACCCAGCTTTAGCTGCAGCAGCACTTCTTCCATGAACCGAAGCAGATGCAGCATCCACAACACTGTAAGTCTGCTTAGGTTCGTCTGCTTTAGAACTCTCTTTGATTTTCGACCTCGACTCTAGAATGGCAGCAATAGCAGCGGCTCTTTCATTACGGGCCTTGTTTCCACCACCACCGTGTAAAGCAATCTCCTTGGCCTTGTCAGTTCCAAGATCTGCAAGCATATGCTTGATATCTCCAGAGGCGTTTATATTATAAGCCGGGTCTGAGTTCATCTTCTTCAATTCTGTTTTTTTTTTAAACACACAAGAGAACAGAATCATAACCAACTAAATAAAAACATGGATTGGGATAAGATAGAGGTTTGTGCATCAATTCAAACCTTCATCTTCAAGCTTCAGGCCGTTTTTAACATGATCAAATTCCACCGTTATTTTACTGTCAACTGCATTAGGATTCTGCAAAACATTGTAAAAATAAAGTAAATATGCTGTAACCAGATCAAACCATTGCAAAAAAGCTTAAGGCAGAGAGAGAGAGAGAGAGTGAAGAGATTTAGTAGTACTTGAATAGTTATAAGATCAGCTCTTGTGAATGGCTCTTCAGTCAAAAGCTCCTTCCAATTCTTGGTTTTGATATTCAACTCTTTGATTGCCTAAATATTTATATAAACAACTATAAGAATCACACTAATAACTCTTCAACAAGAAGCAAACTAGTAGAAAAAAGACAAACAAACCTCGTAGCAGAACACATTTCCGGTAGTCTTAACAGCAACAATATGAGTAAACTCAGTGAAGACTTTGTTGAGAACAGGGCAATGAAACTCTCCTACAATTAGCAGGCAAAGATTCAGCATTTTCAGAACTATTCTACAGATTAGGATGACAAGAAAGCAACAACAAAAAAAAAGAAAGAAACCTTCAGAGTTCTTGTGAAAGACGAGAGGAATAAGATCATCTCCTTTCAAAGGCGCTCCTGTAACTGGATGCTTTCCGAACTTCCTAATGTAAGGCACTATCGTTCTGCAATTCTCACCCAAATTGAGAATCAAGGTAAGGTCTAATGTTAAAAAAGAGTAAGAAACTACTGACGTTAGCTCGAAAACGCTGCCGTCGGTTGTACACACAGGATCCTCGAACGGCAGAAACGTAAGCCTGAGATTGAATCCAAACTTGATAAGGAGGAAACTCACAAACGATAAATTCATATAAAGGAAATTACATACGCGCAGCAGTAGAAAGGAAGGCTCTTGAAAGGAGTGCGATTCTCTTTGGATTTAGCGCCTCCCCATTCCGTTGCCCACTCCGTCTTCGTTATGAACATTCGATCCTTGCTATGCTGCTTCTTCCCCATCCTCTTCTCCTTTGATTTCTTCGAATTGACAAATCCAAATTCGTATCGAGCTGGTGAGAGTCTCAAATCGATTGTAGCAGCTCAAACCCTCAAGCTCCGATTGGGATCTGAGACGACTCCCCTTGACCACCGCGTATTGTAGACACAAACAATCGCCGCCGCTGAGCCCAATTCGGCACAAATAGTACCCGGTTCTATAAATGGGCTTTATTTTAAACTTTTGGGCCCCAAAATTTAGCCTAAACCAGTAGTGATAACCGCTTTTCACCCGGAGATTTGGCGCCAACGGCCATAATAATGACTCATTCTCTCCATCAATCATTTGGTAACGTCGAAAAGGGGTCAAGGCATGTTACAAATCAATAATGATTTTATTATCGCACTCAAAACGATGAAAACGCGGTTTGATGATTGATACATGAGATGAGACTGATACTTTTGAGCATATTACAAGAGATGTTTGTACATATTAGCCAAATCCTTATGTGGAGTGATTCTCTACGACGGCTTGAGCCTTGAGGTATCCATTTTGGTCTAAGTAGGACACAACAATCTCTGCCATTTCTGAAAGAGATGAATTCTCGTCTCTGTTGTTTTGTATCACAATCTGCACATCATAGTAGTAGTAGGCCAATGATTCAGAAAAAAAAAGAGGATATATGATGTAACTAAAATATGTATATACGAACCTCGCAATCCAAAGGTGGTTCATAAGGGTCATCTATTCCTGTGAAACCTGTAGAAGAAATAGTTTATAATTAGCATATGGGTTGGATCATGAAGGCGTATGGGTTGGCTAAAGAAGATCAAACAAGCTGGGTTAAGTTTACCTTTGATTTCCCCAGCGCGTGCACGCTTGTACAAGCCCTTTGGGTCTCTAGCCTCACAGACGTGGAGTGGCACATCCATGAACACCTTTACAAGACATTATAGGGTTAAGATTTTCATGTTAATTCTCGATTCACATTTTATGAACTCTGCAATAACCTCGATGAAATCTCCTAGTGGTAGCAATGCACGACAAGCAGCTCGTTCCTTTCGGTAAGGAGAGATGAGACTAGCAATACAGATGATTCCAGCATCTGCAAACAATCTGGCCACTTCACCAACTCTTCTAATGTTTTCAGCTCGATCTTCTGCTTTGAAACTAAGATCGCTGTTTAAACCATGTCTAACGTTGTCACCATCAAGGATATACGAGAGCTTTCCACGGTTGTACAAAGCTCGGCTAACAGCACACGCCAGACTACTTTTCCCTGGAAAAGAAAGAAAGAAAGATCTGAATGAATCAAGTAGAAACACCTCAAAGAATCACAAAAAGAATCAAACCTGAGCCACTTAAGCCAGTAATCCAAATCACACAACCCTTTTGGTTAATCAGTTCTTGTCTATCGCATTTAGTGATGGGACAAGAATGCCAGACGATGTTTCCGTTGATTTGCTGCGTTTCACCTAGTCAGGGTAGATCCATTCCGATTACATTTTGACATCACCAAAGCAAAAAGGCTCATATATAAGATATTAACCAGATGGATCATCATACCTGGCCGCGCAGAAATCGACTCGTCTGTCGCCATGATCCGACGGAAGAAGCTCAGTCTCCGTTGACTTTTCCCGCGAAATTTCAAACCGGCGGGCTCCAAGCTCCGGGAATCAGACAGCGATAGTCTCAGATTCCGCGACTCTCCGAACGCCGGAGAAACATAGCACCTTCCGGCACATCTCCCCACCGCCGCAACATCCATGAAGCAAAATAACTCGCACGGAAACGAGAGATTCAACGATTCAATTGAACAGGGCTCGACGTTGACAGCGAACAATGTTTAAATCAGTCGGTTTATTTTTATTTTAAATGAAGAAAATGTGTTGTTTATTTGCTTGTGGGTGCTGACTGCTGAGTGGTACTACGCCATGAGTTTTAAAGACGCACTCTCTCTTAAGGGGTTTGATGACATCGTCGGGCGTTGTCTGATTCACCTAATCCTAATCCTAATCCAAATCCAAATCCAATAAAGAGATACTCACACCAACTGGGATGTTTTGTTAATTAAGAGATGATAAACCTTATCAACTACTGATGATATCATACTAGTATAATTTAATGTGTGGATTTATTCATGCTTATATTATCCTATTGAGCACGAAAGATACAACTAGGCTTTTGTTGCTTGCTTGCTTGCACCTCTAGTTTAAAGTAAACACCAATTTTGTAATTGAAATTGTCTGGTTTGAATGTGAAGAAATGGATTTCATTTTGTTTAGAGTTTAGTGAAAATATACCAAGAAAATTGCTTAGTGAAAATGTCAAAAGAAGAACCATATTCGTAAAAGAATTATCCGTCCATTTCACTGCGGAACTACTTATTCATCATGTAAAAAGCAAACCCACGGGTTCTGTCTTAGAATTCAACAAATGAGAGAATAGAAGAATGGTTCGGAGACTCATCTCATGTTTCTGTGTGTGTTCTCTCAAGGTTTGAGAGCGAGTGAAAGACCAAACCTTGGATGCCTGTCTAGCGCCTTAGTGTCTATCTCACTGGAAACAGTCACTAGTGACTTGGGCAAGACCTCGTGCTGAAGAAGAGCACCGAGCGTGCCATGGTTGTTGAGCTTAGCTTTCACCGAAGTCGAGTGATCAATCGCATATAATCCACCAACAGTTATCGTGTTTTCATTGGTCGAGAACTTCCTGTAAACCTCACCAACTGCTGCACTTCTCTTGGATTCGTCAAGGTGATGAAGGTAAGATGCTTTGATCGAGTCTCCTTTGTCTCCCCTGAGAATAAAAAAAAGTATCAGATCAGAACCACACAAGCCGTAGCTACTAATCACTTCTGCTTACAATATAATGGAAGCGCATGCATCTGGTTTGGTCACACTGATTCCGGCGTTGTACTTGGTGAAAGTTTTGGAGGAAGTGTCGTATCCAGCTTCAGCACCAAATGAGATGACGGGTGTACCTAGAGTGGCTGTTATGTCGATCAATGGGTTCTGCTTCAAAGCTGCAGTAGCGGTAACTGCTGCGTGGTCGTGGAAGTATTGGACCTCGAGCTGTTAACAGATTTCATAAGTCGATGGAGTCAATCTCAAAAATCACTGAAAGGCATACAGAAAAAGGGTCGTTCTTTTTTTGTTAACCTTGCCAGAACTGTTGTCAGGGACTTTGAAGGAGACGATAGCTTTTGTAGATGGGAGGATCTCAGTGAATGTGACTGTTGTCAAAACCTGCCAAAGCAAAGCACACATTAGGTGAAACATGGATTACTAAGTAGTGTTTACTGGATGATTGATATAGTGAAAAGAGTTACAGTAGAATCAGTGTCGATTTTGACATCGAAGACAGCATTCTTGTACTTGTATTGAGTGGTAACATCAGCAGCATGCACTCCTCCTTTCTTGAGAGCAGTAGACGTAAGTGCCTAAAACAACAAAACACATAGATATATGAAAATAAGACTATCCACTGCTATATTAGTAACTAATACAGTCTCACACACAACAACTCGCTTATTTGAGCGAATCATACAAGTAGGATCCTCCAAGGATAACTTTTGTATCCAAAGTCAAAGAAGAAGGGCAAAATACAATGATGGAATAATAAACTCAGAACAATACTCGTTGGTAATCAATATACATCGAAATCTAAATCTGAGGATAGTGTTGATAAGAAACGTACCACGCCGGAGGCACTGTAAGTGGAGATACTGAATTTGTGATCGGAGGTGTAGTCTCTCGTCAACAGATCTAAACCACGACACGGAAACATCGAAATCATCACCCATACCAGAATGAAAAATCTAAGAACCCTAACCAGCACTACGAATCAAGGAACCAGGAGCAGCATATTCCATAAAATGCACACAAAACTTGCGCGATTTTCAACCGAGAAGAGCCATAGGAGGATGATGATGTTACCTTTGGCTTTCTTGCCGATATCTGAGAACAGTCCTGGGCCTTTGCTCATGGTTAATCGGAGATGTAGAGCGATCGTGCCAAGATTTGGAGGAGAAGCGCTGAAGATAACAGAAAAAAATACGTCTTGATTTTCTTTATGACGAAATAAATAGCGAATATTGTTTGTTACAATAATAACAGCCTGTGATATTCTTTAGTGACAGGTCACTCATAACCGCATAAGAATATGGGACCCAGTTATCAAAATCGCTTTCGAAATCGCACCCAAGGCCCAGGTTCGGAGCCTAATTTGCTTCGTGTTAATATATTAATTTTTGTTTACCTCCGAGCCTGGTGTCCATTGGGCTTATGTTATTAAGTTACGGCCCAAATAAAAGATAATCGGAACCCTATACTTAAACTATCTCACAGATGGCCTACATCGATATCAGTCGATACAAAGTAACAAACAATGGCGACGAACAAAATCATCCGTCTGATCGCACCAAGCCGATCCGCCTCCTCTAGATTCATGGAGCCTGTATCACGCTTTCTAAGCTCCGGTACTCCTCCGCCGCAGTCACCATCACCGTCTCCGAATGAGGATCAGGTTGTGAAGCCAGATCAGAAACTTCAAGAGAATCTGCAGATGCCCAAGGAAGAGGAAGATGATGAAGAAGGAGGAGGAGGAGGTGGAGAGTTTTTCAACAAAGATACGGGTGAGATCGGAGGGCCTAGAGGTCCTGAGCCGACTCGTTACGGCGATTGGGAACAACGTGGTCGATGCTCCGACTTCTGATTGAGACGTGATGATCCCAAGTAAATCTCGGTCCTTGTTCATCATTTTGATTCCACAGGAATTAAATTCACTTTCTATAAGTTGTTTATGTATTCGCAAATAATGGAAGAACACAGAAGAAAAATTAAGGAGAAGCTGGAACTATGATTTGTCTGGATTCCTTGTGTTGCTTATGTTGAATGTTTAGTTATTTGAATACATAAAGTGAATTTCCTTGTGTGCTTATGTTGTAAAATTTCGATTTTGGATCATTTCGAAAAAAAATGTAAATTAGGTTGGGTTAGATGAGATGTTCATTAGCTTGAGTTAGGAAGATGAGAAGAGTACTTCATTATGAGACCACGTACATGTTTGGAAGTGATTTCAAATTTAGGTATAGTGATGTTTCCAACACTTGGATTATGATGAGTACAGTATAGACCAACAACATGTAGAAACTAATCCTCCTCTCTAAAGCGAAAGTGTACTGTTTAAGATTTCGTAGCAAGATATTATATGTTTATTCGATAAAATAGATAGGAACATGTTACTAGTTACAACCAGACTAATTAAAGAGGTTGGACAACAATCAATTCAAGTGACCACCAAATAAAAAGATATCACAGGTCTAAGATGTCAATACATATTTACGACGCTATCTTCTGGACCACAGACTAAAACCCTTGGTTAACATTCATTTTGGAAGCCTCTTAGACTAAACTATTAGTTTCAGATTTCGAAAGTGTCTGGATTCAACTGTTACGATTACTTTTTCCCCACTTACTAATATGTATAAAATTGTTTATCTAGTGAAATCATATTTCCTTTTTTTTTTGAAACAAATGAAATCATATTTCATAAACATGAAACTTGTTGGTTCTCAACAATATTATAATAATTTCTCATTAGATCTTAATATTTGCCTAAGCGTCAGATGTTTAAAGGTAAATTTCTTTTTTGAACACAGTTTAAAGGTAAATTAAACAAAAAAAGCTTGTGGATAAAAATAAAAAGCAAGTCTAAATTTATCTGTAAACGAGAGAGGATGAGAATAGGGATAATAATCCAAAAATTGAACAGCTAATTATGAGCTGTGAAGCGCCAAACAAGAAAGAAAACAGAGGACAAACTGATCTGTTTTTGTACGGCTCTTAAATTTTAAATAAGAACTAAAAACATGCAGAGTCGTGTCTGAATTGATAAAGCGGTAATAAAACCACCAAGGAGAGGAAAAAAGAAAGGGCCCCGTTAAGGCGCGTGGATTCTCAGCCGTCCGTTTCGTAACCGTAGTTTCCACGCGCCCCTCGGTGATTTTTTTGCGCAGGTGTTGTTTGTTTGTTTGGCGGTGATGAACAAGAAAATATCTTTGTAATAATAATTGACGGAAAGAAAAAAAGTGAGCAACAAAAATAAATATCCAATTTATTTATTTTCTTCAAAAGATCTTTTGTCGTGTTCCCTTGTTTCGAGAGTGTGTTTGTGTTTATATAATGAGAAGAGATCTGTGATCTGTTTTGAAGCTTCTCTATAGAGTTTCTTCTCCTGCTGGTTAGAGGAAGGAGGAGACTTTTATATATATTCTCATAATTGAGTTAATTTTGATTGAACTTGCTCTAACGGTTCGGTCAGAATCAAGATTCTAGCTTAGCTCGTTTGAAGGAGGTATGTTCTTGTTTCTTAACATTTTCTCTATTCATCTGTTTTGAATTATCTAGTGTTTGATCTCGACCATTGTTTGTTTTTCTGTATTGCGTGAGGAAAAAACGATTATGGTTAAACTGTTTCATGGAATCTTGAAAAAAGTTTCAAAGATATGTTATGATTCTTGATCGTAAATTAAGGTTTTAAAAACATTTGTGAAATGATAATGGATTATTCATAGAATTTTTATTGTGTGAAGTAAAAGCAAAGATCTCTGTATTTAACTTATAATCAAAAGTTTCAATTGGTTTGGCTTCAGGGAGGGAAAAGATAAAAAGGAGAAATGGTGATGGCTTGTGTTGATCTTCAAAAAGCTGCTGATTCTTCTTCTGTACCGATCCCTCCACCTCTTCCTTCAAAATCTGATGGTCACCAAAAAAGATACCGTAACGATGTAGCTCCAGAGCACACCTGCGTTCCCACAGCCACAAAAGATATGTGGGATCGTCTTTTCAATGACGGATACAAAGCTAATGTTGTCATCTACACTGATAATGGCGGCATCGTCTATGCTCATGCCAATATCATTGTAATGCTCTCTCCTTTGAAATCTTATATTGATCCTTGTATTGTTTGGATCTCTAGGTTAGACTTTAAGTCTTTTTTTTTGTTGGTTTTTAATTTAACAGGGGACTGCTTCAAGTGTGATCAAAGGCATGTTGAAGCAAGCCAAAAAACATGGAAAGTGGTATACAATCTCGATCCGTGGCGTCCCTCATGAAGCTGTCCGAGTTTTCATTCGTTTCCTCTACTCTTCTTGGTACACTTCTCTATAATATTTACCTCTTCTTTTAACATTCTCTTAGTTTTTATTAAACCTGACTTTCTTTCTGTTTTTGTAGCTATAAGAAAGAAGAGATGAATGAGTACATCATGCACTTGCTGCTTCTGTCTCACGCGTACGTGGTTCCTCAGCTGAAACGGGTCTGCGAATGGCATCTAGAACATGGTTTGCTCACCACTGAGAACGTAATCGACGTCTTCCAGCTTGCCCTGCTATGTGATTTCCCTCGGCTCAGCGTTATATCTCACCGTACGATCATGAAACACTTCAAGGAGCTTTACGCGACAGAAGCATGGACAGCTATGAAGAAAAGCCATCCCTTTCTCGAGAAAGAACTTAGAGACTCTGTCTTCATCGAAGAAAACGTAAGTAATTAATTACATTTTTCAACTCTGGCTCGTTACCATTTTTTTTCTAAAACGTTGTTAAACATATGTGCAGGCTCGGAAAGAGAGGATCAGAAAACGCAATGAAGAGAGGATATACTCGCAGCTATACGAAGCGATGGAGGCTCTTGTTCATATATGCCGAGACGGGTGCAAAACAATAGGACCGCACGATAAAGATTTAAAACCGAACCACGCCACGTGTCACTACGAAGCTTGCAAAGGGTTGGAATCGCTGATCAGGCATTTCGCTGGATGCAAGCTTAGGGTTCCGGGAGGTTGCGTGCATTGCAAGAGAATGTGGCAACTCCTTGAGTTGCATTCACGTGTTTGCGCTGATTCTGATCAGTGTCGAGTCCCGCTGTGCGGAAACTTTAAGGAGAAGATGGAGAAACAGAGCAAGAAGGATGAGGTTAGATGGAAACTTCTGGTGAAGAATGTGTTAGGTTCTAAGAAAATCGGAGCCTCTCCTTTCTTTCTACCCGTGACCAGATCTTCCTCCACCATGTCTTAATCGTTTTCTTCAGTCCCAAGAATGGCGAGTTTTAAGCGTTTCTTGTGATCTTCTCCCTGAAAAAAAAGTGTAACATAATAAAATGAAATGAAAGAAAGATACACATTTGGTGGTCAAAATCTAAGTTGGTTGGTTATGAATGTTAGATCCGGTTTATTTATATAGAGCTTGATTACTCGTTTCGGTTTAGTGGTTTTGTTGTTTTTAACTCAGTGTCTTGTTGAGAAAGAAACGACAAAAAAAAAAGAGCAGGAATCTACCAAAGTTAAATACGACGCTACTTTGTTTTGTTATTTTTAATACCTCCAAAAATGGGAAACTGCAACGAAAAGATCGTGGTGGGAGAAAAAAGTGACGCAGAAGAGGACAAATGCAGTAAGAAAGAGAGAGACGTGTGGTACAAGCTGTACAGAAGAATCGGTCTCATTCACATCACATGTTCGTATTTCATTAAATAATATTGGAAACATCCATCGTCACAAATTCAAATCCGTGCACTCATATTACAACCATACATTTGTACGTTTCCTTTACAAATCTCCTTTTATTATGTACTTTCGTATTGGATTCTGATTCCTTTAGAACAAGAAAACAAGAAGAAAAAAAAAGATGTAAACACGATTCCAACCTATCTCGTAATTCTTACTTATGTGGTCATACGACTACTAACTTTTTGAATTGGATAAAGATTATAACGTCCAAAATAAACAAAATCTCCACTAATAACCTCAAGATATTAGGATATATTTATATATATCTATCTATATTTCAACTGCCGACGAAAAAAGAAAAATTAACAAAGAAACTTATTTGTTAACGAAAATTTGATCATTGTAGTGTTTGTTCCTTCATGAACCGGCCCATATTCTCCGAGTTAACTAACTCAATATCTCCTCCGGTTTGAGAAACACCAACTTAATCCCTTGTCTCCGGTGTAAGAAACTGTACAGCTTTTTGTTTTGTGTGTTTCATCACGTAGAAGAGTTGCTGCTGTGTTCATTATCTGAGCTTGTATCTTCTTGTCTTGATTTATACCTGTGAAGAACCGGTAACGAAGCTGTAGCTGAAATCCTGAACGATCTAGCTGAAGCCGAACCCATCGCTGACGACATTTCCTGCATCGTCTTAACTTCTTTACAAACGTTATCAAGAACTCCCAGAAAATCTCTCACGACCATGAAGATTCTCAAAGGATGTGCTTCTTCTTTTGCAGCGTCTCCGTGGAAATACTCCGTTACTTCTTTAACCATTGACAGAGCTTTTCTTTCGCCTCCTTTGATCTTTCGAATCTCTTCTTCGGCCTCTTTGAGAAACGTTTTCATCGAATCAAAGAACTTCCCTGGAGTTGTTGTTGTTGTCTCTGTCTTGACAAAAGCTCGGAGTTTCTCAAGACCCGTCTCGAGCTTTGTCACGTACCCACTCAGTACGTCGGAATCCATTCCGGCTGATTTTTTTACGTTTGCCAGATCTCTACTCAGTCCAGCCACGACTTGTAATCCTTGCTTTCTGAAACCGTCTTTGTTTTCATGGAGGATGGTTTCATCTATTGTTGTTGTGGTTGCCTCGGATTTTGTGATTTCTTGGACGACAAAGTGAAGCAATGTGGTTTTGCCGTCAACTCCTTTTATGTCCACGAGTTTTAAAAGAGTATCGAGTTTGAAGGCTTTGGCTTCTCCACGATTTGTGCCAACGTTCATTCTGTTTCCTGTCATTAGAACAGCTTCGAGGAGCTTAAGGAATAGCCTGCTTGCTTTTAATTCTAAGCTTGCTTCCTACAAAAGCAAACAAGGGGTTGAGACTATCAAGACAAATTCATTTGAGAGATTGAATCATTTAGCGAGTGACTAACTAACCTCTAGTGTCTGGAAAGAGTTCCTTAGATACTTGACTTCTGCATCAAAATTGGCTCTATACAACATTGCTTCAACTCGTTTGAATGCAAAAGGGATATCGAGAATGGTTTTAAGGAATCTTTCAGCTGTTCCTAGTTTTGAGACATCGCCAGAGTACTCTCGGAGTTTTATCTCTTCTTCCTTTGTTGGAGCCATCTTCACCAAAGTCTCTAGAAGTTCTGCACCTAAGCTCTCGGGATTACCTGTTACCGTGCCACAAGTTTAATTAGATTGAAATAATAGGAACGAAAATTTAAAAGCATCTTAGATAACAATTCATAAGGAAATCAATTTATGTTTTTCAGAATCTTAATAAGTTTCAAGTATATAGCTCTACATCATGCTTGCTACCCCTGTAAATTAAAGGATTAGTTTTTTTTTTGAGAAGTTGCGCAATCATGTAAGAAGCAATATAAAGCAGATAAAATCATTTCCTATGTCATTGTTCTTTGAAATGATTGTAGCTTGTGGCCAAAGCCTCTTTAGTATTATTATTTATCCTTTTACCACCAATACCTCTTATGAGCATCTCTATTACTATTCCTACTAACAGAAAGATTTCCATTAACCCATCACCGCATCAATACTCAAAACGCTATGTGTCTAATAGAGGAACCTATAAAACTTATAACGATCAAGGCAAAGGCCAATTGGTACTTGGTGCAAATGGAACTTTACCCTAAGTAACGAATTAAAATGGAGACAAAAACTTACCATCTAAAAGAGCTTCTGACACTTCCTCACGAGTTACATTCAGTGCTCTTAAGAGGATTGCAATGTTCTGCGATTTCTTTGGATCAAGTACTCTGTTCTCATTCTCGGCTGGAGGCATCACTGACCTTCTCACAGGTTCCTTTGGAGCTGAACTTGCTGAACTGCAACCAAACAGATGCTCCATCCGATCTTCGTTCACTCTGTTTAATAATACCACAAAGATTCAAAATAGTTATTGAAAAGGCAAATTCAAACGTATGTTTAACAAAGACAATAAATACGCACTGGAATGAGCTTGATTTGAGCTGGTCCCAAACTGTGGCACGATCAGAGCTCGCGCGTACTTTGTCCCAGTGGAGTGGCTTCAACTTTGGCTTGCTTGGATCCGTGTCCCCGTCAGCTGATACACTTTTGGCCTCTTCAACAGCTTTCGATTGAGGACTTGGAGTCTTGAATGCTAGTTTTCTTGATTGATCGTCTGGCTTCGTTGCTTCTGGATTGCTGAGTTTTCGAGGTATCTGGAAATCTCTTGGCCGTATCTGAGGAGGAGGAGGAGGTGGAGGTGGAGGTGGCGTATGGAGTGGAGGAGGAGGAGACCTCCGTGGTGACACTCGTGTGCTGAGAGGTGACTTATCCTGCGTAATCGCCTGAAACGCCGCTCTATTCGGCGGAGGAGGAGGCTGAGAGAACTTAGGCTTGTTCTGTGGATAAGGATCAGTTTCCAAGCCCCTTAGTGGTGGAGATTGTATTGGCGGCGGTTTCTGCTTTATCGACGGAATGATAACGTGCTTCATCTCCGGCGACCTAGATCCAAACTTCGACTTCGGAGAAGTCCTCTTCGAGTGAGGAATCGATCCTGAGGAATGGCCGTTGCTGTTGGCTGACCGAGGAAACGCCGTGTAGTAACCGTCGTCGCTGCTGATAGCAGATCCATGCGGCGTGTAAAACGCGGTGCCGCGGCATTCTTCGTCGGAAGACGACGTAGAAGGAGACAAGGCGGAGGGAGAGTTTTCAGACGGTTGCGGCGGTTTAGCTAACGGTGGAAGCGGTTGAAGCTCAGGACTCGGCCGGTATCGATCTGATCTCGTAACCGAATTTAATTTCCGGTACGGAGAAGTATTAACCGGTCCAATAGATTCACTTGCCGGTTCGCGGCTCGGTTCAACGGTTCCCATATAGAGAAACGTGGAAGACGTCGGTGGAAGCGGATCTTCCTGGAATCTTCGAGAACCGCCATCGCCTCCTCTGCTAACGAGTTTCTGAGTGTCGCTGGCGTGTTTGACTTTGTGGCGATACAAGAAGAAAGCTAGAGCTGAGAGCATACCGAGCGTGACGACTCCAACGGATATGACGATCGCAAATTTCTTCCCAGGCTTCGCCTGCTGAGTAGTAGCCGTCGGAATCGGTAATCCGCCATTGGCGTCGGAGGAAGCAGGAGGCGGCGGAGAAGGAGGAGGGAGCTGAGACTGGTCAGGCGTGGAAGGATTCTCTGGGAAAAATGGCTGATCGGGAGCGTCGGGAGGAGGCGGCGTGGACTGGAAAACTGGAGGAGGAGGAGGAGGAGAAGCATCCGGGAAGAGCGGCTGATGGAGAATTCGTCGATGAATCTCGTTAACTTCACCAACGGAGAAAGAGGATACAGAGAAGGAGGAGAAGAGAAGCAAGAAGAAGAAGAATCTCGAATGAAGAAAACTCATGGTGATTTTTGATTAACTGTTTTACAATCCTTCTCTCTCTCTAAGTTCATCTTCTTCCTTCTTCCTGCCTTTTTTTGGAGGCTTGTTGTATCTTCAATGAGAAAAGCTTAGTGGAACAAAAAGAAAATAAAAAAGGGAAAGTAAAGAGCAGAGGAGAGGAAGCGAAAGTTCGTTTCGTTTCAAGATCTGAGATTTAAGCTGCTGAGTCAGCATTCCGGGATCGTTTAATCTACTTTTACCTCGTTTAATTTTCCGTTAATTAGTTGTTAATTATCCGTAATAAAAAAAACTGGTCGCATTATTTGTGCGCGGCAAACATGGTAAAAACAAATAAATAATTCGATTAAATTACTAGTCAATTTGGAGGTAAAAGACGTTAAATGAAGAATAGACAGCCACACATTTCACATCCAGCGTCGGGGACATTGACTACTAATCATAATAAAATTCAACCTTGTAATTAAACTGTGAATGGACTTTCATTGTTATGGTGTGCGTTACATTAGATTTCATTTTTGCAATACGACCCAGCATATTATATTTGGAAGTCCGTGCCACGTGAGATTCAACAACCAGTGAAAGACGAAAACGTCCTTATATATCAGTATTAATTTAACAGAGAATGTGACTGTCCTTCTCCGTCCCACGTAGAAATTTCCGATTCTGCTTCGTTGATACCAAGACGGAGGAAAAAGACACGTACATACCATTCCACCATCAGCTTTTCGGTTTTATTGTATCTTATTAACTAATTAATAATATTAAATCTACAATTACAATTACAAAGAATTAAAACTTACGTTCTAAATCAAATAACAATAACTAAAAGCCAATCCAATGTGGTCCAGTCCATCGTAGATGACACTATGGGCCAACATTTGCAATTTGTGCTTGGGAATTTAAAACGGAGTTTCGAGAAATAAAACAAGATTTACTTTAACTCTGCCTACAACTAATTTCAGAGACAAAGGACATGTTTTTCTTTACGTGAAATGGTTGATACGTATAAGTCAGGTTTATGATGAGTGAGTCTATATTAAAAACAAAAAAAGATGTGTTATGAAAAGGGAGAAAAAGAAGACCCATACAATGTAATCTTGGAATAAAGTGACACAACGGGCTCAACGTTACATCTCTATCTTTTTTTATCTTTATCTTTTTTTGCTTTATTCTTTCAATTTTCTTTTCTTTCGTCTTTTTGGGGTAAAAGAAAATAAATGGTTTATAGATCCACCGACTCCTAGACTATTGTTTATATTTATTAATGGCAATTGACAAGTGTAGAACCAAGGGAAGGGTCAAGCACACGCTCTCTAGCGTTTTGCTTTCTCCATTCTCTTTTTCATTTTTAGCACATCTTTCTCAGTATCTTTCATCTTTATACCTTTTTCATTCTCATTTGCTGGGGATGCCAATCTCTTTTACTCTAGTAGTTTACAAGCGCACGTTAGTAACAATACATACGAGATGCTCAGTCTTAATTATAGTATTGTCTAAAGAGGGATTGTATAAATTGTATTCTTACCTCTTTTGAGCATACTTCTAACTCTTGGCTGCCTTGTGTGAGAATCGGTTTAATACATTGTCAATAAGTAGAACTAATATTCCTCTTGGCCAAAAAGGAAAAAAAAAACAAATTCCAGAGACAAAAGAAAGGCTTTCTTCTGTCCCACGTAACATAAACTCTACCAAACACTTAAGGCTTAAGATAAATAATTCCTCAACACATCTGTAATCATTTTTCTATCATTACTAGAGTTTTTAACCGCGTTACGCGCGGTTTACAGCTTTAAATATTTTTATTTTAATGTTTAACTACAATGCGACTACTTTTGTTTGGATCTGTTTCTTTAAAAAAAAGTTAATAATATTATATTATTGGTCATTTTCAATTTAATTTTGTTTCATTTTTTTGTTTGGGTGATTTTTGTATATCAGTAATACTTTAACTATGATTGTCTCCCTAAACTTAAAAGAAATATTGGTTTAGGGCATCAACATTATTTCAAAAAACACAATAATTATATTAGTAAAAACATATGTATATGTATATTATATATATAAATATATTAGTTAAGAAAATATGTATATATAACACTTAATAAAAACATATGTATGTATATATTAGTTAAGATTAGTAATATTAATTAAACATATTGATGGTAGTACTTATTTGTAGGCATAACAGACATAAAATAATATTGAAGTTATATATATGTGGACTTGAGTTTAAAACCTTATAATAATATCAGTAGGCTAAATATGAGCCACATTCTTTAATCCATTATTAGTTCACTATATTAAAGTTAAATTTCTTTGCAAAGCTAATTCATGTAATTTTACAAAAAATTAGGGTAACAAAAACAACCTCATGACTTACCATCTTCATCTTCAGCTCACGTCTTCTTTTCACACACAAACCTGCAGTTCTGATTTTTGAAGCTTAAGATTTCATACTGACAAAGTAGCTTTATCTCACTTTCTCTTACAATTCTAAGTAAGGTAAAACTATCTTTTGTTATCTACTTTCATCTATTTTGTCAAACTGTGAAGAATAATCAGAACTCTATATGATCAGATGGAACGATGTCATCGAACATAAGACATCAAGGGGAGCATATTTAGTGTTTTTCAGGTGACTGATTTTATAGGACATTTAAAAAAAAAAAGGTATCTTTTTTTTTGTCTACGTATGATTTTTGTGCTCGCACGCCTCTGAGTCTATGTAACAAAAAGTATATATTGCATGACTAACATTAGAACTTTGACTGTGTTTGTTCTCGTTGCATGTCTGTGCTGTTGAGCTGGTATTTTCATATATTGCTAAAGTTTGAGATAGTTAAAAGTGGAGATGTGTTTATGTTGGAAACCAAAATAAGCTAATAGTTTGTCATTGATCCCTCTTTCTTTTTAATGTTACATAAGGCAGAAAAGTAGTAAAACAATATCCAAAAGGTTTTGAGTATTAACAAAGTTCAATAATATATGGAAAAATTGAGTAGAATACAAAATTTTTAATATCATTTTTCATATTTATTTTAACCACATTTACTTTTAATTTAGGAGAGAAAATCAGTATATAAAGCAGGAGGGTAAGGGTAAACGGAATCGAAATCATAAAGAAAGAATTGATGGATGAAGAGGTAGTGGAGTATTGATTGTGGAGTTCTGGATCGGGAAAACAGAAACGATGGTGAAGAAAGGTGGAAGACGAAGAGCAAGAAGCGTCGCGCCTCGTATTATCCGTCGTGCCTTGTTTTTTTTTTTATTATTCGAACTGGGTAACACAGCCCAACACGATCCGGAGAAGTCCATTAAACACAGCAGAGCCCGTAGAAAAAAAGAGATCTGCTACCCAGTTCTTTTGCCAGCGTGGATTAATGAAATGTTCTTATTGGCCAAATATAATTGATGATGTGGACATGCTAGAATCCCTTTATATTTGGCTTTTAGTATAGGATAGATTGTCACTCTTTGATATTGTTTTTATACAGCATATGTTATATAGTATTTTTTTTTCTACAGCGTATGTTTTAGTACATTCTTAAATTATTGAACTAATAAAAAGAGTTTCATGATTTCAATTATAAACTTTTAGTTTCAAGTTAATATAATGTTGCATTTTGTTGCCAAGGTTTCATCAACGACTATACACCTAAATCGAGTTTATATATTTTATTTTTAAATTACTTGATGTAGTTAAGAGAGAATAACGTTGTATAAAACCATTAGAAGCATGTAATGAACTAATGATACCGACAGACCCGAGAAGATAGTGGGTCGAATGGGTCAATGCTTGGATTTTAAAGTCGGTCGTTTTCTTATTTGTTAGCTTTCTTTAATTATCTGGTTAAATATTAATTATTGGGGGTAATCATGATAAAGCTACCAGACAAAGCCCTTCATAGTGTTGTTGTCATAATGATTGTGACGGTATCATGCAAAACGTTCAAAGCAATTTTAGAATCCTGAATCCCACACCACTTCACTCAATAATACAAGCCTCACCACAGCCTTTCTAATAAAATAAGTCCAAATGGAATCAGATTGGGAATATTAAGTTATTGTTTAGAAGAAAAAGCTTTCCTCTTTAAAAGAAACAAAAATGACTAAATATTGGATAAAGTGAATCACCAATGGTTGAGTTAGCCCAATGTATAGGGCTGTATTTAAGGGCCAAAATAAAGCCCATTTTTGCCTGAGTCCAATAAAAATTTAATCCACTTTTCTTTCTAAATGGGCTTTGCTTTTCGTGAGAAGTAAAAAATAAAAACTAAATAACTATCAGAGCCAGGTTTCGATCCTGGGACCTGTGGGTTATGGGCCCACCACGCTTCCGCTGCGCCACTCTGATATTTGTTGATGCTATTGTATTTGTTTCTATACTTATAACTCAAACCTTTTGCCTAGTTTGGTTGGTTGTTGTTTCATGTAGGTCTCTATTACAAACTGATCACTAATGAAATTTCTATTTTGTATTTGTTAACTTTTTCGAATATTCATAAGACTGTTTCTACGTGTAGGCATTAAATCGCGTATAAAATTTCCCAATATCTTAAGCTAAACGACAGCTTTTAGGTTCGTTGAAGTGTTTTGGCAATTGAATTGACTAAGTAGACAAAAAGTCTTATGAGAACAACGACGACCGACTTCATAATGTAACAACACGAAGACTAAGACCCAGTACTCTACTTTCTTTTTATCCTCGTCAACGAAACCCAATTGTTATATTTAAAACATTATTTAAATTTCATTTCCTTTTGTTTCTTTGTTTTTATAACACATCGTTGTATTGGTTTTAAGTTGGTGATTACTGACTAGTGGGCAAGTTTCACACATACACACACATAATTAGGAATAACTATAAAAATCGTAATATACATATGCACGCAACACTTGAGAAAACCGAGTGCGTCATTTTCATTTGTGAAAAAGACAAAAACTATAAAAAAATACTTTAAGAAAGTTGTTTTTCTTTCTAAATAACCAAATAAAGTTTCGGATCGATCAAACAGAGATAATGCGTGAGACGGTGTTGCATCGACCTGTCACCGTCATGTATAGCCTGAGGCTTAAGTCTCGTAACGACTTTAACTATCCGCCGGAAATTTTCACCATTCCTATTATGCCACGTGAGCCACCAGACATAATTTTAGCCTTCTTTAGCCAATGTAAGAACGCCAGATAAGCAATGGCACAATGCCACCACATATCACTAAACAGAGTGGCAAAAGCCTCATCTTTTTCAATTATAAACTTTTAAATACAACTCCTAAGATATGGCACTCCGTTTAAAGAACAACTGTCTTCCTGATTAAAATTTTAATTATAGTTTTGACATTCCTAATCCTTATGTTTGGGTGGCTACCGCGAAAAGTGTAAGAACCAACATGAAAGTCGTTATATTTATTTTAAAAAAACTTTGAATATTTCCCAACCAATTGGTTAAAACTTGGTCTTCTACGTAATGAGAAACTAAGAGCACCATTAACCCACAAACTCATTAGGGTCTCTTAATGAATATTTTAGTAATTAATTGTAACTAAGAACTCTACTTAAGAGACACACTGATTTTTAGCTCCATTGCTAGTTTCTTATTTAGAGGTTCTTAAAAAAAATTGAGTTTTCTTGTAAACTTAGAGTTCTCTTGTAAAACCAAAAACATGAGAATGTCAATCAAGCAATGTGATCTATCTTATCTACAGAACAAATGGGGTAGTAAACCAAGCTGGAAACTTCCTCTTACTATATGTTTAGCCACTTGTAGCTTCTCAGCCATAAGTAAGTAAACCTTGTATATATATGTTTACATTTTACTTTAGCAGGGACGCTTCCAAACATATCATATGCGTCTAAAACAATCATATACCTGAACTATTTCTTAGATATATGGGTTTGAACTGTTACCTTTAATGGTGAAGCACCTGCACACAATTCATAAAAGATATGGTAGGATCTCTCGCTATTGGAGAGCTGAACTACTCTTGACTGATCCAAAGAAGATGTATGCATAGAGTATAGTTGAGATGATATTTTGCGAAAATGCAAGTGGACAATATTTTTTTTTTAAAAAAAATGGGAATCATAGAAAGTAATTATAACAAACCATAGAATTGTTAAAAGTTTCTAGCTTTGAGTCTATATATAATTAGCTTGGTATATAAACTCGAAAGTGTATACGTAGGCATGTATATTATTTTTTTGAAACAACGTAGGCATATGTTATAGCTGAATAGTAGTCTTTTGCAAGATATTTTACTATCATTCTTTGAAATTTCTCAAGTTTAGCAATTTCTAAGCTACAAACAATGCATTGACTTGGTAAATGAAAATGATGCTAATATTCCAAAATTAATGACAACATAATACATAAAATAAAGGAGTTTAAGAGCACTCTCATTGAAGGTTTATAAGGGGGGTTCACACAAAAATCAAGAAAACAAAATAATAAAATAATTCAATCACATGAACCTCTCTCTCCTAAAGCTCTCTAGGTTGAATCCTTCTCTCCTAAAGTTCATCACTGTAGCACGGGCCCCACGTGTCGTGGCGGCCCACGATTGATCTAGTTTTTAAAAAAAAAAAAAAAAAATCAAAAACAAAATGAAAAAAAATTAATAATAAAAAATTGAAAAGATGAACCCCAAGAGGGGGTTCATTGATGCAGATGCTCTAATGGATTGAAGAAAGCAAGAGCAGCACCACTTGATCACTCATAGCCCACGTTCCCACTCTCAATCCCAATTCTAAAGATCCCTTGGGGAAATATATTAGTATAAATCAAACCAACTCCCAAAACACACAACACAACACAACACAAACACAAGACGTGCTCACAATACATCACACACTTCACTCTTTCCTCTCTTCTTAAATACCTCAAGATCACATCTGAAAATTAGAAGAAGAAAAACATTTATAAATGGCTCTTGAGACTCTCAATTCCCCGACTTCAGCCACCGCCACCGCCACCGCCCGGCCTCTTCTCCGGTATCGTGAAGAAATGGAGCCGGATAATCTCGAGCAATGGGCTAAAAGAAAACGCACCAAGCGACAACGTCTTGATCAGAACCATCACAATCAAGAAACCACTCCTTCCGAAGAAGAGTATCTCGCTCTTTGTCTCCTCATGCTCGCTCGTGGAACCGCCGTACAACCTCCTCTTACTCCGCCTCCGCCGTCACGTCGGTTGTCTTCCGATCACCGTGATTTCAAGTGTACGGTCTGTGGAAAATCGTTTAACTCTTACCAAGCCTTGGGTGGACACAAGACGAGTCACCGAAAACCGCCAGCGAATAACGCTAACGTTCCAAGCGGCCAAGAGCCATCTAATAACAAGAGTCACAGTAACGGTGGTTCCGTTATTTTTAACGGTAACGGTACTGTTAGTAACGGTGTTAATCAGAGCGGAAAGATTCACACTTGTTCAATCTGTTTCAAGTCGTTTTCGTCTGGTCAAGCATTAGGTGGACACAAACGGTGTCACTATGACGGTGGTAATAACGGAAACGGTAACGGCAGCGTGGAAGTCATGGGTGGCAGTGACGTCAGCGACGTGGATGACGAAAGATCGTCGGAACAAAGCGCGATCGGCGGCCACCGTGGATTTGACTTAAACTTACCGGCTGATCAAGTCTCGGTGGTTATTTCTTAACGTTGACTCCGTGAATATTCAAAGTCAACTTTCAAGCGGAGAATGGGGTCAGTGGCCGTGAAGCTTAACAGTCGTTTCTTGCCAGTTGCTTCAGCTTGACTGAGTCTGTAATGAAAATGATTGGAGTGGACTTGCGCAACTATAGTTGCATTATTATTATATTTTTTAAAAGAAATGTTTATTTGTTGTTGGATTTGTTTATATATAGAGGAAACAATTGGGATATTGAGTTATTTTTATAAAAGAAACTAATAATAACAATAATACAGAGATGGCTGATTGGATCCTACACGTTATTACATAGTGGAACGTTCTGTAATGCTGAAATACTTATTTATTCTTTGCTAAATTATTTTTGCGTTAGGAGAAATTGAGAAAATATGCCATAATGAGAATTATTATGTCTCTTTTATACTTTTGCAGTAATTGGTGGACATAATTACTTTCATAATAACGAAAATCATTATTAAAATTATACTATAAAATCAAAAATATGAACAAAATCAATACATTCATGAAAATATTTTACATGTTTTGATATAAAAAATTCAATTCCAAAATCAATTTGGATATATTGATCTAGATTTGTTATAATCTATATTATATCCTTTTACAAAGATAATTTAGACGTTCTAATTTAACCAAATTGCTTTGTTATTTATATACAACTAGTGTTTGGGTCCGTACTACGTACGGGTAAAGATTTCTTTAATTTTAACATGTATTAACAGTAAAGTCTACAGTTTTTGGTTAAAAATGTACTAAGATCTCATAGATTGTCTCATGGTAGACATTCTTGGGTTTGGGAAAAGAAAATGATTAATTTATTATCTTAATAAAATAGTATGAATTGAAGAAAATAAATAATTCCGGATCATGCTAATACTCAATGCATTGCAATGTTTGTAAACAACAAAAAAAAAAATGTTTGTAAACAACAAATATATATATATATATATATATATACCTGAGTCCTAATAGAATTGTAAAAACATTCTCTCCATCCTGTATGGACTGGAAAAGTCATTAGTAATATTCTTTTCGAATTCATTATTACATTTGTAAGAATAAATCATTTAATTGGTTGTAAGGTTTGTGTAGCTTTGTTTTTCTTATTTATCTTTTGAGCTCTTGTATGTTATTTATACAACAATTTAGAACATTGAAAACCTGTAAATCGAGATTTTTTTAAAGCAGAGACGCAAATACAATTTTATTTAAAATAAATAATAATAACAGTAATATAATTTGATTGAAGTACATGAAATTGCAGAAGCTCTCTAAATCATGTAACTCCAGAAATTCACTCAAAACTCAAAATTTTGTTTTCTAGTTTGGGCTGCAAATATATCGCAAAATTCTCTACTTATACATAATTTTTAAACATGTTGATTTGGTAAATAAACCAATAAACATATACTTGTTATTCAAATGGCATTTCAACATAAAAAGTAGCATTTGAACAGAAATCACAAAAGAATGATATCGTAGGTGTTATCATCGTAACTTCTATGTTATTTTATTTCTTTTCAAAACAAATATTAATCCAGTGGAAACCATGCAGAATATGATACTTCTTGATAATAAAAAGGTTAATTAAGGAGTTCGATATGTTTACCTGTAATTCCATTTCTGTTTGATTGAGTGAATTTTTTTTGTCTTTCCACATCTTTTAAAACCTGCATTAGCATTAATTAGTAATGGGGTACAATATTTTCATGCATGGAAAAGGCTACTACACAGAATATATATTTTTGAAGAGGAACGAAATAGAAAGTTGAAAACTTCAATATATTCATTTTTCTCCCTCAGTCTCAGACTTACGGATTTGAAAAAAAAGGTATAAATATTTTTTGAAGAAGACTTTGAATGTGAGCGAATGAGACTTAGTATTAAAATAAATGTTATACCTTGATCATTTGGTGTTGGGAATCTTCTTTCCAGAATCACCATTTCTCCCCGACCAACCCAAACTTCCATGTCAATAAAATAGATGTCTGTGAATAAACTTGTAAGGTCTTCTTCGAATCTCCTCTTGCTGCAGCACTGTAGTCTGAAACTCCAAATCATCCTCCCTCGATGAAATTTTTCCATGATTCTTGTCTCGCCACGTCTCGTTTCTTGTTCCTCAATCCTTTCAGAAAGCCCCACGATTCCTCATAGCTTTCTTCACGAACTCCAATTTTGCCATCACCGTCGCCTCTTTCTGGCTAGAGGAAGAGATTTGAGAGAAGCAGTTTATGATCGTGAGTTAAATCTTGAAAAAGATTAACTGTTTTAAGGACTGGGAGATCATGGTGTAGTGTGAGAAATTTTAGGGATTTTATTTTTCATGCAAGATTAATAAATAAAAGTCAACAAAAATTATTTTGTTCAAAAATATTTTCATTTTCGTTTCTTATTTAAATTTTTATAATAGGATCCATGTGTCAAAATCTGATTGGTAGAGTGACTTGTGCTTTAGTATATAAGAGATATATGTTTAGTAGTAGGAAAATTGTCCACAAAAAAAAAAGTTTAGTAGTAGGAAAATCTAGAAAACGTTTACCTTTTATTTTATCCTTTATTCTATCATATATTGCAGATAAAACTTCTAATTCATAGTCTAGAGAATTTAAAACCCTATGAAATGGGTCCATTTTCATGCTTACAAACTTTGGATTGAATTTTTAGTAAAGATGCATTTTGTTTTCTTTCTTATAGACGGATGCTAAAGCCCAAACTAAATATTTGTTAATCTTTTACCAACCGCTTGTGTTACACAACGATCACAGTGTGTTACACACGAGTTCGAGAGAAAGAATAAGATAGACGTTTCAGGCTTATAAACTTTTCTGAAAATACTTTTGTATTATTGAGATTCGGTGATAAGTTTACAACAGATGATTGATCTTTATATAGAGATCGAATCAATACAAGTATAAGAGACACAACTCTTTATACTAAAGGACACAACTTGAAAAGTTACAACTCTTTGTGTAATAACATAAATAACTAACTTATGTAAATGTATCAAGGAGAGATTAGATTATATAGTTTAACACTCCTCCTTAATCATATCTCGACTTGACTCCAAGCTGCTTCCTTAGATCTTCAAATCTTGAACCACCCAATGTCTTTGTGAGAATGTCTGCGAGTTGATCATCCCCTTTGCAATACTTCAGTTCAATGATTCCCTTTTGCTCAGCTTCCCTCACGAAATGGTACTTGATCTCTATGTGCTTCGTCCTTCTGTGTTGCACCGGATTCTTCCCAATTGCTATTGCTGATTTGTTGTCACATAAGATCGGAATGCCTCCTTCAAACTTCTGACCAAAGTCTTCAAATAGTCTTTGTAACCACACTGCTTGATTTGCTGCTGCACACACGGCTATGTACTCTGCCTCAGCCGTTGATTGCGCCACTGTTTGTTGCTTGCTTGACTGCCAACAAAACATGGCTGATCCAAGAGTAAACACATAACCTGAAGTGCTTTTCTTGTCTTCCTTAGAACCACCCCAATCGCTGTCCGTGTAGCCTAGAAGTCTTGGTTCTTTCACGCTTGTGAAGTACACTCCAAAGTTTGATGTTCCTTTGACATATCTTAACACCCTCTTGGCTTCTTGGTAGTGCTTCATGCGAGGTGATGACATGTATCTTGAGAGATAGGCGCTTGCATACATCACATCAGGTCTTGATGCACACAAGTACAAAAGCCCTCCAATGATGCTTCTATACTTAGTCGGATCTCCATACTCCTTGTCATCCTCAACTCCTTTTCCTTGTGGTGTAAGTGGGTTGCTTACACTCTTGCTGTCTCGCATCCCAAACTTGTCTACAAGTTTGTTTGCATATTTTTCTTGTGAAAGAAATATGCCTCCATTGTCTTGAATTACTTCCATTCCAAGAAAGTAGTTCAACAATCCAAGATCCACCATCTCGAATTCTTTCTTCATGTTCTCTTGAATGTGTTGATGCTCTGAATGTTGCTTCCTGTGATGATTATATCATCCACATATAGACTCACGATCAACACATCTCCTCCTTGCTTCTTGATGTATAAGGCCGCATCATTCATACTCCTCTCAAAACCGTTTTGAAGAAAGTATGAATCTATCCTTCCATACCATGCCCTTGGGGCTTGCTTTAAACCATATAAAGCTTTGTGTAGCCTTAACACCTTGTGTTCCTTCCCGTGTGTCACATACCCAGGCGGTTGTGTGACATACACTTCTTCCTTGAGGTCGCCATTGAGAAAGGCTGACTTCACATCCATCTGATACAATTGCCACTTCATCTGAGCCGCATAGGCAAGTATGGCTCGTATTGTATCATGTCTTGAGACAGGAGCAAACGTCTCAAGGTAGTCAACACCATACTCTTGAGAGAACCCTCTTGCAACTAGCCGCGCCTTGTGCTTGATGTGATTGCCGTTTGCATCGGTCTTGATCTTGTAGATCCACTTCACACTTATCACATTCTTCTTCTTTGGCTTGTCCACTAGTTTCCACGTCTTGTTCTTCTCAATCATGGCTATCTCCTCATTCATTGCTTCTCTCCATTCCTTGGTACCACACGCTTCATCATAAGTGTATGGTTCTTCATTTGCATGAAGACAAGCTTCTATAGCTTGAGCCGCTTCATCAAGCTCTACTCTCGGTGCCCTTTCCATGATATCAACCATGGACTTGAACTTCCTTGGTGCCTCAGAAGTTTCTTCATCTCCACTACTAGTATCATGATCATCATTTTGAAAAGGAATAGGACTGAAAGTACCTCCAAATTGTTCCTCAGGACTGGATGCACCTTCGGTTTGTTCCTCAGGACTGGATGCACCTTCGGTTTGATCCTCAGGCGAGTGAGAGTCTTCCATAGACAACTCCAATGTCTTCCTCACTTCTTCTTGTCTTTTCCAATCCCACTTCTTTCCTTCTTCAAACTCGACATCTCTTGATACTTCAATCTTCTCATTCTCCAAAATGAGAACTCTATAGCCTTTGGATTGGTTGCTATATCCAACAAAGACTCCACGCTTTGCCTTGACGTCTAGCTTCCTCCTCTTTTGATTTGGGATATGTATGTAGCATATGCTACCAAACATTCTCATGTGTGACACATCTGGCTTGTGTCCACACCACTTCTCTATAGGAGTGACATCTTCTTCTATTGCCTTTGATGGCAGACGGTTTTGAAGATATGAGGCAGTGTATACCGCTTCTGCCCATAACTTGAGCGGTAAGTCTTGCTCTGCCAACATCGATCTAGCCATCTCCACCAAGGTCCTATTCATGCGCTCCGCTGCACCATTTTGTTGTGGTGAATAAGGCAAGGTGACTTGCTTATTGATTCCTTCTTCTTCACAGAACCGGTTGAATTCTCGTGAAGTGAACTCACCACCTCCATCTGATCTCAGTGTCTTGATGGTACAATCCGACTGCTTCTCCACCATTGCTTTGAACTTCTTGAACAGTGAGAATGTCTCTGACTTTTGCTTCATGAAGTATACCCAACACATGTGAGTATGATCATCCAAGAATAGCAAAAAGTATCGGCTTCCATCAACAGACTGGTGCTGCATCGGCCCACATACATCCGTATGTACAATCTCAAGCTTCTCTCTTGTCTTAGTTTGAGATTCCTTTGGGAAGCTTTTGCGTGATTGCTTTCCAAGTCTACACGCCTCACATGCTTCCTTCTTGACTTTAAACTTTGGTAATCCCTTTACCAAGTCTTTGTCTTGCATTTGTTGCAACCTTTTGTCGCCTACATGACCAAGTCTCTTGTGCCATGTCTCCATCTTTCCTTGCTCACTAGCGCTCAAGGCCTCTTCTACCTGAGCCGAACTCATCCTGATTCGATAGCTTTTGTGAGTCATTGGGATATCCATTATCCTCCTTCCTTTTGCATCATCTATGATGCATCTCTTCTCTTGGAAACTCACCCGGTATCCGCTTGAAACAATTTGTGGAACACTCAACAAATTTTTCGCCAAACCCGGAACCAAGAATACATTTCTGATGGTCTTCTTGCCACCTTTGGTCATGACGGTAATGTCTCCTTTACCGGCTGTCATGACTGTGCTTCCATTTCCAATCTTTATTGGAACCTTGATACTCCTATCAAGCTTTGAGAAGTAACTCTCCTCCTTTGTCATATGATTAGTTGCTCCACTGTCTACTAACCAGACATCTTCCATCACTGTTGTTGCTGCTTCGCTCGCACTGAACAACATGTGATCTTCATTTGAATCTTCTTCGAGACTCACATGTGCCTTCTCTTTCTTCTTTGAGTAGCACTGATTTGCAAAGTGGCCTAACTTGCCACAATTGTAACACTCCTTGTTACTTCTGTGATCCTTCTTTGGATCTTCCTTCTTCTGTTTCCTCCAACACTCGCTCTCATTGTGGTTGTTTCTCTTGCAGAAACCGCACCACTTCTTGCCTCCTTGGCGCTTTGAGTTGTCTTGTGTAACACCAGAATTTTTGTGTTTAACACGAGCATCGAATGCTCCTTCACTGGTGCTTTCTTCTCTTGCAGCCAGCCTTGCTTCATGAGCCTTCAAGATCCCGATCAACTCTGTCATCTTTGTTGAAGTCAAATCGCTTGTTTGCTCCAACACACTGACTATGCTATCGAACTTGGCTGGGAGAGAGATGAGTATCTTTTGTATGAGTTGAACATCTGACTTCTGTTCACCATGATAAGTTAATTGATTTGCCAATTCAACTATCTTATCTGTGAAGACCTTAATGTCTTCATTCTCATACATCTTCAGATTCTCATACTCCCTTCGCAATGTTTGAAGTTTAATCAAACGAACTTGAGGAGAGCCTTCATACTCCTCCTTCAATGCATCCCACGCCTCTTTGGATGTTGATGCTGCTGCAATCCGTGAGAATATATGATCCGATACAGCAGTTTGCAAGATTTGCAAAGCCAATGTATCGTTCATCATCGCTTCTTCTCTAAGCGATCTTGCCCTTGCTGTTTCAGGGGTTTCATCCACTTGTGCTGGTGGGGCTGCTACGCCTTCTTCAACCAAAGACCATAACTTCCTGGTCTTGAGAATGGTTGTCATCTTGATGCTCCAGAAGTCGTACTTCTCTCCATCAAATATGGGGATTACTTGATTCTTCATCGTTTCGAGTGATACCAAAATCGTATGACAAAATCCTCTAGCCTCCTTTTCTCCACGTCAAGTGTTTCTCTTACTAGTGCTTTTTTTCTTTGTCCTCTCAAACGTAAAGCTCTGATACCATGTTAATCTTTTACCAACCGCTTGTGTTACACAACGATCACAGTGTGTTACACACGAGTTCAAGAGAAAGAATAAGATAGACGTTTCAGGCTTATAAACTTTTCTGAAAATACTTTTGTATTATTGAGATTCGGTGATAAGTTTACAACAGATGATTGATCTTTATATAGAGATCGAATCAATACAAGTATAAGAGACACAACTCTTTATACTAAAGGACACAACTTGAAAAGTTACAACTCTTTGTGTAATAACATAAATAACTAACTTATGTAAATGTATCAAGGAGAGATTAGATTATATAGTTTAACAATATTCAAGAGTATTTGTTCGTAATAGATATGGAAGAAATAACTAGAGCACAATTTTCTTAAAACAAAAATGATGTAACTAGTTTCGAATTAACAAAATAGATTAAATTGATGAAAATATCGAACTACAAGTTTAAGAAACGAAACAAGATCAAAAACTACAAAAGAAAGAACAAAGTTTAAATGTTTGAGAGAGATGTCGAGTGTGTGTGTTGGTTTCCGAATATCATCTCCCTCTCGTCTTCGTCCCCCTTTATACTCTTTCTTGTTTCTTCGTCCTATTTCCCTCCTCGACTTACTCATTCAACTCCCGCTAATCTCGGGAATCGGGATCTCCTCATTTCCCCTAGACAGAGTCAATGTTTATGGTCGAACTTGAACTCCAGCTTGTGTCTTTGGCTTATCTGCATGATTCATCTGGATTTTGGAAATTTTGGTTAAGTTTGCCCCCATCAAATCTTAAATATAGGGTTGAATGTTATTCTTTTTTGACATTTGAAAATGTTGCCCCCCCTCAATAAAATTTTCTAGATCCGCCACTGTGTCTGAGCCTCGACCTAAATGCTAAATTAGGTCCCAACACACACACACACACCCTAAAGAGAAGATGAGGAAGATGCCTTCATAATAGAAAATATTTCGAGCTCTAACAATTACAGAAACAAGACGTGTGAAACAAGCTATCAAACAAACTTGGTAAAATATAGGAAAACAACAAATCAAAATTTGTGAAAGTAATTGTTAGAGCTCGAAATATTTTAACAAACTTGTATAGAATAATATTAAAGCCCAGTGCAATAAGTCCACAAGCCCATATGTTCTAGGGTTTCATTACAAGTAGCTTGAGTATAAATAGAGTCTTATGAGAGTCTTGTCTTGTAACTAAGAGAGTTGCCTCTCAAGCAGCTCTCTCTCCTTTACATTTTATGATATAAATCAAAGTCTATTTGTTCTTGGTGACAACTTAAATCTTCTTCCTTTCCATTTCTATTTTGCCTTTTAATAAAGCTCCACTGATTTTGCCTTTTAATAAAGCTCCACTGAGCTATGTCTTTAGTTAGTTCATTTCTATGTCAATAAGAACTCAATCCTATCTTGTTTTGAAACTTCATCAAATAATTCTGCTATAAATTCAACTCTAATATATTTTTTCAGTTGTTGAGTGTCCATACATTTTTTTTCTAGTATATCATAAAGCCTTTGTTTCATGTTGAAGGTTGAGTTGTGAATGTACAAAAAGTTTGTGAAAGTATTTGTCATCATCATATCTGTTTGCTCAAATCCAAAGTATTTATATGGGTCTTTCGAACCTAATTTTCTTCAGCAACCAAGAAGGCCTTTCACCATTGTAAAATCTTCATGTGTTAATAGCGTAATTAAGCAGATAATTTTTTTTTAAAAAAGATTCTCGGCTAAAAATATAATAAAATGAAAAGCTAAAAGTAATCAAAGAGTGACACAGCACAAGACCTTATATGAGTTGGGGAATGTGGACTGTAAGCAAAGCATTCAACCTTTCAATCTTCCCCAAAATTTCCAGATCCAGACAAGCTCTTATGATTAATAAAGAAGGTACTGTCTTTGTCGGTGAGACTCCTGATTTCTGAGCGAGATTCAATTCTCTTGCTAGTCTAATCCCTTTTGCTGCAACTTTCTCAGGTGTCTAAACCTTGTCTTCAAATAGGAGTATGTTCCTTGCTGTCCGTAAAGCCCAAAGGGTCCAGGGAAGGATCGAGATTGCCACGCCGCTTGAGGGGGGGGGGGGGGGCGGGGGGGCGGGGGGAGGCATAGAGCAGTTCTGAATTTGACAATCATTGATGTCATTGTATTAGAGCTGTCGAATGGTCCGTCCATTGCCCAATTGGGCATGACCAGTTGAACCATTTCAGTTTTGGACAGTAATGGATGGTCTATATTGGACGATGGTCCAACAAATGTCCAAGATCAATATAGACCATGCCTAAGTGGACATGCCCATGGACACCCAATAATATTTATAATTACTATTAGATTTTATTTCTAAAATTTTGAAATTATGTTTACTTTCCAAAATTATAAAAGTATTTTTTTTCTTGTCAAAACTATAAAATTATGTTTTCTTCTCAAAATAGAAAAAAATTCATTTTTTCGCAAAAACCAAAAAATTGTATTTTTCCGTCAAAACCAAAAAATTGTGTTTTCTAACCAAAACAGAAAATTGCATTTTTCCGCCAAAACCGAGAGCGTTTTTCTGCCAAACCGAAAATTGTGTTTTCCTGCCAAATCCGAAAAATTGCGTTTTCTCGCTAAAACCGAAAAATTACGTTTTCCCGTCAAATCCGAGAAATTACGTTTTCCCGCCAAAACCAAAAATTGCGTTTTTCTGCCAAAATCCGAAAAATTACGTTTTTCCGTCAAAACCGAAAAATTACGCTTTCCCGCCAAAATTCGAGAAATTGTGTGTTTTCCGCCAAACCGAGAAATTACGTTTTCCCGCCAAACCGAGAAATTGTGTTTTCCGTCAAACCGAGAAATTACGTTTTTCCGCCAAAATTCGAGAAATTGAGTTTTTCCGCCAAACCGAGAAATTACGTTTTCCCGCCAAAACCGAGAAATTGTGTATTTTCCGCCAAAACCGAGAAATTGTGTTTTTCCGCTAAAACCAAGAAATTATGTTTCCCACCAAAATCTGAAAAATTATGTTTTCCCGTCAAAATCTTAGAAATTGCGTTTTTCCCCCAAAACCGAGAAATTGCATTTTTCCATCAAAACCTAAAAATTGAATTTTCCCCCAAATTTATGAAATACATTTTCCGTCAAAATAGAAATTACGTTTTCCGTCAAAATAGAAATTACGTTTTCCGTCAAAATCGTTAAGTTTTTTTATTTTAACGATAAAACTGTTTTTTTGGGCACTGCTTGTTGTAAAGGTACAAGGTCCCAGACCTTTCTCGAAAAAGATGTGCATTGATGTTTCCAACAATTAGCCTTAATCTCTAAGAGTTTAGGGTTAAAGAAAGCTTAGCTACTTCTCTTTCTCTTGTTCACGAGTAAACACGGCACAGATCACAAACGGCTCGTATCAATGATCAAACCAGTTCGTTTACGTCCAAATTTGATGGCTCCCACTGCCTTCTCAACTGGCAAAGTATTTGTGATGTGGGATCTTCACAATTGCTTGATCAAGTCTAAGCAGGCACGCTATTTGGTTTTCGGTGCTCAAGAGTCAAGTCCGACTCTTCTTTACAACTCGTGGCTACACGGGAGATGTCAAAATCTATGCTGGCTCGGCTATGCATGTTCCGGGGGAGTTCAGCAGCCATTGTTGAGGGGGCTGGAAGACTATGTCACTTTCTGTTACAATCCTTCCAATTCGGATCGTGGTGCAGAAATTGAGTTAAAAAGGCAGATCTCAGAGTTAATGGCGCAGAATGACGGAGCTCCGCTCCCTGCACCTTTGTTTTGGTTTCGTCTACTGCAAGGTACAGGGAGACTTTGGTACACCTGTCAAACTCTGGATACAATACACTTGTCGTCTACAATCCAAAGAACATCACTGAGGATCACCTGGCTTTTATTTCTAACCGTTACCGTTGCACCGATGATGAATTTTTCTCTTTACCTTAGAAAACATTCTATATGATTGAAAACATAACTTTAGGCTTGTTGGATAAACCAATTATGCTTATGCAAATAAATTAATAAAGAAATGAAATTGTATGATGTGCTTTTGACTTTGTTAGTTCATTGAGAATTGAACATACATAAATCTAGCCTCTAGCTTTTACATTATTTTTATGTCTCTAACCAATTATTTAGACTTGTTGGATAAACCAATTATGCTTATGCAAATAAATTATAGTAAAGAAATGAATTGTATGATGTGCTTTTGACTTTGTTAGTTCGTTGAGAATTGAACAGACATAAACTCTAGCCTCTAGCTTTTAATCAGCAGAAACAAAGCTGACAGCGTTGCTCTTAAAGCCTCACCAATTCCAGAGTTTCCAGACCCAGTTTTGCCTCCCGAGTTCAACTCAGCCCGAGCATCGGAGTGCAAGCTTCTCACCACGTCTCTGAACTTCCCATGAAGCCTCGGAATCTTAGGAAATCTCTTCGATCTCAAACTTCCCCACAGCCATTTAGCAAAACCTTGAGATCACCAGCAATACTAATTGCATCTTTATTACCAAACCCATCTCCAGAATCCAACGAGCTAAACGATGTGATATCACCTTTGGTAACCTCACAGGTCACAGCTCAAGGCAGCAACAGAGTCCACAATGTGGGACAGAGCCGTCGCTTTGTGATCTATAACCGAACATATACTCTAAACCTATTTCATATACTTATTTGAATCTCATCTCTTCATATTTTCTCTTTAACTTTTTGAAATTCATCATTTTATAAATATGTGCTCTCTTCAAATGTATTATTTTTGCGCCAATTGATCATACATATATTGCAGATACGAAAATAAATGAACAAATAGACTGAAATGAACAGCTTTTTTTTTTTTTAATATGATCTTAGGCTTATACACTATTTTTTAACAGGCACATTATTCTTATTTGTCAACTTATAAAAGTGATTTATTCTTGGTCTGGGTTTATCAGATGATAAATGTTGTGTGTTTAGATTGATTAAGAAGTCTGGGGGTCACAAACTCTTGTTATAAAAATTATAAAGATGAACAAAGAGATAATATGAGGTTTATATAATAATCTATACTATGTGAGTATCTGCGCACATGCGCATGTGCGTGGAATGAAATGTATATTCCAACAATTGTTGAATACGAACTTTGACCGTTCAACCATAATGATATCATTCATAAGCCCTATATATATTAATCTAAATATCTATATTTTTGATCAAACCAACTTTTATAATAAAACTTAAACTCCAACCATGGAGGAATTGTTCAAGTACGGCAAAGCAACCATACTGGTTAGATAAACCGCTGCATCAAAAGCTATGCGGGAAACATACACACAATAGATAGACGCATACATAGCACATAAGCAACTTAAGATAGAAATACTTAAAGGGCTAGAAAGTGAGATGAAGCCATGAGAATCAGACGACACACACAGTGAACTACTGCCCGAACAAGCTGCAGCATCAAATGCATGAAAGGCAGCAACAAATTTGGCTACAGAGATGACCACGCACCATCTTGACGAGCCTGAATATAGAGAGGAAATCCTCAGCATTGAAGGAGCATGAAATTGTATGAAACTCCACAGTCCGCCAACCAAATCAGAAGCTAAAAAGCCAAGATTGGTTTTTATGAAATCATCTCCTAATTTTCTGTAGCTTATTCCTGAAATATTAGTTAAGAAAACTAACATACAAATATATTGCAATGAACATAAAAGGAGTAGATTTCGAATTACGACCTCATACTGAGGTAAATGGACCTCATACTGAAGTAACAGAACCTCACACTGAGGTAACAGAACCTCACACTGAGGTAATGGAAGGCTAAACCAAAGCCTAAAAGCCTCATACTAAGGTAATGGATAATCTAGATATCTATTAAATGTGATTTTTACTCATATAGTTTTATGAGCATTTATATTTTATTATAACAATTTTTTAAAAACTATAGATCATAAAATTTTCAATATGAGATTTTTAACAATTTTTGTTATTTATAGTCGTTTTTAAAAATTTAAAATATATGAAAAATATAAATTTTTATTATATGGTTAATATGATTGTTTAATTTATTTTAATAATATAACATTAAAAATAATGGAAGATATGTGAATTGCTGTCAAATATTTATTATGAAAATCATTAATTGTCAAATATATTTTTTATTCACTTTTGGTAATTCTGTAGCTTTTATTTAAGGTAAGAAGGAAAAATAATAATTGTAGATTGTTAATTAATATCATGATTAGTATAATGAATATCTAATATATGTTTAGTGGACCAACATATTTCTCTAGAGACGTTAAGAAACATTCTAGTGAATATATGTGCCATAGATAAAATGTTGTAATGCTTCTCTTTTAATATATAGGGGATGCGAAGATTTACAATTTGAAGGAAAGCAAAAATATAGTTTAATCTTTAGCAATGAGTTTTTTAAAGGTCTGTATATTAACACTGTACATACGTTTCAGGGACGTGTCATGTGTTTCTTACCCATGCAAGAAGAGCTATGTTGGTATGGCTTCTCTTTGACCCTCTGTACACACAAGTTCTGTTTGATGAATATATATGTTTTCTGTAAAGGTTTTAAGACTTGTTATTCTTGAATAGGTGTTGGGAAATGCATCTGCGCTGACAAAGTCTGAGGATTGGGCAGCATTGATCACTAACGCTAGAGCCAGGAACTGTTTTGTGGAAATAGACTCTCTTTACCATCAGCTTTTGTTACAAAACATTATTCTTGGTATTATATGTATTTTATATCTCATCAATCAACGAAGAATCATATTCTTATATGACATGAATTCTCTCTCGATCTCTCCCTTCACAACTAATGATTGGGGTAATACACATTTTGATACAGTTTCATCTGCTTTTTGTCTTTGATTTCAAGACACGAAGATGATAAAAGTTCCAACTTGTTTTATCCAACATTTTCAAATAACCGAGTAACAAAGCAAAAAACGAGAAATACTAGAGGCAAACATAAAGGATCATTAACATTGTTCTTGATGAACCACACAATGGCTGGAAACAATAAAACAGCAATGTTTTTCATTTTCTGGACGGCACTAGTGGAAGAAGCAAGGTTATTGTGAATAGATGGATACATCGAGATTCAAAAGGCCATTAAACAGCACCAACATGGTGATGATGATGATGGTGGTGGTGCCTGTGGCTGCAATATTCCTTGGCATAACTCCTGCAACAGCTTTTACCAATGTGACGCTTCTCTCTTTCCTTACACTTAATAGATTCACAAGCAACGGCCTCTGGAGTCTTCACTTTGCAACAAATCTCTATCTTCTTCTTCTTCACGTGCAACTCAGTAGGACTTGTGCAGCAGCTGCTGCTTTGGCTAAGAACTTTCACTATCTCTCGCTCTTTGCCCACCAAACTAGAAGACCCTTCTTCCTTCAAACCGCAATCAGACTTGCATTGTCCTTGGTTCTTTATCTGCAAGCCCTCCTCAAAATCAAGTTTCTCTTTCACTTCTCCTTCTGTGTTTCCACAACAAGCCAACTTGAGATCACAACTCACACCAGCTTCAATGTCCAGACATGCCTTCTCATGACAGCTTTGTTCAACTTCCTCCTTGTTTCCACAGCATGTCGAGGAGCAATCCGAGCCGTCTGTCTCTTCCTCACATGCCATAGTTATTTCTCCAGTTTGTTTCTCATCACCACAGCAGTCAGACTTGCAATGTCCTTCATTTTCTATCTTGAGATCAAATTGCTCTTTCACTTCTAGACATGTACTCTCATGGCAGCTTTGCTTCACTGAGGAGGAGCAATCCAGAATCTCTGTCGTCTCTTCTTCCGAAGCCAGAGTTATTTCCTCGGTTTGTTTTCTTTCATCACTGCAGCAACCAGAATTGCATTCTCTTTCATTCTTTACCTCAAGATCAGATTGCTCTCCCACTTCTCCTTCTGTCTCTCCATAACAAACCAACTTGGAGTCACCAGTTTCAATGTCTAGACATGTCTTCTCATGGCATCTTTGTTTCACTGTCTCGTTTTCCTGGCAGCTTCCTGAGTTGCAGTCCACTTTGTATGCAGCTTCAGCAGCCTTCTCTTTAGTTCCACAGCATCTTGATTTGCAGGTTTCACCAGCCAGACCTTTCTCCAAATCAATTAACTCTTGGCCACCAAGAATCTGCATCTCAACATTTTTCTCCTTCTCCTCACAACACCTCTTTGCCACTGTCTCCTTCATCTTCTCTTTCTTCTTATCACAACAACCTGAACCACCTTTTTTGACATGAGTAGACTTCTTGCATGAGCTAAATGAAGCCATGTGTATCTTATTTTTCTCACCGCAACAGCTCTCTTTCACAATCGTCTTTACATTATCTTGCTGCTGCTTATCACCACAACAACCAGAATGTCTATGGGTATAACTGGATTTACTACTTGGTTTCACCTTCTCTTGCTTTTTCTTATCACCACAACATCCTGAGTTGCATTGACCACTCTTTGTTAACAAACCTGCTTCCAAGTCCAGCTCTTCCTCTGCACCCCCTTCAAGTTTTTTACCATTCAACAAAGTGCTAGAAGCCCTGTAACACTTTTTGTTCTTGGTTTTGTCCTTATCTTGCAGCAGCAACATACTGTTGAGAATCACAAGAAGACAAGTCCCTACATCGGCCAGCACCGCAGCCCAAATCAAAGGATGACCAGCAAACGCCAAAACTAGTATCCCTACTTTCAAAGTGATTGATATGAACAAGTTTTCGACCACTTTGCGCCGAGCTCTCCTGGCTAGCCTTATCGCCTGTGGTATCCTTCTGATATCATTAGACATCAGAATGATATGACCAGTCTGTGTTGCAAGTGCAGAGCCGGAGATCCCCATGGAGATACCAATATCAGCTGTGGCTAAAGCTGGTGCATCATTCACACCGTCTCCTACCATTGCTGTTGGTCCTTCTTTCTTAAACTCTAGTATGATTTTTGATTTGTCTTCTGGTAGAAGTTCTCCATGCACAACATCCATAGCATTTCCCAACTGTTTTATTGTAATAATAAAAAAACATATCAAGGTATATAATGATCATGTATTAAGGGTGTAACCAAACTCTTGTTACCTGTTCTTGAGCATGCATGGCTGCATCTTGATTATCTCCAGTTAGCATTGCGGTTTTGATGCCAAGGTCTTTCAGTTCCTTCATTGCTTGAGCTACACCTGATCTACAAGCATCAGAAAGATTGAAAACTCCAGCTAGTCTTTCACCTACATAGATGTATCCTACAGTCTTTCCTCCTTTGTTGGTATCCACCTCAATCTCTGGAACTGACAAGAAAGAACCATTCAAAGTCAACAAAACCTCAAAACATTACATTGAGTTTTTTAAGCTTTTACCTGTTGAACACTTAGCTCTTGAACCAATCCTTTTGTTCCCAATGTAGATATCATTCCCATCAATCTTCCCATAGATTCCTTCACCTGGAAAGTTCTGGTAACCCTTAACTTCTTCAGTCCTAGGCTCAACATCAACAGATTTAGCATAGTCCACTATCGTTGCTGCCATTGGATGGCTTGATTTGCTTTCAACACTTGATACCCTGAAAACATTGTATAACCATATAAACTCTCAGTCACTCATCAAACTATACTTTTTGTCAGAACACAAGTTTTTATTTTTGTTACCAGTAAAGCAAGTTGTGTAGGCTTATATCTGTAGAGAGTGATCTGAACTCAATGACAATGAACTCTCCTCTGGTAATAGTCCCGGTTTTGTCGAATGCAGTGATCTTTATCTTTGAGAGAGTGTCGAGATAATCAGCACTTTTGATCAGAAGCCCTGAAGTAGCCGCTTTTGTAAGCGCACAGAAAGTAGCAACTGGTGTGGAGAGGATAAGACCACATGGACAAGCACTGACTAACACAACTAGTGCTAAGTGGAACCAATGGTTGAGGTTGTGTACTTTCATTACGGCTGGGACAACCGCAAAGCCACCTGATACTAAGATAATTGCTGAAACAAACAAGAAACATAGAGGTCATTAATTACAAGAATCAAGAACTGAAAAAAACAAGTTGTGGTTTTGTCTTTTTTTTTTTCTTACCTGGAGTATAGTACTGAGAACATTTGTCTATTAGTCTTTGAGATTTGGTTTTACTGCTCTGAGCTTCTTCCACGAGCTTAGCCATCTTTGCAACCACGCAATCACTTGCTAAAGAAGTTGTTTTCACACTAACATAGCCTGCAAAAACACAGTAGAGAGAAAGATCAAAAGAGTGAAAGATATAAAGAGCTTGGAGCCTTTGTAAGAGGGTTAGATTACCATTTAGATTGATGGTTCCAGCCCAAACCGTAGAATCTCTCTGTTTAGGAACAGGATATGCTTCTCCCGTTAAGGTTTTTTCGTCTACTTCACAGTTTCCATCCACCACAATACCATCAATAGGTATGGTTTCTCCGGCTTTTACTGCTACAATGGTGTTAACCTTAACCTCATCTACTTCAACTTCTTCTCCAGTCTCTGCTATTATTGCCTTCTGTGGAGCTAAGCTCATCAGTGACTGCATTACCGTGGTTGCCTGAAATTTCTCAAATTAATAGTCCATTAGAATTTCAACTTCAGATCACGCATAAGAAAATGCAAGATGTTTCAAAGTTGTTTGATTAACATTATAGATGGTATTAGTAGTTAACAAACCTTGTAGCTAGCTCTTGTTTCAAGCCATTCGGCTATGGTGAATAAGAACACAACTGCTGCTGCCTCCATGTAATCTTGCATTGCAAGTGTTGCTGCCACTGTTTCATGAAATTGGTCGATCATTTATTAGCGAGTATAGAAGGTTGACTATAAGTCTATTACATTTTGCAAATAAGCAAAAAAGATTAAGATTCCATAAAAAATATTTTAATTTTAATTCACAAACTTGGTTATAAGTTTATAACTTTATAGTGTATGATTTTTCTTTGTTGGCCGGGTTTCTTAAACCGAATTTCCAACATAAAAGTAACTTTATAAACAGTCAATGGCTATGTCAAATTAATTTCTTCACTTTTGATGGTCTTTTGACTCTTTTCCGGTTTTCCCTCAATTATTTCCTTTTCACGGGTTTAAATTAAAAGTTACGTTTTTATTTCCATTTTGAGTTGTAGAAGATAGCCCAATCAAAACCCACACGTCTTTACAACTTTTTATCCGGATTCGATCCGAGATCCGATCCGGATCTGATCCGAAAATCCGGATATGCGGAGAGGCCAAATCCGGATCCGGATCCGGATCCGAAAAAATTACATTAGTCCAGATATCTGGATCCGTAAATTTTATTAATAATTATTTCAAAAATAATAATAACTATATATAAAAACTAATTTTATTTAATATATTCATTTTTATAATAGTATATAAAAAATTTATGTAAATTTTGTAATATTATACATAGAACAAATTAAAAACATTATATATATTTTTATTTTTAAATTATTGTTAATATTTTATATATATTAATATTATTATTTTTTATTTTAAGGATCCAAATCTGGATCCGGATATCCGCCGGATATTATTGTTTTTAGAAGGATATCCGCGAACCCCGGATTCAGATAAGGATAGTAAAATTATGGATCCGCCGTATAAGAATCCAAATATCTTAAAATTACCCGGATATCCGATCTATTCCAGGTCTAATTAACAGAACAACAATCAACTCAATCCTTTACTTTTGTAGAAAATAAACCAAAAATAATTCATATTGCTCAAAGAACCCAAGAAAATCGATCCTCAACAATTTGTCTCGATAGTTTTTTTTTAAAATACAATTCCTAAGCTATGTAAATAAAATAAAAGTTTTAAACCACATTTTGAAATATAAATATTTTTTGTTTTCCATTTATTTACAAAAAATGAAAATATGCAAAAATATTCTTTTGAAAAACTAAAACATATCTCTTACAATTTTGTTACATCTAAAAAAATTTATCGTTAAAAATGTAATTTTTTCATGTAGAAAGACAACGTTGTATACTTGTATATATTTTTTGTCAACATGCAAACATGTATATATCTTATTGAATCATCGAATAACTTCGGATTGTACTTGGTGAACGAAAATGTATTTTGTAAAGAGAAATGAGAAAAGCGTAAGTCCTTTCATTTCTGCATTATCTTTCCTACCAACTTTCCAAGTTTATCACATGTTCACTTCACCTGTACCCAAATAACATCTTGATATTTTTCTATATCCTATTACTATACAGAAAAAATATCAAATTGCTACATTTCTAATATAGGAGTTCTATAAAGTAAAGGTAGGCATATATTTGTACATATTTGATTTTTGATATTTCCATCTGTATCATACTAATAAAGGATTAAGGATTTTTTTTCTAAAAGGTTCGTGAAGTGCTAGGTTTGTGGGAAAGCAGAATGCAGTATATACATAAGCTTTTTTAAAGTACTTTTAGTGTGACTAGAATTTGCCAAGTTCTTTTCTTAAAAAAAAACAATAAAAATGAAGAGTAGTGTTACCGGTTATAATGACTAGGATGTTGATGTCGACCCTCTTCCTTCCTATAGAAGCAACGGCTTTTGCAAGAATCGGATAAATACCAGCGGCGACGGCTGCGACAGCGATCCAACGTAGAGGCGGGTATACAAACTTCAGAAAGGAGAGGAGGAGGAGTATGCCGGAAGCCAGCGCGAAAGGGCTTGGCCATTTATTCTTGAAGTTGGTTTTCCCGTCCACTTTAACGTTGGCTTCAAACTTAGCTTGGTTCAAGGCCTTAGCTGCACCACATTTGTTTTGGAACAAAATCATTAAACAACCAATATGAGAGAAAACTTGTTTAAGAAATTAATAAATTTCGTGAGCGTAACAAATTATTTTTTTTGTCTAACATGAAATATTGTTCTGTCAAATGAAAATTATAACATTTTACCGATTTGTTTTATAAAATATAGTTACGTAACGGGTGTGATCCACTACCAATAGAATATTCTAGTAGTTGGCAAATATCTCCACAGGCTTTTCTAAAAGAAAAAAAAAATTGTGCATGTTTTTGGAAAATCAAATCTGTTTATGATGTCAGTTATATATATTGTTTATACTATACACGTGACATGTGATACGTACAATTGAATTATATGAACGACATTCACACTTGCTGGTTAATATCTTTGAACGTATATCTTGGAAAAAATGTAAACAGAAAAATTAATAGTTTTCAGTAACGGTTTATTCTTTTTTCTTTATTGTTCGATCGACAAAGAAAACTTTTGATTTTTTTATTTGCCATTTAGCCCTATTAAAAAACATAAGCTTATTCACTTAAGTGCTTACGAATGACATTTTAATATTTTGAATTTTATTTCTTTAGTTTCAAACTTATTTATAAGTTTTGATTATTAAACTTTCTTATTTAGTTAAAATTACTAAAACAATATCTAAAATTTATTAAGAAATTTTGAAAATTATTATTTAATATAATAACTTATACAATTTTGATAAGTAATTTATAATTATTATCTGCAAAGAAAATTAAAAAAAATCGATTAATGAAAGAGGTTTTTGAGGAGAAACCCAAATAATCGGGTTTTTAGTTTATCATCAGAATTGGTAAAAGTTTCCGAAAATCTGAATCTCCTAGTTTTAAGGATAATCAGTTTTCCTAAAATCTTTAATTGAATCGGTAAAAGCTTCCATAAAAGATACAATAAATAATCAAAGGTAAATAATCTTTTATGGTAGAATTGTTGAATTTCATTAAAAGTGACTTGTTGGATCACATAAAAGATAGTAGCTAGTGACCGAAAAGTGGCGTTTGCGTATCAAACCACTCACGCAAAACCAACTTTAGAAACAGAAAGTGAAGTGATTTATTTCGTGTCCAGTGATTACTTTATGCTTTTAAATCAGATTTTTTTGTTATAACAAAAAATAATATAAGAGCAAATAAAATGATTATTTTATGCTTTACCAATTTGGAACGGAGAGATGAGGAGGTTGTCATGGACAACGATCACGGTTCTCGACGGGACGTTGACGGAATATTCCTTAACGCCGTCGAGAGACTTGAGAATATTCTCGATCAGAGGAACTTCCGATGAACAACAGATTCCCAAAACATCGAAGTAACTCTTCTGCCACTTCTTCTTTGTATTTTTCTCTTCTTCTTTGTTCTTGTCCTCGTTCTGTAACTCCATTTCTGTTTCAAAAAATTGTTAATGGTTTTACGAATCTTTAAAACGAAAGTGTAAACAAAAGGACAAATCACATCGCAAAAAAGATTATCTAATGCTTCTTTTCACTCTTTTTGAGGAGGAGACAAAAGAAGAAAGCAAAAACTTTTAACAAGGATGCATAATTGCATGTAACGTATTGTGTTTTTCTTATTAAAACTGTTTACTTTCTAAAAAATAATCAAAAATTAAAACCCAGATCATGCAAAAAAAAAATCATCACTCTCTCGCTGTTTAATTCAAATTACGAAAAAATTATCAATTAAGAGGAGGAAGAAGAATCAGATCTGTTAGAGATCACTTGTCATGAACTAGAAATGGGATGAATCAAGAAGATAACGAATATACAGCAGAACAGACTAGAAATGTGATGAATCAAGAAGATAACGAATATACCGCAGAACAGAGCTAATAGCAAAGAGACGAGGACGAGAGGAAAGACCGGAACGGTTTCCTTTGATTTGAGAAGCTTTAGAATGATACTTGCTAATATATATAGGCAGATAGGTAAGAATACTAGATAAATGTGTTTGGTTTGTTTTCTTTATCAGGTTTTTAAAATTATTGGATATTTCTACTGAAATATAGTCTTTGATAATGATTTTTATGAATTTATTTTACTAACAAACAATAGATCGGTGTAAATGGGTAGTTGTTGGCGTTTTAAAAAAAATGTTATAACTTTTTTTTTAAACGTTTTAATTCAGTATTTTTAAAAATGGTCTAAACAAGTCACTTAGGTACTGCCTAGACGCTAGACCCTCTAAATCCATAACAATTTTTTTTTGTGCACACTCTAAATCCATAACAATTATTTTATAAATTACCTATATAACTATAATAACATTATAATAAGGGATAATTTGAAAAATACTCTACTTATAGTTTAAAATTTGAATAATATGCTTATATTTTTAAGTTTTGAAAAGTACACTTTCGGAAATGTGATAAGACATTTTTATCCAAATTTAAATAAAAATTTACATATTCTAATTACTACTAAATTACAAATTCAAAATTACTATTATTATTGTTTATGTTTATGATAATAAAATTTTCCTGATTTCATGTATCCTCGTAGATCTTTGCAGTAGCGAGAGAAAAAAATCTATCACAGCAGCATCAAAGTATGTGAATTTTTGAATTAGTGGATTTATGTGCTTACTTCATTATGTAAATTTCAGAGGAAATGTATCCCAATTGTTTATGTATGATGATCTCAGTAAACTGGTCTAAATTTCTCAGATCTAAAGTGTGTGTGTTGAGCATTCAAAACATGTTTTGGGAACTTACTTTGATATCTGTGGGATACATAATTGGAATGTAGAAGATCTATTACTCATGAGACACACCGAACAATATTCAAAGATTATTCAGGTCTTCTTTTGAAAGATGTAATAATATGATAAGACTACTGCAGCCGTAGATGTTGGTTATACAAAGAGCCGATGTCTACGAGATTAGATGACGAGAATATACAAAATCAAATTACACCTAAGAATATTGGTAACAAAATAACACAAACATATAAAACCCTACAAAAATGGAGAACTAGAGGAAGAAGAAGATGATGCAAATAAATGGAGGTCCAAAGAGGAATGAGGAGATAGAGAAAATTGAAAAACATCAACTTTTTAGTTTTTTCATCAAAATAAATGTAAGATATCGTATAATAAGATATTACTAGATTTCCACCCGCACAACCGTGCGGGTATATATTTTCACATTTATACATATAGATATTTGTTTTACATAATTATTATATATTTTTAATGTTACTCACATATTTAAATGTTTGTATAATTATGCCAAATATAATAATTTTATAGTTTTCATGCTGTAAATTAAAATCATCACATATATATATTGCTTATTATATATTTGTTCTATTGAATTTGCGTTTGATTACTAAACTAAATTTTTTAATGCATGAAATAACATATATGTAAACAAAATTTGTATTTAATTTATTATAATCATGATCCATAATTCAAATCGCTAGATTTTTTTAGTAATTTTTTAATGTTTATTAATTTTATATAATAAATTACTGTATATTAAAAAGTTTAAGATAAGATAAATGTTTATACATGTATTATATAGTTTACTAATATTAATCCGTTCTACCAACATATTATATTTTTAGCATAAATATTTAATATTTATGAAAATAAAATATGTTAACCTATCAATTTAAAATAATTTTATCTTATTTTGTTCAATATAACGTTTTTATTTTAAAATGATAGATATTATTATAAAATTAATAAAATAAGATTTAATTTTACTCTTTTAGTAACATTTCATTACTAATTACAAAATTAGTTGAAAATATTTATAATCAATTTATGACAATTAAAATCTTATTATAATCTTTTTCAAGAGATTTGTTAGAATTTTAATTTTTTTTTTTAAATTAAAAGATATAAAAGATATTATTATTAAAGTAGTTAAAAATATTATATATATTAGCATTAGTGATATACATTTAATAGAAAATTTAAATGATGGTCCAAATAAAAATATCACTCATCAAAAAATTATGATTTTTATTTTATTAGAAAAAAAATTTGAAAAAAATATAATAGAAATAAATATTTATTTCTAACAAAATCTTTAAAAATTATTAGTATATGTATTTTTGAAATTAATTAATTTCATTTTATTTAAATTTTCGTTTATAAACCAAGACTATATTCAATTTTTATTTCTAATTATATTTTATGATAATTTAAATTAAAACTAACTAATTTTTTAAAGTAAATTTAAAAAGATTCTAAGAAGATTTTAAAAAGATTTTGTTAGAACATTTTAAATATATTTATTTGTATTTCAAATAAAAAGATAAAGATATTAAAAGATATAATAATGAACTTATGTTGAATATGATATTTTCTAGGAATTTTCCAAACTAAAAAAATCACACATGAAAAGAAGTCATGACTTCTGTTTTAATATATTAGATATGAGTTAATATGTTTATTTACCATCTCTATTTATTTGAATGTATTAACCGTAATAACTGTAATCTATTTTCATATTCTGAAATTTGTTTGTTTTTCAAAATATTTTAGGTTTTATTGTACCATTTTTAGATATATAGTAAATAAATAATAACAATAGTGAGGTACATTTTAAACATTGTTAGATCTCAAACAAATATAGATTTCAAGAATATAGGTTTTTTTTATATTTGAGTATTATATAAATTTGATTTTGGTGATTATATATGAGCTGATAAATAAAAATATATTATGAAATTATAAGTAACATATAACATAATATATGAAGGCATAACATTTCATGTGTTGGGAAATATATGCGTTTGAAAATTAATGCTATAAATCAAGCTTTAGATTTTTGTAATTAAATAATTGAACAAAAAGAAACCAAGCTTTAGTTTTCATTAGAAAATTGAACAAAAAAAGAAGTGAAAGTTGGTGCCTTGTTTTACCAAAAAAATACTTTGGTACCTTATTAATCATTTCTTTTAATGAAGAGGAAAGAGTAGAACAGCAGATTGTAGGTAAATCTTGTTTTAATATTTTTGCATATAATAGGGTAGAATATTAGTTGACTACTGTTAACAAAGAACAATATTTTTTAATTTTCTAGACAGGTATGGAACAGCAAGATTGTAGGTAAATCTCGTTTAAATACTGTTGCATAATAGGTAAAATATATGGAAAATGATGAAACCATTAAATTTGATGATTTTCTAATAAATGAATCATGATTTATAATTTAATAGATAAGATTAGAGATTAAGTAATATGATTTTCTAGGAATAGGTCCATTAAGTCTATTTTTTAAAAAATCACACATGAATCAAGGTTGTGACTTCTGTTTTAATATATAAGACTAGATCTCGACCCGCGCAACCGCGCGGGTTTTTGTTTTCAATTCTAAATTGGTATATATTATAATATATATATATATATATATATATGTCTATCAATTTTTAAAACATGATAAGTATACGATATATTTTTTATTGAATAAATTGTTTCAAAATTTCACATGCGGATCAACTCATCAAGTTCCCATTGAAATAGGATCCACGCAAGGAAAAGCACTTGCCATTCGTTGGTTATTAGGGGCATCCCGAAAACGTCCGGTCGAAATATGGCTTTCAAATTAAGTTCCGAATTAGTGGATGCTGCCAAAGGGAGTGGCGATGCCATACGCAAAAAGGAAGAGACTCATAGAATGGCAGAGGCAAATAGAGCGTTTGCACATTTTCGTTAATCTATGAACAGGATCTATATAGACACATAGATCCGTGGATCCATACATCTCGATCCGAAAAGAATCAATAGAAAAAGAAAAAATCGGAATTGATCGATCTCTTTCTCGAAACAAACGAAAAGGAAAGAAAAGACGAAACATAAATCATGGATCAACTAAGTCCTCTCGGGGACTTGCTTAAGAATAAGAAAGAGCAATCTCATGTAAATACCATGGAATAAGGTTTTAACCTATTCATGGGGATTCCGTAAATATTCCATTCAAAAAAAAAAAAAATTGGTTTTTTTTTGGAGATTGGATGCAGTTACTAATTCATGATCTGGCATGTACAGAATGAAAATTTCATTCTCGATTCTACGAGAATTTTTATGAAAGCCTTTCATTTGCTTTCCCCATGATAAGTTAATAGATTGTGTATCACGCATATACCCTTAATAATTTTATATATTAATAATTGAATTCATATATTAATATATAATTCGTCTCTATTTTTATATAAATAAAAGAAAAATAACATGTTGATTATATCAAAATTATAGAACAATTAACGAATTTTAACTTATCATGGGGAAAGACACTATTGCTGATATAATAACCTCTATACGAAATGCTGACATGAATAGAAAAGGAACAGTTCGGATAGGATCGACTAACATCACCGAAAGCATTGTTAAAATACTTTTACAAGAGGGTTTTATCGAAAACGTAAGGAAACATCGCGAAAACAATCAATATTTTTTTATTTTAACCCTAAGACATAGACGAAATAAGAAAGAATCCTATAAAACGATTTTAAATTTAAAGAGAATAAGCCGACCGGGTCTACGAATCTATTCTAACTCTCAACGAATTCCACGAATTTTAGGCGGAATAGGAATTGTAATCATTTGTATCTTCTTCTATATATATATTTTCGGATTATTATTTCATTATTAAAATCGTAACTATATATATATATAGATTAGTAAAATATTATTTTATTGTCATATTCAAAAATATTACACATATAATTATTTGTTTTATTTACCGGATCAGGGTGAAACAACCATAGTCAGAGAAAGATCTACATCTCGACCCGCGCAAAGGTTTTTGTTTTCATTTATTTTTATATAAATATTTATTATAATAAGTATTTTGTTTTATTTACCGGATCAGTGTGATGAATATGTGATTTTCTATTTATATAATGTGCAAGAAGTTGAAAATTAAAACTGCCGGTTTAATGTTTCTTTACAAGTGAAATGCTTCAAGGGGATGTGTAAGATGTGGATCATCACTTGATCATATATTATATAACGTGTAAGTGAATATAACAAAGGTTCTAATGCATTTTTTAAATAACAAACAACTCATATTTACAATTCTAGAACTATACGTTAATGTTTTAGTCTAAGGACTGTTTGTTAATGATTTATATTTACGGTTGAGCAAAAACGTTGATGCATTGGTTTGATAATGATTTACAATTACAATAATTAAGGAAGCAAATGTTGGTTTGTAAACCAAACCGAAATTGTAGATGTGTAACAAAATTTTAGGGAATGATATAATAAGCCATATTAGTAGTAATAAATGAATAAATGATAACTGATTTCTAATGATGGTCCACTAAGTCCATTTTTTTTTAAAATCACACATAAATTAAGGTTGTGACTTCTGTTTTAATATATAAGATACACATATTTAGGAGTATTATTTAAAAACAAAAAAAAATCTGTAAAATAAATATATTTATCTAGATTGGGTAATTTAGTCATTTAACATAAATAAAAATGTACTTTTCAAAATAGATAAATGGAATGATAGTTTTCAAAATAAAATCTCAAGTAAATGTATTTATCCAAATTTTCCCTTATAATAAATCATATGTATTTTTTTAGTTAGGAATTATACTAATTAATATATTATTGTACAAAATTTCATGAAAATGAGTAATACAAATTTTATTATTAGTAAACTATGATACTTGATATAATATAAAATAAAAATGAGTAGATAAAAATGTGTTTCTAATGTTTGAGGTTGGGAATGTTGCATGTAAATAAATAAAAATAATCTTTCTAAACTTTATTTAAAATAAATTATTAAAATTCAGATATCTATACTATTATTTGCGAAGTAAATTTTTGGAATCGAGATCTCACGTTAAAAGTTAGAGCGGTTAATATCTATAATACCCTTAATGAATTTTATATATAATTAATTATATAATCAAAAACGAATTTTGATTAATAATATTAATTTTTTTAAAAAATAAGATAATTCTTATATATTGTGTTGTTATCTTAAAACATATTTTCCAATTATAAAATTTAAAAATAAACTATAAAACAATTATAATAAATTCAGTGGTTAAAGTTAATGTTATCTTTAATAAATTTTAATTAAACGTATATATTTAATTAGATTTTTGTCATATATATATATTTTTTTGATTTAATTTTTTTGAAAACATAAATAATAAGTTATTATGCTGGTTTTTGAATTAATAAAAAATAAACTAATAAATATTTGTAAACGATTAAGCCCGCATATGCGGGCAAGACACCTAGTTATAAGTACATACTAGTGTTTTGCCCGCACATGCGGATATACTTTTCTTACAAATAATTATTAGTTTGCCAAATACAATAAATAATTATTTATGTTTTAACAAAAAGTTTAAATCAAACATCAATATATATAATAAATATTTTCATCAAAATATATGTTTATTATTGTTATAAACTTTTAAAAGCAATTATATATTAGAAAATTTTTATATCTTAATTTTTATAATAAAAAATATTATTTACAGATAACAAAAAATATAGATATATTATATATAAGAATTATCTTTTTTTTTTTAAGTATGATTTTATTTTGATGATTTTTTCATATTAGTTTATAATCAATTAGCTAATATAACTTATAATCTAATATTATTAATACATAATTCTTTTTAATGATGTAATAAGAAAACATATCTAAAATCATGGAAAACATCACAGATAAACAAAATCACTTTTTGATTGATTAATATTTAATTATAAATTATTCTATGTCTTAATCTTTTATAATCGAAAATATCTTTTTTTAAAGAGAAAATGACACAAAGAACACTAAACCAAGTTTTCCTCCCCAAACTAGCACTCAGGATCAGAAATCACAAAAATAGGTTTCATTAAAGGGGCAATTTACCCTTATGCTCTCTTCTTTAACTAATTTAAAAAACAAATTTGAAATCAATTGTCGCCGTCCTCGTTTCATCGCTTCTTCTTCTCCTCATCGCTGTCTTTCGTCGTCGTCTCTCCGTCGTCGTCGTCTCTCCGTCGTCGTCGTCTCTCCGTCGTCGTTTCTCAATTGATCTGTCGTTTCTACGTCTATTCATCTCATTCTCTCTCTCGTGTGTCTGATTTGATTAAGGTTTGAATCATTTCATTTTGTTATACATTATCTAGGTTTTGTTATATATTATTCATTTGTTGATGAATTGAAGTTGATTTTGTAGAACAATGGAAGTTTTGTGCATCTGTGGACAATGGATCTCAAAAGAATCTCTCCAGTGGGAGTTTCTTGTTGATTTGAAGAGGAATGCATCAATCATTTCCATAGAAGAAGATCTACTGTATGAAGATTTGATGAAGATTGTCTCTGAAGATTTTAGTGTTAAAGAGGAAGAAATCAGTTTGAGTTATGGTTTTTCATTGGATAAGAAATGTATTATTGAAAGTTTCCCCCCACTCTCGATAGGTAATACTCGTCAGCTCAGAACTTTCATTTCCAAGACTAGAGCATTTGATGGAACCTGTCGTTTGTGTGTTAAGATTTGTATGATTTTTTTCTTACTTAGACTTTTCAGGATATGCTTCATAACCAAGTATTATGCCTTACAGAACTACTTGACTTTTGCAGGTTAGTACTGATCCAGCTACCTGTAACACTGAAGCTTCTGATACATTTGCTTCTACTGTTCCATTGAATGTCAATCCAGCGCTTCTTTCTACTGTGCAGAGTGAAAAACAGGTACATTGTCCTTAATTTCCTTTTTCTGTTTGTGTTTGCATGATATGCTTCATAATCAAGTATTATGCCTTACAGAACTACTTGACTTTTGCAGAGTTTTCTATATGAAGGTGTTTCTACAGTTCCTCTGAATGCTCTTCCGGATTTTAGTACTGATTCAGCTAGCTGTAACATTCAAGCTTCTGATACATTTGCTTCTACTGTTCCATTGAATGCCAATCCAGTGATTCTTTCTACTGTGCAGAGTGAAAAACAGGTGCATTGTCCCTAATTCCCTTTTTCTGTTTGTGTTTGCATGATATGCTTCATAATCAAGTATTATGCCTTACAGAACTACTTGACTTTTGCAGAGTCTTCTATATGAAGGTGTTTCTACAGTTCCTCTGAATGCTCTTCCGGATTTTAGCCCTGTCCATATTGGACTTTCACCAAACACGAGAGTAGCTGGCGATATTAAGGTGAATAGCTATTTTAAGACAAAGAGAGAGTTGATGTTGAGGATGAAGAAATGGGCTTTAGAGTGGAAGTTTGAGTACAAGACTGTCTCTTCTAACAAGTCAAGAGTGCTTTTGAGTTGTGTTGATGAAAATTGCACGTGGAGGATGCGTGCTATCAAGCTACCTGTTTCAGATTTTTTCGTTGTTAAAAAGTATGTTCATGAGCATACATGCGATACAACACACAGGAAAGCCAACCACAGACAAGCATCTGCAAAGTTGTTGGGTTCTTTGATTTCCAGCAATTATGGAGAAAAAAAGGAAGGTCTCAAACCGAAACAGATTATTGAACAGGTCAGGATGCTGCATGGTGTTCACATCAATTACAAACAAGCTTGGAGAGTGAGAGAAGAAGCTCAGATTTTGGTTAGAGGGACTCTTGAAGACAGCTATTACAATTTGTCTAGGTGGTTGTATAAAATCACAGAAACAAACCCTGGTTCCTTGACTTATCAACATGTTGATGCTGCAGGAAAGTTCAAGTATGCATTTGTGGCTTTTGGTCCATCGATAAGGGGATTCTCATTGATGAGGAGAGTTATTGCAGTAGATGGTACATTTCTGAAGGGAAAATTCAATGGGACTTTATTGGCAGCTTGTGCTCAAGATGGGAATTATCATCTATATCCTCTCGCCTTTGCAGTGGTTGACGCAGAAAACGGCGCCTCTTGGAAATGGTTCTTTAGAGGTTTGAGCCAGAAGATCCCGGACGCTTCGGATCTTGTTTTTGTATCAGACAGGGCTAACTCCATTTCTTCAGCGTTGGAGGATGTATATCCCTTATCTCACCATGGAATTTGCAGGATCCATCTGCTCCGCAACATCACTCCTACATATGCGAAGACTGGGTTGCTACCTCTGGTGGAAAGCGCTGCTGATGCCTATACGTGTCACGAGTTCTGGTTAATCTTCAAGGACATAAAGGATAAATGTCCTGAATTGGCTAAGTATCTGGAAGAGTCTGATTTTAGGAAGTGGGCACGAAGCTATGCGCCTGCGAACAGGTATAATATCATGACTACCAACATTGCAGAGTCTCTCAATTCTATGTTGAAGATGCCTCGTGAGTTGCCCATTATCTCTCTCCTTGAAACTATCAGATTGACGATGACCACTTGGTTTTTTGAGCGATGCGAAGCGGCTGCGAAACATAAGCACCTGGTTACTCCAAAAGTTGTGCAGAAATTGGTATCTAGGTTAGGGGCCGCAATGTTGTTGAATGTGTATCAAGTTGATCGAAGCGAGTTTGAGGTGAAGGATGAAACAATGAAGTTTGTTGTTGAATTGGAGAAGCGGCATTGCACATGTAATGTTTTCGACATTGACAAGATCCCCTGCATCCATGCCATCGCTGCTGCTAAGCATATCAAGAGAGATGAAAACCGTTTTGTTGATGCTTCTCACTTGACAGAAACGTGGGCTAAAGCTTATGCTGAAAGCATACATCCTGGTGGAGAGTTGTCAACGTCCACCTATCCAGAGAATATTGATGAACTTTCTTGTCCACCTCCAGCTACCAAAAAGAAAAGTGGACGCCCTCCTACAAAGAGAAAGAGATCCGTTGGCGAGTTTGGGGTTCCTGGATCTAAATCTCAGTCCCACAAGTGCAGCAGATATGGCACAGGAGGGCACAACAAGATCACATGCCAGAGGCCTATAGGATGAAGTTCTACATTTTTACATTTTTATCGATTATTATTTGGATGTTGGCTATTTGATGGTTACATGATATGCACAAGACCATATACATTTTTTCTTTTGGAACCCTATCCTGAATAAGTATGATTTCTTCCAACTTTTGTAATATACAACATTATCTTTTGATCTCATTTCAATTTTTAGTTTAAACTTCTTTGCTAGAAAAAAACACAGTAATATTCAACTATTCTGGAATCCCATCCAGAAATACCGAGTTCATTTCCAAGGTTTATAATACAACATTTTCTGTTAAGAATAATTATGTGGAAAAGTGTAACAGATGATTCTCCTCAGTCTAGCGGCTAAAACACCTATCTGTCGAAATTGTAACGCTTGACTCGACCCGGGTTCGATTCCCCTACTAATCAGAGTTTTTTAAAAAAATTTAAGTTGAATAAAAATAAAATAAATATATTACTTTACTTACAACATGTAATGACTGAAATTAACTTGGCCTAGTGGCTACTACACCTTAGTTCCCTCTTTCCTCCTAGTCATCTTCAGGTTCGAATCCTATGAGATGTGTATATATATTTTTTTTCCTCCAAAATTTGCAAATCACATTATCAAATTTTCCAAATGTGTAGATATTAATCCTTAGTTTTGATCTCATTTCATTTTTTTCTAGTTTAAGAAAGAAGCACACTAATATTCATGTATATTATTCATGCATACTCTGGAAGCCCATCCTGAACTATCTAAGATCTTTCCAATGTATTTTACTATAAATTCAATTATGTGGAAGCAACTAACAGATGATTCTCCTCAGCCTAGCGGCTAAACCAAGAAACCTATGATACCGAAACATTTGTTCGACCCGGGTTCGACTCTCCTACGAGTAATGGTTGATTTTTTTTTTTTTGTTCAAACATATATCTCAGGAATCGAAGAGTCTCTTCCAAACGACATCATGTAACTCAGTAACCGAAGAGTTTCTTTTCGTCAAGATTGGCTGTTATATGATTGGTTATTTCAGTAACTGACTTCAAAAATCGAAGAGTTCCACAATAATCAAGAGTTTATTTTAACTGACTTCAATAATCGAAGAGTTCCTTTTAGTTCTATAAATATAAGGGACGATATCAGACCTTTTATTCACTCACTTCATTTCGTCTGATTTATCCTTTTGCAATACAAGTTAGTTTTCGATTTTTCTCATTTTCCATTCAATTCATGAACTTTTTTCTATTTCTATTTTGTCGTAACATCTTAGTTTCGATTTTGTTGCAGGACAAAGTTTCAATGGAAGGAAGTTCAAAGAAGATGATGAAGCGTCCCATAGAGGAGGTTTACGGATGTGATGCCGCCGAAGGTTTCAATAAGGGGAAGAAAGAAACTGTGGTACATTACAGGGCTCTTCTTCGTTTGTCCAACGAATACAGGCTATCTGAGAATGATTGGAATCTGGCATCCAGCAAAGCAAATTCAATTGCTGTCCAAATCGAGTTGCTTGAAGATATTATCAAAGCTGATGGAAAATTTGATTTAACTGCTGAGTTGGAGAAACTCAAAGAAGAGCACTCGGAAGCGGAAGGAATGCTTGCTGATGTGAAGGTCAAAGTCCCTGATTGGGATAATGTTGGGGTCAAAATCGGTCACGACGGAATCAATGTCTGAAAGTCCGTAAAAATCAGCATAACCGTTTTGACGAAAAGTAATCTTCGTAAAGAAATCTTTACGAAGAGCCTTGCAGTAAAATATCGTCCAAATCTCAATCGAACCACTAAATACCGATTGTCCGAAGGCAACAGACATGTATCCAAATCGGCCGCGGACAAGCTCGAGTATGGAAATCAGACCGCGGACAAGCCAAGCTCGATCGATACGCGGCAACCAAGCATGCACACAGCTCGGTCGCTACGTAGCGACCGAGCTCGAGCCAAGCTCGGTCGCTACGTAGCGACCGAGCTCGAGCCAAAGCTCGGTCGCTACGTAGCGACCGAGCGATCGTCCCGCTCGGTCGCTATGTAGCGACCGAGCTCGAGCCAAAGCTCGGTCGCTACGTAGCGACCGAGCTCAGCCAAGCTCGGTCGCTACGTAGCGACCGAGCGATCGTCCCGCTCGGTCGCTATGTAGCGACCGAGCTCGAGCCAAAGCTCGGTCGCTACGTAGCGACCGAGCTCAGCCAAGCTCGGTCGCTACGTAGCGACCGAGCGATCATCCCGCTCGGTCGCTACGTAGCGACCGAGCTCGAGCCAAAGCTCGGTCGCTACGTAGCGACCGAGCGATCGTCCCGCTCGGTCGCTACGTAGCGACCGAGCTCGAGCCAAAGCTCGGTCGCTACGTAGCGACCGAGCGATCGTCCCGCTCGGTCGCTACGTAGCGACCGAGCTCGAGCCAAAGCTCGGTCGCTACGTAGCGACCGAGCGATCGTCCCGCTCGGTCGCTACGTAGCGACCGAGCTCGAGCCAAAGCTCGGTCGCTACGTAGCGACCGAGCGATCGTCCCGCTCGGTCGCTACGTAGCGACCGAGCTCGAGCCAAAGCTCGGTCGCTACGTAGCGACCGAGCGATCGTCCCGCTCGGTCGCTACGTAGCGACCGAGCTCAGCAAAGCTCGGTCGCTACGTAGCGACCGAGCGCTCGTCCCGCTCGGTCGCTACGAAGCGACCGGGCTCGAGCCAAAGTTCGGTCGCTGTGTAGCGATTGAACCTTTCCGAACGTCAATACGACACCAGTTCTTGCATTCTCGTCAAAACCTTCGAATGCTATCTCCCGAAGACCGTAGCAAGCTCAGTCCATGTTTCCCGCCATTCTAATTCATCGATCAAACTTCGCGGATTAGAAACCGCGGAAAACTCGTAGTAAACGTGTCGAGTCGGAAGACGGCCCAAAGGGACCTAAAACACGACTCGAGGCCCATCCTACGATTTTCCTAATCAAAAGCCCGTAAACCACAGCCTGGTTTACGCTTGGTCTACAAGGAAGGATAAATGTCAAGTTTCCGCGGATAAATACGGAAGTTTTGAAGATAATTGTGAAGATCGGGAAAAATGGAATATCTCCATTTTTATGCTATGACGGCTTAAGGGCAGAAGAGTAAAAGCGTAAACCGACCTTGGAGCTAGTATATAAGGAGTCCTAGGCGAGGAGCAAGGGAGAGAGCTTTTTAGATTCGGAATTCTCTGCACTTAGAAACTTTAGGCTTATTCTCGACAAGTTCGGTTTCTATGACTGGCACTCAATTACTAGACGAACTCGCCCAGGCAGTTCGATCTCTTGTCCAGCTCTATCAATTGAACTACGTTCGGCTTGATCCTCGAAAGGGGTACGTAGGCAGCCTTTAACAAGGTTCAGTCCGAAATCAATCTAAGCCTTTTAGATATCTTTTTCGTCCTTTGTTATCGAGCTGCGACTCAACTAGGATTAGGGTTTTATGTTGCTAGAACTAGGTAACTCGCTGACGGCCCCTGCGGCCAAAGCCTTTGTATTCTCTTGTAATGATCGCAACGCTCTTACGCGGACTCGAAATAAGATCTACTGTTTTCTCTAAACTCGTTTGTTATCTTTTCATGATTTCCGCATATATTCGATCACTTGTCGTTGGCTCTCGCAGAGATCCGGGACCTCTGGGAAATTAGGGTTTTCCTAGTTTCCTTATTTAAACGGAAATCGACAGTGCGAATTTCGGTTCCCACAGTTTGGCGCTAGAAGGAGGGGGGGTTACGGATTACTCTTACTCATAGCCACAAAACGCTTGATCGAAACGATGTTTGGATATATGAAAGACAAACTCGCAGCACTGACTGCTCCTATGGCCAACGCTTACGCAAACGCCGTGGTTTTCAACAAAATCGAAAACTTAGTCGCGACCTTCCGCCACAGGAAGAGCACTATAACAAGCTCGCGATTCCTCCTGTAAACAAGAAGGGAAACGATAAATCTTATCAAAACCTCGTAAACAAATCTCGATGCATAAGGGTTTTACCAAAACACGTTTTCCGAAAACATTTCGGAAGGATAAAACTTGTTCTCCCAAAAAAAACCGCTGAAAAACCCCTACGTTAATCGCGGAAAAAGGAAACACAACAAAACGATTACACAGCTCGGTCGCTACGTAGCGACCGAGCACTCACACGGCTCGGTCGCTACGTAGCGACCGAGCACGCACACGCTGCTCGGTCGCTACGTAGCGACCGAGCACACACGCTGCTCGGTCGCTACGTAGCGACCGAGCACGCACGCTGCTCGGTCGCTACGTAGCGACCGAGCACACACGCTGCTCGGTCGCTACGTAGCGACCGAGCACTCACACGGCTCGGTCGCTACGTAGCGACCGAGCACGCACGCTGCTCGGTCGCTACGTAGCGACCGAGCACGAACACGCCGCTCGGTCGCTACGTAGCGACCGAGCACACATGCTGCTCGGTCGCTACGTAGCGACCGAGCACTCACACGGCTCGGTCGCTACGTAGCGACCGAGCACGCACGCTGCTCGGTCGCTACGTAGCGACCGAGCACGAACACGCCGCTCGGTCGCTACGTAGCGACCGAGCACGCACACTGCTCGGTCGCTACGTAGCGACCGAGCACGCACACTGCTCGGTCGCTACGTAGCGACCGAGCACGCACACGCTGCTCGGTCGCTACGTAGCGATCGAGCACACACACTGCTCGGTCGCTACGTAGTGACCGAGCTCAAGCCAACTCTCCACTCGCTACATAGCGACCTGTAAGGCCTCAGAAAGGTCCTCCTTTGGGTTCTCTTTTGAATCCTCGTCGAAACGCTTTTCGTTTCGTCTCAATCGGAGTTTCCGTTGAGATTTTACGACGAACACAAGTGGGAATCTTCTCGGCTTGCTTCCACTCGCTACGTAGCGACCTGTCAGACTGTCAGTCGCTACGTAGCGACCTGTAAGGCCTCAGAAAGGTCCTTCTTTGGGTTCTCTTTTGAATCCTCGTCGAAACGCTTTTCGTTTCGTCTCAATCGGAGTTTCCGTTGAGATTTTACGACGAACACAAGTGGGATTCTTCTCGGCTTGCTTCCACTCGCTACGTAGCGACCTGTCAGACTGTCAGTCGCTACGTAGCGACCTGTAAGGCCTCAGAAAGGTCCTTCTTTGGGTTCTCTTTTGAATCCTCGTCGAAACGCTTTTCGTTTCGTCTCAATCGGAGTTTCCGTTGAGATTTTACGACGAAAACAAGTGGGACTCGTCTCGGCTTGCTTCCACTCGCTACGTAGCGACCTGTCAGACTGTCAGTCGCTACGTAGCGACCTGTAAGGCCTCAGAAAGGTCCTTCTTTGGGTTCTCTTTTGAATCCTCGTCGAAACGCTTTTCGTTTCGTCTCAATCGGAGTTTCCGTTGAGATTTTACGACGAAAACAAGTGGGACTCGTCTCGGCTTGCTTCCACTCGCTACGTAGCGACCTGTCAGACTGTCAGTCGCTACGTAGCGACCTGTAAGGCCTCAGAAAGGTCCTCCTTTGGGTTGTCTTTTGAATCCTCGTCGAAACGCTTTTCGTTTCGTCTCAATCGGAGTTTCCGTTGAGATTTTACGACGAAAACAAGTAGGACGCTTCTTGGCTTGCTTCCATTCGCTACGTAGCGACCTGTCAGACTGTCAGTCGCTACGTAGCGACCTGTAAGTCCTCAAAGGGTTCTTCCTTTGCGTTCTCCTTTGAATCCTGTTCAAAATGCTTTTCGTTTCGTTTCAATCGGAGTTTCCGTTGAGATTTTACGACGAAAACAAGTGGGACTCGTCTCGGCTCCCTTCCACTCGCTATAGCGACCGAGATGACATCCTCACTCGCTATAGCAACCTGTCAGGCCTCAAAGGGCTCCTCCTTTGCGTTCTCCTTTTAATTCTCATCGAAACGCTTTTGGTTTCGTCTCAATCGGAGTTTCCGTTGAGATTTTACGACAAAAACAAGTAAACCTCATCCAAAACTCCTTGGCTTGTTTCTGCTCACCCTACCTCCATCTTTGCGTTCACTTTCGAATCTCGATCGAAACGTCTCTTGTTTCGCCTCGATTGAAGTTACCATTGAGACTTTACGATATAAAAAAAAAAAAAAAAAAAAAAACCGCAAAGACCTATTTTCTCGCATGGATTCAGATTAATCGTATAAAACGGCAAATGGTTAGCTTAACACCTTAGCCGCCTTAACTATACGATTACGTTGGACCTTTTTACAAAAATCGACGTCTTATCTAAGGAGAAGATAACAGTCAAGTTCGGAAGATAAATGTCAAGTTTCAAAGGGTAAACACCAATATCGGAAATGGCGAACATACACGAGAATAGGAAACGGAAATGAGCACGCAAAACTGAGAAGGGACAAAACTGCATCTTCGAGAGAACTAAGGTATTTCCGACTTGAAATTTTTGAAATCAGACTTGGAATTTTCGTAGGAAATTACTTTGAGGCTGCCATAGAACTTTAGGGAACGTAAAACCTAGGCGGATAGTCTAGCGAACTAAGTTTTAAGCGATTTTTCCTGTCTCGATATATTGTCCCATAATTGTTCATCCAAATCTTGCAAACCGATCTAAACTCTCCAAAAGTCGAGAAATGATCGCCACGCATATCAAGCTCGCTTCCTAAAGAGAGAAAAAGTTAGAGACATGAACGTCGTCTTAAAACCGATTCGTTTCTGGCAATTTTCTCGGAACCGACATATCCCAAGTCGTCAACGTGGAAACAACCAAATCACAGTCCAAGCGTCGTCTATAAATCGTCCCGAATTATCGATCATTCCAAACATCAGGAGAGGAAACGTACACAACCCTTCAAAGTATCGGTTCAACCGTTTTTCTTTCGTAAAAAAAAAAGGGGGAGTAGGTACGTATACTATACTCGTATACTCCCAAACTTCAAAAAACTTCTGCAAATCGTCAAGAATAGGCAAACGACAATCTTAATATTCGTCTAAACGCTAGCAACATATCCAGACGATCATGAACATAATCTCAAAAACTATACATCATTTCTTGTCGCAATCATGCGTACAGAAAACTTGTACCAATATCAAACTGAAACTCGACGATTAGCCAAAGTATTGAAGCCTTTTCCGGCTTCAGAAAGCCAGTTTCGTTTCAAACTTAGCGGCAAGAAATCTTCAATCACCAAAGCATTTCTTTCAGTTTCCGTTGTACCAAGTAAGTCACGGAAAAGTATCGAAAACATTTGCGACGAAGAAAACTCGAGAATATATGTAGCATCGTGCACATTAAAAGAAGCACTTTCCTCCCGATGGTTAGCTAGATCAACTTATGGTTGACCAATTCTTTCAAGAAACAAATGTGTCATGAGAATCCTCTCGAAAAACCTATGAAAAACGTTCCGCGACTAGATCGTATTGAAATAAACTTCGGTAATACTCCATGGGTAACGCCAAGCAACCTTCACCTAAGATCAAAATCACAGCGGGAACGTTTCTCGTAGAACCCGCAGAAACAATGCTACTTTGACATATGTATACATATCACTGATTTACGACCTTCGTAAAATCGGTTATATGATATGATAAATTATCGTATAGCCCACAATCGGAAATCATATGATAAATTCTTCATAACGAAACTAAGTCCTAACAACCAAACGGTTAACGGAAAATCTAAACTTTTCGAAAATTGACCAAGTTCAATACGCTCCACAATTCACTTTAAGCCCGCAACGTTTTAACCACAATACGCGGCATGTAAGGAAAAATTCGTAACAAAGCTTCTAGAGCTATACGAAACATCCTAAAAAATGCACGAAATACATCTCGGAAGGCCAACTCTTCACAAAGCACCATGAAGGAAAACACTTGTTCCCATGGACAAATTTACACGACACCTCAGTCATAATTCCTCGATCGCAAACAAAACTATTAGCATCCGAACAGGAACAACAATTTTTGGCTGCGAACATTCTTAGTCAAACCAGAATGTTTCTCAAACACAGGGCTAATACTAAACCCTCGCAACATCGCGAAATATCTTCAAAGCCCGCGAACATTTCAAGCACGAAACGTGGCATACGAAAGAATAACAAATCTTCAGCATCGCGAGACGTCGCGGACGCCTGAAGATTAGTTCTTCGACGAAATTTCCTTCCTCGATAAAAACACCTTCATGGAAGACCAGACAGTCATACGCACTAACATCTTCTCAAAACATATTCTTCGCGAAGACTCAAAATAGTAATTTTTACCATTAAGTTTGTTGCTGATCACAACAAACTCTTAACGTCCTAAACAGACTTAGCCATCTCGTAGAAGATGACTCTCTTACATCCGACACAAGGATAATAGCGCTATAAAAGAAATCCGAAATTTTGGTCCAGCACTTCCGGTCTCCGGAGAGATGCTCGATTCCAACCATACAAGTCGTATAAGCCGAGAACCTATCGCGGACTTTAAATCGGTATGGAATCAGGATGAAACTGAAACGGGATACGTAAGTCGAATTAGTCATCGCACCCTCTAAAACCAGGAGTAAACCTAGGTCTTGCCCTAAACCCAGCGCACTGGTCTCTAACATCTCTAGGCATAGTATCAAACACCCTGATACGAGATCCCAAAATTTGTCTCTTTGCCAATATTCGAACGTCTTCAGAAAATCCCGCAAGTTTACACACTGCGGAAAACTCTCGAAACAGATTATGGATATGGCAATTCACACAGAGTTAGATTACGAGACGACAACTCGTAGTCTTCCCTCTACACCCATACAAAATGCCATCGGCAGCAACACGCCTTATAACCGCTACATAAAAACTAGACCATAAAGGTCCTACTGGAAAACTAGTCATAAGAACCTTAACTCCAAGATGAACTACGAAAGGCTTGATCCCTTCAACAAGGGTACGTAGGCAGCCGTCATAAGGCGCAGCCCCAATCTTATCGTGTTTTCTACTTTTAGGAGAGCGAGAAGATCACTTACCACAGACCTTTTCAACCATTAATTCCGCCTAACTCACCTACCTTGCCTAACTTGCCAAGCCACTCGCTAGAACCTCACGATAGAAGCTCATGATTCTAACGAGCTGGGGGGCTAACTGTTGGGGTCAAAATCGGTCACGACGGAATCAATGTCTGAAAGTCCGTAAAAATCAGCATAACCGTTTTTACGAAAAGTAATCTTCGTAAAGAAATCTTTACGAAGAGCCTTGCAGTAAAATATCGTCCAAATCTCAATCGAACCACTAAATACCGATTGTCCGAAGGCAACGGACATGTATCCAAATCGGCCGCGGACAAGCTCGAGTATGGAAATCAGACCGCGGACAAGCCAAGCTCGATCGATACGCGGCAACCAAGCATGCACACAGCTCGGTCGCTACGTAGCGACCGAGCTCGAGCCAAGCTCGGTCGCTACGTAGCGACCGAGCTCGAGCCAAAGCTCGGTCGCTACGTAGCGACCGAGCGATCGTCCCGCTCGGTCGCTACGTAGCGACCGAGCTCGAGCCAAAGCTCGGTCGCTACGTAGCGACCGAGCTCAGCCAAGCTCGGTCGCTACGTAGCGACCGAGCGATCGTCCCGCTCGGTCGCTATGTAGCGACCGAGCTCGAGCCAAAGCTCGGTCGCTACGTAGCGACCGAGCTCAGCCAAGCTCGGTCGCTACGTAGCGACCGAGCGATCATCCCGCTCGGTCGCTACGTAGCGACCGAGCTCGAGCCAAAGCTCGGTCGCTACGTAGCGACCGAGCGATCGTCCCGCTCGGTCGCTACGTAGCGACCGAGCTCGAGCCAAAGCTCGGTCGCTACGTAGCGACCGAGCGATCGTCCCGCTCGGTCGCTACGTAGCGACCGAGCTCGAGCCAAAGCTCGGTCGCTACGTAGCGACCGAGCGATCGTCCCGCTCGGTCGCTACGTAGCGACCGAGCTCGAGCCAAAGCTCGGTCGCTACGTAGCGACCGAGCGATCGTCCCGCTCGGTCGCTACGTAGCGACCGAGCTCGAGCCAAAGCTCGGTCGCTACGTAGCGACCGAGCGATCGTCCCGCTCGGTCGCTACGTAGCGACCGAGCTCAGCAAAGCTCGGTCGCTACGTAGCGACCGAGCGCTCGTCCCGCTCGGTCGCTACGAAGCGACCGGGCTCGACCCAAAGTTCGGTCGCTGTGTAGCGATTGAACCTTTCCGAACGTCAATACGACACCAGTTCTTGCATTCTCGTCAAAACCTTCGAATGCTATCTCCCGAAGACCGTAGCAAGCTCAGTCCATGTTTCCCGCCATTCTAATTCATCGATCAAACTTCGCGGATTAGAAACCGCGGAAAACTCGTAGTAAACGTGTCGAGTCGGAAGACGGCCCAAAGGGACCTAAAACACGACTCGAGGCCCATCCTACGATTTTCCTAATCAAAAGCCCGTAAACCACAGCCTGGTTTACGCTTGGTCTACAAGGAAGGATAAATGTCAAGTTTCCGCGGATAAATACGGAAGTTTTGAAGATAATTGTGAAGATCGGGAAAAATGGAATATCTCCATTTTTATGCTATGACGGCTTAAGGGCAGAAGAGTAAAAGCGTAAACCGACCTTGGAGCTAGTATATAAGGAGTCCTAGGCAAGGAGCAAGGGAGAGAGCTTTTTAGATTCGGAATTCTCTGCACTTAGAAACTTTAGGCTTATTCTCGACAAGTTCGGTTTCTATGACTGGCACTCAATTACTAGACGAACTCGCCCAGGCAGTTCGATCTCTTGTCCAGCTCTATCAATTGAACTACGTTCGGCTTGATCCTCGAAAGGGGTACGTAGGCAGCCTTTAACAAGGTTCAGTCCGAAATCAATCTAAGCCTTTTAGATATCTTTTTCGTCCTTTGTTATCGAGCTGCGACTCAACTAGGATTAGGGTTTTATGTTGCTAGAACTAGGTAACTCGCTGACGGCCCCTGCGGCCAAAGCCTTTGTATTCTCTTGTAATGATCGCAACGCTCTTACGCGGACTCGAAATAAGATCTACTGTTTTCTCTAAACTCGTTTGTTATCTTTTCATGATTTCCGCATATATTCGATCACTTGTCGTTGGCTCTCGCAGAGATCCGGGACCTCTGGGAAATTAGGGTTTTCCTAGTTTCCTTATTTAAACGGAAATCGACAGTGCGAATTTCGGTTCCCACAGATAAACTTGGCGAAAGTTGGCTGTGTCATGAGTAATTTCATGTTATCATCTTCTCTTTTTATGTTTTTAAGGACCACATTATGTTTGATTTTCAGTTTTTATTTTAAATGAATAAGTACTTTTGTTTCTCTTGTGTTGTTTCTTCAATTAACAACCTAAATAAAAAACTTGTTCAATGTTTTTCACTATTTTGTAATGGTTTGGCCTAGTGTTCTTGTAACTTGGTTATCTGATTTGCTTATTTGTTTTTGGAAAGCCATCCTGAATACATAAAATGATATCCAAATTATATAAATCTATCGTCTGTGAATAAATAAGTTCACATTTACTCTGTTATCGAATATCCACCGTAGCCTAGTGGCAAGCCCTTCTACTCTTAGTGTACCCTTATCACACAATAAGCCGTGTTCGATTCCCGTTGTGTATACTCACATTTTTTTCTGTTTTTAATTAAATATTCAAAAGTTATTTTCGTTTTATTATAGCTTTTGGCAACTATAACACCCTTGGTACAACGGCTGCACACTTTGATTCATCTTTCGAGAGTTCACGAGTTCAATCAACATCAGATCACATTCTTTTTCATTTTTTTTTTGTAAACTTTAAAGGAATTTGTTTTTGGAAAGCTATCCTGAATACCTAAAATGATATCCAGATTATATAAATCTATCGTCTGTGAATAAATAAGTTCACATTTACTCTGTTATCGAATATCCACCGTAGCCTAGTGGCAAGCCCTTCTACTCTTAGTGTACCCTTATCACACAATAAGCCGTGTTCGATCCCCGTTTGTGTATACTTACACTTTTTTCTGTTTTTAATTAAATATTCAAAAGTTATTTTCGTTTTATTATAGCTTTTGGCAAGTATAACACCCTTGGCACAGCGGCTGCACACTTTGATTCATCTTTCGAGAGTTCACGAGTTCAATCAACATCGGATCACATTCTTTTTCATTTTTTTTTGTAAACTTTAAAGGAATTTGCTAGGCTTTGGTGCATTTTGCTTTCTCACTCTTTTTCTGGAAACCCATCCTAAAAGTACCATAAGCATTTGACAATTCATCAATACATCCTAAAAATTTTTCAATAACAATCTAAATGAAAAAAACGTTAGGGATAATTCATTACAAACTTAAACTTAAACGTTAGGGATAATTAATATCAAAGTAGAAAAACAGAGTAGAAAACAGAGTAGAAAACAGAGTAGAACAAATATGACATTTTCACTTCCTTTGACCTTCCTGGAAATCTTTATCCATAAACTGGTCGAAGATCTCACAACATAGCTTGCTTCGTAAGTCCATCGCAGTTTCATCATTTATATTAGCCATGCTCTTCAATCCCAGTGACCTGCATTCCAGCATCTTCACAACAAAAATACTACAGTTGTATGGAAATTTTGTCTTTGGAAGCCCTTCTGCAAACTTAACTTCAAATGGACTGATATCTTCGAAATTAACCTCTTCACCAAGAAGTTCCATCTTTATGGCACTAATCAACACTGTCATAAATACCCAAAATTATACAATAAATCAATCACCAACAGACAACAAAATGAATATGTAAAAATGCATCACAAGCACAAGCAGCAGGTGACAAACTTTTATTTTCTAAATTAGCTAAAATTCTTTTTTCAGGATACGCATACTTTCACAATCCTATCCATTATCAATGTAACAATATAAATTAAACTGATTTTTCTACACTGAATGATAAAATTAATAAATCACAAAGAGTTTTTACCTGCCAGTTCTTGGATTTGATTAAGAGCACGTTTGATATTTGCTTTTGGAAGACCACAATGGAAGAGTGTGATTGTGTTGTCCATCAATTGTATCTCCACCCCAATATAGTGATAGCTCAACTTATCTTCAATGACACCATATATAACATCAACATCTTCCAGCCATACCTTCTTTGGATGTATTAAACCTTTCACAAGTTCGCCTACACAGCCCTCCAATAACGTTTGTTTTTTCTTATGTGGCTTCCTGACAGATTCATAAGCGTACCCAACCACTTCTAAGAATTTGACTGGTACAAAGCATGCTGCTGGAAGATTGTTGTTGCGGAACCAAGCACCTTGCTCAACCCTCTTACAATTTAGCATTTCAAATGCAACATTTATGTGCTGCCAATGTAACAATATAGTTAGAAACTTCATATAGAACTGCTATAACATGGACATCTAGCATAGCTCAACTCAACCTCTTCCTAAACATATGACACAATCAAATAGAAGACAGAACAGAGTGTTGATTACCTCTTTGTTGAGATTGTTTTCTGCATCGTCCATTTTTTGAAAGAACTCTTTTTCAATTTCTTTTCCATTGATATAAAACGGTCTGTAGTTGATAAAATTAACTAGTATCAATCGAAACTTTTACAAAATAAATTAGGAATATTTATGCGAGGACAAAAAGTTGCTTACACACGATATATGCCCCGTAGATCCATCCAGTGTGCAAGCCTTGAAAACCGAGGAAATTCAGGTGTCACAAATGGATCAATTGGAAGGATTACCTCAGGTGTTACAGGTATAGGAGGGTTTCTAGGTCGTATTGGCCTCTTCTCTTCTCGCTGTAGAAAAGGAAGCAAATCTACTGGCTGAGCATTTGCTTTCTTCTTCTTACCAACATCAGGCTTCCCCTTTAATTAAAAATAAAGACAAAAATTCAGGATCGTTTTTATCTTTATACTTGAATGCCTTCCTAATATGAAGTAAAAATATTTTTATACCTTTTTTGCATGATCGTCTTGACTTGGTTTCACACTCTTACCCTGCTTTACTTCCATCTGTGAAACAAAACCGATATATCAAACTATTGACCTGAACTTCAATTCAAGTGGATCTTATTCATTTTTATTACCTCTTTTGCCATTTTCCCAACACCATCTTCTGATGGACCAGCTGCTTCATTTTTCTTACAAGCGACAGCCTTCGCCTTCCCCTTTTTGAATGACAAAAATTCAGATACATTTATATCTTAATTCCTAGTATGATGTATAAATATTTCATACCTTTTTATCACCATCTCCTTCACTTGGATTCACACTCTGCGTCTGCTCTTCTTCCATCTGAAAATCAATACCGAGATATTAAACAAATGACATTATTTTTCAATTCAAGTGATCCAAGGCATTTGTTTTACCTTTTTTGTCATCTCCCAAACACCATCTACCCATTTTCTTGGTTTTCGCATCTCAGAATGGTGGAAGTAAATTTGTTCTTTAGAATTGTTCAAAGAGACAAAACACGAGCCATCAAACAAAATGACTTTAACTTTTCCAGCGCACCAGGCACCATTGTCGAACGCCTCCACGTCCTGCATTAGCTCATAACTTTTCTTCGCTCCAGATCTCTCAGGTGGTGGTTGAGGACGTATTCTGTCAATTGATACACGTGTCTCAACACTCCTTTTCCTCTTCTTTTCGTCCAGAGACGGGACGGAGTACTCAACTTTCACCATCTCAACCCCATCAACCAAATATGTTGCCAACACATTTCCTGGATACCATTTATGACAAGTATTGTCATCTTGTGATGAAATCTCCACATTTGCTCCGATCTCAAAGGGATTTTGAACTCTGCTTTCTACATCCTGTGATGGTTTAGATTCAAGGATATCCAGTCATTTTGATAGTTGCTGTATATTTATTAAAGGTTTTAATGAAAGTAATACCTTATTTTGCTCTGTTAAAAGATTTCTGCGAGCTCGGGTATTTGGCTGTGTGTCGGAAATGTTTGGTGAAATGATCTCATTCATAAGCTCGTGAGTCTCCTGAATTCAGGAATGGTTGAATGAACACGTACAAGGGCTTCCAAAAATTACTTGAAAAGTCCAATTTTTTAAAGAAGGTACCTGCTGCGTCTGAATTGGAGTAAGGACTGGAGTCTCAATATTCTGTTGAGCTATTGGAGAACCAGGTGTCTCTTTCGTGATCTCATTCATAGGCTCTCGTGTATCCTGAAGTCAGGAATGGGATTATGAACTCGTACAAGAACTTCCAAAAATTAATTTAAGTACAACCAAATTCATAATTTTATAAATACCAACAGTTTTCAAAATTATACTTGCCTCATTGTTAAGTTGTTCATCTGCTTGATCTGCATTGGCTTCACCTTGTCTGGAAGCCGTCTCATGAAATGGAGTTGTGTCAGTCTGTGCAAGTACAACAAAAATTAGGAAGGCAATCCTAAATATGTATAACATCTTCCAAAATTACTTGACAACTCAAAAAAAAAAACTGAATCAAGAACTAGATAAACATTAATTTTAATTTCCGAAAAAAAGTTACCTCATTGTTTGGAGTTTCATATGAAGTAACTCTTTGTAGTTTCTCTAGTTTTGTCACACGTTCTTTAATCTGTTTCCTGTCTTTTTCAATCAAACACAAACGATCGTTCATGATCCTTAAATTATCTCCCACCATCTCGCTGATTCTGTTGATCTTTGATTCCAAAGACTCCTCCTGATACGAAGAAGAAGCTTGACTCATCCCTCCATTCCCAAACAGTAAAGATGCTCTTCTTATTTGTTCATTAGCACCGTATAGGTCTACTGACATGTTTCGCCAATCTCTAATTTTAAACTTATAACCTCTCTTGGATAAATCGGCCATGTCATCCAGATCTTTATTAGCTTCGTCTTCCATGCAAACATCAGCTTCTGGATCATTAGAAATAGGAGGTAGGATGCATGTGACCTTAAGCTGAAACCATAAAAATAATTAGCTTTTAAATGGAGAATCATAAGGCAAAACAGAAACAAGAAAAAAATAATGTAAAAACTTACATGATCTTTGATTTCAATTAGGAGAACATCTATCAGCTGTGGAGAAGCTATTTGAAGGTACTTCTCACACAAAAATATTGGGGTAGACGGTTGAACGCTCAGAATAGGAACAACTTGACTGAATGCATACTGTAGCAAAGGTACTGACTCAAGTATCCATATAAGAAATGCCATAGGGAATCCTTGCAAATCATAATTGTTTTTGTCGAGGCTTTTGTCGACAGCTCTCTGAAGTGATTTTAACAGCAAATTATAAGCTGTTCTCCCCCATGGGTATGTCATCAAGACATCCATATCCTGCGCTATTTTCACATAATCCAAAGTAAAAGTTGTGCCACCGTCGAGAAGGCTCTTCTGTAGTAGTATGCTCTCAATCAGGAGGAGCATTGCAAGGCAGAATCTCTCATCAGAAGCATCTTCTCTTGTGTTTCTGAGCTGCTTCTCCACGTCCTTTACTGTATGAGTACGCCCTTTTAGGAAGTCCCACTTAAATTTCTCGGTTTCCTCTCGTGGTTCTCTTGCTTCACCACTACATTTCAAACCAGTCACCATGTGGAATTCTCTTATAGAGAACCTCATTGGCTGAGCACCAAAATGGAACCATGCTTCGTGTCTCTTCACTGTCTTGATGCTTTTGGTGAGAACTGCGTGCACTATCTTAGCTGATAATTTCAAAGACCTCTCTCCAAGCTTGATCACCGGTCCCAAAAACGTCCCTCTTATTCTGTTGAACTCATCATTTCCTAGAATTTCCTTAACAGTTTTGATATAAGCAACTATCGAGTGTTGGTTTATCGATATCGTCTTCTCTGGCTCTGATCCAATCGGATACCTCAGCTCAGGCAGTGCTAGTCTTAATGGTAATGGATCTCCCATCTTGTTTCTATCCTGCGTAAACAAGAAAAAAAATTATTTGTCTAAATTAATTAAAATCCAATTTTCAGGAAGGGTTTCCTGAAACAATACAAATCCTTCCTGAGTCTATACACATGCTTTCACATGAACTAGAATTCTACCAATCATATTAGGTTAAAACGAGCAAGTCTATACACAAGCAAAAACCAGGAGACCAATCTCTCAGAAAGAAAACACACATAAGGTTGAATCTGCAACATACCTTAAAGAGATAGAGCTCTAGAAATGGTTTTTCTCGGAGAATAGAGAGAGCTCGCGTAAAAGATCGAGAGAGAGAGAGAGAGAGTTCTGGAGATGGGTTTTCGTCGGAGATCGAGAGATATGGAGATGAGAGAGAGATTCGAGAGGCGGAGACGAGTGAGATTCGAGAAGTTTGAAACGGCGAGAGTGTTGAGACGGCAAGAGTTTTGTCTTTTTTCAATCGAAATGTATTGTTTTGGAAACCTATCCTATATTAATTGGTTTAAGTATGCTTATGTAATATTCTTTAACAGATGATTCTCCTCAGACCAGCGGTTAAACCAAGGCATTTCATAACTCAAAAGTCTCTCTATCCCCGGGTTCGATATGTGGTGGATTCAAAATCAATTTTAATTTTTTTTTGTGTTACAGTTTGGAGTTAAATAAAATTAAATGTAATCCATTAACAGATGATTCTTCTTGGCCTAGTGGCTAAACTCCCACACTATCCAAATACGCAAACTCTCTCCCTCTGGGTTCGATCCTTTGTGGTTCTAAATTTTTGTTGTCTGTAAACATCACAATTTTAAGCTTACCATATACATGTCCAATCCTTAGTATATAATCTCATTTCATTCTTTTTTACATTTGAAACACTTAACTTTTTTTCTGGAAACCCATCCAGAAACATTATTTTAACCTTCCAAGATATATGATACCCAAAAAAATACTTGATATCCTTCCAATCTTTCTTATGTAACCAGACGCCAACAACATAACAAAATAAACAGTCATAACTAAAACCGAGTCTTAACTAAAACAAAAAATGTTTTCATGCATCATTCTCATTTCCCAAAGCTCTCATCCACAAATTGGTTGAAGATCTCACAAGACAAGGTTCTCCTTAGCTCCAATGCATTGTCATCATTAATCTTTGTCATGTCTCCTATCTTCAATGACTGGCACTCCAGAATCTTGACAAGAAATATCCCACAGTTGAAAGGATGTTTTGTCTTGGGTAAACCTTGTGCCTGCTCAATCTCAAATGGAATCATCTTCACTTTATCTACCTCATCACCAGAAGATTCCACCAGCAGATTAGAAATCAACACTGTCATATTTAAAAATCAATATCAAGATAGAATCAGTTGAATATTTCAAACCAAGAAACAGTTGAATACATCAAATACAAATTGTTTATACATACCTGCCAACTTTTTCACTTGAGGAATATCAATGCTGTTGCTTTCCTTTTGAAAACAATCATATACTGTGATTCTTTTCTTCTTCAAATGAATTTCCATCCCAATCCAGACATTGCTTTTTTTTCCAAGAGTAATCCCATACACAACATCAACATCTTCTCCCCATGTCTTCTCTGGATATACCTTCCCTCTCACAGTATCTTTAAATAAATCGTTGAAAATCTTTTTACCTTTGACCTTTTCTTTCTTGTAAGCCAAATCATCAGAGAGCAAGCAATGCAAGAACTCCATAGGTAGGAAGCACGCCTTTGGAATCTTGTAGTTGTGGAACCAAGCAGCATTCTCATTTCTTCTGCAATTTAGCATTGCAAAGGCTCCATCAATGTGCTGCAAAAAAAAGGCAAACATTATCTAATTTGTTACTATATAATTCCTGAAACTAAACAAATCCTTCCTGAATTTTTTTATTTAAAAAAAGCTCAAGGCAACAACATATGTAAACAAATTACCTCTTTCTTAAGGTCCTTTTTTGCATTTTCCATGCTTTGAAAGAAAGATTTCCTTATCTTATTATCATTGATTGATAGGGACCTGCAGTCGATTAAAGATTCAAAGGAATTACCAAACCTCTTATACATAAATATAAGAATATATAGACAAGGACAGAAACATGCTTACGTTTCATGCATGCCGGGCTTTAATGTCATCCAATTTTGAAGCCTTGAAAGCTTATGTTCCGCAGGAGTTGAAAACGGATCAACTGCAGGTATAATCTCAGGTATTACAGTTAAAGCCGGATTTCTGTCAGACTTGAATGGAGTTTTTGTGTCTCTAGATCGTTTAGGCACCCTCTCGCTCCTTCTTAGGAAAACATTATCCATTCCTGAATTTTGTGATGAGGCAGCAGCTTTCCTTTTCTTATCAGGCTTCACCTTTAATCAAACAATAGACACCAAGCAAAATATTATCAAATTTGTTGCAATCGGAATTTCTGGAAACCATTCCTGAAACTAAAATGTATGTATATCAAACAATTCACGTGAAGTATAATTCTAGTTATGATTTACCTTATCTGCCATCTTCCAGACTCCATCTTTCCATTCTCTATGAATTCGCAAATCTGAATGTTTGAATAGAATAGTTTCCATAGAAGTATAGAGACACACCGAGTATGTGTTATCACCAAGTACCATGCTAATTTGTCCGCTGCTCCAGCCATTGTTGTAAAAGGCTTCTACCTTATCCATCATCTCAAAGGATTTTTGGTCACTAGTTGGTGTTGCAGGACGTATTTTGTCAGCCGTGATAGTATCCTGAAGTTTCTGAAGTCTATGTTGGTCTGTGAAGAGTGTCGTGTACTCAACTGTCAGCTCCTCTAGTCCTTCACACAGTTTAAGATCAACAACCTTTCCTGGATACCATATTTCGTCATCAGTAGACAAAATCTCAACCTCTGCGCCTATTTGAAAGTGAGCTAGAAGCCTGCTTACTTCAACCTATTAAAAATGAAGATTCAGTAACATCAGCGGTTTTAAATTGTTAGAATAATAATTAAAGATCAAATATACTCGATGCATACCTCGTTTGTTTCTGAAAAATCTATAGCACTTGTCTGAAGATGCTCTGTTTGCTGAGTAATAGGCGGCATCTTCGAAACATCTGTGGAAACTAGCTCAGTAGTAGGTTCTGTAGTATCCTTGAGATTTTCTTCTGCTTGATTCTGCTCTGATGGTGTCTCATCGGATTGATCTCCCTCACTTGTCTGAAGGTGCTGTGTTTGCGGAGTAAGAGGCTGTGTCTTCGAAACATCTGTGGAAACTAGCTCAGTAGTAGGTTCTGTAGTATCCTTGAGATATTCTTCTGCTTGATTCTTTCTGCTTGATTGTGTATGCTCTCCTTCACTTGTAGAAAAATATTGGGTCGCAGTTTCTGTCTCACTCTATAAGACAAAAGTAAATGGTAAGAGTTAGTTGAATAGAAAAATATTACATAAACATTTTAAATATTTCTTCTTACCAAAGCATTCTTATTTTCTTCAATAACTAGTGCAATTAGTGAAGACAATGGAGAGGAAGGTGTGTGATGCACAGCATGTGTATCCTCCTGTAATAACAGCAAAATAAAAGAGGTAGTTATGAAGAAGTTTCTACAATTTAAAATTCAAGTTGTACTTATGAAAGACATTTATATGCTTACCTTTTTATTGTTTGCTGAAATGATCTCAGTCAATGGCTGTGTAGCCTCATACGTTTCCTCTGTTACCGTCTGCAAAAAAAACAAAAAAAAGTCAGGTAGGGGATCAAAAACACGTACAAAAGCTTTCAAACATTACTTGAAATCTCCAAGATTTTTTGAACATTTACCTGCTGTTTCTGAATTGGAGTAAAAACTTGAGCCTCAATACTCTTTGGAGATATTGGAGAAGAAGGTGTCTCATTCATTTCCAGTGTTTCTTTTTGCAAAACTTGAGTCTGAGCAGCAGGTGACTCAATCACAATCTGCAAAAAATATCAGGAAAGGCCATCATGAATACATTCAATTATAATTTCTAGAGTAAATATTACCTCATCATCTGGTTTTCCTTCTTCTTGATTAGTTTTGGGTGGCGTTCATCAGTAGAGGTTTGTGTTTCCCTCTGCCAAAAATTAGAAAGGTCTATATATGTAAATCACCCAAAACTAATTGTAAACTCCAACTGTCATTAAGCATATACCTCTTTTGTCAGATTAGGAGTAAAAACTTGAGTATCAAGGGCAGGCGTGTCATCCGATGGCTCTCTCTCAATCTGTAAAAATTATCACGAAGTCAATCCAGAGTACGTTCTAAAGCTTCCAAACATTAACTTTAAAATCTAAGATTTTTTTTGACCATGTACCTGTTGAGTCTGACTTGGAGTATAAACGGGAGTTTCAATACTCTTTGGAGCTATTGGAGTAGACGTTTCTGTTTCTTTCTGTCAAAAATCAGAAAAGCCTTTATATGTAAAAAAAAATCACCCAAAACTAATTTGTAAACTCCAACTGTGAAAACAATATCATTGAGCATATACCTCTTTTGTCAGATTAGGAGAGAATACTTGAGTATCAAGGGCAGGAGTTTCATCATCTGATTCATTCATTGTCTCCTGCAAAAATCAAGAATGCATTCAAGAATATGTACAAAAGCTTCCAAATATTACTTCAAAACTCAACAATATTTTATTGGTTACATACCTCATGTGTCAAATTAGGCTGTTGAGACATTGGAGATAAAGGCGTCTCACTCGATGGTTGCGTGTAATCCTGCAAAAATCAGGAAGGCATTCAGGATTTTGTACAAGAATTTCCAAATATTTTCTTAAAATTTTTGAGCATATACCTCATTTTGTTGAGACTTTGGAGATGCAGCTGATTCAATCATTGTCTCCTGCAAAAATCAGGAATGCATTCAAGAAGTACAAAAGCTTTCCAAATATTACTTCAAAACTCAACAATATTTATTGGTTACATACCTCATGTGTCAAATTAGGCTGTTGAGACATTGGAGATAAATGTGTCTCACTCGATGGTTGCGTGTGAGACATTGGAGATAAAGGTGTCTCACTCGATGGTTGCGTGTGAGACATTGGAGATAAAGGTGTCCCACTGGATCGCTGTTTGTCAAATATTAGGAAGGCATTAAAGAATATGTACAAGATCTTCCAAAAAATACTTGAAAATGCAAATGTAAAAGAACATGTTTTGAGAATTTACCTTTTGTGTCACGTTAGTGGGAAAAACATTGTTGTTTCCTTCCAACTCTGACACACGAGCTCTAAGATGTATGTTTTCTTCTTCCAGTAATGACATTCGATCCTTCATGCTCTTCAGATTCTCCTCCATTACCGTGATGATCCTGTTCACTTTTTCATTTACTGAATCCTCATCAATCGGAGTAGAAGCTTGGCCAGTCTCCTTATTTGCCATCATTTGAATAAGAGCATCCAATGTGTCAAATGTGTCTACACACCTATTTTCCCAGTCATCGGCTGTAATCTTGTACCCTTTCTTTGTTACATCTTTCACTGTTTCCAGCTCGTCACTATATTTGTCTTCAATGGAGATATCATCTTCTGGATCATGAGGAATAGAAGGTAGTATGCAATGGACCTTCAGCTGAGAGTATTTAAAAAAAGACCAATGAGAAACATATTAAAAAGAAGAAGCCAAATAAACTGAGAAACATATACTTGGAAAAGCTTACCTTTGTATCAGCTTCAACCTGTAAAACCCTATCAAGTGATGGATTCTCTACCTCAGTGTATTTTTCACACAAGTAAGTCGGCCCAGGAACCTCAACTGTTGGTACACACTTACTGAACTTATCCCTTAGCAAAGGAATCGACTCTAGTATCCAAAGAAGGAATACTAGAGGATAACCTTGCAACTCAAATTTGGATTTATTCTCCAAATGATTCGCGACAGCGTTTTGAATTGACTTCAGGAGCACAATGTAAGCCTCTTTTCCCCATGGATATGTCATATCCTGTGCATTTTTCGCATATTCCAAAGGAAAACTCCCTCCTTTGCTCTTCCGCAATAATATGCTCTCTACCAGGATGAGCATTGCGAGGCATACTCTCTCCTCAGAAGCATCTTCTCTTGTGTTTCTGAGCTGGTCCACCACGTCACTTAACTTATGACTACGCCCCTTTAGCAATTCCCAATTAAATCTCTCGGTTTCCCTTCGTGGTCCTTCTAATGCACCACTACATTTCAAGCCTGTCATCATATGAAATTCTCTTATAGAGAACCTCATTGGCTGCGCACCGAAATGGAACCAGGCTTCATTCTCCTTGACAGAAACGATGCTTCTAGTGAGAATGGCGTAGACTATCTTTGCTGATAACTTCAATCCTCTCTCACTGAGCTTCATTACAGGTCCCAGAAATGATCCTCGGACTCTTATCATCTCATCTGGTTTTAGGATGCTTTTGACAATAGAGATATACTCTGAGCCAGAGTATTGGTTGATTGCTGACTTTTCCTTTGGCTGTGAACCAATAGGATACTTCAGCTCTGGCAGTGCTAGTTTTAGAGGTACTGAATCTCCCATCTTGTTTCTATCCTGCGTAGACAAGAAAAAAAAATTCAATTTTCAGGAAGGGTTTCCTGAAACAATACAAATCCTTCCTGAAGTCTATACAAATCCTTCCTGAAGTCTACCAATCATATTACGTTAAAACGAGCAAGTCTATACACAAGCAAAAACCAGGAGACCAATCTCTCAGAAAGAAAACACACATAAGGTTGAATCTGCAACATACCTCAAAGAGATAAATTACGCTCCAACAACTTTGTGTTCCCACAATTCAAAAGTCTTTCATTTGCTTCGCTGGTTAATAAGAAAGAGTAACAAACAAATCAAAATCAAAACGCAAGCTTCCCAAATTTTAATTAAAAAACCCTAATTTTAAAAAGTTACATAGTGATTTGTGTCCGATTTTGAGAGTAGCGAGTGTGACGCTGATGATTAGATAGCCGGAGAAGATGATTAGCGAGCCGGAGAAGATGATTAGCCAGCCGGAGAAGATGATTAGCGAGCCGGAGAAGATGATTAGCGAGCCGGAGAAGATGATTAGCGAGCCGAAGAAGATGACTAGCGAGCCGGAGAAGATGATTCCCGAGCCGGAGACGACGATTCCCGAGTCGGAGACGACAGTGCCGGTGAGGGTTTGAAGATTCCCGAGAGGAGACGACACGATTCGCGATCGAAGGAAATGAAATGTTTTTTTTTATTCTTATAACAAAGGGTATAAGGGTAAATTACCTCTTTAATGAAACCTATTTTTGTGACTTTCTTCTTCTAGTGCTATTTTTGGGACATAAACTTCAAAAGATGCTATTATTGACAATTGCCCTTTTTTAAATGTTTGTTTATTGGAATTAAGTCTATTTATAAGAAAATCTTCCATGTGGATTTCGTAAGCCAGAGTTATAAGTTGTTTATTATCAATTCATATATTCATTCCTACTTGCTAGGCCAGATCCTATTTTCAAGATGTAATTTTCTTGGAAAACTTGACAGGACACACAACTGATGAGTAGGGGTGAGGAGAAGATGTCATCAATGCTCTATGAACCAACGGTGGCCACACAAAAATAAGCCAATATACTGGTAATGAGCATTTGAGCACAAGCATCATACAATAACCCATATGGCCAAAATCAAGGAATTGTTGATGCCTTGACGTCGAAACATTCAACTCCACTCCAAAACTGAGTGTAACTTTTATGGATTTTGCTATAGCTCTCACCATAAGATAAAGCTGAGTTTGTGATAATGGTGTAACAACAATGGATTGTAAATGTGTCGACACTTCATGCGTAAGAAGAAAATCAGTTGGAGCGTATAAAGATACCTTGCCAGATGCGCAATATACTTCGTTCCAACAAATGATTGTCGCAGATGTGTAGTTGATACCCGGTTGTAGACTACACATAGCTCTTAGCACCCGCTTTGAAACTCCATCTTGGCGATCAAGCCAAGAAATGAAAAGACACGATCGTACCCATGGAAGGAGGCAATTCGCGTTGTTCCCTCGTTGTGAATGTCTAGAAACATCATTGGCTTTCACCAGTACACAGAGAAAGTCATGGTAGGAGTTAGACCAAAAAACTTAAAACATTTGTTATCAATATGCTGAAATCGAGTAACACAGATCAATAACGGTGGTGAAAGCGGAGTGAAACGAAAGTCCACATAGTCATCTTTCACGATGGAACGTTGACTTTGAACTAATCCTTTGAAATCTGATCTTTATCATTGTGAATGACATAAATGGAATCATCATCATCATAGTTTCCGGCATTTTGAAGTCCTGCGTGGTTGGGATTCCACCGTTTACCAGGCTTTCAGGACTGGAATCTCGATGTCTGTTAAGTTTGAGCACTCCCCGGTCCGCTACCACCTTATTCATCTCGAAAGTATACCGGTTTGGCAGTCTCCTCTGGGTTTCCGAGAAGATCTGTTGGGTTTCAACCGCTTGCTCCGGTGAGCATCCATCTATACCGTTCGACGTTCCCGTCTCCTCACCACCCATCTCCACTTTCGGCGTATCTCCCAGGTACTCCCCGTCTCTGATAAAGCGAATGGTTGTCTACAACCCGAGGGTACTAAGTTTATGGGCCTGGCCCTTTCAGTCTTGTGGTATAAGAACTGTAAAAGTGACTATGCGATTGACTTCTGATGTGTGGGTTTGTGTGAAGAGCTTCAAGATTTCTGATGGATTCATTAGGGTTTTTGTTATGCGATTATTGTTACCTCTCTTTTATGAAGATTGTTTTGGTGGATACACCGTGTTTGCTTACGGTTTCAACCTCTTCCTCTACCGAGAAGAGTACTTTGCGACCATGCCTCCTCTCTATGAAAGGAGATGTTTTCTCGGGTCTATTACCGAGGCTTTGCTTCAGTTTATTCACCAGTTTGTTATTTTGTGGAGCGGTTTGTAGGACCTGAAGATGCAATCGAGAATAATTTGATTGTTCTCGTTGGTGAGGGCTGTCTCTCAACGTCGCCTTGTGTGACTATTCTCCAGCTGTCCGACTTTGTCGGGAAGGCTTTTTTGACGCATTCAAGCTTTGTTTTGAATTCGTTGTCACCTTTTTCGGAAGATTTATCTGATTTAGTTTTATCTATCTTTGTACTTTATGCTTTCTTGCAAAGAGGATGTAATATTCCCTCTTGTATTGTATCAGAACAAGGTTGAATGAACGAAATTAAGTGGTGTTACAAAAAAAGACGCCAAAGATAGGTTCCACCATAAATTTCAATTTCGTTTCAGAGATCTTCTATCTCTTCCCTCTTAGACATTGTGAATCGATTCAGTTCAAGTGCGTGAGTCGGTGTGTAACTCATGTGAATCAATGTGTAACCCGACGCTTTCAATTGTCATACAATTCTGGGTATGTCTCATCATTTGATATCTGCTTTTGAATTCTCTTTGTTTCTTTTTGCCCCTGCATGTGATGAAGTTGGTCTCGTGTAAAGTGATTTCGACAAAACCATCCTTTTGTGAGTGTTTGTTTGATGTGCTGTCATCTTGTACAATGACTTGCGAATCAATAATAGACTCTTCTCTTGCTGACACAACTAGTTGAAGCCGCAACTCTGTCCACTCATTTATGGATTCCTATGTGTTGATCTGCTGTGAGAGACCTGACGGTACAATTATTTGGTGAAAATTCTCTTGAGGAGAAAGTATTCCGAAAAAGAAACGTACCAAACTGGCGCAGCTTTAAGCTGAATAGACCCGAAGCTGGTTGATTCCAAAAAGAATATCTGTTCAAGGAGAAGTCGTTGATTATCACTACAAGAAAACATCGGGATACTGAGGGAAAAAATCGTCGGTATGTCGTCGGAATAACGCTATTCCGAGGACATACCGACGAAAAAAGTCCTCGGAAATAACTCCTCGGAAATTCATAATTCCTCGGAATTCCGTCGGAATTTTCCGACGGAATTCCGAGGAAACAAAATTCCGAGGATACTCCGAGGACACGAAGTTCGTCGGAAGGTTCCTCGGAAAATACCGAGGGAATTCCGATGGTCCAATCCTCGGAAGTTTCGACGAAATATTCCTCGGAATGTTTATCGGAAAATACCGAGGAACAAATGTTCCTCGGACTTTTCCGAGGAACTTTCTTCCCTCGGAATTTTCCGAGGGAGTGGAGTTTCTCGGAAAATTCCGAGGAACTTTTTCCCTCAGAAAATTCCGAGGAACTTAAAGTTCGTCGGAATTTGCCGAGGGGAGAAAGTTCCTCGGAATTTTCCGAGGAACCCCATTCCCTCGGAATTTTGAAAAAATTTATTTTTTTAAAAAATTTATTTTTTTTTAAAATTAATTTTATTTTTAAAAATTAAAATTTTTAAAATTTAAAATTAAAATTGAATAAAACATAAAATAAAACATAGTAGATAATATTCAAATTTAAATAAAACATTCAGAGTTTTTGGAAAAAAAAAAAAACTACGGGTCTTGAATGTTCGGGAACGTCTCGTTCGGGTACATCCTCTTCATCATCTCCATCATCTGCTCGTTCAGCCTCTTCTGGGTCTCATAGCCCGCCTGTTGAGCTGCCATCTGAGTCTCCAACGCAGATATCCGATCATCCTTGTCCTTCAGCTGAGCCGTAAGAACTTCTGGATCAACATACGCATGTGGTGCAGAAGAAGGAGCAGCCGACCGGGAGCGACGACCCAAACCGACCAAACGTCCCTTTTTCTTTGGAACCGACTGAAATATAAATAACCAAGTTTAGATAATTTAAATTGATGATAAAATAAAAATCAAGAAATAATTAAATTGAACTTTAAAAAAAAAAACTTACCGATTCAACGATTTCGTTGATTCGAACCCGAGACAAGTTGGTCGAGGCCGCCGAATCGTCATCATCGGTTTGAAGCTGAGACACTTCGTCATACACCTGAGTTTGGACCAGGTCGACCACGTCCCTCACAAGACCATCATCAATCTGGCCGGTCTTCTTGTTGGTATACGCCCTTTTCATAAGGGCGAGATCATCAACTGGGTGGCCTTCATTTTCTTCCGCCTTGAAAAAAAATAAATTAGACAAACATTAGAAATTTGAAAATGCAAAAAAATAAAATTCTGAAACTTAAATAATTGAAGAAAAAGCGGTTGAGCTTACCATGCGATCCGCCAGAGTGGCAATAGATTGAGCACCCAAGTTATGCTTGTAGATGCCCTTTCCTTTACGGTCGCTCCTGCGGTTGTTGGAGTTGGTGGAAGAAGTTTCTTTCGTCTCTTCTTTATCCCAATGCGCACACAACTCCTTCCAGACCGTGTCGTTCATCGACTTTGGGACCTTTTAATTTAAAAAAAAAAGTTTAATAATTTTAAAAATAGTTTAATAAATTAAAAATTGTTAATAAATTAAAAACTACCTTGTTTACTTCCCACTTCTTCTTCCACTCGTACATCTGCTTCCCATAGTTGTCCATAACTTTATGGACAAAATGGTGATAGATAGAGAGCGTATCATCGGCATTCCAGTTGAATTCTTGCTGAAATAGTTTAAAAATAGTTTTTAAGCACAAAAATATAATAAATATAGAAATTAGTTTAATAATTACAAAAATAAGTTTTAATAATATTTAAAATGTCTAATAAATATAGAAAATAGTTTAATAATTACAAAAAATAGTTTTAATAATATAAAAAATATAATTTAAAAATTAGAATACTTACCGCAAACTGCTGAAACCACAGATGCTGCTTCTCGACAGGGAAGTGAGTGAAAGTCGGATGTCCGCTGTCGAGGGCCGAGTACATCATACGGTTGATCCATGCGCTGATCCCATTCCCGGATCGGTTGAACCTAATAAAAAAAATAAATTATTAATAAAAAATAGTTTAAATAAAAAATAGTTTAAAAAATAAAAGTTTAAATTACCATGTTTGACCATGTCCATGTGGGTACTCAGTGAGATAGGGAAGATGGTCACGACCGGGCTGTCGAACCAACTCCGCAACCCTCATCACTCCCAGAGGACCGGGTGCAGCAGCGGGACCAGGAGCGGGTGCAGCAGCGGGAGCGGGAGCAGCAGGAGCGAGTAATGGAGAGGGAGATGTATGGTATGAGCTGTGGGGCGAAACGGAATCCTGAACATGGCTGGAAGAACCCCGAGACTGGCTCCCCATACCACCCCGGCTACGACGCTGGCGAGGCCGGATCTGATCATCATTAGACCTGTAAATTAAAAAAAAACATATTTAAAAATTAGTTCTAATAATTTTAATTAAAAAAAACAGTATAAATAAAAAAAGTTTTAATAAATAAAAAATAGTTTAAAAATTTTAAAAATAGTTTAAATAAATCCCAAAAACATAATAATTACGAAAAATAGTTTTAAAAATGTTTAAAATGTTAAATAATTACAAAAATAGTTTTCATAATATTAAAAATGTTTAATAAATATAGAAATTTATATTTTACATATAAAATACAAAAAAAATGTTTTTAAATATTATATAAATGATTTTTAATCTTAAAAAAAGTTTTATAGATTTTAAAAATGTTTAATAAATATATAAATGAATTTAAAATGTAAAAAATAGATTTTATATACAAAAAACGTTTTCAATATATATATATAATTTCAAATTCGATTTTTATAACCACAAAATTAATAAAAACTAAAAAAAAAATTCAAATCAAGTGAAATACATAATCAAACTCGATTTTACACAAATCTACCATTCACCCTAACAAAATCTATAAATCTCATTCCAAAATCATCAAATCTACTTAAAAACCATACAAATCTAACCTAAAAGAGTGGGATAGGGTTCTTACATGATTATGGGGGAGGATTAGGGGAGATTCGCCGGAAAAACGCGAGAGAGAACGGTGGAGTCGCCGGAAATCGCGAGAGGAGAGGCTCAGCCGCGCGGAGAGAAAGAGAGAAATGGGGAAGAAGATCGGGCTCGCCCTAATATTATGAGGCGTCCGACGGAAACTATCCGTCGGAATTTCCTCGGAAATATTTAATATTTCCGTCGGAATTTCCTCGGAATTCTTTGATTCAATTTTCCCGAAATATTTGGCGGCTTGGTTTACCCGGTTAAATGAAAATATTCCGACGAACAATGATTCCTCGGAATACCCTCGGTAATCTCCGAGGAATTTCTGAGGAACCAGGGTTTGGGGTTTTAAAACATCGATTATTTTCGCCGTATTTCATTTCTTATACAATTATAATGCATACCATTGAGGATTCTTTGTATAGATGATCATAAACCATGAAATAACACAATTTCAAAAATAATTGTAAGTATTCCCTTTACCATTTATTAAAGTGTATAAGTGTTTCTCTTATGTTGTGTGGTTTTCGTTCATGCAATCGTAAAAGTGTTTGTTATTGGATAAAACACCAAAGTTCATAGTTCCAAACATCATAATCTGGTTATGACACTTAATGAAGGTTATATACGTGTTATTCAATCCGTAAAACGTCGTTTTCGATTTAAAACCCCCAGTTCCTCGGAAGTTCCTCGGAATATACCGAGGAGATTCCGAGGAAAACCTTATGTTCGTCAGCATTTCCTCGGAATATACCGAGGAGATTCCGAGGAAAAAGAATCTATAATCAAATCCCCATCTCCTCGGAATTTCCTCGGAATTTTCCGAGGAAATGCCGACGAACATAAAGAGTTCCTCGGAATTTCCTCGGAATTTTCTGAGGGAATTCCGAGGAACATTGGGTTTTCAATCGAGAAGATCTATTCCGAGGAAATTCCGAGGAAAACCTATCTGTCCTCGGAATTTCCTCGGAATTTTCCTTTAAAAAAAAAAAAAAAAAAGGTCGACGCTAGCTTCGGCATTGGGTAAAGCTAAAGCTTAAAAAAAAAAAAGGTCGACGCTAGCAGATGATAAAGCTGAATGACCATCTCTGCAACCTTCGTACAATGGTTGCTTTCCAGCATCCAACATATCATAAATTCTCCTAGCTTCGGCATTGGGTAAATCTTCCCCTCTAAAATGATCATTTACCATCTGCTCAGTACCTACACCGTAATCTACATCCGTTCTAATTGGATCTTCTAATCTAACCGCTGGCTGAGGTTCGCTAGTACTACCAAGTTCATAATCAGTTTCTCCATGATGATACCAAATTTTGTAACTTCGTGTAAACCCACTCAAATATAAATGAGTCCAAACATCCCATTCTTTAATAACTTTTTTATTTTTACAATTAGAGCAAGGACATCTTAACATACCTGTTTTTGCTTCCGGTTGTCGGTGAACTAACCCCATGAATTCGGTTATACCTTGTTGGTATTCTTCCGTAAGCAATCTCGTGTTCGGATCCAAATGAGGTCGATCGATCCAAGAACGAAAATAATTTGAAGAAGACATGTTTTTTATGAATCAAATTCGTGTGTAAAGAAAGTGAGAGGGAGGATGAAGATATGGTGTGAATGAAGAGGAAGAGGGGTGCTTGTATTTATAGTTGAAATCCTGCCGACGGTCCGAGGAAATTCCGACGGAATTCCGATGCAAACGGCTAGTTCGTCGGAATTTCCTCGGAATTTTTAAAATCCCCCCAACGGCTCTCCAACGGCTCTCTAACGTCTATAATATTTCCTCGGAATTCATCGGTTTTTTCCGAGGAACACTAGTTTCCTCGGTATTCCGTCGGAATATTCCGACGAAATGAATTTTCCTCGGAATTCCGTCGGAATATTCCGACGGAATTCCGAGGAAGCAAAATTTTGTGTTTCCTCAGAATTGCCTCGGAAATGCCTCGGTATATTCCGAGGAATTCATTTTCCGTCGGAACGTCCGTCAGAATACCGCTGTTTTCTTGTAGTGTATGAAGAATGGCCGTATTCTTGATAATTGTTGATTCCCAAGAATGCCGAAGGTGAACTGAAAAGTTTATATTCAATAACGAGATCATACTAGTATCTCTACATTCTAATCTAAAAGTTTTTGTACTTATCCTTAAAACTGATACAATTGTTAAAATACATAAATACTTTCTTAACACATGAAACCATACCAAACTCATGTGACCCATTTAGATGCGTGTGCTGTATCACGTCAAGAGTTCTATTGGCTTATGTGATTTGTTTGTTGTTAATCAGAGCATCCGCAACGGCCCATTTAGACGAATCCTTAGTGCTATATCCTAGGCGAATCCAGATAAAATCTATACTAATAAAAGAGACCTTTTGAGGCTCCGTAGAGCGTCCACATCAGCAAAAAAAAACTTCTCCCGAAAAATGACACGTGGCATAAAATATAATTTCACATTTTAATATTACTAATTTTTGAAAATTATAAATAATATGTAAATATACAACATCTATATTAATAAAAAGGACCTTTTGAGGCTCCGTAGAGCGTCCACATCAGCAAAAACTTCTCCAGAAAGATGACACGTGGCATAAAATATAATTTTACATTTTAATATTACTAATTTTTAAAAATTATAAATAATATGTAAATATACAACATAAAAAATGGAAAAACTACATTAAACATATGTAGATTACCATTTTTCACTTAAGAAAAGACGGTTTATCTCCATAATGTCAATCTATATACTAATAAAAGGGACCTTTTGAGGCTCCGTAGAGCGTCCACATCAGCAAAAAAAGACTTCTCCCGAAAGATGACACGTGGCATAAAATATAGTTTTACATTCTATACTAATAAAAGGGACCTTTTGAGGCTCCGTAGAGCGTCCACATCAGCAAAAAAAACTTCTCCCGAAAGATGACACGTGGCATAAAATATAGTTTTACATTTTAATATTACTAATTTTTGAAAATTATAAATAATATGTAAATATACAACATAAAAAAATGGAAAAACTACATTAAACATATGTAGATTACCATTTTTTGACTTAAGAAAAGACGGTTTATCTCCATAATGTCAAATTACCGTTTTATAAAAAAAACAAAAACATTATATATAATTTCGAAAATAATAAATATATGTAAACATACAACATAAAAAATAGAAATACTACATTAAACATAAAAGGGACCTTTTGAGGCTCCGTAGAGCGTCCACATCAGCAAAAAAAGACTTCTCCCGAAAGATGACACGTGGCATAAAATATAGTTTTACATTCTATACTAATAAAAGGGACCTTTTGAGGCTCCGTAGAGCGTCCACATCAGCAAAAAAAAAACTTCTCCCGAAAGATGACACGTGGCATAAAATATAGTTTTACATTTTAATATTACTAATTTTTGAAAATTATAAATAATATGTAAATATACAACATAAAAAAATGGAAAAACTACATTAAACATATGTAGATTACCATTTTTTCACTTAAGAAAAGACGGTTTATCTCCATAATGTCAAATTACTGTTTTATAAAAAAAACAAAAACATTATATATAATTTCGAAAATAATAAATATATGTAAACATACAACATAAAAAATAGAAATACTACATTAAACATATGTAAGATTACCATGTTACATTTTTATTTTAAAAAACAAATAATATGTAAACATACAACATAAAAAATGGAAAAACTACATTAAACATATGTAAGATTACCATTTTTCACTAAAATAAGACGGCTTATCTTCATAATGTAACATTACCATTTTGTAAAAAAAAATATTATATATAATTTCGAAAATAATAAATAATATTTAAACATACAACATAAAAAATAGAAATACTACATTAAACATATGTAAGATTACAATCTTACATTTAAAAATAACAATAATATGTAAACATACAACATAAAAAAATGGAAAAACTAAATTAAACATATGTAAGATTACAATTTTTCACTAAAAAAAGGTTTATCTCCATAACGTAACATTACCATTTTATAAAAAAAGAAAAAAAACATAAATATAACTATTTGACTACTTGTCCAAGTTCTTCTATTAAACACTGCCGTTTTACATTAAAAATGGAAAAATACATTAAGATTTAAACATCTATCTTAAAATATAAAATATATATATTAACTAAAGAGAAAATGACACAAAGAACACTAAACCAAGTTTTCCTCCCCAAACTAGCACTCAGGATCAGAAGTCACAAAAATAGGTTTCATTAAAGGGGCAATTTACCCTTATGCCCTCTTCTTTAACTAATTTAAAAAACAAATTTGAAATCAATTGTGGCCGTCCTCGTTTCATCGCTTCTTCTTCTCCTCATCGCTGTCTTTCTTCGTCGTCGTCTCTCCGGCGTTGTCGTCGTCGTCTCTCCGTCGTCGTCTCTCCGTCGTTGTCGTCGTCGTCTCTCCGTCGTCGTCGTCTCTCCGTCGTCGTCTTCGCCTCTCCGTTGATCCGTCGTCGTCGTCTCTCCGTTTATTTATCGTCGTCGTCGTCGTTTCTCAATTGATCTGTCGTTTCTACGTCTATTCATCTCATTCTCTCTCTCGTGTGTCTGATTTTGATTAAGGTTTGAATCATTTCATTTTGTTATACATTATCTAGGTTTTGTTATATATTATTCATTTGTTGATGAATTGAAGTTGATTTTGTAGAACAATGGAAGTTTTGTGCATCTGTGGACAATGGATCTCAAAAGAATCTCTCCAGTGGGAGTTTCTTGTTGATTTGAAGAGGAATGCATCAATCATTTCCATAGAAGAAGATCTACTGTATGAAGATTTGATGAAGATTGTCTCTGAAGATTTTAGTGTTAAAGAGGAAGAAATCAGTTTGAGTTATGGTTTTTCATTGGATAAGAAATGTATTATTGAAAGTTTCCCCCCACTCTCGATAGGTAATACTCGTCAGCTCAGAACTTTCATTTCCAAGACTAGAGCATTTGATGGAACCTGTCGTTTGTGTGTTAAGGTTTGTATGATTTTTTTCTTACTTAGACTTTTCAGGATATGCTTCATAACCAACTATTAAGCCTTACAGAACTACTTGACTTTTGCAGGTTAGTACTGATCCAGCTAGCTGTAACACTCAAGCTTCTGATACATTTGCTTCTACTGTTCCATTGAATGCCAATCCAGCGCTTCTTTCTACTGTGCAGAGTGAAAAACAGGTACATTGTCCTTAATTCCCTTTTTCTGTTTGTGTTTGCATGATATGCTTCATAATCAAATATTATGCCTTACAGAACTACTTGACTTTTGCAGAGTTTTCTATATGAAGGTGTTTCTACAGTTCCTCTGAATGATCTTCCGGATTTTAGTACTGATTCAGCTAGCTGTAACATTCAAGCTTCTGATACATTTGCTTCTATTGTTCCATTGAATGCCAATCCAGTGATTCTTTCTACTGTGCAGAGTGAAAAACAGGTACATTGTCCCTAATCCCCTTTTTCTGTTTGTGTTTGCATGATATGCTTCATAATCAAGTATTATGCCTTAGAGAACTACTTGACTTTTGCAGAGTCTTCTATATGAAGGTGTTTCTACAGTTCCTCTGAATGCTCTTCCGGATTTTAGCCCTGTCCATATTGGACTTTCACCAAACACGAGAGTAGCTGGCGATATTAAGGTGAATAGCTATTTTAAGACAAAGAGAGAGTTGATGTTGAGGATGAAGAAATGGGCTTTAGAGTGGAAGTTTGAGTACAAGACTGTCTCTTCTAACAAGTCAAGAGTGCTTTTGAGTTGTGTTGATGAAAATTGCACGTGGAGGATGCGTGCTATCAAGCTACCTGTTTCAGATTTTTTCGTTGTTAAAAAGTATGTTCATGAGCATACATGCGATACAACACACAGGAAAGCCAACCACAGACAAGCATCTGCAAAGTTGTTGGGTTCTTTGATTTCCAGCAATTATGGAGAAAAAAAGGAAGGTCTCAAACCGAAACAGATCATTGAACAGGTCAGGATGCTGCATGGTGTTCACATCAATTACAAACAAGCTTGGAGAGTGAGAGGAGAAGCTCAGATTTTGGTTAGAGGGACTCCTGAAGACAGCTATTACAATTTGTCTAGGTGGTTGTATAAAATCACAGAAACAAACCCTGGTTCCTTGACTTATCAACATGTTGATGCTGCAGGAAAGTTCAAGTATGCATTTGTGGCTTTTGGTCCATCGATAAGGGGATTCTCATTGATGAGGAGAGTTATTGCAGTAGATGGTACATTTCTGAAGGGAAAATTCAATGGGACTTTATTGGCAGCTTGTGCTCAAGATGGGAATTATCATCTATATCCTCTCGCCTTTGCAGTGGTTGACGCAGAAAACGGCGCCTCTTGGAAATGGTTCTTTAGAGGTTTGAGCCAGAAGATCCCGGACGCTTCGGATCTTGTTTTTGTATCAGACAGGGCTAACTCCATTTCTTCAGCGTTAGAGGATGTATATCCCTTATCTCACCATGGAATTTGCAGGATCCATCTGCTCCGCAACATCACTCCTACATATGCGAAGACTGGGTTGCTACCTCTGGTGGAAAGCGCTGCTGATGCCTATACGTGTCACGAGTTCTGGTTAATCTTCAAGGACATAAAGGATAAATGTCCTGAATTGGCTAAGTATCTGGAAGAGTCTGATTTTAGGAAGTGGGCACGAAGCTATGCGCCTGCGAACAGGTATAATATCATGACTACCAACATTGCAGAGTCTCTCAATTCTATGTTGAAGATGCCTCGTGAGTTGCCCATTATCTCTCTCCTTGAAACTATCAGATTGACGATGACCACTTGGTTTTTTGAGCGACGCGAAGCGGCTGCTGTGGGAACCGAAATTCGCACTGTCGATTTCCGTTTAAATAAGGAAACTAGGAAAACCCTAATTTCCCAGAGGTCCCGGATCTCTGCGAGAGCCAACGACAAGTGATCGAATATATGCGGAAATCATGAAAAGATAACAAACGAGTTTAGAGAAAACAGTAGATCTTATTTCGAGTCCGCGTAAGAGCGTTGCGATCATTACAAGAGAATACAAAGGCTTTGGCCGCAGGGGCCGTCAGCGAGTTACCTAGTTCTAGCAACATAAAACCCTAATCCTAGTTGAGTCGCAGCTCGATAACAAAGGACGAAAAAGATATCTAAAAGGCTTAGATTGATTTCGGACTGAACCTTGTTAAAGGCTGCCTACGTACCCCTTTCGAGGATCAAGCCGAACGTAGTTCAATTGATAGAGCTGGACAAGAGATCGAACTGCCTGGGCGAGTTCGTCTAGTAATTGAGTGCCAGTCATAGAAACCGAACTTGTCGAGAATAAGCCTAAAGTTTCTAAGTGCAGAGAATTCCGAATCTAAAAAGTTCTCTCCCTTGCTCCTCGCCTAGGACTCCTTATATACTAGCTCCAAGGTCGGTTTACGCTTTTACTCTTCTGCCCTTAAGCCGTCATAGCATAAAAATGGAGATATTCCATTTTTCCCGATCTTCACAATTATCTTCAAAACTTCCGTATTTATCCGCGGAAACTTGACATTTATCCTTCCTTGTGGACCAAGCGTAAACCAGGCTGTGGTTTACGGGCTTTTGATTAGGAAAATCGTAGGATGGGCCTCGAGTCGTGTTTTAGGTCCCTTTGGGCCGTCTTCCGACTCGACACGTTTACTACGAGTTTTCCGCGGTTTCTAATCCGCGAAGTTTGATCGATGAATTAGAATGGCGGGAAACATGGACTGAGCTTGCTACGGTCTTCGGGAGATAGCATTCGAAGGTTTTGACGAGAATGCAAGAACTGGTGTCGTATTGACGTTCGGAAAGGTTCAATCGCTACACAGCGACCGAACTTTGGCTCGAGCCCGGTCGCTTCGTAGCGACCGAGCGGGACGAGCGCTCGGTCGCTACGTAGCGACCGAGCTTGGCTGAGCTCGGTCGCTATGTAGCGACCGAGCGGGACGATCGCTCGGTCGCTACGTAGCGACCGAGCTTTGGCTCGAACTCGGTCGCTACGTAGCGACCGAGCGGGATGATCGCTCGGTCGCTACGTAGCGACCGAGCGGGACGATCGCTCGGTCGCTACGTAGCGACCGAGCTTTGGCTCGAGCTCGGTCGCTACGTAGCGACCGAGCGGGACGATCGCTCGGTCGCTACGTAGCGACCGAGCTTTGGCTCGAGCTCGGTCGCTACGTAGCGACCGAGCGGGACGATCGCTCGGTCGCTACGTAGCGACCGAGCTTTGGCTCGAGCTCGGTCGCTACGTAGCGACCGAGCGGGACGATCGCTCGGTCGCTACGTAGCGACCGAGCTTGGCTGAGCTCGGTCGCTACGTAGCGACCGAGCGGGACGATCGCTCGGTCGCTACGTAGCGACCGAGCTTTGGTTCGAGCTCGGTCGCTACGTAGCGACCGAGCGGGACGATCGCTCGGTCGCTAGAGCTCGGTCGCTACGTAGCGACCGAGCGGGACGATCGCTCGGTCGCTACGTAGCGACCGAGCGAGACGGATGCTCGGTCGCTACGTAGCGACCGAGCTTGGCTCGAGCTCGGTCGCTACGTAGCGACCGAGCTGTGTGCATGCTTGGTCGCTGCGTATCGATCGAGCTTGGCTTGTCCGCGGTCTGATTTCCATACTCGAGCTTGTCCGCGGCCGATTTGGATACATGTCTGTTGCCTTCGGACAATCGGTATTTAGTGGTTCGATTGAGATTTGGACGATATTTTACTGCAAGGCTGTTCGTAAAGATATCTTTACGAAGATTACTTTTCGTAAAAACGGTTATGTTGATTTTTACGGACTTTCAGACATTGATTCCGTCGTGACCGATTTTGACCCCAACAGTTAGCCCCCCAGCTCGTTAGAATCATGAGCTTCTAGCGTGAGGTTCTAGCGAGTGGCTTGGCAAGTTAGGCAAGTTAGGTGAGTTAGGCGGAATTAATGGTTGAAAAGGTCTGTGGTAAGTGATCTTCTCGCTCTCCTAAAAGTAGAAAACGCGATAAGATTGGGGCTGCGCCTTATGACGGCTGCCTACGTACCCTTGTTGAAGGGATCAAGCCTTTCGTAGTTCATCTTGGAGTTAAGGTTCTTATGACTAGTTTTCCAGTAGGACCTTTATGGTCTAGTTTTTATGTAGCGGTTATAAGGCGTGTTGCTGCCGATGGCATTTTGTATGGGTGTAGAGGGAAGACTACGAGTTGTCGTCTCGTAATCTAACTCTGTGTGAATTGCCATATCCATAATCTGTTTCGAGAGTTTTCCGCAGTGTGTAAACTTGCGGGATTTTCTGAAGACGTTCGAATATTGGCAAAGAGACAAATTTTGGGATCTCGTATCAGGGTGTTTGATACTATGCCTAGAGATGTTAGAGACCAGTGCGCTGGGTTTAGGGCAAGACCTAGGTTTACTCCTGGTTTTAGAGGGTGCGATGACTAATTCGACTTACGTATCCCGTTTCAGTTTCATCCTGATTCCATACCGATTTAAAGTCCGCGATAGGTTCTCGGCTTATACGACTTGTATGGTTGGAATCGAGCATCTCTCCGGAGACCGGAAGTGCTGGACCAAAATTTCGGATTTCTTTTATAGCGCTATTATCCTTGTGTCGGATGTAAGAGAGTCATCTTCTACGAGATGGCTAAGTCTGTTTAGGACGTTAAGAGTTTGTTGTGATCAGCAACAAACTTAATGGTAAAAATTACTATTTTGAGTCTTCGCGAAGAATATGTTTTGAGAAGATGTTAGTGCGTATGACTGTCTGGTCTTCCATGAAGGTGTTTTATCGAGGAAGGAAATTTCGTCGAAGAACTAATCTTCAGGCGTCCGCGACGTCTCGCGATGCTGAAGATTTGTTATTCTTTCGTATGCCACGTTTCGTGCTTGAAATGTTCGCGGGCTTTGAAGATATTTCGCGATGTTGCGAGGGTTTAGTATTAGCCCTGTGTTTGAGAAACATTCTGGTTTGACTAAGAATGTTCGCAGCCAAAAATTGTTGTTCCTGCTCGGATGCTAATAGTTTTGTTTGCGATCGAGGAATTATGACTGAGGTGTCGTGTAAATTTGTCCATGGGAACAAGTGTTTTCCTTCATGGTGCTTTGTGAAGAGTTGGCCTTCCGAGATGTATTTCGTGCATTTTTTAGGATGTTTCGTATAGCTCTAGAAGCTTTGTTACGAATTTTTCCTTACATGCCGCGTATTGTGGTTAAAACGTTGCGGGCTTAAAGTGAATTGTGGAGCGTATTGAACTTGGTCAATTTTCGAAAAGTTTAGATTTTCCGTTAACCGTTTGGTTGTTAGGACTTAGTTTCGTTATGAAGAATTTATCATATGATTTCCGATTGTGGGCTATACGATAATTTATCATATCATATAACCGATTTTACGAAGGTCGTAAATCAGTGATATGTATACATATGTCAAAGTAGCATTGTTTCTGCGGGTTCTACGAGAAACGTTCCCGCTGTGATTTTGATCTTAGGTGAAAGTTGCTTGGCGTTACCCATGGAGTATTACCGAAGTTTATTTCAATACGATCTAGTCGCGGAACGTTTTTCATAGGTTTTTCGAGAGGATTCTCATGACACATTTGTTTCTTGAACGAATTGGTCAACCAGAAGTGGATCTAGCTAACCATCGGGAGGAAAGTGCTCCTTTTAATGTGCACGATGCTACATATATTCTCGAGTTTTCTTCGTCGCAAATGTTTTCGATACTTTTCCGTGACTTACTTGGTACAACGGAAACTGAAAGAAATGCTTTGGTGATTGAAGATTTCTCGCCGCTAAGTTTAAAACGAAACTGGCTTTCTGAAGCCGGAAAAGGCTTCAATACTTTGGCTAATCGTCGAGTTTCAGTTTGATATTGGTACAAGTTTTCTGTACGCATGATTGCGACAAGAAATGATGTATAGTTTTTGAGATTATGTTCATGATCGTCTGGATATGTTGCTAGCGTTTAGACGAATATTAAGATTGTCGTTTGCCTATTCTTGACGATTTGCAGAAGTTTTTTGAAGTTTGGGAGTATACGAGTATAGTATACGTACCTACTCCCCTTTTTTTTTTACGAAAGAAAAAACGGTTGAACCGATACTTTGAAGGGTTGTGTACGTTTCCTCTCCTGATGTTTGGAATGATCGATAATTCGGGACGATTTATAGACGACGCTTGGACTGTGATTTGGTTGTTTCCACGTTGACGACTTGGGATATGTCGGTTCCGAGAAAATTGCCAGAAACGAATCGGTTTTAAGACGACGTTCATGTCTCTAACTTTTTCTCTCTTTAGGAAGCGAGCTTGATATGCGTGGCGATCATTTCTCGACTTTCGGAGAGTTTAGATCGGTTTGCAAGATCTGGATGAACAATTATGGGACAATATATCGAGACAGGAAAAATCGCTTAAAACTTAGTTCGCTAGACTATCCGCCTAGGTTTTACGTTCCCTAAAGTTCTATGGCAGCCTCAAAGTAATTTCCTACGAAAATTCCAAGTCTGATTTCAAAAATTTCAAGTCGGAAATACCTTAGTTCTCTCGAAGATGCAGTTTTGTCCCTTCTCAGTTTTGCGTGCTCATTTCCGTTTCCTATTCTCGTGTATGTTCGCCATTTCCGATATTGGTGTTTACCCTTTGAAACTTGACATTTATCTTCCGAACTTGACTGTTATCTTCTCCTTAGATAAGACGTCGATTTTTGTAAAAAGGTCCAACGTAATCGTATAGTTAAGGCGGCTAAGGTGTTAAGTTAACCATTGCCGTTTTATACGATTAATCTGAATCCATGCGAGAAAATAGGTCTTTGCGGTTTTTTTTTTTTTATATCGTAAAGTCTCAATGGTAACTTCAATCGAGGCGAAACAAGAGACGTTTCGATCGAGATTCGAAAGTGAACGCAAAGATGGAGGTAGGGTGAGCAGAAACAAGCCAAGGAGTTTAGGATGAGGTTTACTTGTTTTTGTCGTAAAATCTCAACGGAAACTCCGATTGAGACGAAACCAAAAGCGTTTCGATGAGAATTCAAAGGAGAACGCAAAGGAGGACCCCTTTGAGGCCTGACAGGTTGCTATAGCGAGTGAGGATGTCATCTCGGTCGCTATAGCGAGTGGAAGGGAGCCGAGACGAGTCCCACTTGTTTTCGTCGTAAAATCTCAACGGAAACTCCGATTGAAACGAAACGAAAAGCATTTTGAAGAGGATTCAAAGGAGAACGCAAAGGAAGAACCCTTTGAGGACTTACAGGTCGCTACGTAGCGACTGACAGTCTGACAGGTCGCTACGTAGCGAATGGAAGCAAGCCGAGAAGCGTCCTACTTGTTTTCGTCGTAAAATCTCAACGGAAACTCCGATTGAGACGAAACGAAAAGCGTTTCGACGAGGATTCAAAAGAGAACCCAAAGAAGGACCTTTCTGAGGCCTTACAGGTCGCTACGTAGCGACTGACAGTCTGACAGGTCGCTACGTAGCGAGTGGAAGCAAGCCGAGAAGAGTCCCACTTGTTTTCGTCGTAAAATCTCAACGGAAACTCCGATTGAGACGAAACGAAAAGCGTTTCGACGAGGATTCAAAAGAGAACCCAAAGAAGGACCTTTCTGAGGCCTTACAGGTCGCTACGTAGCGACTGACAGTCTGACAGGTCGCTACGTAGCGAGTGGAAGCAAGCCGAGAAGAGTCCCACTTGTGTTCGTCGTAAAATCTCAACGGAAACTCCGATTGAGACGAAACGAAAAGCGTTTCGACGAGGATTCAAAAGAGAACCCAAAGAAGGACCTTTCTGAGGCCTTACAGGTCGCTACGTAGCGACTGACAGTCTGACAGGTCGCTACGTAGCGAGTGGAAGCAAGCCGAGAAGATTCCCACTTGTGTTCGTCGTAAAATCTCAACGGAAACTCCGATTGAGACGAAACGAAAAGCGTTTCGACGAGGATTCAAAAGAGAACCCAAAGGAGGACCTTTCTGAGGCCTTACAGGTCGCTATGTAGCGAGTGGAGAGTTGGCTTGAGCTCGGTCACTACGTAGCGACCGAGCAGTGTGTGTGCTCGGTCGCTACGTAGCGACCGAGCAGCGTGTGCGTGCTCGGTCGCTACGTAGCGACCGAGCAGTGTGCGTGCTCGGTCGCTACGTAGCGACCGAGCAGCGTGTTCGTGCTCGGTCGCTACGTAGCGACCGAGCAGCGTGTGTGCTCGGTCGCTACGTAGCGACCGAGCAGCGTGCATGCTCGGTCGCTACGTAGCGACCGAGCCGTGTGAGTGCTCGGTCGCTACGTAGCGACCGAGCAGCGTGTGTGCTCGGTCGCTACGTAGCGACCGAGCAGCGTGCGTGCTCGGTCGCTACGTAGCGACCGAGCAGCGTATGTGCTTGGTCGCTACGTAGCGACCGAGCAGCGTGTGTGCTCGGTCGCTACGTAGCGACCGAGCAGCGTGTGCGTGCTCGTTCGCTACGTAGCGACCGAGCAGTGTGCGTGCTCGGTCGCTACGTAGCGACCGAGCTGTGTAATCGTTTTGTTGTGTTTCCTTTTTCCGCGATTAACGTAGGGTTTTTCAGCGGTTTTTTTGGGAGAACAAGTTTTATCCTTCCGAAATGTTTTCGGAAAACGTGTTTTGGTAAAACCCTTATGCATCGAGATTTGTTTACGGGGTTTTGATAAGATTTATCGTTTCCCTTCTTGTTTACAGGGAGGAATCGCGAGCTTGTTTTAGTGCTCTTCCTGTGGCGGAAGGTCGCGACTAAGTTTTCGATTTTGTTGAAAACTACGGCGTTTGCGTAAGCGTTGGCCATAGGAGCAGTCAGTGCTGCGAGTTTGTCTTTCATATATCCAAACATCGTTTCGATCAAGCGTTTTGTGGCCATGAGTAAGAGTAATCCGTAACCCCCCCTCCTTCTAGCGCCAAACTGTGGGAACCGAAATTCGCACTGTCGATTTCCGTTTAAATAAGGAAACTAGGAAAACCCTAATTTCCCAGAGGTCCCGGATCTCTGCGAGAGCCAACGACAAGTGATCGAATATATGCGGAAATCATGAAAAGATAACAAACGAGTTTAGAGAAAACAGTAGATCTTATTTCGAGTCCGCGTAAGAGCGTTGCGATCATTACAAGAGAATACAAAGGCTTTGGCCGCAGGGGCCATCAGCGAGTTACCTAGTTCTAGCAACATAAAACCCTAATCCTAGTTGAGTCGCAGCTCGATAACAAAGGACGAAAAAGATATCTAAAAGGCTTAGATTGATTTCGGACTGAACCTTGTTAAAGGCTGCCTACGTACCCCTTTCGAGGATCAAGCCGAACGTAGTTCAATTGATAGAGCTGGACAAGAGATCGAACTGCCTGGGCGAGTTCGTCTAGTAATTGAGTGCCAGTCATAGAAACCGAACTTGTCGAGAATAAGCCTAAAGTTTCTAAGTGCAGAGAATTCCGAATCTAAAAAGTTCTCTCCCTTGCTCCTCGCCTAGGACTCCTTATATACTAGCTCCAAGGTCGGTTTACGCTTTTACTCTTCTGCCCTTAAGCCGTCATAGCATAAAAATGGAGATATTCCATTTTTCCCGATCTTCACAATTATCTTCAAAACTTCCGTATTTATCCGCGGAAACTTGACATTTATCCTTCCTTGTGGACCAAGCGTAAACCAGGCTGTGGTTTACAGGCTTTTGATTAGGAAAATCGTAGGATGGGCCTCGAGTCGTGTTTTAGGTCTCTTTGGGCCGTCTTCCGACTCGACACGTTTACTACGAGTTTTCCGCGGTTTCTAATCCGCGAAGTTTGATCGATGAATTAGAATGGCGGGAAACATGGACTGAGCTTGCTACGGTCTTCGGGAGATAGCATTCGAAGGTTTTGACGAGAATGCAAGAACTGGTGTCGTATTGACGTTCGGAAAGGTTCAATCGCTACACAGCGACCGAACTTTGGCTCGAGCCCGGTCGCTTCGTAGCGACCGAGCGGGACGAGCGCTCGGTCGCTACGTAGCGACCGAGCTTGGCTGAGCTCGGTCGCTACGTAGCGACCGAGCGGGACGATCGCTCGGTCGCTACGTAGCGACCGAGCTTTGGCTCGAGCTCGGTCGCTACGTAGCGACCGAGCGGGACGATCGCTCGGTCGCTACGTAGCGACCGAGCTTTGGCTCGAGCTCGGTCGCTACGTAGCGACCGAGCGGGACGATCGCTCTGTCGCTACGTAGCGACCGAGCTTGGCTGAGCTCGGTCGCTACGTAGCGACCGAGCGGGATGATCGCTCGGTCGCTACGTAGCGACCGAGCTTTGGCTCGAGCTCGGTCGCTACGTAGCGACCGAGCGGGACGATCGCTCGGTCGCTACGTAGCGACCGAGCTTTGGCTCGAGCTCGGTCGCTACGTAGCGACCGAGCGGGACGATCGCTCGGTCGCTACGTAGCGACCGAGCTTTGGCTCGAGCTCGGTTGCTACGTAGCGACCGAGCGGGACGATCGCTCGGTCGCTACGTAGCGACCGAGCTTTGGCTCGAGCTCGGTCGCTACGTAGCGACCGAGCGGGACGATCGCTCGGTCGCTACGTAGCGACCGATCGGGACGATCGCTCGGTCGCTACGTAGCGACCGAGCTTGGCTGAGCTCGGTCGCTACGTAGCGACCGAGCGGGACGATCGCTCGGTCGCTACGTAGCGACCGAGCTTTGGTTCGAGCTCGGTCGCTACGTAGCGACCGAGCGGGACGATCGCTCGGTCGCTACGTAGCGACCGAGCTTGGCTGAGCTCGGTCGCTACGTAGCGACCGAGCGGGACGATCGCTCGGTCGCTACATAGCGACCGAGCTTTGGCTCGAGCTCGGTCGCTACGTAGCGACCGAGCGGGACGATCGCTCGGTCGCTACGTAGCGACCGAGCGAGACGGATGCTCGGTCGCTACGTAGCGACCGAGCTTGGCTCGAGCTCGGTCGCTACGTAGCGACCGAGCTTGGCTCGAGCTCGGTCGCTACGTAGCGACCGAGCTGTGTGCATGCTTGGTCGCTGCGTATCGATCGAGCTTGGCTTGTCCGCGGTCTGATTTCCATACTCGAGCTTGTCCGCGGCCGATTTGGATACATGTCTGTTGCCTTCGGACAATCGGTATTTAGTGGTTCGATTGAGATTTGGACGATATTTTACTGCAAGGCAGTTCGTAAAGATATCTTTACGAAGATTACTTTTCGTAAAAACGGTTATGTTGATTTTTACGGACTTTCAGACATTGATTCCGTCGTGACCGATTTTGACCCCAACAGCTGCGAAACATAAGCACCTGGTTACTCCAAAAGTTGTGCAGAAATTGGTATCTAGGTTAGGGGCCGCAATGTTGTTGAATGTGTATCAAGTTGATCGAAGCGAGTTTGAGGTGAAGGATAAAACAATGAAGTTTGTTGTTGACTTGGAGAAGCGGCATTGCACATGTAATGTTTTCGACATTGACAAGATCCCCTGCATCCATGCCATCGCTGCTGCTAAGCATATCAAGAGAGATGAAAACCGTTTTGTTGATGCTTCTCACTTGACAGAAACGTGGGCTAAAGCTTATGCTGAAAGCATACATCCTGGTGGAGAGTTGTCAACGTCCACCTATCCAGAGAATATTGATGAACTGTCTTGCCCACTTCCAGCTACCAAAAAGAAAAGTGGACGCCCTCCTACAAAGAGAAAGAGATCCGTTGGCGAGTTTGGGGTTCCTGGATCTAAATCTCAGTCCCACAAGTGCAGCAGATGTGGCACAGGAGGGCACAACAAGATCACATGCCAGAGGCCTATAGGATGAAGTTCTACATTTTTACATTTTTACATTTTTATCGATTATTATTTGGATGTTGGCTATTTGATGGTTACATGATATGCACAAGACCATATACATTTTTTCTTTTGGAACCCTATCCTGAATAAGTATGATTTCTTCCAACTTTTGTAATATACAACATTATCTTTTGAACTCATTTCAATTTTTAGTTTAAACTTCTTTGCTAGAAAAAAAACACAGTAATATTCAACTATTCTGGAATCCCATCCAGAAATACCGAGTTCATTTCCAAGGTTTATAATACAACATTTTCTGTTAAGAATAATTATGTGGGAAAGTGTAACAGATGATTCTCCTCGGTCTAGCGGCTAAAACACCTATCTGTCGAAATTGTAACGCTTGACTCGACCTGGGTTCGATTCCCCTACTAATCAGAGTTTTTTAAAAAAATTTAAGTTGAATAAAAATAAAAGAGAATATATTACTTTACTTACAACATGTAATGACTGAAATTAACTTGGCCTAGTGGCTACTACACCTTAGTTCCCTCTTTCCTCCTAGTCATCTTCAGGTTCGAATCCTATGAGATGTGTATATATATTTTTTTTCCTCCAAAATTTGCAAATCACATTATCAAATTTTCCAAATGTGTAGATATTAATCCTTAGTTTTGATCTCATTTCATTTTTTTCTAGTTTAAGAAAGAAGCACACTAACATTCATGTATATTATTCATGCATACTCTGGAAGCCCATCCTGAACTATCTAAGATCTTTCCAATGTATTTTACTATAAATTGTATGGCTAAATTCAATTATGTGGAAGCAACTAACAGATGATTCTCCTCAGCCTAGCGGCTAAACCACAAAACCTATGATACCGAAACATTTGTTCGACCCGGGTTCGACTCTCCTACGATTAATGGTTGATTTTTTTTTTTGTTCAAACATATATCTCAGGAATCGAAGAGTCTCTTCCAAACGACATCATGTAACTCAGTAACCGAAGAGTTTCTTTTCGTCAAGATTGGCTGTTATATGATTGGTTATTTCAGTAACTGACTTCAAAAATCGAAGAGTTCCACAATAATCAAGAGTTTATTTTAACTGACTTCAATAATCGAAGAGTTCCTTTTAGTTCTATAAATATAAGGGACGATATCAGACCTTTTATTCACTCACTTCATTTCGTCTGATTTATCCTTTTGCAATACAAGTTAGTTTTCTCATTTTCTCATTTTCCATTCAATTCATGAACTTTTTTCTATTTCTATTTTATCGTAACATCTTAGTTTCGATTTTGTTGCAGGACAAAGTTTCAATGGAAGGAAGTTCAAAGAAGATGATGAAGCGTCCCATAGAGGAGGTTTACGGATGTGATGCCGCCGAAGGTTTCAATAAGGGGAAGAAGGAAACTGTGGTACATTACAGGGCTCTTCTTCGTTTGTCCAACGAATACAAGCTATCTGAGAATGATTGGAATCTGGCATCCAGCAAAGCAAATTCAATTGCTGTCCAAATCGAGTTGCTTGAAGATATTATCAAAGCTGATGGAAAATTTGATTTAACTGCTGAGTTGGAGAAACTCAAAGAAGAGCACTCGGAAGCGGAAGGAATGCTTGCTGATGTGAAGGTCAAAGTCCCTGATTGGGATAAACTTGGCGAAAGTTGGCTGTGTCATGAGTAATTTCATGTTATCATCTTCTCTTTTTATGTTTTTAAGGACCACATTATGTTTGATTTTCAGTTTTTATTTTAAATGAATAAGTACTTTTGTTTCTCTTGTGTTGTTTCTTCAATTAACAACCTAAATAAAAAAATTGTTCAATGTTTTTCACTATTTTGTAATGGTTTGGCCTAGTGTTCTTGTAACTTGGTTATCTGATTTGCTTATTTGTTTTTGGAAAGCCATCCTGAATACATAAAATGATATCCAGATTATATAAATCTATCGTCTGTGAATAAATAAGTTCACATTTACTCTGTTATCGAATATCCACCGTAGCCTAGTGGCAAGCCCTTCTACTCTTAGTGTACCCTTATCACACAATAAGCCGTGTTCGATCCCCGTTGTGTATACTCACATTTTTTTCTGTTTTTAATTAAATATTCAAAAGTTATTTTCGTTTTATTATAGCTTTTGGCAAGTATAACACCCTTGGTACAACGGCTGCACACTTTGATTCTTCTTTCGAGAGTTCACGAGTTCAATCAACATCAGATCACATTCTTTTTCATTTTTTTTTTGTAAACTTTAAAGGAATTTGTTTTTGGAAAGCTATCCTGAATACCTAAAATGATATCCAGATTATATAAATCTATCGTCTGTGAATAAATAAGTTCACATTTACTCTGTTATCGAATATCCACCGTAGCCTAGTGGCAATCCGTTCTACTCTTAGTGTACCCTTATCACACAATAAGCCGTGTTCGATCCCCGTTTGTGTATACTTACACTTTTTTCTGTTTTTAATTAAATATTCAAAAGTTATTTTCGTTTTATTATAGCTTTTGGCAAGTATAACACCCTTGGCACAGCGGCTGCACACTTTGATTCATCTTTCGAGAGTTCACGAGTTCAATCAACATCGGATCACATTCTTTTTCATTTTTTTTTGTAAACTTTAAAGGAATTTGCTAGGCTTTGGTGCATTTTGCTTTCTCACTCTTTTTCTGGAAACCCATCCTAAAAGTACCATAAGCATTTGACAATTCATCAATACATCCTAAAAATTTTTCAATAACAATCTAAATGAAAAAAACGTTAGGGATTCATTACAAACTTAAACTTAAACGTTAGGGATAATTAATATCAAAGTAGAAAACAGAGTAGAAAACAGAGTAGAAAACAGAGTAGAACAAATATGACATTTTCACTTCCTTTGACCTTCCTGGAAATCTTTATCCATAAACTGGTCGAAGATCTCACAACATAGCTTGCTTCGTAAGTCCATCGCAGTTTCATCATTTATATTAGCCATGCTCTTCAATCCCAGTGACCTGCATTCCAGCATCTTCACAACAAAAATACCACAGTTGTATGGAAATTTTGTCTTTGGAAGCCCTTCTGCAAACTTAACTTCAAATGGACTGATATCTTCGAAATTAACCTCTTCACCAAGAAGTTCCATCTTTATGGCACTAATCAACACTGTCATAAATACCCAAAATTATACAATAAATCAATCACCAACAGACAACAAAATGAATATGTAAAAATGCATCACAAGCACAAGCAGCAACAGACAACAAAATGAATATGTAAAGAGTTTTTACCTGCCAGTTCTTGGATTTGATTAAGAGCACGTTTGATATTTGCTTTTGGAAGACCACAATGGAAGAGTGTGATTGTGTTGTCCATCAATTGTATCTCCACCCCAATATAGTGATAGCTCAACTTATCTTCAATGACACCATATATAACATCAACATCTTCCAGCCATACCTTCTTTGGATGTATTAAACCTTTCACAAGTTCGCCTACACAGCCCTCCAATAACGTTTGTTTTTTCTTATGTGGCTTCCTGACAGATTCATAAGCGTACCCAACCACTTCTAAGAATTTGACTGGTACAAAGCATGCTGCTGGAAGATTGTTGTTGCGGAACCAAGCACCTTGCTCAACCCTCTTACAATTTAGCATTTCAAATGCAACATTTATGTGCTGCCAATGTAACAATATAGTTAGAAACTTCATATAGAACTGCTATAACATGGACATCTAGCATAGCTCAACTCAACCTCTTCCTAAACATATGACACAATCAAATAGAAGACAGAACAGAGTGTTGATTACCTCTTTGTTGAGATTGTTTTCTGCATCGTCCATTTTTTGAAAGAACTCTTTTTCAATTTCTTTTCCATTGATATAAAACGGTCTGTAGTTGATAAAATTAACTAGTATCAATCGAAACTTTTACAAAATAAATTAGGAATATTTATGCGAGGACAAAAAGTTGCTTACACACGATATATGCCCCGTAGATCCATCCAGTGTGCAAGCCTTGAAAACCGAGGAAATTCAGGTGTCACAAATGGATCAATTGGAAGGATTACCTCAGGTGTTACAGGTATAGGAGGGTTTCTAGGTCGTATTGGCCTCTTCTCTTCTCGCTGTAGAAAAGGAAGCATATCTACTGGCTGAGCATTTGCTTTCTTCTTCTTACCAACATCAGGCTTCCCCTTTAATTAAAAATAAAGACAAAAATTCAGGATCGTTTTTATCTTTATACTTGAATGCCTTCCTAATATGAAGTAAAAATATTTTTTATACCTTTTTTGCATGATCGTCTTGACTTGGTTTCACACTCTTACCCTGCTTTACTTCTATCTGTGAAACAAAACCGATATATCAAACTATTGACCTGAACTTCAATTCAAGTGGATCTTATTCATTTTTATTACCTCTTTTGCCATTTTCCCAACACCATCTTCTGATGGACCAGCTGCTTCATTTTTCTTACAAGCGACAGCCTTCGCCTTCCCCTTTTTGAATGACAAAAATTCAGATACATTTATATCTTAATTCCTAGTATGATGTATAAATATTTCATACCTTTTTATCACCATCTCCTTCACTTGGATTCACACTCTGCGTCTGCTCTTCTTCCATCTGAAAATCAATACCGAGATATTAAACAAATGACATTATTTTTCAATTCAAGTGATCCAAGGCATTTGTTTTACCTTTTTTGTCATCTCCCAAACACCATCTACCCATTTTCTTGGTTTTCGCATCTCAGAATGGTGGAAGTAAATTTGTTCTTTAGAATTGTTCAAAGAGACAAAACACGAGCCATCAAACAAAATGACTTTAACTTTTCCAGCGCACCAGGCACCATTGTCGAACGCCTCCACGTCCTGCATTAGCTCATAACTTTTCTTCGCTCCAGATCTCTCAGGTGGTGGTTGAGGACGTATTCTGTCAATTGATACACGTGTCTCAACACTCCTTTTCCTCTTCTTTTCGTCCAGAGACGGGACGAAGTACTCAACTTTCACCATCTCAACCCCATCAACCAAATATGTTGCCAACACATTTCCTGGATACCATTTATGACAAGTATTGTCATCTTGTGATGAAATCTCCACATTTGCTCCGATCTCAAAGGGATTTTGAACTCTGCTTTCTACATCCTGTGATGGTTTAGATTCAAGGATATCCAGTCATTTTGATAGTTGCTGTGTATTTATTAAAGGTTTTAATGAAAGTAATACCTTATTTTGCTCTGTTAAAAGATTTCTGCGAGCTCGGGTATTTGGCTGTGTGTCGGAAATGTTTGGTGAAATGATCTCATTCATAAGCTCGTGAGTCTCCTGAATTCAGGAATGGTTGAATGAACACGTACAAGGGCTTCCAAAAATTACTTGAAAAGTCCAATTTTTTAAAGAAGGTACCTGCTGCGTCTGAATTGGAGTAAGGACTGGAGTCTCAATATTCTGTTGAGCTATTGGAGAACCAGGTGTCTCTTTCGTGATCTCATTCATAGGCTCTCGTGTATCCTGAAGTCAGGAATGGGATTATGAACTCGTACAAGAACTTCCAAAAATTAATTTAAGTACAACCAAATTCATAATTTTATAAATACCAACAGTTTTCAAAATTATACTTGCCTCATTGTTAAGTTGTTCATCTGCTTGATCTGCATTGGCTTCACCTTGTCTGGAAGCCGTCTCATGAAATGGAGTTGTGTCAGTCTGTGCAAGTACAACAAAAATTAGGAAGGCAATCCTAAATATGTATAACATCTTCCAAAATTACTTGACAACTCAAAAAAAAAACTGAATCAAGAACTAGATAAACATTAATTTTAATTTCCGAAAAAAAGTTACCTCATTGTTTGGGGTTTCATATGAAGTAACTCTTTGTAGTTTCTCTAGTTTTGTCACACGTTCTTTAATCTGTTTCCTGTCTTTTTCAATCAAACACAAACGATCGTTCATGATCCTTAAATTATCTCCCACCATCTCGCTGATTCTGTTGATCTTTGATTCCAAAGACTCCTCCTGATACGAAGAAGAAGCTTGACTCATCCCTCCATTCCCAAACAGTAAAGATGCTCTTCTTATTTGTTCATTAGCACCGTATAGGTCTACTGACATGTTTCGCCAATCTCTAATTTTAAACTTATAACCTCTCTTGGATAAATCGGCCATGTCATCCAGATCTTTATTAGCTTCGTCTTCCATGCAAACATCAGCTTCTGGATCATTAGAAATAGGAGGTAGGATGCATGTGACCTTAAGCTGAAACCAAAAAAATAATTAGCTTTTAAATGGAGAATCATAAGGCAAAACAGAAACAAGAAAAAAATAATGTAAAAACTTACATGATCTTTGATTTCAATTAGGAGAACATCTATCAGCTGTGGAGAAGCTATTTGAAGGTACTTCTCACACAAAAATATTGGGGTAGACGGTTGAACGCTCAGAATAGGAACAACTTGACTGAATGCATACTGTAGCAAAGGTACTGACTCAAGTATCCATATAAGAAATGCCATAGGGAATCCTTGCAAATCATAATTGTTTTTGTCGAGGCTTTTGTCGACAGCTCTCTGAAGTGATTTTAACAGCAAATTATAAGCTGTTCTCCCCCATGGGTATGTCATCAAGACATCCATATCCTGCGCTATTTTCACATAATCCAAAGTAAAAGTTGTGCCACCGTCGAGAAGGCTCTTCTGTAGTAGTATGCTCTCAATCAGGAGGAGCATTGCAAGGCAGAATCTCTCATCAGAAGCATCTTCTCTTGTGTTTCTGAGCTGCTTCTCCACGTCCTTTACTGTATGAGTACGCCCTTTTAGGAAGTCCCACTTAAATTTCTCGGTTTCCTCTCGTGGTTCTCTTGCTTCACCACTACATTTCAAACCAGTCACCATGTGGAATTCTCTTATAGAGAACCTCATTGGCTGAGCACCAAAATGGAACCATGCTTCGTGTCTCTTCACTGTCTTGATGCTTTTGGTGAGAACTGCGTGCACTATCTTAGCTGATAATTTCAAAGACCTCTCTCCAAGCTTGATCACCGGTCCCAAAAACGTCCCTCTTATTCTGTTGAACTCATCATTTCCTAGAATTTCCTTAACAGTTTTGATATAAGCAACTATCGAGTGTTGGTTTATCGATATCGTCTTCTCTGGCTCTGATCCAATCGGATACCTCAGCTCAGGCAGTGCTAGTCTTAATGGTAATGGATCTCCCATCTTGTTTCTATCCTGCGTAAACAAGAAAAATTTTATTTGTCTAAATTAATTAAAATCCAATTTTACCAATCATATTAGGTTAAAACGAGCAAGTCTATACACAAGCAAAAACCAGGAGACCAATCTCTCAGAAAGAAAACACACATAAGGTTGAATCTGCAACATACCTTAAAGAGATAGAGCTCTAGAAATGGTTTTTCTCGGAGAATAGAGAGAGCTCGCGTAAAAGATCGAGAGAGAGAGAGAGAGTTCTGGAGATGGGTTTTCGTCGGAGATCGAGAGATATGGAGATGAGAGAGAGATTCGAGAGGCGGAGACGAGTGAGATTCGAGAAGTTTGAAACGGCGAGAGTGTTGAGACGGCAAGAGTTTTGTCTTTTTTCAATCGAAATGTATTGTTTTGGAAACCTATCCTATATTAATTGGTTTAAGTATGCTTATGTAATATTCTTTAACAGATGATTCTCCTCAGACCAGCGGTTAAACCAAGGCATTTCATAACTCAAAAGTCTCTCTATCCCCGGGTTCGATATGTGGTGGATTCAAAATCAATTTTAATTTTTTTTTGTGTTACAGTTTGGAGTTAAATAAAATTAAATGTAATCCATTAACAGATGATTCTTCTTGGCCTAGTGGCTAAACTCCCACACTATCCAAATACGCAAACTCTCTCCCTCTGGGTTCGATCCTTTGTGGTTCTAAATTTTTGTTGTCTGTAAACATCACAATTTTAAGCTTACCATATACATGTCCAATCCTTAGTATATAATCTCATTTCATTCTTTTTTACATTTGAAACACTTAACTTTTTTTCTGGAAACCCATCCAGAAACATTATTTTAACCTTCCAAGATATATGATACCCAAAAAAATACTTGATATCCTTCCAATCTTTCTTATGTAACCAGACGCCAACAACATAACAAAATAAACAGTCATAACTAAAACCGAGTCTTAACTAAAACAAAAAATGTTTTCATGCATCATTCTCATTTCCCAAAGCTCTCATCCACAAATTGGTTGAAGATCTCACAAGACAAGGTTCTCCTTAGCTCCAATGCATTGTCATCATTAATCTTTGTCATGTCTCCTATCTTCAATGACTGGCACTCCAGAATCTTGACAAGAAATATCCCACAGTTGAAAGGATGTTTTGTCTTGGGTAAACCTTGTGCCTGCTCAATCTCAAATGGAATCATCTTCACTTTATCTACCTCATCACCAGAAGATTCCACCAGCAGATTAGAAATCAACACTGTCATATTTAAAAATCAATATCAAGATAGAATCAGTTGAATATTTCAAACCAAGAAACAGTTGAATACATCAAATACAAATTGTTTATACATACCTGCCAACTTTTTCACTTGAGGAATATCAATGCTGTTGCTTTCCTTTTGAAAACAATCATATACTGTGATTCTTTTCTTCTTCAAATGAATTTCCATCCCAATCCAGACATTGCTTTTTTTTCCAAGAGTAATCCCATACACAACATCAACATCTTCTCCCCATGTCTTCTCTGGATATACCTTCCCTCTCACAGTATCTTTAAATAAATCGTTGAAAATCTTTTTACCTTTGACCTTTTCTTTCTTGTAAGCCAAATCATCAGAGAGCAAGCAATGCAAGAACTCCATAGGTAGGAAGCACGCCTTTGGAATCTTGTAGTTGTGGAACCAAGCAGCATTCTCATTTCTTCTGCAATTTAGCATTGCAAAGGCTCCATCAATGTGCTGCAAAAAAAAAGGCAAACATTATCTAATTTGTTACTATATAATTCCTGAAACTAAACAAATCCTTCCTGAATTTTTTTTTAAAAAAAAAGCTCAAGGCAAGAACATATGTAAACAAATTACCTCTTTCTTAAGGTCCTTTTTTGCATTTTCCATGCTTTGAAAGAAAGATTTCCTTATCTTATTATCATTGATTGATAGGGACCTGCAGTCGATTAAAGATTCAAAGGAATTACCAAACCTCTTATACATAAATATAAGAATATATAGACAAGGACAGAAACATGCTTACGTTTCATGCATGCCGGGCTTTAATGTCATCCAATTTTGAAGCCTTGAAAGCTTATGTTCCGCAGGAGTTGAAAACGGATCAACTGCAGGTATAATCTCAGGTATTACAGTTAAAGCCGGATTTCTGTCAGACTTGAATGGAGTTTTTGTGTCTCTAGATCGTTTAGGCACCCTCTCGCTCCTTCTTAGGAAAACATTATCCATTCCTGAATTTTGTGATGAGGCAGCAGCTTTCCTTTTCTTATCAGGCTTCACCTTTAATCAAACAATAGACACCAAGCAAAATATTATCAAATTTGTTGCAATCGGAATTTCTGGAAACCATTCCTGAAACTAAAATGTATGTATATCAAACAATTCACGTGAAGTATAATTCTAGTTATGATTTACCTTATCTGCCATCTTCCAGACTCCATCTTTCCATTCTCTATGAATTCGCAAATCTGAATGTTTGAATAGAATAGTTTCCATAGAAGTATAGAGACACACCGAGTATGTGTTATCACCAAGTACCATGCTAATTTGTCCGCTGCTCCAGCCATTGTTGTAAAAGGCTTCTACCTTATCCATCATCTCAAAGGATTTTTGGTCACTAGTTGGTGTTGCAGGACGTATTTTGTCAGCCGTGATAGTATCCTGAAGTTTCTGAAGTCTATGTTGGTCTGTGAAGAGTGTCGTGTACTCAACTGTCAGCTCCTCTAGTCCTTCACACAGTTTAAGATCAACAACCTTTCCTGGATACCATATTTCGTCATCAGTAGACAAAATCTCAACCTCTGCGCCTATTTGAAAGTGAGCTAGAAGCCTGCTTACTTCAACCTATTAAAAATGAAGATTCAGTAACATCAGCGGTTTTAAATTGTTAGAATAATAATTAAAGATCAAATATACTCGATGCATACCTCGTTTGTTTCTGAAAAATCTATAGCACTTGTCTGAAGATGCTCTGTTTGCTGAGTAATAGGCGGCATCTTCGAAACATATGTGGAAACTAGCTCAGTAGTAGGTTCTGTAGTATCCTTGAGATTTTCTTCTGCTTGATTCTGCTCTGATGGTGTCTCATCGGATTGATCTCCCTCACTTGTCTGAAGGTGCTGTGTTTGCGGAGTAAGAGGCTGTGTCTTCGAAACATCTGTGGAAACTAGCTCAGTAGTAGGTTCTGTAGTATCCTTGAGATATTCTTCTGCTTGATTCTTTCTGCTTGATTGTGTATGCTCTCCTTCACTTGTAGAAAAATATTGGGTCGCAGTTTCTGTCTCACTCTATAAGACAAAAGTAAATGGTAAGAGTTAGTTGAATAGAAAAATATTACATAAACATTTTAAATATTTCTTCTTACCAAAGCATTCTTATTTTCTTCAATAACTAGTGCAATTAGTGAAGACAATGGAGAGGAAGGTGTGTGATGCACAGCATGTGTATCCTCCTGTAATAACAGTAAAATAAAAGAGGTAGTTATGAAGAAGTTTCTACAATTTAAAATTCAAGTTGTACTTATGAAAGACATTTCTATGCTTACCTTTTTATTGTTTGCTGAAATGATCTCAGTCAATGGCTGTGTAGCCTCATACGTTTCCTCTGTTACCGTCTGCAAAAAAAACAAAAAAAAGTCAGGTAGGGGATCAAAAACACGTACAAAAGCTTTCAAACATTACTTGAAATCTCCAAGATTTTTTGAACATTTACCTGCTGTTTCTGAATTGGAGTAAAAACTTGAGCCTCAATACTCTTTGGAGATATTGGAGAAGAAGGTGTCTCATTCATTTCCAGTGTTTCTTTTTGCAAAACTTGAGTCTGAGCAGCAGGTGACTCAATCACAATCTGCAAAAAATATCAGGAAAGGCCATCATGAATACATTCAATTATAATTTCTAGAGTAAATATTACCTCATCATCTGGTTTTCCTTCTTCTTGATTAGTTTTGGGTGGCGTTTCATCAGTAGAGGTTTGTGTTTCCCTCTGCCAAAAATTAGAAAGGTCTATATATGTAAATCACCCAAAACTAATTGTAAACTCCAACTGTCATTGAGCATATACCTCTTTTGTCAGATTAGGAGTAAAAACTTGAGTATCAAGGGCAGGCGTGTCATCCGATGGCTCTCTCTCAATCTGTAAAAATTATCACGAAGTCAATCCAGAGTACGTTCTAAAGCTTCCAAACATTAACTTAAAAATCCAAGATTTTTTTTGACCATGTACCTGCTGAGTCTGACTTGGAGTATAAACGGGAGTTTCAATACTCTTTGGAGCTATTGGAGAAGAAGGTGTCTTATTCATTTCCACTGTTTCTTTCTGCAAAACTTGACTCTGAGTAGCAGGTGACTCACTTGTTAATTTCTCTCTCACAATCTGCAAAAAAATATCAGGAATGGCCATCATGAATACATTCAACTATAATTTCTAGAATAAATATTACCTCATCATCTGGTTTTCCATCTTGATTAGGATTGGATGGCCTCTCATCGGTAGACGTTTCTGTTTCTTTCTGTCAAAAATCAGAAAAGCCTTTATATGTAAAAAAAAATCACCCAAAACTAATTTGTAAACTCCAACTGTGAAAACAATATCATTGAGCATATACCTCTTTTGTCAGATTAGGAGAGAATACTTGAGTATCAAGGGCAAGAGTTTCATCATCTGATTCATTCATTGTCTCCTGCAAAAATCAAGAATGCATTCAAGAATATGTACAAAAGCTTCCAAATATTACTTCAAAACTCAACAATATTTTATTGGTTACATACCTTATGTGTCAAATTAGGCTGTTGAGACATTGGAGATAAAGGCGTCTCACTCGATTGTTGCGTGTAATCCTGCAAAAATCAGGAAGGCATTCAGGATTTTGTACAAGAATTTCCAAATATTTTCTTAAAAATTTTTGAGCATATACCTCATTTTGTTGAGACTTTGGAGATGCAGCTGATTCAATCATTGTCTCCTGCAAAAATCAGGAATGCATTCAAGAAGTACAAAAGCTTTCCAAATATTACTTCAAAACTCAACAATATTTATTGGTTACATACCTCATGTGTCAAATTAGGCTGTTGAGACATTGGAGATAAAGGTGTCTCACTCGATGGTTGCGTGTGAGACATTGGAGATAAAGGTGTCTCACTGGATCGCTGTTTGTCAAATATTAGGAAGGCATTCAAGAATATGTACAAGATCTTCAAAAAAATACTTGAAAATGCAAATGTAAAAGAACATGTTTTGAGAATTTACCTTTTGTGTCACGTTAGTGGGAAAAACATTGTTGTTTCCTTCCAACTCTGACACACGAGCTCTAAGATGTATGTTTTCTTCTTCTAGTAATGACATTCGATCCTTCATGCTCTTCAGATTCTCCTCCATTACCGTGATGATCCTGTTCACTTTTTCATTTACTGAATCCTCATCAATCGGAGTAGAAGCTTGGCCAGTCTCCTTATTTGCCATCATTTGAATAAGAGCATCCAATGTGTCAAATGTGTCTACACACCTATTTTCCCAGTCATCGGCTGTAATCTTGTACCCTTTCTTTGTTACATCTTTCACTGTTTCCAGCTCGTCACTATATTTGTCTTCAATGGAGATATCATCTTCTGGATCATGAGGAATAGAAGGTAGTATGCAATGGACCTTCAGCTGAGAGTATTTAAAAAAAGACCAATGAGAAACATATTAAAAAGAAGAAGCCAAATAAACTGAGAAACATATACTTGGAAAAGCTTACCTTTGTATCAGCTTCAACCTGTAAAACCCTATCAAGTGATGGATTCTCTACCTCAGTGTATTTTTCACACAAGTAAGTCGGCCCAGGAACCTCAACTGTTGGTACACACTTACTGAACTTATCCCTTAGCAAAGGAATCGACTCTAGTATCCAAAGAAGGAATACTAGAGGATAACCTTGCAACTCAAATTTGGATTTATTCTCCAAATGATTCGCGACAGCGTTTTGAATTGACTTCAGGAGCACAATGTAAGCCTCTTTTCCCCATGGATATGTCATATCCTGTGCATTTTTCGCATATTCCAAAGGAAAACTCCCTCCTTTGCTCTTCCGCAATAATATGCTCTCTACCAGGATGAGCATTGCGAGGCATATTCTCTCCTCAGAAGCATCTTCTCTTGTGTTTCTGAGCTGGTCCACCACGTCACTTAACTTATGACTACGCCCCTTTAGCAATTCCCAATTAAATCTCTCGGTTTCCCTTCGTGGTCCTTCTAATGCACCACTACATTTCAAGCCTGTCATCATATGAAATTCTCTTATAGAGAACCTCATTGGCTGCGCACCGAAATGGAACCAGGCTTCATTCTCCTTGACAGAAACGATGCTTCTAGTGAGAATGGCGTAGACTATCTTTGCTGATAACTTCAATCCTCTCTCACTGAGCTTCATTACAGGTCCCAGAAATGATCCTCGGACTCTTATCATCTCATCTGGTTTTAGGATGCTTTTGACAATAGAGATATAATCTGAACCAGAGTATTGGTTGATTGCTGACTTTTCCTTTGGCTGTGAACCAATAGGATACTTCAGCTCTGGCAGTGCTACTTTTAGAGGTACTGAATCTCCCATCTTGTTTCTATCCTGCGTAAACAAGGAAAAAAAAAATTTCAAACTTTTTTGGAAGGCTTTCCTGAAATAACACAACAAATGCTTCCTGAAATTCTTATAAACACTAGACAGTTTCACAAGCAACAAAAGACTCATAAGCAAATTCAAGACCCTATCAAAAATATCAACATTCCTAATCAAAACAAGACTCCAAGCAAAAAAGTTTCAAAATGTGTTACCATCCGAGTTTCAATTTTCAACATTTAATAGATGCAGCAACAAATGCTTTCTGGAAATCTTCTAAAAACATTCAATAGATGCAGCAAGAGACAACAAACTTTTATTTTATAAATTTGTACAAACACACAGAAGGTTGAATCTGCAACATACCTCAAAGAGATGAATTATGCTCCAACAACTTTGTGTTCCCACAATTCAAAAGTCTTTCATTTGCTTCGCTGGTTAATAAGAAAGAGTAACAAACAAATCAAAATCAAAACGCAAGCTTCCCAAATTTTAATTCAAAAAACCTAATTTTAAAAAGCTACATAGTGATTTGTGTCCGATTTTGAGAGTAGAGAGTGTGACGCTGATGATTAGATAGCCGGAGAAGATGATTAGCGAGCCGGAGAAGATGATTAGCGAGCGGGAGAAGATGATTGGCGAGCCGAAGAAAATGATTAGCGAGCCGAAGAAGATGACTAGCGAGCCGGAGAAGATGATTCCCGAGCCGGAGACGACGATTCCCGAGTCGGAGAAGATGATTCCCGAGCCGGAGACGACGATTCCCGAGTCGGAGACGACAGTGCCGGTGAGGGTTTGAAGATTCCAGAGAGGAGACGACAGGATTCGCGATCGAAGGAAATGAAATGTTTTTTTTTTATTCTTATAACAAAGGGTATAAGGGTAAATTACCCCTTTAATGAAACCTATTTTTGTGACTTTCTCCTTCTAGTGCTATTTTTGGGACATAAACTTCAAAAGGTGCTATTATTGACAATTGCCCTTAACTAAATATAAAGTATAATAAAGAGAAATACTCAATATATAGAAAAATAAATAATAAGTAAATATTATAAATATATAAATATACGAATTATATATACAATAATAAGTAAATGCATAATTTTTAAAAAAATGAAAAGAGTACATTAAATATTAAACATCTATCTTAAAATGTAAAATATAGATTTAAATAAATAGAAAGTATAAGAAAAAGAAATACACAACTTAAAAACAATGGAAAAAGTATATTATGATTTAAACATCTATCTTAAAATGTAAAATATAGATATTACGCAAATAGAAAGTATAAGAAAAGGAAATACACAATTTAAAAAATGGAAAAAGTACATTAGTATTTAAACATCTATCTTAAAATGTAAATCTATCTTAAATTATAAAATTATTTGAAAATAGAAAGTATAAGAAATAGAAATACACAATATAAAGAAAAATAAATAATAAGTAAATATATAATATAAGTAAATACCCAATTTAAAAAATGGAAAATTACATTAAGATTTAAAAATATATCTTAAAATTTAAAATATAGATATTACGTAAATAGAAAGTATAACAAATGGAAATATACAATTTAAAAAAAAATGGAAAACGTACATTAAGATTTAAACATCTATCTTAAAATGTAAAATAAATATATTATGTAAATAAAAAGTACAAGAAATGGAAATACATATACAGGAAAATAAATTATAAGTAAATAATGTAAATATATAATATATGAATTATATATAATAATAAGTAAATACACAATTTTTTAAAAAATGGAAAAAGTTCATTAAGCATTAAACATCTATCTTAAAATGTAAAATATATAATATAAGTAAATACACAATTTAAAAAAAATGGAAAAAGTACATTAAGATTTAAATATATATTTTTAAATATAAAATATAGATATTACGTAAATAAAAATATAAGAATTTTTTTTAAAAAAAAAGGAAAAAGTTCATTAAGCACTAAACATCTATCTTAAAATGTAAAATATATAATATAAGTAAATACACAATTTAAAAAAAATGGAAAAAGTACATTAAGATTTAAATATATATTTTTAAATATAAAATATAGATATTACGTAAATAAAAATATAAGAAATGGAAATAAACATTTTAAAAAATGGAAAAAATACATTAAGATTTAAACATCTATCTTAAAATGTACATATCTCTTAAAATGGTAGTAAATTATATAAAAATTGAAATACCACATTAAACAAAAAAAAACAAAAATTTATAGTTTTACATCAAGAAAATCTTTATAAAACTCATTATTCCATCAACCTCACCCTATCAAGGAAAACTTCAAAGCACTCGAGCAAAAAAATGGTTCCACCATCAACTTTTGCCGTCCCAAAAACCTTTAATGACCTTGAATGAGATTTTTTATAACAACGAACTTTTTGTTAGGTGGATTCATTGTTGGGAAACCCGCAACTTCCAAAAGCCAAACTTATTTATGGGAATTGAATTGCTTTTCATAGACTCAAAGTTATTCTTACAAATTTAATTAGTCTAATCCATAATTTTATTGTTAATATTCATAGTAACTCTTTCATGATCAAACTATTACAGTTAATAACCATTCAAGCGTTTATCCCGAAACACTTCCTTCCTCACCGAATCAGGTATTGGTTCATGTTGGTTTAGTATTGTTTTTGGTTTATTAACCGGTTTAGGATGGTCCTATTGTAAATATAATTTAAATTGGTTTAGCATATATTATGCTTAAAATAACTTAAATTAAATAATAGTAATGTTATGCTTAAAATATAATTTTAGAGAGTTTTCAAATATAGTTTACAGAACATTATAGGTGATGAATTTAATTTACTAAATTCATTTATTTCTTAAAACTAAGTTTTTTTTTTTAAAAACATACTGAGTTATAAATATCAATGATGGATTGGTGTGTATAACATGAAGACAAAATATAAATATTTGATTTTCAAGATAAGAAATTCAGTTTTTATTCAGTTACTCAATATATAATATCTTAAATTATTTTTTTTTAAAATATACATAATTTATATATATATTAATGTTCCAAACTTAAACTATTATATTATATATGAATAATTTTAAAAATAAATATAATTTCTGATTTTAAAAAAATAAAAACAATAAATTGTTATTTTCAAATAATGGATGTAATTTACATAAGATACGTTTTGATATATCATTATTTTCTATTTCCAGAAAACAATAAATTGTTAAACATCAATATCATCTAGGTTAAGTATACGAATATCACAAATTCAAACATCACAAAAAATATTTACATAAAAATTATAATACAATAATTTAATCAAAAAATACAATTAAAAAAAAAACAATATTCAAAAGAACAGTTATCCCCTATATATTAAAAGAGAAGCATTACAACATATTTTTGTAGCCACATGTCATCACCACAATCATTCTTAGAATCCTTAGAAAAATATGTTGGTCCATATAAATATATAATAAGTTTTTTATTAAACTAACCATAAATTAATCATAAATGTTCTTCATTGTTTTCTTAATTTCGGACCCATAAGAACTATAAGTACTACATTCCGTTTAGCATAGTTTTCAAAATTGGTTTTCTATTTTTATACTTTCACACCAAATGTTACATTCTCATTTCAATGAATAAATTCTCATCGCTTACATGTGTTGTCCTTATGCTTCAAATTAATAGTTATAACTTTATCTCCTTTAAAACAGCAATGAACAATCTTCTCAAAAACCGTAATGCACACTTTACTTGGAACCTAAGATACTTCAAATAAGTTTGTAGGTGTTGAGCTGAGTGACATAATATACACGCCCACACACATAAGAGTCCAAATTAGAGAAACACACAATTCACCAACAAATTATGGACTACTAACTATAAAAAAAAATACAATAAGAAAGTCCACAGACACCTCAAACATAATCCCTACAAACCCTAAAACCATTTAAGACCATAATGTCAAAAAAATACACTGCTTTTGCAAAAACGAACAAAATACAACGAAAGTATACAATTATATAATTACATAGAACACATGACTGACCCTATTTCTTATATAATAACAATTTATATAAAATATATAGTCTAACTATTTTAATTATTTTTTTTAATTCTCATCCCGCCCGTAGGGCGGGCCGACCCTAGTAATATTATCAAAGTCCAATTCGGTAAGGAGCAATCCTTTAGACAAGGAGTTTAAGGATTAAGTCCTTAGTGACGTGGCCGCGTCTCATTGGATAGAGGGAAATATATATATCTATGTAAGGATTCCTAATCAGAGATCACTATTGAACACACCATTTTTACTAGAATCATTAACTATTCAAACAAAAAAAAAACTAAAATAATGGTAAGGACTCTAAGAAAGAGTCCACCATTGCATATGCTCTCATGTTCTCAGTGGATCCAAATTCGTCCTTCATTGACGCTGTTTTGATATTAGGTTATGACGAAGAGTAGATCAATTAAACTAAAACGCTGGTTTGGTTTCAGAAAGCAAAACCTTTTGAGAAAACGACTTATTTCCCCTTCGAAACTATCATATACCAATAGATCCACCTGAAGTTTAATTTGACTTCGATTTAAGTTTACATTACCCACAGTTCTCTTTGCTCATTGTGCCTCAACGCATTCTCTCTATTGTATTAAACAGATCAGTGAGCCGATGCTTTGTCCTTATTCCCATGTGGATACAATTTTTAGGTCCTATTAAGGAGACGCGCCCCAAATGTGACTATGAGTCGAACCAGAATGATATACGATTCCCATCTTCACTTCTATGTGGTGACCAGGTCATTCTGGTTCGACTCATGGTCAGACATGTTTGTTACATCAGCCATTCTTTCCAATAAGATTGTAAATGCGTAATCGTATGTTACATCAGCCATATGAATAACTAAGAAATATTAGATTCTTCATTGTAAATGTAATATATTCGGTTTATGTAGACAGGTCTTTTAAAAATATATTGGAATATTAATCGATTGAGTGAGTTAAATTAAGAAAAGGACAATAAGCATGAGCACACATACCAACAAGTAAACCTTATTATCACTTCCACAAGATAAGCCGTCTACAAGGAAACAAACTAAATCACGAGAAATACATTTTTAAAAAGTGCTATAAAATAATGATAAACTCATACGATTCAATATATTATATAAATACTACTTTACGTCGACGAAACTCAAAAAGAAAACTGGTTTATGATATGGCTCCTATCATCCTAAGAAATATTTATACCATCGTACCCTCTGAACCTACATGGGCCGGTTGTTTTCCATTAGCCGAATGGGATCTAGTTGGTACAATAACTCACGTTCCTACCGTTTACTTCTATAACAAGCCATCTGAATTGTTCCAGGGCAATGTAGTCGAAACCCTAAGAAACTCGTTGAGCCGTGCGCTTTTTCACTTCTACCCTATGGCCGGCCGTCTTAAGTGGCTCCCTCGGGGGCGGTTAGAGCTTGATTGTAACGCGGAGGGAGTGTCATTCATGGAAGCCGAGTCCGAGGCAAAACTTTCAGATTTCAACGATTTCTCTCCAACGCCAGAATTTGAGAAACTTGTTCCGCAAGTAAACTACAAACACCCTATTGAAACGATCCCTCTCTTCTTAGCTCAGGTCACCAGATTTAAATGCGGCGGAATAAGCCTCGGCGTCAGCATTTCACACGCGGTGGTCGACGGACAGAGCGCGTTTCACTTCTTGTCTGAATGGGGAAGAATCGCTCGCGGGGAACCTCTTGAAACCACTCCATTTCTCGACCGCAAAATCCTCTGGACTGGTAAACCGCTTCCGCCGTTTGCCTCCCCACCTCAGTGCGAACGCAAAGGGTTTGAACAGCCACCGTTGCTGATCGGAGAAACGGACAATGTAGAAGAAAGAAAGAAGAAAACAACTGTAGAGATACTAAAACTTAGCAAAACTCTGATTGAGAAGCTTAGAAGCAGAGTGAATACAAGTGAATACGCTGACCCAGCTAGAGGGTTTACAAGGTACGAGACGGTCGCGGGACATGTGTGGAGGTGCGCGTCTAAAGCACGTGGGCACTCCCCAGAACAACCCACGTCTCTGGGAATCTGTGTAGATACTCGTAGTCGGGTGCAGCCACCTTTACCACGCGGCTACTTTGGCAATGCCACTATTAATGCGGTCGCAAGAAGCACCTCAGGTACGTTTTGTCAAATTTTAAAAGTTGTTTAATCTAATTTTTCTGCTGCTATTTTGTTTTTGTTTTTGCTGAGATTTGTTCTAGAAATAAATTTTAATTATTTAAATACTTTGATATTTATATCATATTATTGAAAAGGAAAATACAAAACAATATATTATAGTTATTTTTGTTACAAAATTTAACTATTTAATGTAGTAATTTACCAATATTATTAAATAAAAATATAATTTAATATTTTAATATTCAGTGTTGAGAGAATATATGAAAATACAAATATATTACTTTTAATATTTTAAACTAATTAATAACATTAATTTAATTTCTTATTAAATAAAAATAAAATATATTATTTAATTGTTTGGTGCAATGAATATTGTTCACCAAGTTTGGTGTGATACTATTCACAAAATATCAAATTTAGTGATACGACTTTATCTATATAATTTCTTGAGAGTAAAATTACACTAATTCGCTTGAGGAAAATAAACCCAATATAGCGAAACCCCTCTGGCTACACAAATATGAGCTATTGCTTTCAGATCATTTGAATATCCAGGAGAGGGTCTATCTGTGGGCTGTACCTCCACCCGAGGATTAAGTCTGTGTCTTTAATAGACCCGGGTTTAATCCTTTTAGTTTACAATAAAAAAAAATTACACAAATTTGGTTTTTTAGTATTATTGGAGTTGGCCTAAACAATAATACATCACCATCTCAATCAATCTAATCGCAGTCAGTTAAAAATATTTTCAATCGGACATGTAAGCTAGCATTAGAAAGAATATACTTCTTGAACATTTACAATAGGAATTCAAATATAGATGAAAGAACTCTTGGTAGCTTATCATGCACGTTTAGTCAGACCAGTCTTATTTTCCCCCGATTCTGGGAGTTTAATGTAGCTAACTAATTTCACACTAATAGGCATTTAGGGATATCATACAATGTGATTTCTATATTTCGATAATTTTCTTATGCATATAGGTGAACTCATATCGAATGGGTTGGGTTTCGCGGCCGAAAAAATTAGTGAAGCCATAAAGAGTGTGACAAACGAATACGTAATGACTGGAATAGAGTATCTAAAAAACCATGAGGATCTGAAGACGTTTCAAGATATACATGCGTTGGGCAGCACGGACGGTCCATTCTACGGAAACCCTAATCTTGGACTTGTGAGCTGGTTAACTCTACCAATGTACGGCCTTGATTTCGGGTGGGGAAAGGAGGTCCACATGGGACCATGCACGCATGACGGCGACGGGGGCTCTCTGCTACTACCTGATAAAAATGATGACGGCTCGCTGATTCTCGCCACGTGTCTACAGGTAGCTCACATGGAGGCCTTCAAGAAACACTTATATGAAGATATCTAGGGTTCTATATATACACACAAGTACTCATATATATATATATATATATATATATGCATTTCATTTCCATTTGAATAAGGATTCAAGTAGGGATTCTACTACTGTTGGTGTGATTCTTCATTTGTAATAACACATTTACACATATATAGTTAAACTTTATATTTTTGCTTACTAAGTATGTGGTATATATTGAATTTAGAGATGAGTTTGTCTATATCAACAGTTGGAATGTTAGAAAACCTTTCTTAAAAAAAAAAAAAAAACAGTTGGAATGATCTTAATGCATTTGACTAAGAACGGGTTATTTGTCAAATCCATATATAGCTGTTTAAGACTATCATTGTAGCAATCCATCAGAAGATTTAATTATGGAACGTATGTTTGTGCGATAGCTAAAATTGAGACAAAAAATATATTGCTAAAATTCAATTAGACCAATTATAATTTGTGAACATGATAGCTTTTCAAGCCTTGCTAATAGTATTATTTATTGAGCATATATAGGCCTCAACTCGTGGATATAGTTTGAACAGAATAGCAGAAAAATGATTACAATTTATAATTGTAAGTTATAGGACTGAATGAATCTTTATTAACACCGTAGAAGAGTATTTATACAATATACAAGGTAGGGTATTTCTGTATTCTACTGTATTTACATAATAGTCCTTTGAGGACTTCTATATTGCCTTATACGCCCCCTCAAGATGGTGGAACTCTTGTGACACCAATCTTGCGACAAAGTGTTTCAAACGGTATTCTTGGGAGAGGTTTGGTGAGGCCATCGGCTAGCTGATCTCGTGTGGACACATGAGTGACTCGAAGAACTCCATTCTGTATCTGTCCTCGCACAAAGTGATAGTCGATGGCGATATGCTTCATTCGCGAGTGGAAGACAGGATTTTGACAGAGATACGTTGCTCCAACGTTGTCACAGTAGACAGTCGGAGTTGCAGTGATGTTGATGCCGAGTTCTGTTAGGAGTGAGCATATCCAGCGTAGTTCCGCGGAGGTATTGGCGACGGCCCTGTATTCCGCTTCCGTCGAAGATCTTGCTACACTCTTCTGCTTGCGTGACGACCAAGAAACCGGATGACTGCCTAGATAGACAATGAAACCGTTTGTGGATACATAGTCGTCTGAGTCTCCGGCCCAATCTGCGTCTGAAAACGCATGTATGGTTGAGTTCGGTTGCCTCCGCAGAAAGATGCCGTGGCTCAATGTTCCTGATAAGTACCGCAAGAGGCGTTTGACAGCAAGCCAGTGGTCAGAGGTCGGCTTATGCATGAATTGAGAGAGTCGGTTGACTGCATACGATATATCAGGCCTGGTGAGTGAAAGGTACTGTAGGCTCCCAACAACCTGTCTATACTCTCGAGGATCTGCGAGATGAGTACCGGACTGAAGTGTTAACTTCGGTGAAGATGCCATGGGAGTGGAGACAGGTTTCGAATGCAGCATATTAGTCTTGGTAAGTAAGTCTGTGACATACTTCCGCTGCATCAGATGCATTCCATCTCGGGTTCGAATGGCTTCTATCCCCAAGAAGTAACTTAAGTTTCCCATATCTTTAATGGAAAATTTCTGAGCAAGAAGATCAATGACTCGTTGCACCAGGGACGTAGAGGTTCCCGTGACAAGAATGTCATCAACATACACCAGCAGGTAGACAAAGTCCTTTCCGTGCTTCATGATGAACAGCGAGGTGTCAGATAGTGAATTGATGAATCCTGTCGAGATGAGAAACTTGTGAAGTTCAGAGTACCAGGCTCTAGGCGCTTGTTTTAAGCCATACAGTGCCTTCCTTAAGCGACAAACCTTGGTGGGATTATCAGCATCGACAAAGCCCGGGGGTTGACAGATATAAACTTCTTCTTGTAGGTGACCTTGGAGAAAAGCCGTGTTGACATCAATCTGTCTCACAGGCCAGGAGTTGTTGACTGCGAGTCCAAGAACAATCCTTATCGTCGTAGGTTTGATTACCGGACTGAACGTATCAGTATAGTCAATACCAGGTTGTTGATGATAGCCCTTGGCGACCAGTCGAGCTTTGTAGCGGTCAATCTCTCCGTTGGGATGATATTTGATTGTGAAAATCCAGTGACAGCCCACAATATTCATTCCCTTACACGCAGATGCCAGATCCCATGTATGATTCTTAACCTGTGAGTTGAACTCCGCAAGCATGGCTGCTCGCCATTTGGGGTGTTTCATAGCTTGTTGCCAGGTTGTGGGGATCCAGCGCGGGTCTGTTTGGAGATTGACAGTAAGATTATACTTACTAACTGGTTTGACGATATTGTTCCTTGATCTCGTTGTCATGGAGTGCCGTTGAGGTGGAGCAGGCACTGTAGTTGTCGTTGGTTCAGCATTGGGTGTGACCGCTTGTGTCGCATCACCAGTGGGAGGCACTGTAGTTGGGACCTCTGGTTCTGACACGTTGGTCGTCGAGTGATGTGAAGACGTTGGAGACGGTGATGGTGTTGCCTGCGGCAAAGTTTCAGAGCTCGGTGGTGAGCTCTCCGGAGTCGCCGTTGGCGATTGTACGAGTGGTGTCGAGGATGGGATGGTTGTGTGTGGTTGATAGGGAAGGTTCGGGTCGTTGGTTTCTGGGTGTGGGCTTGTGGGTTGTTGTCTCAGCTGTTGGTAAGGAAACAAAGTTTCATTGAATCTCACATGGCGGGATGTATACACTCGGTCTGTTGTGGGGTCAAGGCAGTAGTAAGCACTCTGAGATAATGAGTAACCTACAAAGACACAAGGTGTGGACCTGTGTTCGAGTTTGTTGGGTGCGTAAGGCCTGAGCCACGGATAACATAGGCTCCCAAACGTTCTCAGCTTGCCATAGTTGGGTGTGGTTTGAAAAAGTTTTTGGAATGGTGAGGTATTGTTGAGAACAGGGGTGGTGAGGCGGTTGATTAGGAATGTAGCTGTGGCAAAGGCTTGTGGCCAGTATGTGAGGGGCATTTTGGCTGTGGAGAGAAGTGCCAGACCAGTTTCGACTATGTGTCGATGCTTTCTTTCTGATAAGCCATTATGCTCAGGTGTATGTGGTGGGGATGTAAGGTGGGAGATGCCATGTTCGGCTAGGTAAGGGCGTAGGGCTAGGAACTCGCCGCCATTGTCCGAGTATAGGTGTTGTATTTTGGTTTTGAATCTGGTTTCAACCAGTGGTTTGAACTGGATAAAGATGGTTTTGACTTGGGATTTAGCTGTAAGCGGAAACAGCCAGCTATAGCGGGTGAAATGGTCAACAAAGACAACATAGTATTTGTGGTTTTGGTGAGATGTGACTGGAGACTGCCAGACATCAGTGAAGATATATTGAAGAGGTGTAGTCGAGTGTATGGAACTTTGTTGAAAGGGTAATTTATGAGTTTTATTGAGGAGGCATTCATTGCAAAGAAAACCACAAGAAGAAGTAGTGTTTAGGCAAGGTAAAGAAAACTTTGAAACAACAAACTTAAGAGTAGATAAAGAAGGGTGTCCAAGCCGGTTATGCCATCGGTCTAGTGTGGTTTTGGTATCGGGGTAGGTTGCGTAGGCAGATGGGTTAGGGTTCGGCTTGGGCCACTCGTACAGCTCAGCCTTCGTGCGACCTTGGAGTAACTGCGCCCCCGAGCTGAGATCCTTCACCTGAAAATGTGCAGGAAAGAATTCAACAGAGACACCATTAGCATTGCAGAGCCGATACACAGATATCAGATTCTTATTGACATTCGGAACACAAAGGATATCATCTAATTTGAGTGGTTTAGATGAAGTAGGAATAGATAAAGAACCAGTGTGTGTTATCGGCATGGTTGAGCCGTCTGCAATGGCCACTTCTTCTCCTCCGTTGTATGGTTGGTGCAGTGCGAGGTTGTTAAGGTCGGAAGTGAGATGATGTGTAGCTCCACTATCCAGTAGCCATGGAGTTGTATTGTACGGCGAGCTGGAGATGTAGTTGGCACGTGGCTGCCACGGGTTTTGCGCGGGGGAGAACTGATGTTGGACCATCGACTGTCCTCCTGATGCTTGGCGTTGAGGGCAGGTACGTGCACTATGGCCATAGGTACTGCAAATTTGGCACCGGCCTTGGTAACCCCGTGGTGCAGTCGTTTGCGATGACTGGTTGCTGTTCGGACCAAACTGTTGCTGCTGCTGCCATGTCTGATTGCCACGATAGCCTCCACGACGGTTGTTGTTTGATTTGTTGTTGTGCGAACCTCTGTAGTTCGTGTAGTTGGCTGAGACAGGCGCAGTCGAGACAGGTGGAATGGCAGCCTGCAGTTTAGCTTCTTGATTAATGAGTTTCTCATGTAACTCAGCAAGCGAAGGCGCGGTATCACGACTCTCAATCTGATCAATCAGTGTCTTGTACTCATCTGGAAGGCCAGTCAGTACCCGCTCAACCTGATCTTCATGATCCATCGGCTTACCTAGGAGAGCCAGTTCATCAAAACGAGTTGTAAGTCCTTGATAGTACTCGTTGATCGACTTGTTTCCTTTAGTCCAGTTGTCGATCTGTTGTTTCAGCTGTTTGATGTGTCCTCTGCTTGGTTTAGCATAGGTGGAGCTGAGAGTTGTCCAGATCTCCACAGCCGTGTTGGTGGTAGAGAGGATTGGTTGAATGGTAGTGGTTATCGCGCCGAGGAGGCCGCTGTAGATAAGCTTGTCTTGACGTTTCCACAGCGCGAAGGCAGGGTTGGGGGCTTCCCCTGTTTCCGTCGTGATAGTGGCTGGAGGGATGACCGTAGAGCCATCAACATGTCCGGCGAGATCATATCCATCAAGCAAGGCGTGAACTTGGCGATTCCACATCAGGAAATTGGAGGCGGTGAGCTTTGTCACATTTGTCATGTTGACGTTGAGCAGAGTAGGGTTGGGGGAGACGGTTATGGTCTCGTTTCTGAATGCTTGATTCTCAGACATGTTCGACATCGTGAGTTGCAAGGAAGAAGATGAGAAAATTTTGAAAAATTTAAGATGGCGGCTGTTAGGTTATCACTGCTCTGATACCATGTAAGTTATAGGACTGAATGAATCTTTATTAACACCGTAGAAGAGTATTTATACAATATACAAGGTAGGGTATTTCTGTATTCTACTGTATTTACATAATAGTCCTTTGAGGACTTCTATATTGCCTTATAATAATACCGTTGGCACATTATAGCTAGTTTCATTTTGCTAAATTAGTTTGAAGGGCCTTATCATTCTACAACCTGAGGAATAAGATCATTTGATTTTTCTTTACTAAACTGCGGATCATTTTCCAACATTTGAGTGACGGACATATATTTTTTGTTGATAAACTAACATTTGATCACCGGAGAGAATCTAATCACTGAAGCAAATGAGATACCAACGGTCTTCAGACCCGCTCATTATCCCAATATCAGTACTGGGAACATCAGTTTTAAGTAAAGCATTTCTATGGGTATCTTCGGCCCTTTAACACCTCTATCCGTTATTGTTGTTGTAGTTTATTTTTATCGTTTAGTCGTCGAGGTTACCTATACTTGTAACCTTATAAGCCTATTGGACAGTCAATTTTTAATATAAGAATTTGGTGCACAAAAAAATCACCTGTTGAAATGAAACAAAGTTTCCTTGTTCAATAAAACAATTAAATTAAAAACAAAGATCATATATATAAATATCCAACAAAAGAAAATGAATGGTTTCGAGTATATTATTATCCCTATACTATTCCAAGCAAGGCAATGCTGTAAGGAAAAGCAACGATTCCGGCAAAAGCAGCCTTTGCCACAAACATGTTGGCCCTCTCAGTGCTGTGGACATTGTCCCAGTACACGTACCGGTCTCGAAACGCACAAACCGGTTTATCCGCCGCACATAGTTCTTCCCCTGATTCTACCGTACAACAACTCTTTTGTGTTACAGCAAACCCTACAAGAATGTAAAAATACGCATAATTATTTTTACTTTTTTTGTTAAAAGTATACGCATGATCAAATTATAGGATCACAATCCAATATTATAAGTTTTATCGTGATTTTACTGCAATTGTACTACTATGGAAAATAAATGATCTAACTGATCAAATCTCTTAGAGTTGTGACAAAATGAAGATTTAAATTTATATTTCAGAAGAAAATGAAAACGAAGGAAAATATTTGATTTTAAGATATCAAGTATTCCAGGAACACGATTATGAAAAGTTAATGAAGTTTTTTATTTATCTAGGAATCATCTTCAAAAAGCTTAATAGCTGATCATACAACTGGATTAGTAAAGCCATTAGGAAGGAGTTGATCATAAACCTTTCCAAAAAATTTCCTTGTGTATTTTGGGAAACTTAACTCTGGTATTCCTTAGAACACCTTAATGAAAACAGTGTATTTTAATTAGTATTATACTATATGTTTTTAATCCGGTAAAATGATTTCATCTTGGGTCAAAACTTTCAGTTCAATATATTTAGTATTACTTACCTAAGGCAGCATACGCAAAAGGAGTTTGCCCGGTGTACATATCGACAAAAGTGAACTTAGCATCGGCGAAGTTAGTGTTGAACTCTCTGACCAGAGCTTTAAGGTTCATGTTGAAAGGTTCAACTGCTTTGTTCACTTCAGCGGCACAGCCCATACCACCAGCATGGGAGGCGATCATCCGCGGGGTGCACCCTATCCTACTGACCCCAAACAAAGCAACCTTCCTTGCTCCTTGGACATACAACAACTTATACAAAAACAAATGTCTCTAATTAATCGGTTTATAGATAATTAACTAGGAGTAAAATTTGTAGAGATATATCCAATACTCTGCATCATGTTTTATATGGAAATTAATCAACTATTTATAATGTCAAAAGTTATTTCAATGAAATATGAAGGTTTATAATTCCTTTATTAATTTTCTTTTCAAAACCTTGGGTAATATTACCTTCAGTAAAGAGCGATAATGTCGAATGAGGGAATCAGCAAATTGATCGTAAGTGTACTTGCGTTGTGTATTGTACTTATCACCTTGCATGAAGTAGTTGTTAAGATAATCATTGCTTCCTATATTAATAGTGTATAGACATTGCTTCAGCTTCTCCGGGGGCACGTTTGCAGTCATAATCGCCGTCCGGTGGTTCTTGATTTGCGTTTTAAAACTGATTCTATCACCCTATCGTAAGAAATATCATAATGCGTAAGTAATTAATTTAAGTGTTTAAACACAAAAAATACAAATAAGCGAGTCATATTTAGGATCCCTGCCAGAAAAAAGAGAAAAGAGAAAGCAAATCAACAAAACCAAATGATTATTTGCTTTAAAAAAAAAAATTATTTAGAGTCACCTAAAACATTTACAAAATTATTTGTGTATATTCATTGGACAGGGAATCACAACATTTTAAATTGTCTTTTTCTAAGTTAGGTTTGAAACCTCAAACTTTCAGATACAAAATCTCAATTTACTAATTAGTTTCGTATCAGCCAGACATTAGAGCCACCAAATGAGAACATATGATCACTGCGCGTCTTTTGAATCAGTATTACTAAATTTAGTAGTACGTTTAGGAAAGTTACTTAACCATATATGTAGATATAGTAGTATTGGTAAAAATGAAATACCCGAGGAAAAATAAAGATATCTTTATTTTGATCTCTTTTGCTTCTAAATTATGTTCTTACCAGATGGTAGCTAGTATCTTCGAGAATTCCCGCGCCGCCAGAAGCGTAATTTAAACCGGTGTGAGCTTGTTCCGGCGATGCTCCGGTGAAAGGTGGAATGTAATCACTGAATCTCATTAGTTCAGCTAAACACAACATAATTCAAACTCATATTAGACAAGAAACCATATACAATACTTATGAATGATAAACACAATAACCTTTAAAAAAAGTAACAGATTCACAAGAAACCATTCACAAAATTTGTTTTTTCCTTTTGGGAAATTGATTCTTAAATACATTAGGGCATCATTAGGCCATGCTCATCGTCAGTAATTAGATAAGATATGTAAACAATAAAACAATATAAACTCAAAAAGTAAAAGTATGAGAGGTAAGACATTTTGAGACCCCCTCTGTCATTTGAGAGGTCACAAGAATATTTTAAACTATCTTTAATGTATTTTGCTATTTTTTCTCTAAAATAAAAAAAAAACTTTATAATAAAGATGAAAGAGTAGACGTCAAAAAAAAATAGAAAAATGAGTAATTTTTTTTATTTTTAAGAAATAAAGATGATTTAGAATAATTTTATCCCTAAATATTATTATAAAGATAAATATAACAGTGGGTGGAGATGATCTTAAGAAACTATAGGGACACTTGTCATCTTTTTAAATCATTATTTTTGTCTAAAATTAAAACTAAACATATTCAAAAGTAATGATATTTATTCAGATCCTCAAGTAAGTATCTCCAATATTGGAGTTGCTATTAATCAATGATATTTATCGCCAGAGACTCAGCAGAGTTTCAAAACAAAACAAAAATTGATGTTTTTAGATTTTTAAACAATGAATGTCTAAAAACTAAGCAAATGTTTTTTTTTCCAGAAGTGTTATATATAGTCTCTCACGAAGAGATCGTTTTGTGTGATATAGTCTCTCAACGGAGAGATTTTCTTACCTTTCTCATCCTTTTACTTCTCTTTTATTTATTTATATATTTTGAGAAACTTTAAACCACCTATGTGGGTGTGTGATAAGCAAAACTTTATTTATCTACTTACATAGTCTCTTAATTTGCATCTATGACTGTTCTGCATAACACTGTCTAGTTCTAATGTTTGCATTTCTTTTTATGTTCCATTGAAAATATCAGCTAAAAGAGAAATGCCTACATTCTAAACTTCCAGTTAGGCAAAGAATACGTTATGATACGTTTGTCTTTTATAGTTAATAGTATCTATTAGTAATTTCATCGAAAACATTTGGGCAAAGAAATAAAACAAGCCAGGGACTAACCGATAAAGTCGGGAATATTACGGCCATTGCTGAACCGGCCCGTGGGACCTCTAGCTAAATCCATACCATAAGGTGAATGGTTAACTTTAGCGGAGGTGTTCAAGTCATTGTTGTTACCGTTGTCGAAAACTGAGTCTCCGAAAACGAAATAGCAAGGCACGCGCTGTCCACGAGCCCCTTCGGCCATTGCAAACACCATTGCCGCTAAACCCCACAGCAATACCTTGAACGTTCCCTCCGCCATTTCTGAAAACCAATTACTAGAAATCTGAAATGTGGCAACATTGAAGAAAAGAGAAAAGTCTATATATATAACCCATACATAGGAAGAGACAGACAGAAATAAAATTCTATTTCTAGTCTATTCATTAGAAGAGATAGTCAGTTAATTACGGATGTTAATTAATTTATTTTTAAAAGTATCTTTAATAGTCAACTTGCACGTGAGTTGTAATGAGAAAAATACAAGTTATTTTGTCAAGAAAAACCCTCATGGTGGTGTTATATGGTAACATATTATTAGTCTTTTATCAAAAAAAAAAAAACCCTCATGGTGTTTTTGAAGAGTATTTAGTAATTTTGTTTCAATTCAAGTCTGATACGTATAGAGGATGGAGGGGGTCAGCCGACCGCACCTAATTTATAAAATATAAGTTTTTCTTTCATAAAAAAATATTATGACACCACCAAATTTTATAGTTTGACCCCATAAAAATAAAAAAATATGAAAACAAAAGCTTAATTTAGCTGGGTAATTAATAATTAGAGACTTGAACTCATATTTTATTTCAATTTTATGCTTATTTATAATTTAAATTCACTTCAAATACAATATAAATATTACAAAATTGTAAAATCTCATATAACTATTAATTTATTACATTTAATTGTATAAATAGAACACAGTTTTTTGTAACGGAAATAGATCACATTTTACAATAAAAATTAGTTTTTAAAGTCTCGACTCTCGACGCTTTGGCCGTTTGACAATGTTAGTTAATTGTCATGATAACTTCTACAACTTGCTGTCGTTTGTTTCTTTGGTTAAAGTTCACACACATTCATGGATACCATAATCTAGGGATTTGGTTACAATTGTTTTTCCTATATGCAAAAAAAAACAAAACAAAACGATAACAGATATAAGACTGTTAGAAACAACTACAAACCCTTGATAATAAGACGTGAAGACAAGATAGTCATCTCAGCTGAAGAATGAAAATTATAAGTTGGAGTTGTTGCTTAATTTTTTGTTGTAATAGAGAGTTGATTGCTGGAACAGTTTTCAAAGTCAAATGAGTTTTATAAAAATTGAATGACTTAGAAAAATGGGTTATCAAATTAATTTATGAGAAAATTTTAAATGATGTATCGGCTAAGTGAAAATGTAAACCTCCAACAAAGTTCAATAGATTTAGGCAACTATAGAGAATCAATGAGAAATTATTATATAAAACTACACCACGTGGTTGTCCAAAAAAGGAAAAGGAAACAACCGCACACATGCATTAGTAAAAAAAACACACAAATGCATGTGCCACCGCTGAACTGAACCGAGTTTGAATCTGCTTTTTTTTTTCTCTGAAATCTGATATTTTATATAATAACAAAGGTTTTTTACAAACAAAAACCCAAAAAGAAAAAGGATCCTGGCCTACCAACAAGACCCAACTACAACACTAGAAAACCAAACACAGGCCCATATCCACTAACAAACAGATGACGCAAAACAACGTGTTCAACTCAGGAGAAAAAAGAGACACGTGCAAAGACAATATCACCGTCTTCTTCCACCTGCGAATCGTCGCTGCAACTGAACCAAAAGCCACCGGAAACCACCGGAATCACACCGGAAACGCGAGCCACCATCGATTTCACCGACTTAAAAGTCGTTATCGGAACAAACAGATCACTTTAACTCCGGAATCAACCGGGAACACGACCACAACCACCGAAAACCACATCCAACGACTGTGTTGGAAGTTTTACGGATTCAGCATCTTTCCACACATACGCCTAAGTTTTGGATAGCATCAATCAAATAAACTCAAGATCTCATCCAAACCCAGACCACCCAATCACTAAAACGAAAAACGTCATACAGCTCGATCACTTCCGAGGATTCGATAGCCGGCAACCACCACCGAAGAAGAAACGGCACGGCCCCAGAAACAAAGCCAGTCATCCACGAAACGATCGGTGCGATACTGGAACAGAAAAACCAAACATACAGTACCGAAGAACCAACGATACCGCATGACGGACCGGAAACTAAACAAGATAAACAGAACTGAAATAAAAAGGAAGAAACCCGACCGACGACGTGGCTAAAGGAGCCCACCATCGTCGGCCGAGAACTATGCTCGGAGATCGCTTAACTTTTTTTTCTCTCAACAAGGACAATTATGAGAGAGAGAGAGAGATAGATCTTCTAAAGCTGTCCTAACCGAGTTTGAATCTGCTAAATATGAGCATTCGACGAAAAAATGGAATAACTTACGAGATATCTTAGATATATGAAAAAAACTCACATTAGTTTTGTAATAGGAGATGTAGTCCACAAGAATAAACCCACCTAAATTTATTCAAATTTATGAGGTGAAATTGATTCGAATCCAGATCATTTATCTTCTCAAAGTCTATTCACCATTAAACCACTTCCGTATAGTTGATTTGACAATTTCTTATTGTCCTTTTCAACAATAATAGTTGATTTGTCAAAATTTCTCTTAACATTTTTATAATATCTTAGATAAATCTAATAATGCCAAAATATATATGCAAACTATAAACATTTAGATTCAATTTTTAATATTTCATCAGTTAATTTTTTTTTATATCAAATTCTACAAAAATTAGATGTTCTAATTGATTAATAATGGATAACAACGTATATTACATATTAAAAATTGTATAATAATGTTGAACAAGACACACAAAAAAAAGGATTACAAAGTTATATTATATTTATACCAAAGTTTAATCAACATATTCATAACTTTTGTCATATAAACCAAAAATTTAATACATATGTGTTTTAAAATTATTTTAGTTCATTAAATAAATTTCAGTTTATGTTATGTTATCTAAGTTAGTTTTGATCATCTGAGAATAAAGCTTGACATAAAGAAAATATTGTTATTACTTTTAAAAAATATATATATATATATATATTATGTTATTTAAGATTATGTTTTAAAAGAAATATATATGTAATATTAATATTATTTTTTGTGAACTTTTTTTTATGTAATCAAAATTATGTATTTGGTATATTTTCCTGTTTAAATTTAAATTTTGTTTCTCTAGTAAATTTTTATTGTGAACTTTATTTTTTATGAAATCAAATTATCTATGATACATTTTATTTTTAAAAATATAAATTAATTAATGTTTGCTTTTATTAGCTATATTATTTCGAAATATAAAAATAAAAGGAAAATTAAATTATAAATAAAAGTTTATTAGAAATTAGATATAATATTTTTAAGTTATTAAAGGTATCTCTGTAATTATCCGTCCTAAGTATTAAGATGAGCGCAACATGTAGAAAACTGACTTGTCAAATATATTATTATATGTGATATATTTTTGTTTTTAAAATTTAAATTTTTTTTCCTTTTGTAAAACTTTTATTGTGAACTTTCTTTTTTTAGAACTCAAATTATCTATTATACATTTTCGTTTTAAATTTTATATTTCATAAATTAATGTTTCCTTTTATTATATATATTATTTAAAAACATTATAAATCAAAAGAAAATTAAATTAAGAAGAAATAATTTTTTTTAATAATCGTAATTAGTTATAATGTTTTTACTTTATTAAGGGTATATCATAATCAACCGTCGTAAGAATTAACGTGAATGGAACAACACATAGAAAACTAATTTTTCAAATAATATTATAGAGATTTTAAGAAAATGTTAATTTCCAATTTGCGTATGCATCTATTTTCTTAAGTGTATTGTCTATACATTCCAGTTTTACAATTTAAATTGAATAAATGTGCTTTCTACTTATTGTTTGAATCACAATAAATATTGCAAAGAATATTTTTCAAAATCTTTTATTAATTTTTATAAAAACTATCTTATCGAACTAAATTGTTCTGTGAACTAGGTATTCAACAAAACATAAGATCTCAAAAGGACGATTAACATAATATAGAAAACGGTTTGAGCAACAGAGTTTTACAGGTTAACAAAACATTTTCTTTTAAAAAAAAGAAGATCTTTGCTATTTAAAAAATAGCACTTAAGAATGCCTTATGTGATTTAAGGGAACATCTATTACTGATCTGTTCGTCAAACATTCTGGTAATATATCCAAAGAAACTCAAAGTAAATTTAGGAACTTTCTGATCGATAACTTGAATTATGTGATCAGTACTGATTTTGTTTTTTATTTGAGAAGAAATTCAGTATTTACAACATTAATGTTAATGGAACCAGTATTTACAACTTGGTCCTTTTCCTTTCAGTGCAGGTCCCGTGGTTTCCTTCATCTTGCGGCCTCCTTTTCATCCCGTATTTTCGGCATTGTTGATGAGTGCGTACTGGTTTGTTGCTCCTTATTTTCTCTGCGGTTAACTGTCAGTGGTATTACTTGCTTAGAAGCAGTTAGGATGCTCCGGCTCCTCTCTGGATTAACAGCAATTGGTTAGTGAATAGGATGTTAGATCCGGAGTTTGCTAACGCTACTTGTCTGTGTAGTCGAACCATTTTAAGCTGTCGGTTGTATGTCGTACATATTTTACTTGTTTCTTACTTGTGAGCCACTGTTATTCCCATCTCGGGTTGGATCATTTTGGTTTGTGTTGTCTTTTTTTTTCCTTAGTTTTCAGTTGTATTTTTTTCCTTTACTTCTTCTTTCTTTGTTTCTCTTTGTAACCTTTGTTTCTCTTTTTTTTATTTCATATTTTTTTTATTTCAATATGAAAGCCATTTAAAAAAATGTTAATGGAACCAGTGATCTAAAAATCAACATAACCGGCATATCAGGTCTAGAAGAAACAAGTTATCAGAATGGCTTAAAAAGATGGGCAAGCGTCCGTCTAATCAAAAATTATCTATTTAATGTCTAGAAAAAGATCGGGCAAGACGTCTGCCTAATCAATAATTATCTATAAAATGCATATCTACCGCATGGCGAATTCTTAAAATTACCAATGGAGGTTTGTCGATGAAACGAATATATAACTGATGAGTTGACATCCCTATTCAAGGCGATAAATGTTGTGCTCGTTGTGGAGAGCCAAAGGAATCAGTGAACCATATGTTTTTTTGAATGTTCATCGACGATCCAAGTTTGGGCACTATCACGGATCCCATTGAATCCAGATATTTTTTCAACATAGTCACTCTTCACAAATATGGACCATATGTTTTGGAGAGTTACTCCGGAGATAGAGGATCATCAATTTACATGGATCTTATGGTATTTTTCGGAAGAGAGGAATAACAAAAAATTTAACAACATAGATGTTGATCCTAGAACTACTCTCAAGCTGGCAGAAACATAATCATTAATTTGGGCCGAGGCACAAACTACAATTATACAAAGGATTACCCAAAGTAGGGTGAATGAGGTTACAACTACACCTTCTACCCCAGACAGATGGTGTTTCACAGATGGATCGTGGAAAGATAAGGATTTACATTTGGAACAAGGTTGGTATATCATTTTAGAAGGTTTTGATGGATTATTGGGGGCACAAATACTCGAGCTAGTCTCTCACCTTTTCATTCGGAAGTAGAAGGCTTATTTGGGCAATAGAATGCATGACGAATTTACGTCAGTATCAGGTCACATTTGCAACAGGTTGTTCTCAATTGGTGAAGATGGTTTTAGAACCAGAAGAATGGTCAGTTTTTGCAAATTACTTAGAAGATATTAAGATTCTGAAAAGCAATTTTTACTCTTCCTAACTCCTCCATATACCAAGAACGATGAATTCAAAGACGGGTAGCCTTACACGTAGTGCTAGAAAACAACCGACTTTTATCGTCCATATAGATTCAGAGTTACAAAATTGGTTGCAGAGTCGTCACGAATCTGTGAGTTTGCTGATGACAAAAAAAAAGTTGACATCCCTATTTAGAAACAGTTTGCCACTTATAAATTTTGTGGCGGCGGTGTCTAAGTTACGAGTCTATTGAGTCTTAAGTAAGCGTACATGTGTGGAAGAATCGGTTAGGATGTAACAATTTTTTTATTTTTTATATACAATAATAAATATTAACAATCATGATTTATTTAATTTTTCAAAGCTAAAACCAAAAATTAGAAAAAATAACTGATGAGTTTTTTTTGTAAAATATTGTTGTAAATTTCTTTTAATTTTTACAGATACATTAGATACAATTATATCAAAAAATCTACAAGATAATTTTATTGTAAAATTTCTACAAGTACAATTCAACCAATCACTATGCATTTGTTAATATTGCTATCAATGTTGTACCAAGATCATTATGCAAAGCAATGAATTGCCAGAAACGAATCAGACCAAACTAACACGTGTAGTGCAGTGTATAAAGTCAATCCGGTTGGTAAGCGAATGGGATGCTATCTACGGTTACATATATGAATATTTGGTAAGAAACAAAAATATGACTGAAAATGTATGATCTCAATTTTAAAAATCAAAGTAGATTAATATCCGTATTTTGCATGGAATTATCATTGTGTACATAAATTATTTTTACTTACAATTATTTATTTTGATTTTTTACATATTATAAATATATATTAAATAATTGAGAAGCTAATAATGTATATAATTAAATTGGCATAAACACATAAATATTTACAATAACTTAATGGTAAATAAATATAAACAATCACTTTTATCTATTTTATATGGTATATAATTAAATTTAAATGATATTAAATAGATATATAAAATATATTTAATATGACTATTTTTTAAATAGATCTTTGTACTCATATGGTTTTAAGATTATTATTATTTTTTATAACAAAAAAATTAAAACCGTTGATAAATGTTTTTTACAAATGTGACTTTTATTAGTTTTTGTAATTTATAATCGTTTAAAAAAATTAATGTAAATTATGAATTAAAATATTAAGTTTTCAATACTTGTTAAATGCAAATTTCAAATTTAAAATATTTATGTGAGTTTATATGGTATATATTTTAATTTGAATTATATTGAAACTTAATATTAAAATATATATTTTAATGTAAATATATATATATATATATATATATTATATTTAATAAGACTTCATACTCATATGATTTTATGATCAACTTTTTATCTTTTTATAACAATTTTGTTACACCATTAGTAATTACAATTTTTAAATGTGGGACTTTTAAAAGTTTTAACAATTTATATTGTTTTTAATAATTGAATATATAACTTATATGAAAAAATCTAAATTTTATTATATGATTAATGTAACTGTTTAATTTATTGTTACAATTTAAAATTAAACCAAAATGATAGAGAATACAAAAATTGTTATCAAATATATATTATTCAAAATCACTAATTTGTCATATATATTGTAATCACATTGGGTAATTCCGTAGCTTTTATTTTAAAAAAATATTTTCTTGTAAATTAATAATTAATTTAATTATTAGTTTAATAAAAATATAAGTATACTTTAGATGTACCAATCTATTTTTCTAAAAAATTTAAAAATCATTATAGTGATGACACATGTCATAACTCAAATGTTGTACTGTTTCTCGAATAATATATAAGAGATGGGAAAGCTATGAAAATATTTTGAAGGAGGAAATGAATGTGATAAACCCTTTAATATTTTTCTAATGAAAAAAGCTTTATACATCAAATGTATATATCTTATTTACCAGAACTAAACAAGAGCTGTGAAAAAAAAATGGATAAAATGTTGTAGAAATTTGGAGAATGGAAGAGCTGCTTACCAAAAAACTATATTCTTAGCAACGTGCGGCTAGAGACATAACTCATATAAGGGTAATCAATTTAATAAGAGTAAAAGTGGCCAGCCTGACGAGTGCAAAAAGATGAGAGATGTGCAGCGCGTCAGACGAAGACTCCTCTAGCCTAAGCCTCACAAGGGTCCATCAACTGTTCAGACGCGATTACCCAAGCCGGTGGAGGATGTGGCATGCACCCATATCACCAAATATGGAAAGAGAAGAGGATCCAAGTCCCAGGCATCAAAACTATACACATTTTGTATATAGATCATATACTATATTCATTGACATTGTACCAACATTCATAATCAATAAGTTATACCTTTTTACCTCAAATCATATCAAAATTGTCATTTTATTCATTATTTGTTCAAAGTTCAAACCCTAACATTAATTTATGAGTGGATTTCGTTGTCCATCACGAGTCATTTGGTTCCAACTCTCGATACGATCAACATGAATAATCTCGGTTCATAAATCAACCACAAAAGTTGCGAAAAACCGTTGAAACATAACGTAGACATGGCTTTGGCTTTTCTGCCAAAAAAAAATCGCGTGGAAACATTTATTGCTATACAAGCTATTATCTTCCCCTGTCGAGGATTCTACATGTTCTTCCAAAATTCTAGAAACAAGATTCTATGATCATGATGATGATGATGATATCACTTTCTCTTTGTAATTTGACACCACAGGTCCACCACACGAGTAAAAATAAAGCCTAGTAAATGATACTTCAAGGAACAATGCCATGCTAGAGCTTCCTATCACATTACAAAGAGCAAGTGATATGATTTGAAGTCATCATCCATATCTTTGCACGTGTCTTCATACTTGAAGTTATTGTGAGTTGTCCAATCCCACGACAATCTCAATGTATGTCACAAGTTAGACATCCTGATCTTTGTACATAAGCATAAATATATACTAACATTTTAGAATGGCACTGAATAACATGATTCAAATATTATATATCAAAGATGGAATTTGTTAAAAAAACAGAAAATGGAAACGAGAGAGCAACAGGTTCACATTAGACCATTGAAAAGGATGTAGTCCAAGTCAAAAGCCTTGTTTCTTCAAAGGCAAATACAAAGCTCCATTTTAGAAGTTTAGGAACAATGACTAACAATAGAAAAAAAGAGAGTTTTTGGGAATAGTTATGGCAACTACAGAGTGTAGTGATGTCCTGATGTATCAATGTCCAAGCCCTTTAGCTTTGCAACTGATTCAACATGTCCCTTAAATGTGTGAATCTCCCTAAGCCTGTCACAACAAAGCATTCGCCAATAAAAATCAAGAAAATTCAAGTTTCTTCCGTTGAGATTGATTTAATCAAAGTACACTTACCTAGCTATCTCGGCCCTTTTCTTGGCTTGCTCAACGATCTGAGACAGCTCTCTGTAACCCCCGTTCTCTGGGAAGACGTTGACCTCTTGTCTTGTCTGCAGACCGTGCTGCGTCCTTTGTTCGGTCGCCCACTCAGCTTGTCTTTCTCCAGCTCCGTAATCTCTCCTGGTCGTCAAAGCGGTCTGCTCACAAAGTAACAGCAGAAGCAATGAGTATTATTATGTTTACCATCAAGATGTAAAAGAGAGTTAGTTGTGTGTACGTACCCTTTTGTCAAACATGCTGACCCAAGCCTTTCCACTCAAGATGTATCTAATGGCAAACTTCAAAATATCTTGTGGGATGTATGTTAAAATACTGTAAACCCAAATCACGGCAGCCCATCCCCAACCTATACCTTTCACCCTTGCAAAAGTCCAATCTGCATACACTGCAATCAAAGTAGCAACCTGCATTTGGAAGGAAGGAAGAGTGAGATGAGTTTCTTTTCTGGAATTCCTGAAAATATATGATGTTCTTAATTACCAGTTGTGCAATGACGAATGCAATCATCAGAAGCGCCCCAGGACGTTCAACGAATGACCAGCTCCTTGACCTCGTGACGAATATAAGCGCTTGACTGATGATACTAACTTGTAGGTACACAGCAGACATTAGTTCATCGTTATTGTCCCTGATTGACCTCACACCAAACTTGTCCTGCAAGTAAAAGGTAAGTAATAGTTTCTTACACAATATTTATCTATATAATCCCTAACACATACCGAGCAGAAGTCAGTCTTGTGAATCACCCAGAAGAAAATCACACTCATAACGGCTTGGTAGCCTCCCAACACAATTCCAGTGGCAAAGATTTCATTGAGCTTCCAGCTATCAGGTGTTGGAGATGGCTTGACTCTATCCTTTGAGATTGTCATGATAGTACCTAAAAGACAGCAACACATTATTACCATAACAACTAGTTATAATATTAAGAGGTTATATAGTCATTTTCTCACCATCATTAAGGATGGCAATAATCAGAACCATGAAGGCTGAGAAGTCAAATTCCCATATCAGAGCAATGAGCATGAAACCAAACTGCAAAAAGTTACAATATGATCAGTATATACAATAAAAGAAACAAGTGATAGATGTTTGGTTTGTGATTACTTACAACAATACGGATTGTGATTGAGACTGCATAAATCTGTCACATGCATGAGAAAAAAATAGTTATTAGTTTCCTACAGAGTAGTGGTCATAATATAAGAATAAGACTAAAAAAAAATTAATAGAATGTGCACTGTATAGTTCTTCATTCTCTGGAAGATAGCTCTGCTAGTGAGCACTGCACTGATGATAACACTCAAACCAGGTTCGGTGAGAACGATATCAGAAGCACCACGAGCAGCATCAGTAGCATCAGCCACAGCAATACCAATGTCAGCTTTCTTCAAAGCAGGAGCATCATTGACACCATCACCAGTCATTCCAACAATGTGTTTCATCTCTTGCAGCTTTTTCACAATCTCATATTTGTGCTCTGAAACAATAAAACCTTGGATCAATCAATCAATATAACAAAACATTTTTCTAATTATGATTTGGTTTTAAGACTGAGTAACCTGGAAAGACGCCAGCAAACCCATCAGCCTTCTCAATCAACTCCTCAATAGGAACGGAGGCAATGTTTGAGTCCCTGTCGGTACCGAGAAGAGCCGCAGATGGATACATATTGGTTCCCATCCCAAGCCTGCGACCAGTTTCCTTACCAATAGCAAGTTGATCACCTGGCAATGTAGTTAAGTGAAAACATCTTAAATAGCCATGTTTTTTTTTTGATGAAATAATAATAATACGGTGAATTTAAGTATAGTTACCAGTAATCATTTTAACGTTAACACCAAGGTTCAAAGCCCTACGAATGGTTTCAGCACTGTCATGTCTTGGAGGGTCAAAGAGAGGCAACAAGCCAACAAACTCCCATGGTCCACCTGAGCTTTCTTTTGTTTTCTCAGGGACCAACTAAAAAAAAAGGAACAAGAACTGAGTTAATGCAAAAAAAAAAAAAAGAGATCTCTGGTGTAATATAAATAAGAGAAAAAGACCAAAATAGCACTAAATCAAGTTTTTGTTCTCAAACTAGCACTCAAGGTCAAAAGTCACAAAAATAGCACTCAAAGGGTGGCGTTTAGGGTTTAGAATTTAGGGTTTAGGGTTTAGAGTTTAGGTTTTAGGGTTTAGAGTTGAGAAGTGAGGTTTTGGGGATAAGATTTCAAATTATGAAAAATAAAAAAATTTAAATTTTTCAAAAGATAAAATACTATTTTGTTCATTTTAGTTTTTGAGTGCTATTTTTGTGATATAAACTTAGACCTATAAATAAGTACCTGACGAGCTACTGCCAATGACCTAAGACCGCGCTCTGCGTAGTTGTTAATAGTAGCGAGTGCCTTCTGCCTAAGCGCAGGCCTGGCATTAGCAAGGTCGAGGATCTGCTCGGGTGCGCCTTTGCTGACTCTATGCCAGTTACCATCAGAGTCGATGTAAGTCAAAGCAGTTCTCTTGTCCACAGGGTTGAATGGAAGGAAGTGAACCTCCTTGATCCCAGCTCGGGCCTCCCTTGGATCACCAAGCATATTAACCATGGCTGCATCAATAGCATCCTGGTTCTCAATCCTAGAAGCCATGGCTGCAAATAATAAGACTTGACCTTTCTCAACTCCCCTGCAGAAAACCTCGACCAAGTCCTTGTCCACACTCAGTTTATTGAGTGTTAGCGTCCCGGTTTTGTCACTGCACAGGACATCCATCCCCGCCAGTTCTTCTATGGCAGTCATACGTTTGGTGATGGCACCTTGCTGAGACAGCCTGTGAGAGCCAATAGCCATAGTCACGGACAGCACCGTCGGCATAGCGATGGGGATACCACCGATCAAGAGGACCAAGAGGTTGTCAATTCCATCTCTGTACTTCCTTTTTTGAATACCGTACATGACTATTATTTCAATCACCATACCGGTAGCAATTGAGCAGATACAGAAGGTTCCAATGGACGAGAGAACTTTCTGGAAGTGGCCAACTTGGTTAGTGCTGTCCACAAGGTGAGCAGCTTTACCAAAGAAGGTGCGGACTCCTGTAGCTATAACAACTGCTTCGATTTCTCCTTGCTTGCAAGTTGAACCAGAGTAAACTTCTTGACCAGGGTGCTTGGTCACTGGGAGAGACTCTCCGGTTAGAGCAGACTGATCAACCTTTAAAGGATCACCTTCGAGAAGACGGGCATCGGCTGGGATGATGTCTCCAAGTTTAATGCTAACAATATCACCTGGGACAAGTATAGCAGCTTCTTGTTCACTCCATTTTCCATCCCTAAGAACCTGAGAAGAAAAACAAAAACAAAGCAAACAAAACAGGTTAAGCTCAAGAAAAGTTTCAAAAAAAAAAATAACAGCCAAATTTAATGCAGAAAACAAAAATACTTTCAATTTTTAGATCTATATTATTATTTGTGAACTGATTTTTTGCATTTGAACTCTGAAGTTAAAAGTTAAATCGATTAATATCATTGATACCCTGAATAAAGATTAGTTCTCAAAGAAAAAAAAGATTTCAGAAACACAACATGATACAACACATTACCTTGGTTTTAGGAGCAAGACCAGCCATGAGAGCAGCTGCAGCATTACCAGCATTGTTTTCTTCAATGAAACTGATAGTGGAGTTGATAACAAGCAGACAGATGATACCAACAAAATCTTGCCAATCCGGAGGTCTGCCATCACCATTGGCCAAAGCAATGGCCATGATAGCCGCAGCTTCCATAACCCATGAAAGTGGATTCCACATGAACCCCAGAAACTTGAGAATCTTGCTTTCCTGTTTAAGTTTTAAATGGGAAGATCAAACTTGTGAGTTTTCAGAAACTCGCACCAACATTCTACAAAACCAAAGCTCTTTAAGTCAAACTCAAACCTTCTTCTCTTCGAGCTTGTTGGGGCCAAATAACTGGATCCTGTCCTCCCCTTCCTGCGTCGTTAACCCTTCACTTGTACATTTTAACTGCTGGAAAACTTCCTCAATTGGAATTTTTTCCTGAGAACCCAACCAAAGTTTCGATCAGTAATTCATACACATCAGTTACAAAAAAAAATTCATACACACGATTGTTGTAATGTTTCAAACCAAACAAAAGGGTATTTTTTATATTAAAAAAAAAAACAAAACGTTTTTAGTTTCATACAAATCTTGAAAGAACTTTTATAGGATTGGTGTAATGTTTTCAAACCAAAGGGGAAATATTTTAAAAATAACTTTTCAGTTTCATGCAATCTCGAAGCGATTAAACTCAAGTTAGTGTCTTTTTTTTCCAGCAATTTAAACATATTCATACCAAACTCATAGCTCCACATTCATATGGACTCAAGTTAGTGTCTATTGAACAATGTTTTGCTAAAAGACAAAGATGTCAAAAACAACGTACGGAAAGGTACAACAAATCCTAAAAATAAAATTATATCCTTTTATACAGTAAAAATATATAATTAATAATATCAAGACTATGATATTTTATTACAGATTTATTAATTTACATTTTTTTTATTTTACTGTATATCATTAATTAAATTTTAGAAAATTGAATTTCCTATTGCTTTATTATATTTGTTGGTGTATATGAAATATGTTTTATAGAATTTAAATGTTGTTTTAGATATAAATTTACTAAATATTATAAAAATATATTGAAGCGTTAAAAAAAAATGGATATGAATTCTATTGTGAATATAAAATAAACAATGTTGTTTTTGTTTGTACTTATTTAAATTATATATATATATATATTATTAATTTAAAATTTTAATGGGACTATATCTTTATCTAGGATTTTCTAAAAATTATTATCTTATTATTTTATTAATTTGTGTCATATTTTACACTAGTCCAGATCGGCGCTGAATAAGTTTATTAATTTACTGTGTTATTAGTTTATCGAGTATTAGTTTATAGAATTTCTAGTGTAATTAAAAATTATTTGTATTTTGGGATGTATTTTTATGGATGGACGATAGAATATTAGGTTATGTTTCCGGGGATTTTTCCGTGTACTTATGTATTCTACCTTGTATCTTTCCAATGAATGAAATTCAATTTCAAAAAAAAAGAATATTAGGTAGACATGTTAATTAGAGTTTAAACACAAACCTGTTATGTCCTATAAAGTATCGAGTTTGGGTTTAATTATAAACACCCAAAAAATGAGTTTTTTGGATTATTCATTGATGTTTTGGGTTTAATCTATTTGGGATAGGACCAGCACAAAAAAAACTCTAATCTTTACATTTTAGTGTACTAGGATCATTTATGTGACCGAAGATGTTTTGTTATTGGCATATTTCTTGATACAAACTCTAGCAAAGCAAATATGGATGTTGTGAAAATACTTAAACGTTCACTCAATACAAGAGACACATGCTAATTCCGATAAATCTGCTTCTTGTTTATGTAAAAAATATTATAAAAATACAAAATATGGAACATTTGACGACCTTTTGACATAAATTTTGTTTTCTTATATATTTAATTTTAATTTGCATCTGATTATATAAATCTTTTTAAATATAGTTTACTTAAATTATGGTTTACTGCGTATAAAACATTTTTGTTATAAAACATTTTTGAACATGAAAAAGTGAAAATGTTTTTTTTATAAAAACTTAAATATTTTAAAATAGTTAAAATGATAGATACAACATAATAATAAATTATGTAGGAAACCCATCTTTAAAAGCCGTTTAATTTTATTAGAACCGACATGTCCTTAAAATGTAGGCTCAAAATATTTTTGGACCGGACCGACTGGACTTAAATATTGCAGATGACATCCCTAATATTAGGAGCTGATTTAACAGTAAGAAACTTATTTTACAAAAATATTTTCAGAAAAAAAAAGTCTCTCTCAGAAGCAAAATAAATTTTAATTAATACTATATGAAAGCAATTTATTGTGACGTAGCTTAGCTCCACCTCTGTTTCAAGTGCAAAAGTTGTTATGAAGTTCATGTTTTATCTTTGAAATAAATAGGTAGACAAATCTGAGATTTAAGGGGTGGGGATTTAAGGAACTGTTTCAGAATCCCATCCAATATTTTTTAAGGAACCATAAATATTTGGGGCTATACCGTCTATGTATATTAGTTTTTTAACATTTGGAGGCAAGGGCTAATTTTCATTAGGAATTAATCGTGAAAGAAACATTTTAACAGTAAGAACAATCATGCAAAACGATAACAAAACAGATCTATACTCACGTTTAATGAAATCATCCAACAGTTTGTGTGCATGATAACAATTGATTAAGCCAGAAGATAGGAATGAATAAAATACCAGATCAACATTCTCGTTCTTGATATTCTCGAGACCTGACATCTCTTTCCGTTCTCCACGAAACGGCGTCCCTCTCTGTCGTTTCAACACTTGATAACACTGACACCCGAGAGAGATAGGTTCTATTGCAGAGGGAAAAACGTCTCCTCCTTTTTATTCGACATTCAAACGACGGACTTCTCCACCGTTTTAGCTCATGTGGACCCCGTGCTAGATTCTCTATTTTACCCATTTTGTTAATGTATTATTTCATTCTTTTTTTGGCACTCAAACGAAATTTGTTTTGTTTTATTTGTTTCTTCTCTTTATTATTTGGTGTTCATCAATTGGTTCTTGATTTTTTATGGCATCCTTTCTCACCTGGACACGTGTTTTGGCTGTATAATTAGAATCAGATATTGTTGTGTATTTCTTTGTGGTTAAGATTATAGAATTTTAAAATTAATCACTTGCTTTGATTTCAGAATCCAATGGAAAAGTTTAATATCATTGATACCTTAATGAATAACTAGATTTATTATTTAGATTATATAACTAATTATAAATTAAAATTATAAAAAAAAACAATTTAAGACTAAAAACACATTAAAAACTAATATATATTGTGTTATTATTTAAAAAGAATATTTGTCAATTATCAAAATTTAAAAATTAAGAAAAACAGATGAATAATTAAATACTAATCAAGTAAATAAATAATTTTGTATAATCAATGAATATAGTGTATAAAGAATTTTTTTAATTATTTATAATTCTTCAATGTTTCCAAAATTTGATGATTATATATATTTTTATTAAAACCCCCGTATATATAATTTAATGATTGGTTTAAAATATGAAGAGAAACAAAATTATTATCATGATGGTTTTTAAATGACGCATATATTAATAATTAGCTGTAAAATTGATTACTTATGGGTCTTCATAAAATCACTAAATAATAATAGTTGGAGAAAATCTCCTAAATATTTTTTTCCACTTTAGTGTATTTTAGATAGCTCCAAAATTAAAGTGATCAAAATATGTTTCATTAAATGGGTAATGACAATTATATCATCGTTTACAATTTTAGATAATCATAATATAAAATTATTAAAAAAAATAACAAAGTCAAAATATCTTTTTCAAAATTTCTTTTTCTAAAATATATATTTCCAATAACTCCTTTTAAAACAATCCTAGGAAAACCTTCCTTAGCATGTAGGATATCTTTCTGAATTTGTAAAAATAATTTCCTGAATTGAGGAATGGTTTATAAATGTGTAATCTTGAATGTAAATTGTATGTATATTTAAGAAGTTCTTCCTAAATATGAATGATATCTTTCTAAATTTGATAAAATTTATTTTGATAATTTTGACCTTTAATAAAACTTACAAGAAGATTTATAATTTTCATTTATCTCTTTAATAAAACTTATTTTGAACATTTTGACCTTTTAAAACTAGTTTGGAAACAAAAACTTGTTTCGGGTATATTTGAGTTCATTTCTCTAATAGCCGGTTACGTCAACGTAATCACACAATTTAATATTGAGTTATATCATAAAATAAAATTTTGCATGATTAATAATGTTATTATCAGTGGACATATATGATATGCGCACTCTCAACTGAAATCTATATTAATATTAGTGACTTTTCTTACTTGTCATTTTTTCCATATTTTTAGGTTATTTTGCTTATTTGTAATGTTTAATTAATTTTAGAAGCTTATTTGTCATATTCCATAATTTTAGATTAAATCATTAGTTTTAATAAATAACTTGATTTTGATCCACATTTTTAAAACGCAGATATTTTTTCAAAACGCGGATATTTATCATAGTGTACATTACAAAAGATGACATGTTAAATAACATGATTGAAGAAAATAAGAAGTACAAAAGAAAATAAAAATAATCAAATCATATGTGGATTGAAATGAAGAATCATTATGATAGTTCATCAGCACATAAAAAAAAAACAGAATCAGCAAACCAAAAATATATGTATATATATATATATATATCTTTACATTCTAAAAAAAAAAATACTAAGTTGAAGCATCAAAAATTTAGCATCAGAAAATTCAATGACTTCGTTTTTCTGCTGTGAATATCATATATATAGTAGATCGGTAAATATTTCTAAATGACCTAGCTTTCACGATAAGCTTTGAAATAGAATATTCTTAAATAAATTCTCTGAAAAATCTTATGCTTATAAGGTAATACTATTTTTGGAATATCTTGTTAGTAGAGAAAAAGAGAAAATCTTGTGATTGGATTGCATCCAAATTTTGGTTCAAAGATTTTATTATAAATATTTAAATATTGAATGCATGAATCATTTTTTCTGATGAATTTCACAAAGTTTCAATGTGGGACGTTTACACTTTGTAGATATAATGATCTTAAATATATTTCATGTGTAAATAGATATAGGGACTTTTTGTATAAATGATTTCCTATAAACTCAAGAATATAGATATTCTAAATCTTGTTAGGCCCCTAAAATTTTGCTTACCACGATTTACAGTAAGATTTTTTTATTTTTAAAAGTATTAATAAGAAAATAAATAGAAAGAAAATAAGAAAATATTGTACGTAATTAAATGTTTGCAAATATCCAAATTACCCTTAATGAAAGACACAGTTTAGACTTTAGATAGAATGGTAGAGGCAATTAGTGGAAATATCCCGAAGTGTATTCTGCTTTAATAGTATACTAGATACGGACCCGCGCTGTGCGCGGATTTGTTTCCTTAAATCTTCGTATAAAATAAATTATACTATACGAATATCAAATTTGTGGTTTATACTTTGAAAAATATTTTTACTTGGATACAAAATATTTGCTCCACATATATAGCATTGGTGTGTGTTTTAATAGAGAGTAATTTGGAACCAACGTCTTCTCAATCCTGCCAGTTTATGATCCGCCTTGTAATGGAGTAAAGTGATTATGTTACAAATCCCTTTATTTAAATAATATAGCCCTATTATTTTAATAAATTTTAGACATAGTAGCATCTATTATATTATTTTAGTAAATTTTATTGGTATAAGATAATTTTTTGGATGTTATGATATTAAGTTTTATTTTTAACTAAGATTTTAAAATATTAGATTGCTTTAATTTTACAACATATATAGTGTTTTTTCGTGGTGCATTTCAAAAAGTTATTATTTATTATCTATGATTTTATCTTTTGTAAAATTTGAAATATTATCATTTTGAGTTTGAATATTTATTTTCAAAATTTTATATTGTGTCAAGAAAACTTTGAAAAATTACACTACTATTTGAGTTTGGAAGATTACATGAATTTTGAATTTTATTTTGTTACTACATTAATACATTATTTTATAAAAATATATTTGAATTTTTTATAATATTTTCTAATTTTTCTCAATATATTTTTTTATAATTAAAAATATATAACTAAAATTTGATTTTGTCATTAATATTTTAAATGAATTACTAAAATTTTATAATTTTCTAATAACATATTTTAAAAATAGTATATGAAATAAAGGTTATTATATACTATTATATTTTTGTATATAAACCTTTTAAACATTAATATATTGTTGAGATACCAAGTTAACATACCAAGTAAAAATCTGGTTGATATAATTACTTTGCATGTAAATTTCACAAATATGTATCTTACGTAATAGTTATATTATTTAAGTGTTATGTCTTGAAGATGGCTTTAAGTTATTAGTTGTTTGAATCGTAAGACTTATTTGACTAAGATAATTAGGATGTATAATTAATAGATATTTAACTAACTAAAATTACAAAATAGATATGAACGGAAGTCTTGAATTGTATCTTCGGCTTTAATAGATTAAAAAAACATATGTAACGTAAATGGTGAACATGATGATCTAAACTCTTTATGATTAAAACTTATATGCAGACAACATTGTGTTCATAATTAGAAATTTTTATTTGTTGGAATGTTTCATATGGATACAGATGAACAAAATATGAAATTATTTGATTTTTTCTGTGACAGATAGTCATCTGAAGAAGCAAAGGCGACATATATATTAACATGTGTCCAATTAGAGTTATCGTATGTTTATTCTAATAGTTAATAACATATCGGTTTAGTTAGTTTAATTTTAGATGGTTTTAGGAGATTAGATATTGGTTTAGTTTAAATAATCTGGTTCAATTATTTAGGTAGCGTGTAAAAATATAATTGTAACAAACTTGTAAGGGTCCAAAATACATGTAGCGTACTAACAAATTTAAAAGGGTCTAAAATTTTTAAACAACTTTTCTAAGTAGATAATAAAATAGGACTCTATTTTAATAGATTAGATTTTTGAACTGTTAGTTTCTAAACAATTTTAGTTATTATTTAGTAAATATTTTTATCATATTCAGGAGAATTATTATTAACGAGTATTATCAAATTTTAGCAATAATTTTTATAGTTATGTTTATCTTATATTTACTTTAGTAATGCTAAATCGTTTAATTTTTTTATTTATTATTATTTTTAAGGAAGCTTTCTTCTCTTTATTTCAGGGAATCATCTTCAATCAAAAACTATGAGTCCAAAGAATACAATCTCTTGTCCTTGTAAATTAAAAAAAATTCAGTTTCACTAGACATATATAATTTATTATTTTTAGTTTATAAATTTTTATTTAAATAGAAATATGTTTTTAATTCTTGTATATTTTGTTAATAGGTAGTCACTATGAACTTTGAAGAAGAGAAAATTCATATAAAATACAATTAAACTAATGTTTGTAGGAATTACCAAAACAAGGAAAATTGTTCAATCATCTATACTATTATTTGATGAAGAGAGATTTGATTTCACATGCTTCACTGATAATTGGTAATTGTGGTTTAATTTGTAGATTTATCTTTTACGTTATTTTAAATTATTAATAAAACTTTAATAGGTTATTATGATGATGATACTCTTTACATGTGTGGTTTGGTGATAGAATAAATAAAAGATTTTGCAAATACCAAACCGTTATTTAAGTTGCGTTGTAATAAAAAAAATTATATCTTCCAATTAATTTAATATTTAAAATTATTTAAATAATTAAAATTTCTTATAAGCCATGTTCTCAGTAATTTTAAGTTATTTTGATTATTTGTCATGTTTTGTTAGTTTTAGAAACTTATTCGTCATATTCCATGATTTTAGGTTGTCATTAATTTTTATAAATAAAATTTTGAATTGTTAGTTTTTATACAATTTTAGTGATTATTTAATAAATATTTTAATTATATTCAGGATAATTATTATTAACGAGTATTATCAAATTTGAGCAATAATTTTATAGTTATGTTTATCTTATGTTTACTTTAGTAATATTAAATCTTTAATGTTTTTATTTAATATTTTGAAAAAGAAGCTTTTTTTTTTATGTGAGTGAACCATCTTGTCGTTGTAAATTAAAAAAACAAAATCCAGTTTTTATAAGACATATATAATATATTACTTTTGGTTTATATTTTTTTAGTTAAATAGAAATATGTTTTTAATTATTGTATATTTTGTTAATAGGTAGTCACTATGAACTTTGATGAAGAGAAAACTCATATAAAATGCAATTAAACTAATGTTTGTAGGAATTACCAAAACAAGGAAAATTGTTCAATCATCTATACTATTATTTGTTGAAGAGAGGTTTGATTTTACATGCTTCACTGATAATTGGTAATTGTGGTTTAATTTGTAGATTTATCTTTTACGTTATTTTAAATTATTAATAAAACTTTAATAGGTTATTATGATGATGATACTCTTTACATGTGTGGTTTGGTGATAGAATAAATAAAAGATTTTGCAAATACCAAACCGTTATTTAAGTTGCGTTGTAATAAAAAAAAAATATTTTCCAATTAATTTAATATTTAAAATTATTTAAATAATTAAAATTTCTTATAAGCCATGTTCTCAGTGATTTTAAGTTATTTTGATTATTTGTCATGTTTTGTTATTTTTAGAAACTTATTCGTCATATTCCATGATTTCAGGTTGTCATTAATTTTTATGAATAAAATTTTGAATTGTTAGTTTTTATACAATTTTAGTGATTATTTAATAAATATTTTAATTATATTCAGGATAATTATTATTGACGAGTATTATCAAATTTGAGCAATAATTTTATAGTTATGTTTATCTTATGTTTACTTTAGTAATATTAAATCGTTTAATGTTTTTATTTAATATTTTGAAAGAGAAGCTTTTTTTTATGTGAGTGAATCATCTTGTCGTTGTAAATTAAAAAACAAAATCCAGTTTTTATAAGACATATATAATTTATTACTTTTGGTTTATATTTTTTTAGTTAAATAGAAATATGTTTTTAATTATTGTATATTTTGTTAATAGGTAGTCACTATGAACTTTGATGAAGAGAAAACTCATATAAAATGCAATTAAACTAATGTTATGTTAGGAATCACCAAAACAAGGAAAAATGTTCAATCATCTATACTTTTAGTTGATGAAGAGAAGTTTGATTTCATAGGCTTCACTGATAATTGGTAATTGTAGTTTAATTTGTAGATTTATCTTTTATGTTATTTGAAAGTATAAATAAAACTTTATTAGGTTATTATTATGATGATACTTTTTACATGTGTGGTTTGGTGATAGAATAAATAAAAGATTTTGCAACTACGAAACCATTATCTAAGTTGCGTTGTAATAAGAAAAGGTAAATTATATCTTCTGATTAATTTAATATTTGAAATTATTTTTATAAGTGAGAATGCTTACTTGCCATGTTCTCAATAATTTTTATTTATTTTGATTATTTTTCATATTTTATTAATTTTTAGAAGCTTATTTGTCATATTCCAAGATTTTAGGTTGATTCATGAATTTTAATAAATAAAATTTTGAATTGTTAGTTTTTAAAAAAAAATAGTGATTATTTAATAAATGTTTTAAATTATATTCCGGATAATTATTATTAACAAATATTAATAATTTTTAGCAATATTTTTATAGCTATGTTCATCTTATATTTACTTTAGTAATAGTAAATTGTTTAATGTTTTATTTATATTATTGTTAAAAGGAAACTTTCTTATCTTTTATGTCAGGAAATCGTTTTTTTTTTGTCAACAGCATACACAGACTCAACTAAGACTCTGCAAACCATACTGGTAACTCGACATCCATATATGAACAACAAACAACGATTGCTGCCTAGCACTCTGTGCAAGACTGTCTGCCCTTGTATTAAGTGTCCGGGGTATATGAATGAGATCTGGGTGATTGAAACTTCTCTTCAGTATCTTGGTGTCTTCTAAATAACGAAATCGTCTTACCAATCAAAAGATATAAGTCCAAAGAATACAATTTCGGACCGTTAAAATTAAAAAAAAAAATCAGTTTTTGCTAGACATATATAATTTAGGAGAAATTTTATTTTTACCACTTTTATGGTATCATTATTCATCTTTACCACCACTAAATAGATATTTACAAAAATACATTTTTATTAATTGGCAAAAGACTTTTATACTCGTGTTCTCTATATATATAATAATAATTATTTAAATAATAAAATATAAATATTTTAAAAATATAAAATTTTAAAAATATAAAAAATATAAAAACATTTTTTTTTATGTTTTTGAATTATACTTTTTCGAATTTGAACCTTTTTATTAATTTTTTTAATTTTAAAAAAAAAGATTTAAGTATTTGTTTATATATTTATTAGAATCTCAAATTTAACATTCCAAAAACCCTACCCCACACTTCAACTCTAAACCCTAAGTCTAGATTAGTTAACCCTAGGGGTATAAATATCTTTTAACTCTTTATTAAAAGTGAACGTAAAAATAGTTTACGTAAACCTGAAAAGTGGTAATATAATTGTGGTATTTATGGTAATTTTCCTATAATTTATGACTTTTAGTTGATAAAGTTTTAGTCAAATAGAAGTATGTTTTAATTATTTTATATTTTGTTAATAGGTATCACGATCAACACCGATAAAGAGGAAATTTCATAGAAAATGCAATTAAACTAATGTTCGTAGGAATCATCGAAACAAAGAAAAATATTCAATCATCTATACTATTACTCAATGAAGAGGGGTTTGATTTCATAGGCTTCATGATAATTGGTAATTATGGTTTAATTTTGTTGATTTATCTTTTATGTTATTTTAAAGTACTAATGAAAATTTATTTGGTTATTATGATGATAATATTTCTTACATGTGTGGTTTGGTGATAGAATAAATAAAATATTTTGAAGTACCAAACCATTATCTAAATTGCTTTGTAATAAAAAAAAAGCTAAATTATATCTTCTGATTAATTTAATATTTGAAACTAATTAAATAATTTGGACAGAAATTAAAATTATGTTAAATTTGAATTGGTTGGAACTTTGTGTTTTTGAGAATTTAGTTTGAAACTTTGTGTTTTTGAGAATTTAGTTTGAAACTTCAGGTTGGTCATATGAAGCTTTCTGGGTTTTATCCTGCTGTGTATTCCTAATTGGGTGTAAATATTAATAGATCTTGGTTATTACACTGACCCGTAGAAGAAAAAACATTTACTTGGGAAAGAACCACTTCTGTTACAGCCTTGTTCATTTTCAGGCTCAACCAATCTCCAACGTATAATACTCCGTTTTACCAAAAAAAAAAACGTATAATACTCCGAGCGTGGTGTAACTTCTTCTCACTGTCCTTGGCTCGATTTCTCTGTTTCCACTCAGTGCAATGAGAAAGAAGAAGGATGTTCCTGGTGAAATATATGATCCAGTTTCTGAATAATTTCTTCATTTTTTTTCTTCTGTGTTTTTTCTTTCAGTTTCTTTGACATGAGCTAGGGATTAATACATGCAGCTCTAAGTCTTGTAAAGGCATCATACCAAGTACTGTGGTATCTTTTTTGGCTTATGGGCAGAGCCGGCTCAACATTTATTTAGCTTATGGACAACACAACGTTTTAAAGCTTTTAACATTTCTGTTTATTTAAAATTTAATTATATTTAAATTTTTTTATCATCAATATCTTTATAAAATTTACGATGAAAATAAATTGTGTAACTTAAAATATTTTTGGTGCCCTTTTCAACCAAATTTAATGAATATTTAAAATTTTATATCTAAAAATATGTAAATATATATAAAAATATTAAGCCCATTAACTATTAAGAAACGGTGGGACACGGATTTGGACGGTCGCACCGTTTGTCCCCCGACACTGCTTATGGGTTCATAGAGTACTTCCATGTTACCTGGGAGAAAGAAGTCAGTGAATGCTAAATTACCTCCTCCAAGATCAATAGGAGAGAGTAGGGCTGGGCAAATAAACCGAACCCGATAACCCGAACCGAATCCGATCTGATAAAAATGAATCCGAACCGATCCGAACCCGACGTAAATACCGAATGGATCTTGTTTTGTGGTATTTCGGGTTATGGGTATTATCCGAACCGAACCCGAATCTAAATGGATATCCGATAGAACCCGAAACATTCAAAACCTCGAAAAGATCTTGTACCAAACATGATCTCAATTCCTAATATGTATCCAAAATATACTAAAAATATTGAACATCTTAAGTACTTATCTATTACATGAAGGTTGGTGGTTCTATTACATGAATGTTGGTGGTTCTAGTACATGAAGGTTGATGGTTGAAGATGACCGTTGAATCTTAAGTATTTAGATTTGATTTTGTTTTCGTTAAACAATGTTTCTCAACTTGGTTTTCGTTTTATGATTTTATTTATTTGGTTTTCTTTTTATCAGTAAATATGTTTACTTTTCGTTTGATTTTGAATGATCATGGTTGATGTTCCTTATTTTTGAATCGATTTTACTTAAGTTTTGGTTACAAAATAAGTACGAATCAAGTATTTTAAAACTGAAGAAGTGATTTTACTCATGTTTTGGTTATAAAATAGGTAAAAATCAGGTACTTTTAAACCGAAAAACCGATTGGGACCCGAACCCGAAAGTATATTGGATTGTGTCGGTTCTTTGAAGATTTACTAACCCCGACCCGAACCCGATAGAATCCGAACCGGTCCCGAACCGAACTTTCATATAATCCGAATGGGGCTGATTTTGATAAACCCGAAAAACCGAAACCCGATTGGATAAAACCGAAACCCGATTGGGACCCCGAATGCCCAGGCCTAGGAGAGAGCCTTCTACCAGCCAATTTTTCAAAAGCTACAAGCGAGCCAATAGAAGTTCACGAAGATGGTTCAAATGTACCTATGGTTAGTATAGATCAATTCGGGTCTAATGATTCATCTCCTAAACCGACATTTTTTCAAGACAACTCTGCTACAATTGGTTCTATCCTTACTACGCATGTGGAAATGAGTAACGCTCTAGAAAAAATGAATGATGCTCAAGATGAAATGAGGTCAACTACAAGAGAAGCAGCCACTCTTCAAGAAGAAGATCTTTCACTAGTTAAAGAGGTGCCTCTTTTACAGTCTAAGCAAACTTTTTCACCATTAGTAGAGAATTCCTCTACTCCAGTTAGCGAAAAGATTATGGAGGAAACTCCATCCACAATGGTCATCACCGTGGTGAATAACCCGGAAGATGACGCTTTAATTGATCCACATCTTCCTCTATTCGACCGTTCACAAGAGTGTGGGGCTCACACTGTGAGTCCACAACTCACCTGAACACGACTAGGGGAGGGAGATCGATTAAACCAACTCAAAAAGTACAGGAAATGGGATGGACACTTGTCAAGGGAAGAGGAAAGCATATCTCGAGAGGTCGAGGTAACCGCAAATCGTAAGACGTGTGTTGGCTTTATTTCATTATCTAGCTTAATGAGCTTTTCTTGGATTGCGAATGTTGTAACTTGTAATACTCTATGGTTTCCATCAAACTTGTAACAAACTATATAGCCTAAATGCAATATCAGTTACCTTTATTTTAATGCATCAAATTAGTTCAGAAAAAAAAGATGGAGAGCACAATTCCAGAACTCAAACGTGAAGAGGAGCAAAAGTTTGCACAACAATCAGCAACAAGAAGAAGAAAAAATGACGCAATCAAGAAGGAGCCTATATCAGGAACAAGTGTGAAGTGAAACAAAAGTTTGCATCAAATTTGAGAAAACCAACCAAAACATTCTTTAAAGGAGTGAATGCAGCAAAGAGGGAAATAATTGGTAGAACTGCAGAAGCAAGACTTTAAGGGCAGAAGACTGTTTAATTAAACTGAGTTAAATGAAACTATCCATAAACTGAAACTTTTAAGGAAACACGTATTCATTTCAGAACATTCATCAATTCATAGTAAAAATTACTTGAGATAAACCCAACAAGGTGTTGTAAGATCAAACGTACTGTACCAAAACCCTAATCTTGATAATTACAATTCTGAGAAGGCACTGGACACAAACCTCAAGTAAAAGAAGTTATCTCAGAGGAACAAGGGCAAAAGAGAGAACTCCTCGGCACCTGAAAGACCAAAGACTAATGTTGTCTCCATCTTTCCAACCACAAACCGAAGCGTAGTTCCAAGAACCGTGCATCTCCCATCTCTTGAAAAACACACCCCACTTTTTAATGCCTTTATCAACAAGAACCGCTCCCAAACCCCATATTTTCTCTGTTGCTGATATCTTCCTCGATGATTCTCGACTCAGCAGGCGTCAAGAAGTCGTTTCGGATCAGTTTTGTGGAAAGGGATCGAGAGACGGCTCTGGCTTGGTTTGACATCTGTTTCAACCAGAGACTTCTTGACGCCGGCGTGTCTGAGACCTTTGCTTTCTTGAAACTACGCAAAGTTGTGTTGTGTTTACAACACTAAATACTGGCTTGACAGATTATTATATTCATTTATTATTGTTGCATGTATTAGTTATGGTCTCTTGCTCATGTCCTCTTTTCAAGGGGAGAGTAAGTCAGGATGTCCATGTTTCCCTTTACTTAATTTGCTTCCGTTGGAACTTATGGTTCTAATTTCTTTATTTAAATGAGAAAAACCAAAGGAAAAAATCAGCGAAGAAAATTGAAGTAACTTGTGTTATGTTTTATTAGTTTGTTTTTCACAAACTCTCTTACCTTTGAGAAGGAGCCTTAATTGGTATCAAAGCAACTTGTATTCAAAGGTATCAAAAGAGCGATTGGATTCACTCCTAACATTTTAGCAATTCGATCAGCTCTGATCAATGCAAAATACTTCGGCATCTCAAAAATCTTGTATAAAATCAGATTGTCAAGTGTTTGTCAAAGCAAGTAACTCAAAAGCTTTCTTCGGTTGAGATCTTTGGAATCGTCCGTGTCTCTTATCATGTTTCTTTCTATCTCTGTCTTTTCTTTTGTCTTTATTTCAAGAAATCTGAACTCTGCAGCTGACTCCTCGATAGCTAAAAGACTCTCTGTAATGGCTACTCTGTATCTACCACGTAGTTGGTAGCTTGAATTAATTTATGTTGGTGTTAAAAAAATCAATGGCGTCATGTATCAAACCGACCACACAAAACGCCCGGGCAGTTCAGCCGGATAAACTGGTTAATCACCGGTTCCGGATCCTAAATGGTCTAATCAGCCGGTTTAATACCAGACCGGAGTTTAGAAGTTCCATATTTTGGGATATTTCCCGTTCCGTTAGTTTTGGATCCGAAATTGGGGATGAACCGGGTCGGGTTAAAATACGGGTTGGAACGAAAGGCCAATGAATCTTGTTTTCTCGATAGGGGACGAGTTTCTTACGGCCATTCAAAAACTTACAACCAAAGGCGCTTTATCTATCTTGCTTGTTCCACCATTTAGCAATAATCGGATAACGTCCTTCCTCAATGGACGCCGCACTCTCCCCTCTCAAACCTCCATACCCTATTCAATCCAAGCGACCTCCACCACCTCAGTCCTCTAACCACTCCCTCAAATTCAGCTCCGCCACACTCCACTTACCTCCTCCTTCTCCTTCTCCTCCTTCCTTCCCTCTCGATTCCCTTCTCCACCACCTCGTCCACCTCTCTTCCTCTCCCCGACATGCCACCTCACCCCCCGCCGCTCGTTTCCCTTCTCTCGAGGTCAAATCCGCGAAACCCTTCTCGAGCCCCGTTCTGGGTATCAACGGGTCTTTGAAGCTGCTGTGTAAGAAGGAAACTGTGCTGCTCAACTCCATCTTGGCCCACCCTTTGTCTGAATTGAGCAGCTTCTTCGATTCCGCGAAGTCCGAGCTGATTAGGACCGATGTGTTCAGTCTCGTCAAGGCTCTGGACGATTCCGGAAACTGGGAGAGAGCTGTTTTGCTGTTCGAATGGTTAGTTTCGGCTTCGAATTCAGGAGATTTGAAGCTAGATCATTATGTTATAGAGATTGTAGTTAGGATCTTAGGTAGAGAGTCTCAGTACTCCGTTGCAGCTAAGCTGCTCGATAAAATTCCTCTGCAAGAATACACGTTAGATGTTCGCGCTTACACGACTATACTCTACGCTTACTCTCGTACAGGGAAGTACGAAAGAGCGATCAATCTCTTCGAGAGGATGAAAGAGATGGGTCCTTCGCCTACTCTGGTGACTTACAATGTGATCCTCGATGTTTTCGGGAGAATGGGAAGGTCTTGGGGCAAGATTGTACTAGTTCTAGACGAGATTAGAAGCAAAGGGATGAAGTTCGATGAGTTTACTTGCAGCACTGTGTTGTCCGCTTGCGCCAGAGAGGGTTTGTTAAGAGAGGCGAAGGAGTTTTTCGCTGAGATTAAGTCTAGTGGATACGAGCCTGGGACTGTGACTTACAACGCGCTGTTGCAAGTTTATGGTAAAGCGGGGGTTTACACGGAAGCGTTGAAGATTTTGAAAGAGATGGAGGAGAACAATTGTCCCGCGGATTCAGTGACGTACAATGAGCTTGTTGCGGCTTATGTTAGAGCTGGTTTCACCAAGGAAGCTGCTGGTGTCATCGAGATGATGACGGGGAAAGGTGTGATGCCGAACGCCATCACTTATACGACTGTGATAGATGCGTATGGGAAGTCGGGGAAGGAGGAGGAGGCTTTGAAGCTGTTTTACACTATGAAGAGAGCTGGTTGTGTTCCGAACACTTGCACTTACAACGTGGTGCTTAGTATGCTGGGGAAGAAATCGAGATCTAATGAGATGGTGAAGATGTTATGTGACATGAAGAGTAGTGGATGCTCCCCGAATAGGGTCACTTGGAACACGATGCTCGCTCTGTGTGGGAACAAGGGTATGGATAAGTACGTGAACCGAGTGTTCCGCGAGATGAAGAGCTGCGGTTTCGAGCCTGATAGGGACACGTTCAACACTTTGATCAGTGCTTACGGGAGGTGTGGCTCGGAGGTGGACGCGTCGAAAATGTTCGGGGAGATGACGAGAGCGGGGTTCAACGCTTGCGTCACGACTTACAACGCGTTGCTTAACGCCTTGTCTAGACAAGGGGACTGGAGATCGGGAGAGGGTGTGATCTCCGACATGAAAAGCAAAGGTTTCAAACCGACGGAGACGTCTTACTCGTTGATGCTTCAGTGTTATGCCAAGGGAGGGAACGTTCTAGGGATAGAGAGAATCGAGAAGGAGATAGTCGAGGGGAAGATCTTTCCGAGCTGGATGCTTCTGAGAACTCTGCTTCTCGCAAACTTCAAATGCAGAGCGCTTGCTGGGATGGAGAGAGCCTTCGCGCTGTTTAAAAAGCACGGATACAAACCCGACATGGTGATTTTCAACTCGATGCTCTCCATCTTCACAAGGAACAACATGTACGACCAAGCGCACGAGATCCTCCAGTCCATCCGCGACCACGAGCTGACACCAGATCTCGTAACCTACAACAGCCTCATGGACATGTACGTAAGACGTGGAGAGTGTTGGAAAGCCGAAGAGATCCTCAAGAGTCTAGAGAAATCAAAGCTAAGACCGGACCTTGTCTCTTACAACACGGTGATCAAGGGGTTCTGCAGGAAAGGGCTGATGCAAGAAGCGGTTAGGATGCTGTCTGAGATGACAGAGCGTGGGATCAGACCGTGTATCTTCACTTACAACACGTTTGTTTCGGGCTACACAGCGATGGGGATGTTTGGGGAGATAGAGGATGTGATTGAGTGTATGGGGAAGAATAAGTGCAGACCAAATGAGTTGACGTATAAAATGGTTGTGGATGGTTATTGCAGAGGAGGGAGGTATAGCGAAGCTATGGAGTTTGTATCAAAGATTAAAACTCTTGATGCTTACTTTGATGATCAGTCCATCCAACGGCTAGCTGTTCGAGTACGTGAGAATTTAGAGTCCTAAATCAAATTATATATTTGTTTGTTTTTTCTTTGTAGATTTGTGAGTTTTTGTATTAAAATTTACATTTTACTTGAAATAAAAATAAGCAACTTTGTTCATGAATGATGAAAGGAATATATATGTTTTTACGAATTTCACATTTCTATAAATTATTAAAATATATTCTTTTTATTTTTAATAGATAATTAATCAAGCTAATTAAAAAAGCGAACGTTACTGACATACATTATACACCATTGGATTATACATTGACTGAAAAGATCCTTAAACTTTTGGTTTGATTTGGTTTAATCTGATTATATTATACTAGGGTCGGTCCGTCCTACAGGCAAAATATTAGTTAATTTGATATTCACTAAATGTTCGAGTTGAAATTTGTTTTAAGATTCAAAAATTTGGTTATCTGTTATGTGTTACTTATTAGTATGTGGTGGTATAGTTGTTTTTCGATTATTCTTGCTTTGGTATTGTATCAAATTAACTAATTGTCCAACTCATAATTATAGATGTACAAATGTGGATTTGTGATAAAGTTTGATGACAATACTGTTTTTTTTTTAATTCTTATTCATAGTGGAGTGTGCATGTGTCAGAAAGAGGCCTATATATTTTTTTTTTTTTTTTTTTTGACAGCAAGAAATTTACAGACTCATATTGACTCTGTAAACCATATTGGTAACTCCGCATCCATGTGAACGACAAAGGACAATTGCTTTCTTACACTACGTGCTAAGCTATCTGCCCGAAGATTCGCCGTCCGAGGTACATGAACGATGTCTGAGTTGAGGAAGCTTCCTTTGAGGAGCTTGATATCTTCCAAATAGCTTTCAAATGCTGGCCATTCTTCTGGTTCCGAAACCATCTTCACCAATTGAGAACAATCCGTTGCAAAAGTAACCTGGAACTGTCTTAAAATCTTCATGCATTCCATTGCCCAAATCAAAGCTTCTACCTCCGAATGAAGGGGAGAGAGGCATGCCCTTACATTCCTTTTATTAACTTTTATGTTTTTGCGTATGGATTTTAAATATATATTATTTTGTATAATGCATATTTGCTCTACAACATTTGCTTATAGACTAAAAAAACTGTTTTCTATATTTTTAAAAGAGAAAATATTTAGTCTAGAATATAACATGGACATATGTATTGACTATATATAGAAGTTGAGTATTATTTTAAAATGACATATGTATAGAGGTTTTTCAACCATTACTTCACTGGCACAAAACATTTATAACTGTAAATACCTTCTTTTAAAAACAAAACTAATAAAAGCGTGTACAACAAATGTATTTTGATATATATTATATGCATCAAGTTATAAAGATTGGAAACATTGCAAAACTGTTTGGAGCAAAGTTTTTAACTTCACGATCTTCATCTTGACGTCAGTTCAGTGCCGGTCCTGGTCACAAGCAGAAGAAGCATGGACTTCCAGTCGACACGATAATAAGTATTTTCGCGTCCACATATTTATAAAAAATGACTTTAACCTAGTGGTTCTAAGAGAAATTACCAGTGCTGGAGGTGCTGGGTTATTGAACCCCTGACATTCTTTTGTTTTATTTTAGCCCCAAATATAAAATGGGACACGTGTCACTCCCATAACGCACGACTTGATGACGTGGCACGGAAGAAAGACGAACATATTTTTATATATATAGATCTGAGTATGAAAAGAAAAACAAAAGCTTGAACAAAAAAGAAAAAAAAAAAGAAAAGAAAAACAAAAGCATTCAGTTTTAAAAGAAAAATACTTTTTTTATTGGTCTCTTTGGTAAGTGTGAGAACTGAAAAGTACATTTATACTGGAAGCACAGAGATAGAACGAACAGTCTTCACTTTCACTGACTGCATCTTGCACAACTAGCTAGTACAGCTTCTTCTTCTTTCTCAGAATCTTGTCTGCATAATTTGCTTCCATCTTCTCTCAATCTCACCTCAAGATGCCAATCAACAAAGACCCATCAACACCTCCGCCTGTCATCGGAAAGATCGGGCCTTACACTGTCTTTATGACTCCTCCGGCGACTCCAAAACCACCTGAGTCTCCTGCCGCCGTGTCTCAGAAGGCTATCGTTCAACCGCCGGTTCTTCCTCCGCCGCAGCAGTTTAAATCGGTGGCTTCGTCCTCTGAACAAGACAGCTCAGTTTTGGGTTTCCTCAAAAACGCCGCCGCAAAGGTTCAAAATGGTAAGGAGCTAGTCAAAAAGTTCCATTCATTTTCGGATCTTGAGGTCTGATTGATTGATCAATAAACTGATATAAAGATTATATATTTAGAAAGTAGATTAAGGGTGGACTGGTGGAGATTATTGCTAATGCAAATATGAAATTGAGGATTAAAAGAATTGTAACTTTGACATTCTTGTTTGTTTAATGGTTGCCACAGCACACTCAAGCGTGGATGATCATTTGGTGAGATGGTTTGGGTTAAACCAATCTAAGTACCAGTGGGCTTTGGACGAGTATTACCAAGGCAAAGGATCTGTAAGTGTTCTTTTTACTCTTTCATAGATTAGCGTTTGTTGTTTCCTTTGGATTCTTGTTATGTATAATGCATTTGGTAGTCAAACGTGTCTTTGATTGGTTTTGGGCTTACTCTACTTTAGTCATTGATTTATTGTATATGTTACTCAAAAGTCAAAAGCATATTTGTGTGGTTAAGATTTATCTTTTATCTTCTTTTGCACATAAACGCAGGAAGTGAAGTGCGTGAAAGCAGAGGAGATGCCAGGGAAAGTACAAAGCGTATAAGCAACCATACGCTTTGAGTCTTTATGAAAGTCATCTTGGATCATTGAATTTATTTAACCTTGGAGATCTCTTGGTATATTTGAGAAACTATTGTAGTTCTTCATTTGGTGTTGTGAGTTTATAATATATATATATATGGTGTCTCAATTCAAAACAGTCTAGCAAGTAAGTATTTACTAAGTGGGAACCAAAACAAGGATTTTACATTGTCACCAACATAGGAAAAAGCAATGCTAGGCAAAAAAAACTTGACCCGAATCTGACCATAAGAAAAACCGCGTAATCTAAGATATATTTTATATTACGCTAAGAGACTCAACATAAGAGACCTGCAATAAACATTTTTTTTTACATTTATCATTTTTTCTTTTAACGCTGGGTAACACATTACATAATCATATAATTTCTAAATCTATTAGATATGATGATCAACTAATTCTTGAATAATGATTCCACGATGAATCTCTCCCTAAAACACTTGAAACCACGTACGAGATTCTCGATGGACAGGCTCTCACCGCAACAGACGACCACAACGAACGCCTCTGCTTACAGTACTTTGGAACCTCCGAAAGTTTTGCATCCTATAATCTGCAAAAAATTGCATAGTCTAGAATTCGAACCTTAAACTTGGGGGTAGAAACTTTTAAACCTTAACCAATACGCTAGGGTGCTTCCACATGAATAACTTTCAAAACATGCTCTTAGGCATGGGTAATAAGTGATCTTACCTTGTTCAAAACGAAATATCCGAACTCCGAAGTTAACAAATTCAATAACTTTCTTTTTACTGAATTTTAAGTAATTCATATACTTTTGACTGTTTTAGAAAGGTTAAAATAGTTCTTATACCAGACTTATAAATTTTGGTTACTATTGAGTACTCCCTCCGTTTCTAAAAGATCTATATTCTAGAAAAAAAACTTTTGTTTCAAAAGGATACATATTTTATATTTCCAATGTAATTTTTGCCAACTAATAATAAGAAATTGTGAAGTTCAAGAACATTAATTGCATTTCTTAAAATCTTATTGGTTTAAAAATATACAAAATATAAAATTACAAAAAAACTATGCATTTATACTTAAGTTTTATTATGTTTTATTAAAAAGTGTGAAAATCCCGGTTTGGTTTACAGAGTCTATATGAGTCTGTAAAAGTTGATGACAAAAAAAATTGTGAAAATTCTAAAACATTGATCTTTAAGGAACGGATGGAGTAGTTTATATAGTTTGACCCGATAAATCAATAACTATTTTAGATATTTATGAATATAATCTCTTAAACTTATATCATGAGATGCCAATTAAAGAGTGTTTATAAAAAAATTAGGTGTCACTCTCTTAAGAGGAGTAACAATTTTATTTATATAGATAGCAATATAGTATTGGGAATGTGAGTCTTGAATTCCCTTGCAACTCTGACTCAGACTGTATTGGGAATGCATTTACATTGATCAACAGATCCAGAAGTGCCTTGACTATAGGAGCTTTTTTCAAGATTCAAACAAACAAGAAGCCAATCTTCAATAAGCCAGTTATATATATATATATCATGTAAGCAATTTCAGAAAGAAGATTTAGATACTCAATAGTGAAGCTTAAATGTGTTTATATGAGGCTTTTGCCATCACCAATAAATCCTTCATCACATTCAAAAACATGGTTGATAAGAACTCTGCTCTCAAGAAGCATATATCAGCCGCTTTCTTTCCATCTTCTACTGCCACATTCATAACTATCACACTTTTAAGGATCCTCTTGACAAGATGTTCAGCTAGTGTAAACGTTCTCTTTGTTGTACAGCCGCTCAAACGCCATATTAATAAACAGAGAAAGAACTTGTTGGATATGACCATGATGATAACAACAAGCGGGGATAGCTCAGTTGGGAGAGCGTCAGACTGAAGATCTGAAGGTCGTGTGTTCGATCCACGCTCACCGCACATTATTTTTTTTCCAAAAACAAATTACCTTTGACTGGTTACATTTCTCAATCTTTTTAAAACGTATTGGTTATGTGTAGTCTTGGACGTTCAGATCTTTGGGTCGACGGCCGAGTCAGGTGTCTTAGATATTTGGACCTAACTAAGCACTTCAAAAAAATTTGGTTTGGGTTCGGTCGGTTTTTATTGGGTCCGAGTCGATTTAAGTCTATAATTAAAATATCTGTAAAATATTTATAATTTTCGGGTCCATAGCAGGTTTGGATCAAGTTCAAGTATTTAAGATCCATAAGACTAAAATATCTGAATTCCATAAAAATGGCCAAAATAAACTATTAATAATTGAAACTAAATATTTTTAAACTTTAAATTTGACATATAAAGTTTCTTATTACTTGAAAATATAATAATGAAAATTGCTAATAAAAGGAATTTTAACTGAATTATAAACTAAAATATATAAAATAAAATAAATAAAATCATAGTTGTGGATATTTATGTTAGTAGGTCGGGCATGAACCAGTTTTTATCGGTCTATTAAGATCGGTTTTGTAGGTCCAGGTAAAATGCACATGCTTAGTTATGTGGACCACTTACACACACTGTGTATCAGAACTTGTAAAACTACTAGAACGGCCCACAGATTCTCTCTAGTGTTTTCATTCACATATTTAAGTGCAATGCGATCTACTTTGTCTAAAAAGAGCAAAACAAACCATTCATCAAATTCTGTTGTTTACATGATAATTTTGTTCTAACAAAAGTTGAATCCTTTCTAAATAAATATTCTTCCAATCAATGTCGCTGCTTCATACAGAATCCTTGTCACCGCTTTCTTGATATGCAATCAGAGAATGTGTCGACGAGCTGCTCAGCTAAAGCTACTGAATCGTCCCCGAAAGCATCAATGAATGTCTTCACAACGTTCATCTCCTGAGCACTGGCTCTTAAGCTATACCAAGTCAGGAACTCCTGTCTGAAACTCTTATCAACATAACCTGAACACTCCAGCTGTCTCATAATCTTCACGCAATCCTCCAGCCCAAACCCGCAGCTTGTTGAACTCTTACCATTGACCACCTTCTCTGAAACAGTTTCTTCTTCTTCTTCTTGAAGGGTTCTTGTAGAGACTTTGGTTTCATCTACGCTGGACTGTTTGCCGCCTCTAAGGGAAACAACTTTGAAGCAACACTCTGGTGTATCTTGGAGGGATTTCAAAGCAGAAGAGCAAAGATCCTTCACTTTTGGCGCTGAGCCAAGCCTGTTTACGTTTCCTCTACACATTGCCGATGGAAGATCAGTAAGGGGACCACCACACAACTCAGTTTCCAAACTCTTCACAGCTTCCTCCACGGTCTCAGATAGTTTTCTGTACTTCTCCGTGCCCTTGAGAAGCTTCTGAGCCAATACAAGACGGTTACAAAGCACGTCAACGCTTCTGGTTTCCTTTGCAATCAACAGTTGCTTCTTCCAACACCTAAGAAAGAAAAATAAAATAAAGATCTGTCCAAACTGAACTCAAGAAGATTGATTGATTGAGATTTTTACTCAAGCAAGCTGTTTGTTTTGCCACAAGAGACACAGTAGAAGCATCCATCAACGTCACTACTTGGCTTGAGACCTGATTTTTCATTCTTGAAAGCACAATCCAGATGGCAAGACAAGCCGCAAGATTCACCGGGGAACGGAGGATCAGAACCGCAGGTTAACCAGAGACTAGGATCTTTATTGTCATCATACTTGTGGCAGACACAACAAGAACACCTTTGACAGAACAAGTCTTCCTGTCTCAGTACAGCTTGACAAGCCAAGTTCTTACAGTAGATACCGCCTTTAGCTTTATTAACCGATTCAGCGCTCACATAGCGAGTAGGAGTAGCGTTCTTCCTTTGTCTTTTTGAGTTTCTCTTAGTTGTTTTTGTTGTTGTTGTTGATGAGTCTCTCTTCCTGTCTTCTTGATCTCCTCCAGAGTTTCCTTTAATAGGAGGCGTTGGAGCTTTTTTCTCTGATACAGTTCTCAAGAGGCTGTTGATGAGCTGAGCTTTCGTCAAGTTCTTGTACTTTCTTTCTTTCCCTAACTCTGCGCATAAGACCTGTCGAATCTCTTCATGGGTCCACACCTGCAAGGCTTCGAAGGCTAAATCCGAATCTTTTGAGAGTTCATGAACAAGCTTTCTCTTTTCATCAACGCTCATTTTTCTGCCTTTCATGGAGTCACCTGCAGAGCTCATACATGATGAAAAAGGATGTAAATTTTACATGTTTTATAAAGACTGAACACTGTTTCTTCATGATAAGAAACCACATTCATTACTAAGTTCCAAGAACATGTACATATATATACAAAGAAAGTTTCATCCTTTATGGTACCATCCTTCATAAAACTTAGGAAAAGATTAGGAATCCATCACTACGTTCATCTTCAAGAGTTAAAAACCAAAAAAGTTTCAAACTTTCAATTCCATTCGAGTTAAAACTAACGCAGAAACATCAATCATCTTTAAACCCACTAAGCACACATTACGAAAAATCATGGCAAGTTCTTGTTTTTCTTTTCTTGCAAGAAGTAAGAAACCTAGAGAGGACGTACCGTCGAGAGAAGAGTCCATGACAACAGAGATAGAACAGGAGGTACCAACCAGAATACTCAAAACCTGCAAATGGAAGAAAGAAAATGAGATTAGAGAGAGTGAGATCGTTCGTGCAAGAGGAAGCGAAGAAGAGGAACAAGAGATGTTATTCCACCATACCCTGAATAGAATCAAAACGGTCGTCCTTGGGAAGATTCAGCTGAAGCAGAGGAGAGACCGGAGAAGAGAAGAAAGAGACTACTTATAGTATGGGGCCCAACATTTAGTTTGCATGTCCATTGTATTCTTTTTTTACTCTTAAGAAATGAAATTTAATACCAGATATATTCGGTCTAATTATTCCAAAGAAAATAAAATTTTAATCGTGAATACCTTCGGAAATTTGGATATTTGCGGTATTAAAATAAAACTTTGAAGGTACTTCGGATAGATGAAAAAGTATTACAACTATTGATTTTAAAAAGAAATTAATATGCAATCCAATAAATGCATACATATGTATATTATATATTTATTTTCTTACGAATGCAAGTTTTACAACATCTTTATTCACTAACTTCATTCTTTAGTTGAAAGTGAAATACTTTTTCATTATGTATAAGATTTCTAGTTATACTTTATAATTTATATTTATTTAATACTACAAAACAAATATTAGATTAAAAATATATATTTTACCTAATATCTGATATCCAAAAATTAACGTAATAAATAAAAATTACAAAAAAAATATTAATCTAAACAATATAAAACTGATAATAAATATTTTTAAAATTCGGATATTTCACATGTGTCCTAATCAATTTTAACCATGACGATAAGTTTGGTGTAGAAATTATACAAAATTTTGCACCAGAACTAATATTATATACTTTTTTAATTTTTAATTGAATAATTTTAATCATTTAATTGATAAAATTAAATTATATATCTGTTTGTTAAAAAAAATTGTAATTAATGTTTCTATAAAAATACTAGTTTCAATAAAAATATGAAATGTTAGGCCTTGCTCTCTGGACCGATATCAATGTAATGGACATTGGGCTATGAAATTGTTGCCGACAAAAAAACAAATACCTCATTGTTTAATCAAAAATCTTAAGACATGGCCTAAAACAGCTTTGTTTTATCACTGTTCCTCGAGTTCAATGAAAATAATATGACAAGCAAGTAGCACAACGACACACAACAGAGAGAATCAACAACAGAATTACAACATGTTTTTAGTATCTTGAAAACTGAGATTACATATAAGCACAAGCAAGGAAGAGAGAAAAATATCTTACTGTACAAATGAAGAAGCTCCACAAGAAGAAGAAACCAACACAAAAGACTTTACTTCTTCTGGGAAACTGTTATATCAACCATCATAAAGAAACTCTTCTGTAACCTTATTGGTCGTCATCGAGTTCAACAATCTGCGCACGTCTCTGAGCAGCTTTCCTTCTGATGAAGAAGCCCCATCTCATAGCTGCTTTGATCTTTAGCCATCCAACAACAGGCTTACCCGGCTGCGACCGGTCTTCTCCATAACCATCCATTGAAGACTGACCAAAAGATTGGAACCCAAACCCGTCTTCCCCCATGTTCATTGGAGTTTGCGGGCCACCACCACCACCACCGCTCATGCTAAAGAGTCTCAACAGCTGCTGCATATCATCGTTCTCCAGCATTTCATTACTTCTTGCCCTTATCTCCTCCTCTGATAAAAACCCATCACCTCCTCCTCTGTTCCCTGTGTTTGACCAATCATTAAAAGGGTTAACCTCAGGAGGAGGCTGAACCAAGTGCTGGTTTTGCGATCCTGTTGTTTGACCTAGGGCCAGTCTCTCACCGCCATTGCTATTGATCATGATTTGTGATTCATGAGTGTTGTTAATCAGCTGGTCTTGCGGTGGTGCATATGAACTGTTTCCAAAGTGCATGTAAGAAGTAGTATCAGCTAACTGAGACTGAGCCGGGAAGCTTGTACCCTGACTCTGGCTGTACACTGATGCTGAAAAAGAAAAAATGAATGACACTGTAACTTTGGTTTGACACCAAAAGAAAAATAATTTTATTTTATGAATAAAGGTTCGGGACGAAGCCCTATTAGTTTCGTCCCAGCGGTCACTCGAACTAGGGACGTCTGACACAATGGTCATGGTCCTGAGCTAATGACCCTTTGGTCAAAAAAAGAAAAGAAAAAAAAAGATTAGTGGCTAATGGATCTCTACCTTCACCAGAATAAGATGTAGAGGGTTGGCTTGGAACAGAAACTGGCATAGAGTAATCCAAAGCATCCACTTTGTTAACTTGATTGAAGTTCATAAGTGACTTGCTGTCATACTCAATAACTTGATCCCAGTTTTCATATGCTTTCCTCACCAATCCATCCACATAAACCTAAGTTATATATCTCAACATGTTACTATTTACCAAGTATAGGATAGAAGAACAAGTGCTCAAACACAAACCTTTTGGCTGTCAGAAAGAGAATCAGCAGGATAATACTGCTTCCCAGAGATGAGACCACTAAACTCATAAATATTGTTGAAAACAACACCAACCGAGTCCTCAGGATAGTACACATAAAGCATTTCACTCAAGACGCATGTCTTTGAATGCTCAGCAAGTGTCTCCCACATCCTATTTGACATTCCACTCCCAAGAATCTGAAAAAGATAGTAATACTCGTCATCAGAACAAACACTTCAAACATCTTGATAAGATAATGCACTTACAGTCCTTAGCTTCTGAGCATCCTTGACCATAAGACGCAAGAACTCTTTAACATTGTAGATCCCTGCTTTGTTCAGTTTCTTATGGAACGCTCCGTCCTTTCCAATCTTCTCCAACCTCCATACCTCATCATCCAACGCAGGTGGATAATGTTTCTTGTACACTGTACATGAATAAACCAAACCATTAGGCCAAAAACAAGAATAGTCTTTTGCCTCAATGTGAAAGAAAGAACTTACACTCTCCACGATGGTCCTTGACTGTAAAAGCTTCCGTCTTCGCCTCACGCACACGCATCCCCTCACAGTAACCAGAAGAAACCTTCAACCCCAGCCTAAACTTTCTGCACCTTATCCAACTCGAGTTATCCGTAAAGATAAGCTCACCTAACGTCCCCACGCCTTCTTTCAACGTCACCTGCACGTCACCGGTCAAAAGAGGCCTCTTCCCTTGACGCTCTTTCACCAAATGACTTTCGAACTCTTCTTCACTCCAGCCTTCATCGTCTTCGTTGTTGAAATCACCGTCGAGCACAACAACATCGAGCTTTGCAGAAGCTTCGGGTCCTGTTGTCAGTACACGTCCTGTTGTGGAATCTAGAAGTACAACGTGGATGGCGGCGCCTTGCTCCCCTTCTATCTTCCCTCCGGTGAACAAAGGAACAGATAGTCTAGACCTGAACTGTAGCTGTAAGTTTCTTCCACCAATGCCTTCGATACGTTTAGGAGAAGACCTGTAAAACTCAAATCATTACTCTCTAACCATTTTCCCTTAGAAATGTCATGTGTTTATTACCTCTCACTAACTCTTGCAGGGCCTAGTTTCGCCAATGCTCGCTCCACCTCTTCGCTTACCTGTTTGACAAGAGAGGCTCAATAGACACTACAAATCAACAAAAGACATGAGAAAAGACTTACCACTCGGCGAAGAATGGGTTCCAAAGAGGAGCAAAGCCTCTGTAAACTATCCATCTTCAGGGCTTCCACAATCACACTGAAAGAATCATACACAGTTATAAAGGCACTACCGTTTCAATCAATTTAGAAACAAAACAAAGTAAAGGGTTTGTAACTGATACAAGTATGAACATTGATTACCTTGCAAGAGCGGGCCTTTTACGCTCAGGCTGCTGATTGTTACTATCATCTTCTTCCTCAAGTTTTCTCTTTTCTCTCATACTATTAGTCCTCTCCATATACCTCGTATGCATTTTTCTCCTCAGCTAAAATCTCCAAAAGCTATCGATCTGTAAGATTGAGACAAGCAAAGACACTTCACCAATCTCAAACCCAATGATAAGGAATCACAAAGCTCTCGATTCTCCCCTCCAAATCCAACAATTACCACAGCAAATCAAACATAGATTTTCACTTGAGCTTCTTCACAAACGTTAAGAGAGAGAAACTGGAATTCGATTTGAAGGAGAGAGAAAAAAATTACCTAAGAAATGGTGTTTGGTTTTGGATAGAGAGAGAGAGAAGATCCGAAGCTGTGTTGTGTCGTAATTAATTTCTTCAACCACTTGTCTTGGTCTGTCATTAGTCGAGTGCTTTGACTGGTTTTAGTAAATTTAAGATGAGTATCCGGTGCAGGCGAGACCACCGTAGGCTTGTATTGCCACCACTTTATTGTTTGTTTAATGGTAGTAGACATTGTTGGCCCGGCGGCTACTGTATGTATTTTTAGCACATGCTACATTCTAAAGTTGAGAATATAAAGGTTATTGGGACTTTGGAGTTTGTATTAAAGACTAATTATTTGATTTTTGTATACGATTATTATAGTGCAAAAGTACAAAACACATCACTATATGACCGGAGATAAGATTCGATGTGGTTTTATTATGTAGATTACACGAATTTAAAGATCTAATTGCAATGGTAAACGATTAGGTTCACAGATTTCTTTATTTCTATGTTAACTTTACACAACACCTTTAAACGCTAACCATCACTATTATTTCACATATTATTCTGATTGGTGTAGCTAACTTTAGTCTTGTTAAGGTTTTACGGTACTGGAATCAATTTAATTTAAAGTGCAGACCGCATTTTATACTGATTGTAATATTATAATTTTCTATGTTATTTATAGTTTTGGGTTCTAGGCGGTTACCAAACATAAAATTATACAAATCAAGACACCATATTTTAATTTAAATCAAACTGGTTATTTTTGTCTGAAAAAAAGTTGCAACAAATATAGTTTTTAATAAACTTTAATATAAAAAAGGCTTATTTGCCAAATAACAAAAAAAAAATGAAAATTAGATTTTGAGAGAAAGAGTAGAGAGATATAGGAAGAGAAAATAAGAGAAAGGGGGGAATTTTGGTTAGTTAGTGTATTTAAGTTTTTTTCATGTATATAGGGTGCAATTTCCCATATAAAAACTCCACTTTTTTTTTGAAAACCTATGACAATATTACGTCCATAAGATTCAACCAAGTTCCATAATTTTTCAAACTTGTCACTACATTGCAATATTACACGATCATGAAGAGAAGAAGGCATTATCAGTTAACTGAAGAAGAACTTAACTCAACATATATTTAGCAAAAGATTTGGAGATAGTAAAAACCGATCCACTAATCCTCGAGATAGTTTGTTGAGAACAGACATTACTTTCCCCTGTCAACATAGAAATGGATGATTGTGTTTTCAGTTTCTTGAACATGAAAAAAAGAGAAAGGACAAAGTAGAGATTGTGTTAACTTACGTGTTCATCATCAGAGTTATGTTGTCTCCTTTGAGTAGAATCCTTCCTGCAAATAGGCATTTACATTCGAGTTACTGAACCAAAAGCAAACAAATCAAATCAGAGACTTGTTGTCAAAGAGTGAGTCCTCACCAAGTGGTTTCCTGGTGTTCTTCTTGATGCTCACTTCTTCAGCTTCATCCAACACTAGGTTCATGTACTCGTCAAAACCCTGTTAAAAAGGAGAGAAATTGAAACAAGGAATCAACCAGAATGTCATGATCTCAAATTTGTCCGAACTAACATAGATATGTGGGAAAAGTATAGCGATACAAAATTGAAAAGGAACATCTAAAGTCAGGTATGTTTAAGATTTAAACCAATGAGGATGCCGACATCATTTATCTCAAGTTTCTCTGAACTAGCACAGAGTCAATTTAAGAAAATCTTGAATCTCTATAACAACTCAGAATAATAAAAGTATAGCAATAAAAAAATGCTTTCAAAGGGATATCCAAAGTCAAGTAAGCAACTTCAAGTTTTAATTCAATGAGAATTGACACAATCAAAATTCTAAAAACACTCGGAAGAAAACTTCAACCTTTTTATTTTTTTGGTAAAAAGAAAACTTTAACCTTAAACCAACCAAACCAAGAAGAAGTAAAACGAGGAACATAAAAAGTAGACAACTCCAAGTTTGAAGGGAATGAGAATGACAATCAACATCTTAAGTTTCTCTGAAAGAGCACATAGTCCAAGAAAAGATTCAATCTTTAACTATGAGAAGAATCAAATGATAGCAAAATACTGTATCCAAGCGAAAGCAGGCAACACACTCCTGAAGAGTCAACCCTAAAGAACAGATTAAGTTATAACTTGATTAGAATCAAAGGATATCAATAAAAATTGAAACAAAGGTATACATTATTCAAAACTCGATTTTCAAATAAACTAAGCTATGAATCTCATAAATTCATAGCTCCATTACTAACAAATTCAACATGCAAAGTGAAAACTTACAGTAATCCTTCCTTCAATCCTCAGATCTTTCTGCTCAAATAGCCAAATCTGGATCCTAGCTTTCTGCATCATTTAACGAAACCACGAATCAGAACCACGCAAATCAATGGGTTCGCTAAGTAAAGCAAAAGTCAAGAAGGAGCTTACACTTTGCAGAAACCTAAAAATCAAGTTCTGGATCCGCCGCCGGAAAACAAAGCGAAACTCAGTCAATTAACAGAGAGAAAGTAAATCAAAATCGAAATCAAAGAGAGAGAAGAGTAACGTACGATAGGTTGGGTCATAATCCTCTGAACTTTGGTGCTCGCCATCGCTGCCTGCCGACGTTTGATTTCTCTCTCTCTCGACGCTTCGGGGGAAAAAGATCAAGTTAAACCCTAGAGAGACTGACGGAGAGGAGAGAGACGCTCTTTATAACATTTTTTTATTAAAATTCGTTTTTGGTCCTTATAGATCTTTCAAATGTAATTTTAGCCTCGTATAAAATAATACGACTATTGGGCCCCATGTTCCAATCTTCTTCGCTTTTTCTCTTTCACTACCGAGTTGCAAAATCGCTCTCTCGGTCTCAGATTTTGAATTGAATTTGAATCTGTCTGTGCAACAGATCTTATTCTGGATAGAATTTTCATACTTGGTTTAGTTCATTCAGTTATTCAAAACAGATCTATTTAGTGGTTTACATTTTTAACTCATTCATTAATGGTCAATTGTCAATAATAGCACATTTTGAAGTTTATGTTTCAAAAATGGCATTAGAAGGAGAAAGTCACAAAATTGTATTCATTAAAGGGTAAAATATCTATAATACTCTTGGTTTAAAATTAAATAAACAAAAAAATAAATAAAATAAAAATAAATAAAATGAAATTTTTTTTTATAGTTTCAGATTATATGTTTTCAGATTCGAAATTTTTATAATTTTTTTTTGAAATTTTCTTTTTGAAATTTTTTTTTATTTTTCTTTCAAATTTTCTTTTTATAATTTAAAAATACTTTTTGAAACGGTTTTTAAAATTTTTATTTTTTATTTTAGTATTTATTATTTATAAAATTTTAAACCCTAATTCCAAAACTCCACTCCCCTTGACTCTAAACCCTAAGGTTTGGATTAATTAACCCAATGGATATAAGTGTATATTTACCTCTTTAATGAAACCTATTTTTGTGACTTTGAGTCTTGAGTGCTACTTTGGGAACAAAAACTTGGTTTGGTGCTATCCTAGTCTTTTTCTCTTTATTAATTTAGCAAATCCTGCAAGATTAGTGAAACATACAATGGTATTGTTGCCATAAAAATTCGCTATGATTTTTATTTGTTCTACAATTTAAATAAAATTTGATTGTAATATTGGGATTATGAGTTTCTGATGGATATCAGAGCGACTGCAATGGAGGTCCAAGTGTGATCCTTAGGCGTAATCCTTAGGTTAGTGATAATATAATAATATTAATTATCCGACTTAAGCTAAAGATTGACCCGTCGCGAAGGGTTTTAAGGATTTGATCCTTGTGTACGTGTCATGCGTTGAGTGGGCCGGTTTCGTTCGTGTTGCGTTGGGTCAAAAATGATTAACTCATTTTCGACCGACCGCGTAGAAAAAAAGGGGCTCTCGAGAGAAAGGCGACAGGAAGGGCGATTCCTCTCCGTGTGCTTTACGAAGGTAGATCTCCCCGTTTTCTTCTTGATTCCTCTGATTTTTCGATTCACACCACATTATCTTCTTGCTTTGTCTCAATCTGGTTGGGTTATGGGGTTTGAATCGTTTTCGTTTAACGATTAGGGTTTTGGGGTTAAAATTAGGGTTTCAAAACGATTTGGGTATAAAATGATTTGGGGAGAGGGGTTTTGAGCTAGTTCAATCGATATGTTCTCTGTTTCGTTGCTAGTTGATTCCGTTTGATTAGGTCGTTGATTCCGGATAGAGTAGGTCGTTGATTCCGTTTGAGTAGTTCGTTGATTCCGTTACAGTAGCTCGTTAATACTTAGTTTTTGCTGATGATTATACGGTTTCTACTGGGGTTTTTGGTTGAATTCAAACCGCTAACTAATTTGTTTTTAAGCTCGTTCACTCTTCTTTTAACTTTCTCTTATTAGTTCTCGTTGAAATCGTTTTTTGATGATGATTATTGATGTCTAGCTATGTTCTTACTTAATTTCTTTCAGGTTATCGAAAATGGGACAAGATTACAGCTATAGTCAGCCCTCTTCATCATCAGAGTCTCTAGACATAACCTCTCTTCTTGAAGCCGAATGTCAGATGTACGCGGATGAAGCTGACAGTGGCTACTGCAATTCATTGCCGGTTCAGTACCCACGTCAACCAGAGGCTGATGATGGAATTCCCACGACATGTTACTGTGGAGCTCAGCCTGTTCTCGGATGCTCTTACACGTCTCAAAACCCATACAGAAGATACTTTACGTGCGACAATGCGGATGATGGAGACTGCCACATTTGGAAATGGTGGGAAGTGGCAGTAATGGAGGAGATGATGGAGTTTCAGAGACAACTTAGGGATCTTAAGGTCCAACGTTATGAGAGTGAGCAGAAGGTCCCTCACCTTGAGAAGACGGTACAAGAGCTTTCCAAGAACAAATTAGGAGTTAAGCTAATGGTCTGTCTGTTAGTTTTAATAGGTTTCCTGTTATTGATTGTGCGAGGCAAGTTCTCTCCTCTGTTTCTTTGTATTTTCTTAAATTTTGATGAAAACTTTTAATGTTGTATCTCATGTTTTTTTCCAGGAATCATTGGAAAGGTTTCAAAGGAGAGTGTCGGTCCTCGGGAGTTTCTGTAATAAGGTATGATATTTTTTTAAAAGTCAATACTCTTGTTGTGTTTGAAATGGACTTTAGTTTGCTTGTAACTTGCTATCTGCTCTGATTTGAGTTGCTTTAATTACATAGTTAGGAATTAATTCCGCCTTGCTTTGGTGTTAAATGATAGTTATTTGCTTTCCATCTACCCAACTGCTCTGATTTGATAGGCTTTAATTAGTAGGAAGTTAGCTTACTTAAGGGTCTTTGTCGGTAGAATAATGTCTCACACCAACTTGTAAACATGGCTAACATTTCCGGGTATGTAAACCTACTAACTAGTCAAATCCCCATTGACCTTGAATCACCCGGTAGCCAAGTTCCTGATGAGCCTGGTGACAAGATTAGGAGGAAATGGACTATCACAGATGATAAAATCCTTATTGGTGCGTGGCTTAACACCAGTAAGGACCCTGTGGTGAGCACTGAACAGAAAGCTGATGCTTTCTGGAACCGTATCGTTGACTACTACAACGCAAGCCCTCTCCTGGTGGGTACTGAACCGAGGAAGCTTCGCCCTTGCAAGCAGCGGTGGGCTCGTATAAACGAGCAAGTATCCAAGTTTGCTGGATGCTATGACGGGGCTTTGAGAGAGCAGAGAAGTGGGCAAAATGATGATGATATCATGAAAGCGGCTTTAGACATTTTTTTCATTAATAACGGCTACAAGTTCGTCCTGGATCACTGCTGGAGGGAGTTGAGGCATGACCAGAAATGGTGCGCAACTCATACGGCTAAGGACGGTGGAAAGGAGAAGCGGAAACCACCTATGGAGGGTGATAGAGAAGAAGGGGGACACAGAGAACCAGAGGGTAGAACTCCCGGGGTAAAGGCTGCCAAAGCCGGATGTAAGAAGAAGAAGAGTGCTAGGGAGGAGGAGTTGACGAAGCTAGAGGCTGTTTTAGCAACTAAAGAAAAGATCTCTAGACATAAACTCCTAGATCGTTTACACGCGAAAACAGAGCCACTCTCAGACATGGAGACTACTCTAAAACTCAAACTAATGTCGGAAATGTTGTGATTTATTAGTCTTGATTGTAGGTATTAATTTTGTTTTGTGAAGTTGGGACTTTTAAATTGTTTTCTATCGTACTAACTGTTGTCTTATTTGATGTGTCAGGACCGTGAAGGCATGTGAACCAAGTCACGGGTGCGTTGTGAGGTCTGAAAGTGTTTTGGTCGTTAGCGGATGTGAAGCAAGTCACGGAATCTTCTGTTCAAGTCTAGTATTATAAGTAGTTCTCTTTGTTGCTCCACTTTGAAAACTTGTATCCTTTTGGTGCTTTATCTTTGTTAAAGAAGTAGAAGCAGTAGTTGTATCCTCTTCGTAGAAGAAGAAGAAGTACTTGTATCCTCTTGGTAGCTTCTCTTTGTATCCACCCTCGGTATTAGGTAACACTTATCACTCTTGGTGCTTAATCTTTCTGAACGTAAAAGTACCTTGTGTTGTTATAATCTTTCTGAACGTGAAAGTGTTACAAGTGTTACAAGTGTTAATCCTCGGTATTGCATTTTATGTTAAACTGAAACAAGTGTTGCATTTCGGTTTTGTTATAATCTTTCGGAACGTGAAAGTACCATGAAAATGAAAGAGAGTAAATAAAAGGAGACCAGAAACATGTGTTGCATTCTATAATCTTTCTGAACGTATTCATAGTCGTATAATTTCATAGTCAAACAATCAGTGGTTTAGGACAGTTATTCATAGTCGTATAGTTTTCAAACCGCTAACAAATTTGTTATCGTAAATTTTTAGAATTTTGTTTTTACTCTTGCCTTGTATACATTAGATTACAAATAACTTGATGGCACATTCATATTATTTTATTAGTTCGCAATCGGGATTTGAATTTTCTCAAAGTGATTTAAGTATAGTTGGTCACATGTAGACGTCTTAAATGGTAATTTTTTTGAATTTTCACATGTCTCATAAACTAATATAGGTTTCAGTATGAAATTCTACTACTAACAAAAAAAAGTTATGATAACAAATTTCAAAATGCTGTTGTAATGTATATAAGTAACCAATACGTATAATTTTGGGTTCACGTAGGGATAAGATGTCATCATCCTCATCCGACAACGTCGATGAAAGATTGGACGAAATTATCGACGAAATTGTTGATGATACATACAATGACATTGTGGAGTCCCAACCCAATAAGCAGAAGGGGCGTGCTTATGTAGAGCGAAACCGTGAAGTAGGACACGACCGTTTATGGAATGACTACTTCAGCGAACATTCAACATTTTTGGCCCATTTATTCAGACGCCGGTTCCGCATGAGTAAGGATTTATTCTTGCGTATAGTGGTGACCCTTTCAGAGAACATTCGATTCTTTACACAAAGAAGAGATGCAACCGGGAGGTCTGGTCTTTCTCCACTACAAAAATGTACGGCGGCTATTTGTCAACTAGCTTACGGTTCAGCGGCTGACGCTGCAGACGAATATCTTCGACTTGGTGAAAGCACGGCTCTTTCATGTTTACACCATTTCACTGACGGAATAATACAATTATTCGGAAAAGAGTATCTACGAAGGCCCACACCAGAGGATCTTCAACGGTTGCTGGATATTGGAGAGAAACGCGGGTTTCCTGGGATGGTGGGAAGCATTGACTGCATGCACTGGGAATGGAAAAATTGCCCAACCGCTTGGAAAGGACAGTACGCACGTGGCTCGGGAAAACCGACAATTGTCTTAGAGGCTGTGGCTTCACAAGATCTTTGGATTTGGCACGCTTTCTTCGGTCCACCAGGTACTTTAAACGATATTAATGTCTTGGATAGGTCTCCTGTTTTTGATGACATTTTCGAAGGCCGAGCTCCCACGGTAGAGTATGTGGTCAACGGACACAACTATAACTTGGCTTACTATCTCACTGACGGTATCTATCCCAAATGGGCAACCTTTATCCAATCTATCACAAGTCCTCAAGGCCCTAAGGCAGAATTATTTGCTAAAAAACAAGAAGCAACTCAGAAAGATGTGGAAAGGGCTTTCGGAGTATTGCAATCTCGATTTGCGATTGTGAAGAACCCGGCTCTTTCATTGGACAAACAGAAGATTGGGAAGATTATGAGAGCATGTATTATACTACACAATATGATAGTCGAAAATGAACGAGATGGTTACATTCGGTACGATGATTATGAATTTGAAGAAGAAGACGGCCCAAGAAGTTCACGGGTCGGTAACAACATGCCTACAAATATCCATAATATTATCGGCATCCGGAATGATGTTCACGATACCCAGGCACATCATTGATTGAAATATGATTTAATAGAAAATATTTGGAACAAATTTGGTGATTCATAATCATGTTGTATTTTTAAATTTAATAATCTTAATTATTTATAAGATCTCATGTTGTATCTTTATATTTAATCATCTTTTTATTTAGACATGTTTTATTAAAATTTTCCTATCTATTTTTTTTTTTTTTTTAAATAATATATTTATATATCTAAGGACTCCGGAATGAGACTCACCATTGGACTCACCATTTCGATTCGGATCCTTCAATATTCAAACAAAAACAAAAAAAAAAAAATTAATATTTAACTACCTAAGGACTCCGCAATGGGACTCACCATTGCGGATGCTCTCATATGCGGCATAAACGGTATAAAAGAAGTAAAATATTTTTTATTATTACTATTATTATTATCAACCAAACCATTGATTATTATTTATTACAGTGGTCTACCAAATCCCAAAACAAAACAAAACAAACAATCCATCCATGCGACTATACCATTTTATGTGCGTCTCTTTAAAGAATTCAAGGCAATGCTCATGCTCCTATAAGCGAAGTAGTGGGTAGTGTCGTATACTCAACATCCCGCAGCCTCTCAACGTCTTCACCGTGGGGGCTCTTACATTGGAAATATGCAACGGTGTAAGTCATAAGTAAAAACATCGCCACAAATGTTAACACCGCTAGATACAAACCGGTGGCTAAGGTAACCGCAAATGACTGGCTCCTATCGACCGCTAGACTCACTAGAGCCACGATCTGAGCTAAACCAAAGATCAATAAACCGTAGAAAATATTCAAGAGGAATAGTTTTGGCTTCATTCCTTTAACAATCTTTGCAGCTTCTCCCAAAGCTTGTATCCCATAAGTTTCCTCCAGTACTGATATGACAATAGATAGGTACCAGACAGTAGCTAAATAAGACGCAAACAATAAGAACAGAACGAGTAAAACGAAAATCTTGGATACCAAGGAAAACAAGGAAGCAATACTCAAAGATGACAAAAGAATAGGAAAAATGATTATAAGGAAGAACAAGCAATAGCCAAGACTAAAGAGAGAAATGTAGAAAGAGGTCACAAGAGGTCCCTTCCAAGATTTAAGAATTAGAACCACAAAATCTTTGAACTTGACGTTCTCCTTTTTATAAGTAAGAGCTGAAGCGTGGACGATGACTTGAACGGATAATATGTTGATGATGAAGGAGACAGCGTTAAAGATGTCTGAAGAAACGACAAATAGGCGAAAATCTGCAAAGACCTTCATAAGTTGGGCCATGTATTCCGGGCTGCTAGGATCCATCGTAGGTAACAAATTTAAATCTTGAGTCAAGTTTGTTATCTCGGGTGTAATAGTAAGGACGTTGAATAAGTAAAGTAAACCATTGAGCACGAGATAAAATACAAAGACAGAGAACATCAGCTTCTTGTTCTTGAGAAAGAGTTTGCGGGATTCGTTTAACATACCCACCACCTCCTTTAGAAGTTTCCAAAACGAAAATAGACCCATGGTTTACAAGAAAGAAAGAAAAAAAATGAAAAACTTTTGGATATTGGTTTTGGAAATGAAGGTGAGGATTTATAAGATCACATATTCATACCCATCATCTGTTTATATACTACTAAGTTAGTGGTACTAACTACTAACCATAAGGCTGATTGATTGGTTCGCTACTTTTCAATGGAGGAAAAGTCTTTGGTTTGTATTTCTTCATCCAAAATTATAAGATAAAAACGAAGACTTAGACATATATAATATAACACGTCGAAGAAAAAGTCTAAACATGACTTCCTGATCGCGACATAAAAAGAGAGGAAACGAGAGGTAACATGTTCAACTGGCCATCCTCAAACACATGATCGTGACCAATACGCGCTTTCATAAATCCGTCTTGAAACAACGGTCAAGCAACACCGTCTGAATGTGAAATATCGAAACGTCTACATATATATATAAATCTTATATATACAAATATAATTAAATATTTTTTTTACCAAAATGTGATAATGTCAATTATACGCTAATATAATTGACAAATCACAAACCTAACCCTAAGATCATTTTGCCAGTCCCGAAAAAACGACAAAACCGCAAAAATGTATATTCTCGCCAAAACCACACAAAAAATATTTTTCCGATAAAAACGAAAAGTCGTATTTTTTCTCGCCAATACCAAAAATTTCTTTTTCCAGCAAAACTAAAAACTCTCGTTTTCATATCAAACCGAAAATGGCACTTTCCCACCCAATCCGAAAATATCCGCCAAAGCAAAAAAAAAAAATTTCTCGTCAAAATAGGAAAATCTCATTTTTTTCTCTAAATCAGAAAATATTGTTTTCCAGAAAAACCAAAAATCTCATTTTTCTACAAAAACAAAAATAGCATTTTCGTGCCAAAACCGAAAAACACATTTTCACGCCAAAACAAAAAATTGTGTTTTCCTGCCAAAACAAAAAAAAAATCATGTTTTCCTTCAAAAATCGAAAATCTTGTTTTCCGCAAAACAAAATGTCGCTTTCCCTCGAAACAAAAAAAACGTTTTATCGTCAAAATTGGAAAATTACATTCCCTCAAAAACCGAAAAAGTCTTGTTTCCGCAAAAACCAAAAATTGCGTTTTTCGGCTAAAACTAAAAAAAATCTCATTTTTTTTGCAAAAACCGATAAAAATCGTGTTTCCCCGTGAAAACAAAAAAATGCGTTTCCACCAAAACCAAAAAATCACATTTTCGCAAAACCAAAAAAAATTGTGTTTTCCGCCAAAACAAAAAAAAACACATTTTCCCGCTAAAAGCGAACAATCTTGTTTCCCGCAAAAATCAAAATCGTGTTTTCCCGCCAATACCAAAAAATGAATTTTCCGCAAAAAACCTAAAAATATCATTTTCCGCCGAAAATCATATTTTGCTGCCGGAAAATCATATTTTCCCGCCAAAACCAGAAAGTGTTATTTCCCGCAAAAAACTGAAAAATTCATTTTCCCGTCAACATACAAAATTGTGTTTTCAAAAAAAATTGTGTTTTCTACTAAAACCAAAATTTCATTTTTTTCCTCAAAAATTGAAAATTTTACTTTTCCCGAAAAAAACCTGAAAACCTAATTTTAAAATAGTTCCAATGTAAATATATTACTAAATAATAAAAGTCAATATAGTTAAAATTATCAAACATATGATTAAATCAAAACAAGTGTATATTAGTAATTTGTATACTAAATTCATATGGATGGAAATAGAAATAAAGAAACTAACATAAATCATTTCTGATGATTCATCTAGATGAACCATCTGGATGGACAAACAAACAGTCCCACAAAATTTGAATGGATCATCTGGATGGATCTTACAAATGGATCGGCTAGATGGAAATGACAAATTGTGAAACGAACCACTCCTTGGTTTACTATTAGATAAATAAAGGAGAAATAAAAATACAGGCCAATTGAGTGGCATTGTTAAAGAAGGAGAAAGAGCCCAACATGACCCATTATGACAATCTAATTGCCTAATACATTTTCTTAAGAAAATCATATACATAATGAAGGAGTTTACTCTCGTTTGCCCTCATTTTGTAGTGACAATAGCCCTCTTTTTTTGTCTCAAAATTCTGTCACAATAGCCCTCTTTTTTTGTAGTGACAATTATGAAAATTCTGTCACTACAAAAAAAGAGGGCTATTGTGACAGAATTTTGAGACAATTTTGTTTTGTCACAAATCTGCGACATTCTAGAGACATTAATGTGACTAAATTTTTCAGTCATATGATAGTAACTGTTTAGTCGCAATATTGTGACAATCTAAGCCGTAGTTAATTTTCGTCACAAACTGTGACATTCTAGAGACATTAATGTGATTAAGAAGTTGTAGTCATAAAATAGCAACTGTTTAGTCATAATATTGTGACGATCTAAGCCGTAGTTAATTTTCGTCACAATTAGTAACATAACTATGACAAAAAGAGATTTCGTAACAATCGTGACATAGATCTTTTAGTAATATTCATTGTCGTTTATGTAATATAGTTATATAAAATTAAATGGAAGTGTTAGCAAACCTATGTTATGGAAACAAAATAAATAAAATGGCAATGGAGAGATATAAATTTAGTGATGCCAAGTTAAAGAAGGATTATGTTTGTATGGGAAATAAGAAAATAATTCTTACTGGAATTTTTAGCCCTTTCTCAGAAAAAAAATTCTTACTGGAATTTTTAACTAGAGAAACAGTTTTCAATTTTAGGAGAGTATACAATTTAGTAGTTGAAGAAAGACGGACGAAATAAGCACCAACTGTCATTACTCTTCGGTCATTGATATCCAAAGATTATCGGTCATTACTCATTAGTACCCAAAGATTTAATTTTACAAAGGAGTATAAGAAATTAATTAGAGAATCAAAGTGGTGCGATAAATCCCGGTAAATAAGCATTAAATCCGGGTTGTTACCGTAATAGGCACCAAACGTTATTACTCATTAGTATCTAAAGATTTAATTGAATACAATATATAAAAAAAATAAACAAGTTAACAACTTACTCTCTTCCTCATTCACAAGTTTACCTAAAAACCTAAGAACTGTTCTTGTACAAAATTGAAGCTGTCTCTTTTTTGGTTTCTAAATTTCCACAATCACTAATTTCAGTTTGCATTACGTATGGTTAATCTTCTGTAGGAGGTGTACATTTTCAATCAGTTCTTTAAACTGCTTGTTGTATTGAATCTCAATTTTTTTGGGCACTTGTAGATACATCTTCTAATCATCGGTGTGCGCCTTTATGAGAGAGGATCAAATTCCCAGCCTATCGATTTTGGAAGACCTTTTTCTCTTGGACTTTATCAAGAAGAGAAACGAGAGTCAACCCATATAAGATCACTCGACAAGATCACAAACCTCCCAAGATGGCCAGTTTATAAGATCGAGATTCTGTTAATAAGGCCGGTGCGGAAATAACACTACAAGATTTGATGAATCTATTCATTTGCTTTCCTCTGCTTCTGGGATTTTCTTCTTCGTTTAGTTTATTCTTTCTGATATTGTTTAACAGACTCTTGTTCTATGTATAATGTAGTATATTATAATAATCTTGACATCTATGTAAGTTTTTGTGTATGTTTTTTCTTTTAATAATAATTTCCTAATTGTGTAGTTCTGATGAAAATTGTATAAATAATACTAATACGGAGCTAACATATTTAATACAAAATATTAACAGTTCATATACGTCAAATTAGTAGCTATATTTAAATGTGACAAAGTTTTAGTAATAGGGAAACCAAAATGACCGAATTGAGAAATTGTAATAATACTGATAATTTGAATGACGGATTCAAGACTTTTTTTAGTATGTAAATGTAACGAACTGATGACAATGCTGTAGGCACTATTTAGGAAAATTAGTAACTAAGTTATGTTGCAATTAATTACAAAATGGAAACATTTTAGTCGTCACTAAAGCCAACGTTTTTAAGACCAGATTTTTAGTCAATAATTGTGACGGTTTTGTTACTTTTATTTTTGTCATTTTTACTGACAAACTAGTTACTAGAATTATTTGTTACAAACTAAGACGTCTTTTGTTACCGCATAAATTTGTGAAGACATTATTGCGACTATTCATAAATGGTAACAATTCTGTCACAATAGTTATATTGTTACGGAACTATGTTTAATGTGACTAAAAAATTTGTCACAATATAAATATTTTCTTGTAGTCCTAAAGTGTCAACCTCAACATTTTTGTTGGTCCCACCAAAAATATTTGGGTTATTAATTATTAATTTGGGGTTTTCTAATTTTTCCTTTATATATAATTGTATATATGAACACACTATTTTTTTTAAGAGAGATTTGCATAGTAAATAGCAACTAATTTGATAATTTGTAAAGATGGAAGAATCGTTAGCTCAACCGTGAGGCCCATGTCCAAAGCTTGCCAAATGACCATTTTATCCATACTTCTTTGTCATTTACAGAGGAAACGTATGAGTTTTGTAATGATGACATACATGCAATTATAATTTAGTCTATATATACAAACAACGTAAGTATTTGTGTAGCATGTACATGTCTGAAAATAGCCAGCAAATACTGACTAATACAACAACACTAATTGGCTATATTTTTTTTGGAGATTTGATCATTACATATACAAATATGCATACCATACAATCGATATATCGTGTATACCATTTCTGCAACGATCAATACATCGCTTCACAAGAATTTGTTTCTCTATTTGAGGGTTTGACATCATTTCAATTTTTACAGAAATCAACTACATAAATAATGGTATTTTACATAAAGAAGAAGCAGTAGATGTATGATCATTGTGATGGTCCACAATTTCACTTGCCTTAGAACTATATGTGTTTTACCGGGAAATAGTTTCTTAGTTAAAAAATTTTGTTTCTTCACAAGCCAGAATTTCATCTCGGGCGAGATTTCGGTGAGTCATATCGAAATTCGCCGTCTCAAAACACCCGATTTGAGTTAGTGGTCGGCTAATCTAAATGTATGTATATAATATATACCAATCAATACTATTAAAACAGAAGACCCTTTTCTGAGGTGCCCTTTTGTTTCAACAATATTTACAATTTTTTGCCACTGGATTATTTATAAGCTATGCTTTTAATTAAAATCAGTATTTTAGTAATTCTTTTTATTCAAACAGCAAGCAAGGGAATATACCCTAAATCCCTAATAATACTAAACGACATCTATTCTGTTTGATTTTATATCACTACTGTTGATTGTCGAAGATAATATAGAAGAAGCTTGATACAAATGGTTTCGAGACTTCCATTCCTACGATTGGCAACAATATGCTTGATGATTTTTCTATTCTGTCCTCCACTGATCTTCCCCGAACAACATATGTGAATTTTATTTCTTTGATGAGATTCTTTTGTGTTCATCCGCTAAGCAGTGTGGGTTGTTGATTTTAGTTTTTGTTTGGGTTTCAGTTTGATGAGTTTAGTAAGAAGCTGTACAGATGGTGACGCCTGCTGAAGGAACAACCACACTCGATTTTTTCTTCTAAGGTGTCATGGTCGCTGCTGATTCTCGGGCTAGGAGAGGAGGTGAATCAATCGAGATGAAGGAAAGCCAACGACTAGGTATATACTTCTTTGCCCGAATTGAGTGTTTTTTTTTTGGGAAACACTACCACTTGATTTTGCTAAGATCTCACTTTATGGTTTTGTTCTTGATTCCAGTGACTTGGTTTCTTTTGTTGATAAACGTATTGTTAGTTGAAATGCAATTTACTCGCACCTGTTCCATATTTCAGTGCTTCAGTGTCAATGATCTTTATCAACAAAGCTGTGATTATGCAATGTCCACACTCGATGACTTTTCTAACACTTCAGGTACTGAAGATTTTTAACAACAAAAGGTATCTCTCTCCTTTCGTCAGTCTACATTTATTATTACTCACTTTCCCCAATATTTATGATTTGGTCCTTTTGTTTTCTTCTCTTGGTTGTGTTGGCAAGTGGCTAATTCATCGCTTATACATTGTGGGAGACAAAATGGGACACAGCAGAGCCGACGTAATCATTTTGGCCACTTCAAAAAAGCTTCTCTGCGTTTCCATCATCTATAATGCTAATGTTGTATTTGTTCTTGCAAGGTTGAGATGATTCAATATTTTTTTATAGAGCAAATTAGCTCAATATACTGAAAAGAGTGGGATACCATTGAATTGGGAGAAAATAGTAGTGATGGGGGAAAAAAATTTGAAGGGAAATAGTGTATGGAATGCAAATAAGGAGGAAGTTGTGTGTAGGGAGTACAAATACTCTTTTTTATATATCGCCATCTAAAAGACTTACTCCTTTTGATAGCCGGTTATATGTTTGGTAAACGGAATCCAACAACTCATGTATATAATATGTTCTGGAACTAGGACTGATTTATTACCTTCGTATAAACTTTATCATGTTTCAAACACTGAATATCTTGATCAAATCAGGTAGCTTCATATGTGCCACTAACAGCTGCAGGTTGTTTAATTTAAAATTTGGAGATTTGGTAGAGAAAACATGTATATGGAATAATTGTCGTATATTTAATCTATGACATTATTATCTACACTCCACGACATATTGATACTATTAACATATAGCATATTAACATCTTCGCTAACTGTTATCTTAACAGGTTGATATGGTCATTATATGATATTTGACTCTCTCTTTTTGCCCCACGACATATTAGCAAACAAATATCTAGAGAGCCAATTCTAGGATATGCTAAGTGAAACATTTGCTGCAGGCTTCCAATTTTTCTGAAAAGATTACATAAAAATAGATTTCAAAAAATAATTTTAGGCTCCCAAATATATAAATTTTTTTTTACATAGATATCATACAACTACGTACTCGCAAAATCTCAGGGCCGGTCCTGAATATCTATATAATAACATTTTAACCAATAACGCTTCTATGATATTGTATTGATATCCAAGAACACTTCTCAATAACTCCAAGACATATATGATAGAGGATATATATAGAAAATTTGTCGTATAAATATTCAGTATTCTACTTGGTATCTATTTAAGTATTTGGTAGAATATAGGCTAAATCTTTTCAATTTAAAACTAAAGAGAAATCTGGTTTAATTATTCAACAAATATTCTCGTACTAATAACACCATATAATCAATTTTATAAAAACTATTTAAAACAGAATACTAAATCTCAGATCAAACATATTGCCGAATCAACATTATTTAGAATCTCTTTACTGTGGCGATACTTTTAGCATTAATACTATTTACACAATATCTTAACAAACAATAAGTAAACAAAATATATTTCAAAACATTTGCAATCAGCCAGCTTTAATTTAATTGCCGTATAGTATGAAATGAATTACAATACAAAACGGTTACATATTTTTAGACAAACAAAAGATTTCGTTAAATTAAAAAAAAAATCAAAAATATAAGTCTTCATATTTTTGGGTTGGCGGAAAAAACACTAATTTTAAAATTTATAATATATAAGTTATTTCAAATTCAACAATTAATGTCACTTTCAGAAAATACATGGTATTATTATAACAAATATAATAATAAATATGTCAATATTTATATACCTTTATAATACGGACACTGAAAAAATTAAATATATAAAGTATGTACACATATTAATTTTAATTAAATTTTTTGACAAAAAAAAATTAATTCTATAATGGGAAATGGGTGTCAAAATCAATATTATTAAGATAGAATAAAAAAATTGGATCCAACTTGTGTTTAAAATTGACTACAACCTTATACTATTTAAAATAAATAGGTAAATTTTATTCTGAAATTTCGAAAATTCATTTTAAACTATTTTAATTTTTTACTTTGAATTTTAAATATATATATATATATATATATTAATTCATTAAAATCTTAAACTCCATCTCACTCTAAAACTTCATCGCTCAAGTCTAAACAGTAAGTGTAGATCAATTAATCCTAAGAATATAAATGTTTGTTTATACGTAATCCTCGATTATACCATATTCATTAGAAGCAACAAATAAACATATTAACTTTTGGGATATGATCAATACATAGAATTAATATATAAATCATATTTTTTTTTGCTAAAATTTAATAAATGATATTATAAGAAAATAAAAAAAGTAAAATATGTTCAAATCAACTTTTTCTAAACCCGACATATAAACGATTGCTAAAATATAAATATAAATAGATCATTTAAACGATTTTCTAACAAGTTGGAGTTACGACATAATAAAAATACAATAAGATTAAAATTAATAAGTATTTAAATATCTATGCAAATATTGAAATTCATTTTTAAAATTTTAAAATAACAGTTTAAATCAAATACCATAAAAAAAAATCAAATTGGATTACACATCTGTCACCTATTGGTTCAACTGGTTGGCTTCTGGTGCCAGCATTTTTTTTTAGTTTTATAAGGTTATAAAATAATGAATATTTATTAAAACCAAAATTGGTTAGATATGGATTTACTGGTTCACATTTGGGTCTAGATCCGGTTTAAAAGGGTTGATTTTAAATAGATTTTTTTTTTTACAAATCTAACAAACATTTATAACGTTGTTAATGAAATTTATCATCGTTAAATATCCCGCGCTTCCAAAGCGCGGATCAAAATCTAGTTATCCAGTTATATTTAGTCGTCGTTGGTTCATTAGTTTAGTGGTCGACTAAGTTAAATAATTATCTGGACATTATTATTGTTAGTTGGATCTTTCGATAAGTATTTGATTATCACTATAGACTCAAACTTGTAGATTATTCTCGTATCTAAGAAAATTAAGTAGTGTATTTCAATTATACATATATTTTTATTGTTAGTTAAATTTTTCGATCAGTAGTCAGTTAACTTAAATAATTACACGGACATTATTATTGTTAGCTGGATAAAACTTCTTAAGCAGAACTAATGATTTTATTAGCAGTCGTTTGGAAAAGACACGAGAAGCAAGAACGAAGAGCTTTACACCATGACTCCTTCTCCCAAAAAATTTCCAAGGTTGATGTAAAACACACGATGTCCTTGTGCAAGTCTCACTCTTCTATAGAACCAAGGCCAACAAAGACCAAACACACTCATATCTTGTTCATGCATCTATGACTTCAAACCATCGGAGAATCCTGAATTCGCTGAAGAGTCAAAAACAGAAATCTGGAGAAAGCGAGAAGCTTTCATCGCAAAGCTTCAACGGATCCGAGGATGAAGATTAATGCAAATTTCGGCCACATGAAGATAAAATCAGCTAATAATTAGATAACTATTGATCTACAAGATAGACCAAAAATCTAACAAAAAAAGAACCATATCAATAAAAAAAAGAAACACAAAAAAAAATTAAAAAGGCACAACGACGAGACTAAAAAGTCGGACACTGGCTGGAAAACGTGCAAATGGTGGAGACAAAATTTCTATAAAAGAGATGCCGAGTGAATTAGAAGAGAGGAGAGAAATATATATTTGTGTTACAAGAATGAATGATATGGGTTAAACTGCCACTAAAAAAATCAGATCAGCAAAAAAATGTGAAGTTTCATTTTTGCAAATTATGCAGTTATTTTTGTATAAGAGCTGCAATTTCTTTTAAAAAAAATTATTATCATTTTAGAAAAAATAAAAACCGCACACACTATAACTGAACACTCCCCATCTTTTTATAAAAAAAAACCTCACAGATAAAATATACATTTGACCCAAAATATCATATGTAAACCAGATAACTTAATCTACTTGCCAATTTGACTCCATTTACTTTTTTTTTTTTTTTGAAACTCAACTCCATTTACTTACTCCTTTTTAACACTGGTGATTGGTAAAAAAAAAAAAAGAAAAAAAAAACACTGGTGATTGGTACAATGGTTTAGCTTGGCGTCAATGATGGTAATGATTGTGCTTCCGTGTTTGAGACTGAAATAACCAAGCTCACCTCAAAACCTGCATCAATATCTCATTTTCGAGGTATTTTTGTCCAAACTAAACAACTTCTCTGACTACCATTAAGTGTATCAGAAATCACAACGCAAGTGAAATAATAAACTGAGAATATAATATATTGTACATGTTTGAGTGGGCTTGAGGAAAACGAAACAGTTCATTTTTCAGATATAGCATGATTATTGGTTAGAAACCATGACAGTTTCTAATAGAAAAAAAAAATTGATATTATACTTTTTTTATACTTAACATTTTATAAACCAATTGACATGTTAGTGGATTTTTTTTTTGTCTTTGAGGGTTTTAAACCAATTGTTAAAAGTTCTGCATCAAAAGCTTTTCTCTATCCTCTTTCATATTTTCATTAATTTTTCTTTTTCTTAAACGATGAGAACTATCTCTATATACTACCGATAGAGCTATTCTACGACTTTCAAATTCACACTCTAACACCATGTTTCCAGCCTAAAAATGACAGATAAATACACCAACAAAGATGGTTCCATGATAGAGAATAGATTGATTGTTTAACATTTTATTGTCACAAAATATAAAATATTATACTGACAATTGTTTTTATTCTTACAGGTGACTGTCACAGTTTAGACAGACATTTCAAATTAATATAAACATACCCACCACTTCAGACAATAGTCAGGATGAAAAATCACCAAAGAAGAAAAAAGCAACAAAATCAGAAAACAAGGAATGGAAATCCGTCGCGAATATGGCTGTGATAGTGTTTCAAAATGATACACATCCCTCTTCCTCCATTTTCAGTTCAATTTATTTTTCTTAGTTTTAAGAATATTAGACCGTGTTTCTCTTAATCGTTAGTGCCTTTCTGCTAAAAAAAATTGAAAAAAAACACTCAACAAAATAGTGAAACTGAATAAAATTATAGATAGACCCTGCACTTGCTCGGGGTAAATTACCCTAGTGAAAGTAAGCGAACCCGATTGTCGAAACAGAAGTCTGAGAGGTACAAACCAATGGAGAAGATTGGCAGGAGAGGATGATTGACCCAGAGATAGGTAGCTATTCAGGAGTTCCAAAGCTGGTACATAGAAAAACTAAGGTTCGGGTTGGAGAGTCTGAAGCAAGCAATGCGATCTCTAACCGTATTTTCCAAGAGTAATTTGAGGGAGGGATGCATGTGATCGAAAGTTGTTCCGATGGATTCTGTTGTTCCTCTTTCCATCCAGATAAAAGTAGATGGTTGCTTGCCAGACAAGGAGAGCTATTTTCGCTTGCGTTTCGATTGCATGCGTCAGGGTGATCAGAGATTCGATGGTGTTCCAGACCAAGTACTCGAAGAACAGGTGATCCCCTGTCTCGTCATGTAGCTTGACAAGTTTGTTTGTTTGTTAGCCATTGAAATTTGCTTCTTTTCCTCCATTAGCCAATAGTTAGAGAGATTTCCGTTGAGCACAATCTGTCTGAACCAAGCAACCCAAATAGATTTCCCTAAAGGACACCCAATTATTTAAATCTTATGAAAGACCTTAAGGATATTTTATAGACCAATAAACAATTAGCCTCCTCAAAGGAATAAGTCATCATCGCAATGTTGAATCAACACATCATACTATGATACTATTTGACCAAACTTTAAAAGAAACAAAGCTTCAAAAACATTAGGAACCAATATGATTATAATAACTTACAAATTTAATTAGTGTCTTACCACAACAGAGCGCCTAAATATTTACAACACTAATTCTCCTATCGGACCCATAATTTTTTTTCTGGATTATTTTTCAAAAAATAACATAAAACTTGTAGTTAAAACACTTTTATGAAGTCTAAAGCGAAAATATTATACAAATCCTTTTTTGATAAGGACTAGATGATTTAGATATACATCATAAGATTTAGATAAGTTCTATATCTAACTGAGATAGATCTAAGTCTTTTGTATATATACAACTCTCTTGTAAATCATTAAGCCACAACACAATAATATACTCATTCTAGAATTCTAAAGTTTGCAAACGAAAATTGCACATACTTTTTTCCAGATGGTGATGCGAATCTTCGTGGAAACTCTTAGAGGCAAGACCATACCTCTTCACGTCCGAAGCTCAGAAACCATTGCCAACGTCAAGACAAGGATACAATATAAGGAAAGAATCCCTAGGGACAAGCAGATGCTTATCTTTATCGGAATTCCTATGGAGGATCACCGTACCTTGGCTGATTACAATATCGAAAAAGATTCAACTGTATACTTGGTTCGTAGGATGGAAGGTATGCGAATCTTGGTAAAGGCTCTTACAGGCATGACCATTACTCTTAATTGTGTCCGAAGCTCAGAGACCATTGGCGACGTCAAGGAAACGATACAATTAAAGGAAGGAATCCCTAACGACAAGCAGAGACTTATCTTTGGCGGCAAGCACATGGAGGATCACCGTACCGTGGCTGATTACAATATCCAAAAAGATTCAATTCTTTACTTGGCTTTACGAGGAATTATGCAAATCTTTGTTAAGTTCCTTTCAGGCAAGACCATAGCCCTTTTGGTCCAAAGCTCAGACACCATTGGCAACGTCAAGGCAAGGATACAACATAAGGAAAGATTTCCTCCCGACCAGCAGAGGCTTATCTTTGCCGGAATTCAGATGGAGGATCACCGTACCTTGGCTGATTACAATATCCAAAAAGTCTCAAGTTTCCACTGTGTTCTCAGGATGAGTGAAAGTATGCGTATCTTTATAGAGACTCTTGAGGGCAAGACTATAGCCCTTGATGGTGTCAAAAGCTCAGACACCATTGGCAACGTCAAGACCAGGATCCAAGATCAAGAGGGAATCCCTACGTACAAGCAGATGTTGGTCTTTGCCTCTCAGCAGCTCGAGGATGGCCGTAAGTTGTCGGATTACCATATCTGGAAGGAGTCAGTCCTTCGCGTCCACTTTTTACAGTGTCGAATGCAAATATTTGTGATAACACTCTCTGGTCAAACCATTGCCTTAGAAGTTGACAGGTCAGACATTGTTGAGGATGTAAAGACAAAGATTGAGAAGGAGGTAGGGCTCCCACCAGAGTTACAGAGAATCACGTTTGCTGGCAAACCACTCGAGGATGGTCGCACACTTGCATATTATAACATCCCAACGGAGTCAACATTTGACCTTTCTTTAAATCTCACATAAAATAGATTTTATCTATTCGTTTTTGTTTTTTGTTTTTCTTATCTTGTTTTTGGGTTTTATATCAAACTTTTTTCAACTTTTTTCTTATGGACATGAAACTTGATCGGATATTTGAACTCTGAGATGCCTTTCACTAATATGATGATGATCACCTATTCAAGAGTGATTAAAATACAAAAGTATAAAGACCCAGACACCCCTTTGGTAGGGGAATCAACCTAGGGATATGAGGAGCCTACAACTCCAGCGACAAGGGCCATTGAATCGCGAAGCACGGCAGAGATGATGAACTGCACGACCATTCCTGGATCTTGTCTTTGCTGTTACTACGGTGGTGGTTCAAATGTGTTCTTCAAAGACAGAATCTTGCCTTCTTATGCCTTTACTGTTTTGTTCTTTGTACAGTTTTCGCCAATTCTCCACCAACATCTCCCTCACGCACACTGGAGATTGTAATTTTTGCAAGATGACCTGTATTTATTTATTCAAAACAAAATTTTATGATTAATTGGGCCATAAACCATGTTCTAAATCAAGGACATTGGCTCTTCATTCCATATTTTCTACAATAATATATACTTATCAGTCACAAAAATTGACCATTTACAGGAACCATATTCTCCAAATCAATGTATAGAGTTAGGAAATATATTATTTGTAACACTATTGTAGTATTGTGACAATAATAAGTTGTGACTTACTGTGCATATTATGTAACTTGTATACCAATTAACACACAAGTTCACTTCTTTAAGAATATGTGTAAACTTCAAATGACGTTGCTTTAAATTCTTGATTGAATGCCATCGCTTTAATTTTTCTTTTGATCTAAACATATATCCGGTATAAAGACGAAATCCATGTTCAAGAATAAAACTACCAACTTAATCCACTGAAAACGCTCTAGCGATGTTGATTTTGAATATATGCTAGTGTTGACTAAAAACACCAGTGAAAACGCTCACAAACAGTTTCATTCGGGTATTATAAGAAACCAGATCACGTACGAGACAGTCTTCCCGAGTCGGGGTAAGTTTTGGTTCTGATGTTTTATGAAGAGGATAGTAACTGGTTATCTGTTGTATCTGATGGAGTTTGGATATTTGAAACCAAAGTAACTACTCTTTTCTTATGTGTTAGTACGTATAAAGTTGGGCATTCTCGATTTGTATATTGTTTGCATTATGGAATTGCAGATATTAGCTCAAGAATTACCGAAAAATCAGGTTTACATGAGTTTCATAACGTCCACAAAGAATAGAATAGATTTCATCTTTTATGAAGAGCAACTTTTATGAGATTTATCTTCCGGCTTTGTAGTATAATAACTAAAAATATTGCGTGAAACAATAATTTTATTACTCTTGTTAATAAAAGAGTTTATGTGACACGCAATAACATATTTTCATTTATTATATACTAAATCTAAATATTTTTTTTCTTCTTTTTGATCAAATAATTCATAAATGTTTTCCAATAATTAATTCTAAACATTATCTAACTAATATTTATATTTTATTAATGGTTGATAAGGATGCTCTGAGGCTAAACCTATTTACGAAGACTACCCTTCATTATAAATCATGATCTCTTTTAAACTTATAAACGTAAACCCAAACAGTTGTGCAAGACTTTCATAATTCTTACAAGGTATGTTGTTTCTTCAACTTTTTTAACCATATATTGATCGTTTTATGCCCTTAAACTAGATATTTTCTTCTTAGATAAAGATTCATTAGGATCTGTAGAAACTTTTGTATGATATGTGTGTGCTAACAAGAATTGCATACCTTTTTTTTTCAGATGATGATGCAAATCTTTGTTAGGTTTGTTTCAGGCAAGAGCATAACCCTTTTGGTCCAAAGGTCAGACACCATTGACAACGTCAAGGCAATGATAGAAGATAAGGAAGGAGTCCCTGCCGACCAGCAGAGACTTATCTTTGTCGGAAATCAGATGGAGGATCACCGTACCTTGGCTGATTACAATATCCAAAAAGACTCAAGTCTCCACTTGGTTCTCAGGTCGAGCGGAACTATCCGAATCTTCGTAAAGACTCATACAGGAAAGACCATTACTCTTTACTTCCAAATCTCAGACACCATTGGCAACGTCAAGGCAAGGATACAATATAAATTTCGTATCCCTAGCGACAAGCAGACGCTTACGTTTTCCGGAAATCAGATGGAGGATCACCGTACCTTGGCTCGTTACAATATCCAAAAAGACTCAATTATCTATTTGGCTCTTGGGCCGGCAAGATTTATGCGAATCTACGTAAAGACTCTTATAGGCATAACCATAACTCTTAACGTCCGAAGCTCGGACACCATTGGCAACGTCAAATCAAGGATACAATTTAAGGAAGGAATCCCTAGTGACAAGCAGAGGCTTATCTTTGTTGGAAATCAGATGTAGGATCACCGTACCGTGGCTGATTACAATATCCAAAAAGATTCAACTATACACTTGGTTCTTAGGTTGGGAGGATTTATGAAAATCTTTGTTAAGTTCCTTGCAGGCAAGACCATAGCCCTTATGGTTCAAAGCTCATGCACCATTGACAGTGTCAAGACAATGATACAACGTAAGGAAGGATTTCCTACCGACCAGCAGTGTCTTCTCCTTGCCGGATATCAGATCGAAGATGACAGCACCTTGGCTGATTACAATATCCAACAAGACTCAACTCTCCACTGTGTTCTCAAGTTGGGTGGAAGTATGCGTATCTTCATAAAGACTCTTAGGGACAAGATCATAGCCCTTGATGAGGTCAAAAGCTTAGACACCATTGAAAGCGTCAAAGCCAGGATCCAATATAAAGAGGGAATCCCTAAGCACACGCAGATGTTGAGCTTTGCTGGTAAAGACCTGGAGGATGGCCGTTGCTTGGCGGATTACAACATCTGGAAGGAGTCGACCCTTCATCTCCGTTATTTAGGTGATGGAATGCAAATATTTGTGAAAACGCTCTCTGGTAAAACCATTACCTTAGCAGTTGACAGCTCAGACATTGTTGAGAATGTGAAGGCAAAGATTCAAGAAAAGGATGGGCTCCCACCAAACCGACAGATAATCACGTATGCTGGTAAACTACTCGAGGATGGTCGCACGCTTGCATATTATAACATCCAAAAGGAGTCAACACTTGAACTTTTTTTGTAAATTTCACATAAAATAGACTTTATCTATTCGTTTTTCCTTTTTGTTTTGTTTTTCTTTTCTTGTTTTTGGGTTTTATATTAAACTTTTTTCTTATGGACATGAAACTTGATCGGATATTTGAACTCTGATATGTCTTTCACTGATCTGATGATCACCTATTCAAGAGTGATTTAAAACACAAAGTAGAAAGACCTAGATACCCCCTTGGTAGGGGAATCATCCTCGGGATATGAGGAGCCTACAACTCCAGCGACAAGGGCCATTGAATTGCCAAGCACAGCAGAGATGATGAACTGCACGACCATTCCTGGACCTTGCCTTTGCTGTTACTACGGTGGTAGTTCAAATGTGTTCTTCTTATGCCTTTACCGTTTCGTTCTTTGTAAAGGGTTCGCCAATTCTCCACCAATATCTCCCTCATGAACACTACCTTGAGATTATACTTTTGCAAGATGACATGTATTTATTTATTTATATGCAAAATCAAAGTTTAATGATTAATTGGGCCATAAGCCATGTTCTTAATCAAGGAACTTGGCTATTCAGTCTTTTTTTTTTTTACACTATTATATACTCATCAGTCACAATAATTACAATTTATAGGAACCATATTCTCCAAATTAATGTTTAGAATTAGGAAATATGTTCATGTGTAACACTATTGTAGTTTTCTGACAAATAATAAGTTGTTACTTAGAGTGCACGTTATGATATTGCTTTAAATTCTTGATTGATTGCCATCGCTTTGATATTTCTTTTGATCTAAAACATATATCCGGTACAAAGACGAAATCCATGTTCAAAAATAAAACTACCAACTTAATCCAGTAAAACGCTCTAGCGATTGTTACATATGCTAGTGTTGACTAAAAACACCAGTGAAAACGCTCGCAAAAAATAGTCTCATTTGGATATTATAAAATACTAGATCGGATCGCGTACGAGTCAGTTCTCCCAGCTCCGGGTGGATTTGATCTGATGTTTATGAACAGGAAAGTAAATGGTTATCGGTTGATTCCTATGGAGTTTGGATATTTTAAACCAAAGTAACCAAATTACTCTTTTCTTACGTGTTAGTACGTATAAAATACCATTTCTAAACGTGTTTACACATGCAAACTTTTTCAATAATTTTTTTTCACTTTTCACAGTAAGATGCAAATATGAAAAACTATTAAAATATAAAATTTACGTTGGACTGAAAAAACAACTTCCGAACAAAAACAATACTCCAAATAAATAAATAAACAACAACGAAAAAAGCAACAACACAAATTTGTAAACTTATAATAGACAATCGCAATATCATTTTCGAATCACGACACCAGGCGACATTGTTTTGCCCATTCGAAGAGAGAACGATAAGAAGACCCACCTTGAGCCCAAGCTCGCTCGGAGCTAGCCCTCACCTCCTCAGCTTTAGCCCTTACCTTCTGTCCTTCTTCATCCTCTTCCACCATAATCTTTCTCACCAAAGTCGCCACTTCTTCTCGGCCAATCACTCTCTTTGATGGTAACTCCGACGTACGAACGGCCACACCGATGTCCTCCGTTAGCAACGTGGCATTCATCCATTGCTCCGCATAAAGAGGCCAAGCCACGATTGGAACTCCTTTAGTCAAGCTCTCTAACACGGAGCTCCACCCACAATGAGACAAGAACCCACCGATCGATCCATGGCTCAAAATCTCAACTTGCGGTGCCCATTGCGTGACAACAAGACCCATACCACGCGTGCGGTCCAAGAAACCTTCTGGTAGACCGGCACTTACCTGATCATCATCAGTCGAGCTCGCCCCAAGGTAAGAAGTGGGCCTACGCAGAACCCATAGAAACCTTTGACCACTTAAATCTAAACCGTAAGCGAGTTCCATAGTTTGCTCTAAGGACAGTGTACCACCACTTCCTAAACACACAAACACCACTGACTTATCCGGTTGCTTGTCCAACCACTCAAGTATGTTATCGGCCTTTTCAGTAGGCCCACTAGACCTAACAATAGGCCCAATACCATAAACCGGTGCTTTCATAACCCGGCTCAATTCTCCATCCTCCGTAAGGGCAGATAGTGTGTTTCCTTGTAACTCCTCCCAAGTATTTACCAAAACGCCATGGCTCATAGGTATCTCCAGGGACATCACCTCATTTGTCCATCCTCCTCATCACTCAATCTCCTATACCTACTAAAATCATCTATACCCATAACTCTTTAATGAATTGTGGAAAGACTAAACTGACCTTGATTTGGGGGGGATGGGTTGAATGAAAATCGAAAATTGTAATGTGATTGGGTTGGGTTTGTGATTGAAATCGTTGGTTTGGGAAGTTTGGTTAATGGTTTTATTAAAAAAAAATTAATTGAGAAAAGCTTAATCTTCTTCCTCCCCCCCCCGCAGCTCCCCCCGCTCCCCTCCCCGAGCAGCTCCCTCCCCCATCCCCGCTCCCCCATCCGGCTCTGTCGCCGCAGCTTCTCTCCTCCTCCTCCATTTTCAAAGTGTTTCCGGAGGTCTAGAGTTGGGTATTGCAGGTAAACTCAGGTCCCCCAACTTCTCTTGAGAAATGCATGTATTTGGAATCGAGCTAGGAGCAATGCACAACGGCATTGTTTAGTTGATGGGTCAATTAGTATAGCGATTTGGTATAAAATGCATTAATGTGGTTGAATTAAACGTTGATAGATGCGATTCGAAACCTAGTGTTTTGGATTATTGTTGGAAAACTGAGAAAAGTGGAATAACTAGGAAAACTCGAACAACTGGTATAACTTTGTTTTTGTTGATCTTGTGCGATATTTTTGGCAGGATAGAATGACCAATAACGTATTCATACATTTTACATATGAAGACTCCATGTATGGTATATCTGTGAAGGCATCAGTGGAGGATGTGACGTTGTCAATGTTACATGAAAAGATATATAAGAAGCTTGGGTTGGATGAACGTAAGGAAAAACTGAAATTGAGCTACATTCCGATGGTGATACGTTGCAAGAAAGCTGTAACTATTGCTGATGATGACGATCTTTATGTTTACCTCGGATGTGTCGATAAAGAGAACCAAAGATGTCTTTTGGTTGTGGAGAGTAGTGAAAGGTCGGGAGCGAGACCACAAGATAAACTTTCGATAGCGGGTAAAAGTTCTGTTGGTATGAACTACAACGATTTGCAGCTATTGGAACATGAAGTTGGACCTAATGCCATTACATTGTACGTTGGTGAGAACCAGGGGAATAACGAGGTGAGTGCTAAAGAGACTGGTACTGGTATGGAGACTGATACTGGTATGGAGACTGATACGGCTGCGGAGACTGATACGGCTGCGGAGACTGATACAGGTATGGAGAATGATACGGCTGCGGAGACTGATACAGGTATGGAGAATGATACGGCTGCGGAAACTGATACTGGTATGGAGAATGATACTGCTGCGGAGAATGAAACGGCTGCGGAGAATGAAACGGCTGCGGAGAATGAAACGGCTGCGGAGACTGATACCGTACATCCAACCGCCGATAAGTATGTTGAAGAGCCACCTGCAATAGTACGGAGTAGTTGTATAGAGGAATGGGGCGATGGTTTGAGTCTTAATAAACATGACGAATTTCCAAGTAAGAAGGCAATTCAGGAGATGGTGGATAGAGCTGCATATTGTGAATGTTATCGTTATGTCACTAAAAAGTCAGATCGAAATCGATTGGTGATAACATGTTCGCAAGCTGACTGCAAATGGGTAATACGAGCTTCAAGGATTGCTGGGACAGAAATTTTCTCAATAAAAAGCTACACGAAGATGCATACATGCTCGCGGACACAACAAAGTGACAGCAACGACAAGAGAAGAGCGTCAGCAGAAGTAGTGGCAAGTTTTTTGAATGAGGAATTCCCAGGAGATGTGCAAACTCCAACTCCAAAAGATATTAAGGCTCTGGTTAAGTCCAAACTTGGTGTCATGATATCCTACTCCACAGCATTGCGTGGAAAGAATTTGGCTTCTTGTGATACACGTGGTAGTCCGGAAGATAGCTACAGGATGATGTATAGCTATTTGTTCATGTTAGAGAAAATGAACACGGGAACAAAAACTAGTGTGAAATTGGATGACTCAGGTAAATTCAAGTACCTCTTCATAGCGTTGGGAGCTTGCATTGAAGGGTTTGCAGTTATGAGAAAAGTGATTGTTGTCGATGCAACATGGCTGAAGAACGGATATGGGGGTGTTCTAATTTTTGCCAAAGCTCAAGATCCTAACCGTCATTGCTATCCACTTGCGTTTGCTGTACTTGATGGAGAGAATCATGCTAGTTGGACCTGGTTTTTTGAGATGCTTAGAAGCGTTATACCAGACTCTTCTGAACTGGTTTTCATGAGTGATAGAAATCCAAGTCTGATATTTGCAATAGCAAACGTGTACCCTCAGGCTCACCATGGTCATTGTTTATGGCATTTGAAGGAAAATGTTAAAGGGCATGCTTCTAACGTCACCAAAGATGTAGTCGGGCATAGATTCATGGAGTTGGGAAAGATGTACACAATGGCTGATTTCAATGCTGCTTACGAAGATTTAAGCTAAGGTTCCCTTCAGCTTACACGTATGTGGAGGAGAAAACTGAAAAAGACAAATGGGCAAGGGTTTTTTTCCCACGTGACAGGTACAACTTGGACACAAGCAACAGCGTGGAATCAATGAACAAAGTGTTTAGAGAGGCAAGGAGGTGGGCCTTGATACCAATGCTGGATTGTATCATTAGGACATTCTCTGATTGGTTTAATCAACGTCGGAAGGATGCTGTTTCACAATCATTGGGTACCATGCTAGTGCCTCTGGTTGAGAACTACTTGCACGATCTATGGGTTCTTGCGCGAACGCTACCTGTGCGGGAGCTTAATAGTTATGAGCTAGAGTACGAGGTCAAGGATAGTCATGGGAAGATGTTTTTGACGAACTTGATTGCCAAAACTTGTACTTGCAAGGTGTGGGATTATGAAAAGATTCCTTGTCTGCACGGACTGGCTGCTTATATCTATTACACTAATGAGGTGGATAATGGGGGTGGTAGGAGCCGTGATATCAACATAGTATATCATGAGTTGTGCTCAAAATACTATTGGACGGAACTGTGGGCATTGGCGTATTGCAGGACAATTTATGCTGTGCCAGACATGTCTGTATGGGAAGTCCCAGATCACATCAGGGAGCTGAAGATCATACCTCCGGATCCTATCAAGCGGAAGGGAAGGAAAAGAGTTAATAGACTTCCATCTGGTGGAGAACGCCGTAGGAGGACACAGAACAAAAAGCGGCCTAGGCAAAATTTTGGTTTCAATTGGCTGTTATTTGGAAATGGTTCAAGCCCTTCAGAGCAGAACACGGCCTAACCACAACTTGTTACTCTGTAATTTGTATTTTTTTTGGAAAACTCTGGAAAACTATTTTATCATCTTTGTAAAACTGCATTGTGTTTCGAGTGTGACATTATTATTATGTAGATGGAAACTTGATTCGTTATGACATTTACTATTATGATTACTCTAGTCTGACTAATAATTCAATTAAACATGTTTTTTTCAAAACTTTCTCAAAAATTATGAAAACTCTTACTATCTCCATAATAAACCTTATAGTTTCACTCACACTTTGTGAATGAAGAACATGTCACAAAAGAGATTATCAGGTAATGTTTGTTTCCCAAATATTTGTGCAGTGAACAAGATAAATATCATGTTCAAGTACTAAAATCGAAAGTAAAACAAGAAAACCAAACTGAAAGCACTGGTAACACTGAATAAATTATAAACCACAGAAAGTACAACTATGAGCAAATCTCGTAAAACTAGTATCTTATGTAAAACTAAGAACAAATTTCGGGGAGGGAAATGAAATTACATTGGCGCCAAAACATATGAGGGAAAATAATTATTTTAATTATTTTAACTATTTTCATTTTTTTTCTCTATTTTCTTCCATTTCCCCTCTATGTCACGTCCCATCTCTCTCTCTCTCCCCACTCCATCCCTCTACTTCTCTCCCTCCTCCCCCTTCTTTACCGAGCCATCTCTCTCTCTCTCTCTCTCTCTCTCCACTCCACTCCATCCCTCATTCCTCTCTCTCGATCTCTTTCGGTTTCTCCCATTTCTCTCTGACAGTAATAACTGAAGCATGACTCATCCCGACGAGGAGTACAGTCACATAAAGGCCTTGAAGAGACACAACGACATGCTTGGTTTCGTGGCTGATGCACAGTATGGCGTCCCGACCAAGTGCCCGTGTGGTGGAGGTATCATTCCCGAGGTATCTCCGTGTAACAAGTTTCCCAATGATTTTGATACGCAACCTGGAAGGAGGTACTTCACCTGCAAAAACTTTGAGGTAATTTTCATGTTGTGCAAAACTGGTAAAACTTGTATAACTAGAACCTGCTAAGCAGGTAAAACTTGCATAACTTGCTAGGAAAACTAGGAAAACTAGGAAAACTAGGAAAACTAGGAAAACTAGAAAAACTAGAAAAAACTAGGAAAACTAGAAAAACTAGAAAAAACTAGAAAAAACTAGAAAAACTAGAAAACTAGGAAAACTAGGAAACTGGTAAAACTGGAAAACTTGAAAAACTTGTATAACTTGTGATAAAACTTGTGCAGAATAATGGTCTCCACTTTCGTACGCCGTGGGTGATCGCGATTCAGGACGAGGTTACTAAGTTAGTAGACCGTGTCAAAGAGATGGCTGAGGAGATTGATCGCCTCAAGGCTCAGCTTTACCAACTCCACCGTCCATGATCCCATCTTGTTGCTCTAAGTTGTTGTTGTTCTAAGTTATTGTTGTTCTATGTCTTATGATGGTACTTTGATCCATGTTGCTACTTTCCTTCTCTATGTGTGTGTCTTATGACTCTATGTGTGTGTCTTATGACTTAAACTATCTATCTAATGTTTATGTGTTTTGTGGTTTACTTCTCTATGCGTGTGTCTTGTGACATTATACTAAAATAACAAGTTTGCAACATCAAACCAAAATCAAGAAAATGATTAACTAAAAGTCGAAAAATGATTAACTAAAGTCACAGACCAAATCTATATTATCATTCAGGACGTGAAAATGATTAACCAAAAGTCGAAACTCTATATAACTAATTGACATGAAAATAATTAACTAAAAGTTTGCAACATCAAACCGAAATAACAAGTTCAAAGTACCATCAAATCAAAATAACAAGTTGAAAGTACCAAAAAGCAAACATATAAAAGACACACAAAATAAGTTCAAAGCACAAGACATTGTGCTCTTAAGATCAAGTCACAACCAACATAGACGCGTCCCCAACTAGAACACATGATCTTCCTAGTTCACCCGGGAGGAAGAAGCAATGTCACCTGCAGATTTAAGACACTCCTTACTTGGAGAACAGACACATCAATGGCAAAGTGTTCCCATCTCCAACCACATTGAAGACAAAGCTGTCTCCAATGTGGCATTTGTTTTCAGCACAGAACTTTCTCCACCCTTTGATGTAGTAGAAGCCGCCTGATTCGTTAAATCGCATTGACACATTCCACGCCTTTCCCTCTATGTTCACTAGTTTCGCCTTCTTGCATTCTTTGTTCAGAGCATTACAACCAGTAGCCCCCACAGGGAGATCCTGCAACAAAAGAACATAAACATATGTGTCAGAACAACATAAAGATGTGTAAGTACACAAAAGAACACTCGTTTCACTCACAAGTTTGTCTTCACGGACATTAGAATCCGTGACCTCAGCCTTAAAACAGTAGTCCCACGAGTAAGAAAACCTAGCCCCTGTTCCTGCTGAAACACAAGAAACAAACAACAACTTCAAAAAACCTCATAAGTAACCTATGCTAGTACGGTGACTTTGAATCACACTTACTATTGTTCTGGTGGTCATGGGCTTCTTCCATTGAGTTGGGATATGTGTACTGGATGTCACAGCAGCTCGGACCAAAGGGAGTGACGTGAAAGACCATGGAACCTTTGAGTTTGAAGATGACAATGTCTCCTATTCGAAGGTCATGTGCCTCAGCGAACTCCTTCCAACCTCGGGTGAGTCGCCTCTCTTCTTGTATCACTTGCCATGTTTGATCCATAACGTCGGATGTTAGTGTCCATGTGTTCCCATTCGTCTTCCCTTGGATGTGCTTGGAGAAAAATACAATGGGTATTGTCTGCAATCAAGATTTGAGGTAAGTTACACAAACAAGGAAGAAATCAGGTTCTTGCAATCAAGAAAAGGCAATACAGAGAGTGTGTTTACCAAGTGAGTCTGGAATCCAGGAAGCAAAGGTTGGAAGAAATGAGGTTCTTGCGGTTGCACCATCTGCAAACAAGAAACAAAAGCTAGACAAAGTTAGACGCATGTCAAGGAACTTGCTAAAGTCACAGACCAAATCTATATCATTCTATATCATTTTCAGTTTTATTTAACCATTTGCTAAAACCGAAAACTAGCAAATGAACTCAATCAAGCATCATGAACTCCATCGACTGAGCTAGCATAAAATTCTCAATCAAGCATCATGCACTCGATATAACCAAAACTAGCGTCATGAACTCGATCAACAGATCTAATTCATGAACTCAATCAATCAAATACGCTAAGCAAAGCCGTCACTCGGTCGATGGACCGAATCTAAAAAACCCTAAGCAACTTAATTAACCATTTGGTGGTGTCGCCATCTAAAAAACCCTAAGCAACACTAAACAAAGCCGACGTTTTCTCCAACCCTAAAGAAATGAACCGACGTTTTGTAGTTTCTTCATAAAAATGGTAAACTCGATCGATGGAGAAACAGAACCGACGAGGAAGACATACCTTCGGTTGTGTCGCTATCGGTGGGATTGGCCGTTGCTGGTCAGGAGTCTCCTCTTCGGTGGAATTGGCCGTCGCTGGTGGGGGTAGCGGGGATCTCCCTCGGTTGTGTCGCCGAAGTGTCGAGAGAGGGAAGGGCTTCCCGAAAATGAGAGGGAATCGGGTCTGGTTTGGGGATTTAAGATAGGGAATTGGTACCATTCGGTTTTTGGACGGTTAGGTTTTAATTTCGGGTCGAAATTAGGGATTGGTTCGTGGTTCAACTCAATTCGGTTATTCCTTTGGTTAAGGTAGGTACAACCGGTAAATACTTCAAATGTTCTAGGGTTAAATGTAATTTCCGGCTTTTTATTTAACTTACCATTTTTGTTTTGTTTTCATGTCTTACGGAGATTAGAGATATAGCTGGGTGGGTATAGGAGATGATGTCCCGTATCTCCATGCAACACCGCATACACTCTCGGTACTGTGGGTTTGACCGGTCTAACATTGTTTCCATAAGCTCGTCCGGTCCAACCGGTCTACAACCTGGTATTTTCATAGGCTCTTTGATATCAGTATATTCCCCTTCCACGACTCTATCCAATACCGGCGTGTACACTACTACAGCCAAGAACCACGCGTGGGAAGGGACGTACACGTACGTAGCGTTCACGCCAATATCATCAGCAATGGACATCAGGCCGGTACCAAAAATGTCTACGATCATGACCGTCGGTTTCCGATTCATTGATTTCACGGCGTCTTGAACCGCCGTCTTTGTCTTTGTTGCTCGCATCATCTCTATGATTTTTGTAGGTACCGTCGCATCTGGGGAGTGGTCTATATCAGTTGAGGGTAGTTCCCTAACTTCACATGTCCCTCTCGCCACGGCTGCACGAATGGCCTCTGTTTCTATCGGGGAGGAACCGGAGGTTACGGCGAGAATGGTGACGTGAATATTGAGGACGGAGGAGAGACGGTTGCCTAGTTCGAGGATAGGGATGAGGTGGCCTAAGCCAGGGCTAGCGACTAGAAGCGCGTGAGGCTGGTCCATGATCTATTCATGAGAAGGATGTGTTAACATGATTATGAATCGAGAGAGTGTTAAGTAAATAAAATGGTATTAATTATTACGCGAGATCCTCCATCACTTACCTGTCCTTGTATAAGAAGTTGTTCCTTGCTTGTCAATGGCTGTGTATGAACTGGGATAAGACCATGCTATATATAAAGGGTCATTTTTAACAAATAAAAAGGGACATTTTACAGAGAGAGTATTTATTATTATTGCTTTTGAAGGGATGAATATCTAGAATAATTATTTTTAAATCGTAATTGCTATACTATCTTTTTTAAAAACGTGGATTGTTTTCCATAGGGGTCACTGACAAGTGCATGCATGTAAGTGTTACACGTAAGACCAAAAGTTTTGTTAAAGAGACCTCACAATAACGAGATTTCAATCTTTTGTACTGAAGCTAAAGTTCCTAAAAATAGCTCAAACGATGCATATCAAACAAATCAAGATCAAGGGGAACAAAAGCATATCAAACGGATTATGCAAAAGAATTGCAGATCAAGCTGATTATATCAAGCGGACTAAATTGTTATTATAAATGATAAATATAGTTTAAATAAAATACATTATATATTTAAATAATAAAAATTACAATAAAATATATCACAACACATAATATAGTATATAATATATAAACAACAATAAATCTTGAACTAAAACCATGTGACTGTAATTTTAAAATCAATATATGAAAATTTTAAAATTTAATGAAAAATATATATTTTTTCACTAGTATACTTATTTAAATTATATTAATATATTTTGCTAATACATTTTATAATTAAATACACATTATAAAAATATAATAATTTAAATAAATGTAAAATTATATAACAAAAATAGAAAGATAAATATATAAATCAATGATATTTTTATATTGTTAAAATTGTAAGTAAAATAAAATAAAAGTGTTGTATTTATAAAAATAGATAAATGTATTTATTATATATATAAAAATAGATAAATGTATTAAAAATTAAATATTTGTAGATTTCCCGCAAGTAACACCAAATATATAACAGATGAGATTTGCATGTAGATTTTATGCATTTTTTAGAAAAAAACAAAAAAATTGAACTATATGTAAATTTTTTTTTGGACTATATGTAGATTTTTTGCTATCTACAATGTAAAACCAGAAATGGTATAATTAATATCTTGATGAATGCAGTGTAGAAAAATTGCATGTTCAAATGATCTGCTCTTCTCCTGCTACAAGCCTACGCCATTCGAAGAACGTCCCGATGTTTATCAGATTTGTTCACATTAAGAAGAATAAATTGCTTATCCCGATGTTTCTCAGAATTGTCCAAGTTAAGAAGAATAAAGTGCTTATTAAAAATGAATATCAAATGAAAAAGAATCTATCACTCGCTTCGTAGTCATATGTTCAGAAAGCAGTGAGTGATGTGGACATGTGCGTACATGGTACGTCTTGTCATAGACTCATAATCGGACCCATTTCTCGAAGAGATTACCGCACCACAGTGAACATGGATCATTTATTCAAGTTGAATAAACCAAAACTATTTAAACTAGAATGCAGATGCTAATAATGAAAGCTAAAACAGAAAAAACAATCACTCTAGAAGTTCATAATGGATCAAGTTGCAATCTTAAAAGTGAGCAGAAAAAAAAACCAAAGCAAAACTTATTTGTCTCACGCTCCATCTAAACACTGCTAGAGATGTGATGTAGCGGAAGCCTTATATAATAGAACTAGAGATCCGTTGATTCTGAGAATACCCGGAAAACTAGGATAATCACAAAGATCTTATTTAGTTTAAAAATGCCTAAGATCAATGTCTTCTTAAATTCGTTGAGATCACCAGTGATCTACCGAAAACAAGGAACAAAAGAGAATTTTATTAATAATCAATCAAATCATAAACTGAATACAAACTTAAGTCTAGACGGCTATATATAAAAACACCATAAAACCCAAAAATAATAAAGATAATTATCTAAATAATTAATAAACTAAATAATAAATATTTGGAAATATCCCAAATATTTATCTATATCATTCTCTCCGGGTTGAAAAGATTCGTCCTCGAATCTCAACCGTGATCTTCAAATAATCTTTTTCTTCTTTTCTTTCTATGATCATAATAACGTCCAAATTGGAAAAAGTAATAGCTTCGATAGTACCGATCCATCATCTTGTCTTTGCAAATCCAATCATGGCTTATTGAAGATTTGACGTTTCCATGCGTTACCATAGCACAACGTGAGGAAGTACTTAGTGTCTCTTTCTTCTGTGAAACACATGTTGTAGCATGTTCCTCTTTATGTGTGAATCCAACTCTTTGCTTGTTGATGACTTGGAAACTTTTGGTAGGCGTAAAACAATAGACCACACTGTTTTTGATCCCTAATGCACGAAGATCAAATTCAATGTACTTGTATTGAATACGATCATCATCATCATAGACATCAAAAATTGGATCTCCAACAATTACTTTGTAGACTATTTCTTCACTTTCCACGAACAAATTCGACATGATTCCAGAAACGAGTTTTGATTAATAAACCAAAACACTAGCTCTGATACCAACTGATGTAGCGGAAGCCTTATAAGATAGAACTAGAGATTCGTTGATTCTGAGAATACCCGGAAAACTAGGATAATCACAAAGATCTTATTTAGTCTAAGAATGCCTAAGATCAATGTCTTCTTAAATTCGTTGAGATCACCAATGATCTACCGAAAACAAGGAACAACTTTTGAATTATTGATTAATAAACTAGAGCTTTGGTGTTAACAAACTCTTGAATCCTTACTTCCGGGCATTCTATAAGAATTCAACGGCTTTAAGAAGGCTTAGATAGCGGGCATTCTCAGAATTCAACGATATCTTTGCATTATCGGTTACTAGACGGTACTTTCGCTCCGTCATTTGGTATCAGAGCCAAGTTACTAGACTGATTTAGCGGAAGCCTTATAAGATAGAACTAGAGATCCGTTGATTCTGAAAATACCCGAAAAACTAGGATAATCACAAAGATCTTATTTAGTCTAAGAATGCCTAAGATCAATGTCTTCTTAAATTCGTTGAGATCACCAATGATCTACCGAAAACAAGGAACAAAAGAGAATTTTATTAATAATCAATCAAATCATAAACTGAATACAAACTTAAGCCTAGACGGCTATATATAAAAACACCATAAAACCCGAAAATAATAAAAATAATTATCTAAATAATTAATAAACTAAATAACAAATATTTGGAAATATCCCAAATATTTATCTACATCAAGATGCCACCACAACAATGGAGAAAACCGACTGGTGACTGAGCCAACCCTAGCTTAGTGAAGGTATACGAGAGAAACATGAAAGCACCTTAGCTGAAGCACTACGAGAGAATGGACATTTTAAAAAGCATGACGGCATAAAAAGGAGAAACAGAGCTGATCGGTTTTGAAATCTTAGTTCTAAGAACAGCCACCAGCATTTCTCCCTTTAAGTACCCTCGCTGTCCTCCAAAACGGAGTTATACTAGACATAACCAGTGGAACTAGCAAACTCCACCCCAAAAAGCTCCACCACCATTTCTGCACCGACAGATGAGTGAATTACCTCATTAATACCTGTGAAAATAGTTAGCAGAAAAAAAATACCTGTGAGAATACACAACAACTACTACGAAGGATTGAGAAAACAATTGGGGAAAAAAAAAGCCTTGAGGAAGAGAGAAACCAAAATGGTTCTTATAGATCAAATACCATAGAAGAGCAACCACCACTGGAGAACTTCAAACCGAAACATACATACCGAAAAAGAGTTAGATTTGCCACCACATTTGCTAAGATCCAGAGAAAAAACACTAGTAAAAGCATGAGAAAAGAAGAAAGCAGAAGAAAACATATTACAAATTAAAAAAAAAAATTAACTCACCAACCTAACAAGGTAGCTATTTCTCTAGTGGTTAGATTGTACACTTATGGATCACCTCAACTTAGTCAATGCATCAGCATTCCATATTTCACATCATGTTCATCCACTTCTTTTTCTGACATAAGGTGGGTAGGATCCGTATAGCCTTTTTGAATTAAAAAAGTGTAATGTGTTTCTAACATTGTCTAAGATGAGCTATCACTACCAGAAAAAAAAATAATTAGCCAAAAAAATTGTGGCTATTAACTCGTTTTCCCGACGATTTGACTTGTAGATACAAATAACTACAAAATAATTTTTTAACTTTGAACTTGTGACTATTTTCAAACGTCGCTATGTGTGGTTGCCATTCTACAACATAACCACAAACGCTATTTATGACTAACCATTCTACATAGTGGCGGACCCACCACTATGGAGGGTGTGGCACGGGTCCGATGCTCTTTTTTTTTTTCCTTTAGTAACCAAGTAAAAAAAATATATGTAGTTTAAATTAGAGAAAATATTAAAATGCCTCACTGAACAAATTAAAATAAAACTGCACTAGCCCAACTAAAATAAAATAAAAATGTTACAGCCCAGTTAGCAAATACGTAGCCCACTTTTAATAAAGTAACTCAATTATTAAATTTGTCTAACTATTTTAAAATTCTAATCATTTAGGTGACCTCTTTTAAAATTTTTTTTTTTTTTTCAAAATCGTTTCATCCTGATAAGAGTTTTTTTTTGTATCTTTTATAGTAAGCATACATATCATCTATAACACTTTGCTATATATTTGATTTTTAGGTTAGTTATTTGTTCGTATTGTTTATTATCTTTTTGAATATTAACAGATTTTGATCAGGTACCACGAAAAAATATTTTACATAGTGATCAAAAGATTTCAGAATATAAAAGATCGAAGAATTACTTTATGAGATTTTTGCATTATTTTTATTATATTATAGTTTTATGTTTTTAATTGTTATAAACTATTTCTGTTTGATTTTAATTTTTAAGTTACTTATCTTACATTTAATTAATTAATATATTATAATTTTTTTTTTTATTATTATTAAAATATTTATATGCCACAGGCTTACTAAATTTCTAGGTCCGCCCCTGGCTATGCATGGGCACATGCATTGTTTCATGATTTACCATGGGAAGATATTATTTTAAAGTTTATACGATTTACAATGAAAATGAAGTTATTTCGAAGATTATATTTATTGGTAAATTTTAAAAGAAAATTAAAAGCTTGTTGTTAATATATCCCTTATCAACGGACACATGAACGTTACATATTAATCTCTTCCTAAACCACAACAAAATCATTACATATGAAAGTTTAAATAAAAGGAAATCATCTCTTACATAAAACACAATTAATATGTCATAATTTTGTAGATTTAGAAAGCAGACCGGAATCTTTCTCGTATTTTCTATCACCTGAGTTTCTTAAACTCCATTTGTTATCTCGGGAACAAATATACTGCGAATCTTTTTTATTATTATGCTGAGAATCTTGAATAGCAAAAGAAAAGAAAAGAAGAAAAGGTTATAAAGAGGTTGGAAGAGAACTATGTTCATGAAAAAAAAAAATTCTGAGCATGGAGATTATAGTCATTTTTAGTTTCACTAACCTGGACTTTAACCTTCATCTTCCAATTTTGAAGTACCCCCTATCAATCCTCAGCATATTTGTATTCTTCTTTCTCATTTCATTGATCTTTGGAACACTATTATTGTGCCATCGTTTGACCATAACTATTTCGGTATGGTTCTAGAATTGTGGTGATGTGGATACAGTCAATAGAAGTTGAAAATTTATCTGGTTAGAAGTTGAAAGAGAATAAGCGGAGCTGTTGCAGAGATTTTTAAAATTTACAATTTCTTATTGCAAGAAGAAATGAATTTAGACACAGAGCATCATAAGTAAATTTTATCTTGAGAAAAAAATATATTTTCAAAGATAGTGGGATCATGGGTGTAGTGGTAGTGTGAGAAATAGTTGCATTTTTATTTTACATAGAAAATAAATAAATAGAAATCAGTTACTAAAGAAAACTGTTTTTTTTTCTTTTAAGCATTTACGTTTTTCTTTTCTTTTTGTTGCATTTTTCTTTAAATTTTTAAATATATTCCATGTGTAATAATTTTATTGGCAAGGTGACTTGTGCTTTAGTATATAAGGGATATCCATAAATAAAATTGTTATTTATAGATAACTAGGATCGGTCCGCTCTACGAACATGATGTTATTTAAAAAAATAGTTGAAATAATTAAAGTAAATATTTAGTATAAATTTTTATTAGCTTAAAATTTAAATATTAGTTTAGCTCTGTATTTGTTTTTCTTTTTTGAAGTCTAAATATGGTTTTGTTGTGGTTTTATAATTCAGAATATTTTTCAATATTTTTTTAGAAAATAAAATGTACATCAATGATATAGAGATCTACAATCAAATTAATATCTCTGCATAGTTGATTTTGAGGTTATTATAAAATAAATTTAAGTTCAAATATATGCACGACACTTATTTAAATATATCCATGACAATCTAAGTTTAAACATATGGACGACAATTTGAAAGTGTAATAGCAGATTTAAGTTTAACAAACAATTTAAACATACCCGTACTTTCGAAAATTTCAAATAACATACATATTGTTTATCTTTTTGACAAAATTATACACCATATGCCACATCAGCTGCCACATTATCTAATTTTTGTGATGTGGATGCTAAATCAGCTAATTTTCCTGACGATGATACCACATTTACAAGTTTTTTAAAGAAAGAAACAAAATAGTCGTTTTTGATAAATATTTTTTTAGAAATTATAAATTTTATTATTAAGGAATAGTAACAAAAATTAATTAAATCATAAAATTTTAGTCTTATATAACACATACATTCTTAAATATTTTGGTTTTATCACAATACCGTCTTTATAAGAGTTATCAGTTAGTCATGGTTGTGTTTAGGGTTGGGCATAAAATCCGTGACCTAACATCTGAACCAAACCCGAACCAAAAAACCCGATCCGTACCTGGTCCCAAATGTAAAAATACTCGAATGGGTCTTGTAGGATGTTACAAAACATATTTGATACATACTTACATAAATTCAAGTATGGGTCTGAGGATGAGTTACAAAATAGAACCGAAATCTGAAAAACCCGACCTGAATTCCAATGGATACGCAGACGCTACATTTAAAAATTTATGATGTAAATTTATTATATAACTTTTATGAATATATCTCTTATATAAGATTAATTTTTTATGATTTAGTTATGTTTTGTTAATATTACTACATAATAAAATATTATATTTTTAAAAAGTTATTTTTATGAAACAAATATTTTGTTTTTTTCAAAAAAAAACTTGTACATGTGGCATTCTCGTCAGCAAAATTTTCTGACTTTGCATCTATGTTAGAAAAATTAGATGACATGACAACTTATGTGGCGACTGGTGTATGATTTCGCCAAAACGATAAACAATAGGTATGTTATTTGAAATTTTTTTGAAAGTACGCATATGTTTTTGCATGGTCACATAAGTCAGATATGAATTGAACATATCTCAATATATTGGGTATGAAATGGCCGTTTTCCAAATATATGCCTTATAATCATTTTTTTAAACAACATTTTTAATAAAAGAAAGGGACTGGGCTAAGGCCCAAATTCAATACAAGAGAGTAAACTTGCTTTTGCAGTTTAGTCCGCGGGCATATTCCTTATAGTTTAGTCCGCGGGGCTATTCCTTATAGTTTCTTGATACAAATGCAATACAACAAAAGTAAAACGGAAAAGACGAAGCAAATACAAGGAAATTAATGTCTGAAAGCACTCTCAAAAGATCCATCGGCGTCTCCGTGAAGAGATAGCTCTATCGAGCACTTGAGAGCCATATATGGATGATGCTGAGGGAAATGGCTTATCTTATGGCAGGAGCGTTATAATCTATTTTGTTAAAAAATATATATCTTAATTTTAAAATTTCTGTAATTATATATATATATATATATATATATATATATATATATATATAAGAAAACTCTTACAAGTCTATCTCCAACCCATAATACTATAATAGTGTTAATATCACACTAAAATAGTGTTTTGAAGTTGGATTGGAGATGACCTAATACTAAGGATAGGCACATATCGAATGTCCGGGTTTGGAGGTATTTGTGATTCAATACGGTTTTTCTAAATAATCACTTATCCGATTCGATCTGATCCATAGCTATTCGGTCTACCGAATATCCAAACTTTTTATATATTTTTAACCGGACATCCGATTCGATCTATAGAACAAAATAAAATAAAAATAAAATAAAAATTTAAAATAGTATAAAATATTAGTATTTTATTACAAAAATAAAAACTTATTTACTTTTTAAAATTCTATTAACTAGTGTAATAAAATTATTATAAACTTATATAAAATATAATTTTTATATGCTATTTTTAATATATGTATATATGATCAATAATGGTTGTGAACACCAATCAACTACACCAATTAATATTGTAATTTTGACAGGATTACGTGATTTTATATGGTTTTGGCGGAAAACGTGATTTTCGGACGTAAAAATGTGGTTTATGGTTTTAGCATAAAAACTTTATTTTGCATTTTCGGCGTGAAAAGATGATCTTACCGTTATACCGGAAAACATGATTTTATAGTTTTGGTGTGAAAATGTGATCTTATGATTTTTGTGGAAAACGTGATTTTACAGTTTTGACGAGAAAACGTGATTTGTGGTTTTGCGAAAAAATGTAATCTCGTGGTTTTGGCGAAAAATGTGATTTTGTGATTTTGGTAAGAAAATGTGATTTTGGGTCTAATTGGTGATCAAAGAATAAAAAGAAATTATGCATTCCTAATTTTTTTTACCATTTATAAGGAATAATTTTTCCTTCTTATTTTTTCTCATTCTTTTATTCTATAGTAATATAGAACAAATTTGTTTCTAACTAAAATTGATAATGAATATTTTTTCTTTTCATTACCATAATTTTATTTCTCTGCATTTTTTTTTCTATTTATTTATAATATTCTTATAAAAGTCACCAGTTATTTTGTTTCTATTTTTTTATTTTTTTAATCAAAAAGTTTTTGGATTTATAGGTTTATTAGACGTTCATGTCTAAATAATTTATCCTACATAGGTTTGGGTTAGATATATTTCCGTCCATTTAAACTATTTCGATTTTGGACATAATCATATCAAGACTTTTAACTTGGTTAGTCCATAGTCATCATACCCAATTGTCATCCGAATACGCGATCAATATTTTTTCATGTGATCACACTACCCGATAGTCAGACTGCCGATAGTCATCCTCCTGATATGTCAAGACACTTCAGTATTTCATCGAACATATTCATTTATTCGAATCACCAGAACACGTGTCGATGTTACTATACACGTGTTCGCTTATAACGACACGTGTTCAATATCTGGCCCCACCTTTCCACAAATCCCTTATGCTAACACCAACAGTACGTTACCGGTGAAGAGATATATACCGCAACTCAAGAGTCTTTTCAATTCTATCAAAGGATGTCGAGGTTTACGATTATTCCACTATGTCTCCTTACCTTGTTCCTCTGCACCAACTCGTTTTCCGACCAAAACGACGGCGTCCCGAGCTCTCAGTCACCACTTCTGGTCAAAAGGCATCAACGGACGCAGCTCGTTGCTACAGAGTTTGGAGAGATATCAGCAGTCCATATCGGAGAAGAATACACTATCCAGTTCATAACATTGGAGCCAAACGCACTCCTGCTTCCTCTTCTTCTCCATTCCGACATGGTTTTCTTTGTCCACACTGGTACTTTAGAGAACCCATATCTTGATACGGTTGGATACTTGGATCGTACCAAATTTCTCTAAACCGGAGCTATAAATATGTGAATATTCGGTTTATTTAACAAATTTAAAATGTATATTCCTATTTAACATACTTTTATTTAAGTTAGTTAGATAAAGAGAACTTAATTAAACTGAACGTTTATTTATATTTTTACTATTGACATCAAAAATTGGAACTATACATTTTTTTTTCTTAGCATGGTTAAGGTTTATTTACTTAGGTAATGTTGTAATTTTGATTGTATAGGGAGTGGGATTTTGAATTGGGTCGACGAGGAGAAAGAGAGGACGCTGGAACTAAAACGAGGAGATGTTTTTAGGCTGCGTTACGGTACAGTTTTCTACCTACATTGCAACTTGGAGAGAGATGAAGTTCCAGAGAAGCTTAGAGTTTACGCAATCTTCGATGTCGGGAAGTGTTTATCTGATCAATGTCTAGGAGCGTACTCGAGTATTAGAGACTTGTTATGGGGATTTGATGAGAAAACTCTCCGGTCAGCTTTTGCGGTATGTGGCTTGTGTTTCTACTCGCGAAATGAGTTTCTACGTTTAGTATTGTTTACGTTGTGTGTGGTTTCTTACAATGAAAGGTTCCTAAGGACGTTTTTGGAAGGCTAAGAGATGCTGTGAAGCCTCCGTTGATCACACATGCTATGCCAAAAAACAGAACACAAGGGTCGGAGGAGGAGACGTGGGGATCACGGCTAGCCAAACTCTTTGTCAGAGTTGAAGACGTGACTGATCATTTGGAGATGAAACCGGTTGTTAATAAGAAGAAGAAGAAGAAGAAGTCCAGTGCTTACAATGTTTTTGAATCTGATCCAGACTTTGAGAATGACAATGGCCAGAGCATAGTAGTTGACGAGAAGGATATGGATGCTTTAAAGGGTTCAAGTTTTGGAGTTTATATGGTTAATTTAACGAAGGTTAGGTCACTAAAACTAAGTAATAATACCACAATGCCTTGGTTCTTGATTTCTTGTTTAGATGTGACTCAACACTTTTGTATCTAATCTCTAGGGGTCAATGATGGGGCCTCACTGGAACCCTAATGCTTGTGAGATATCGATTGTGTTACAAGGAGAAGGGATGATTCGGGTTGTTAACCACCCCTCGTATCAAAGCAAGAACGAGAGTGAGAGGTTCATGGTTGAGGATGGGGATGTTTTTGTTGTGCCGCAGTTTTATCCTATGGCTCAGTTGTCTTTCGTAAACAGTTCTTTCATGTTTATGGGATTTAGCACTTCGGCTAAGACGAACCACCCTCAGTTCCTAGTAGGGCAGAACTCGGTTCTGAAGATATTCAACCGGGACGTACTTGCCACGTCTTTCAACATGAGATATGCGACTGTTGAGAGGTTGTTGGGAGCTCAGAAAGACGGTTTGTTGTTGGAGTGTGTGTCTTGTGCCGAGGTGGAGCTTTCTAGGCTTATGAGAGAGATTGAAGAGAGGAGAAGACGTGAGGAGGAAGAAATTGAGCGGAGAAAGAGAGAAGAAGAGGAAGCTAAGAGACAAGAAGAGGAGAGGAGGAGACGTGAGGAAGAAGAAGCTGAGCGAAAGAAGAAAGCAGAAGAAGAGGCAAGAAAGAGAGAAAAAGAAAGGGAGAGAGAGGAAGAGGCTGCTAAGAGGCGTGAGGAAGAAGAAGCTGAAAGAAAAAGAAAAGAAGAAGAGGAGGCGAGAAAGAGAGAAGAAGAAAGAAAGAGGGAGGAGGAGGCTGCTAAGAAACGAGAAGAAGAGAGGAGGAAACGTGAGAAAGAAGAAGAAGAGGCAAGAAAGAGAGAAGAAGCAAGGGAGAGAGAGGAAGAGGAAGCCAAGAAACGGGAAGAAGAAAGGAGGAAGCGTGAGGAAGAAGAAGCTGAGCGTAAAAGAAGAGCAGAAGAGGAAGCAAGAAAGAGAGAAGAAGCAAGGGAGAGAGAGGAAGAGGAAGCCAAGAAACGGGAGGAAGAAAAGGAAGCGGCTAGGAGGAGAGAAGAAGAAAGGGAAAAGGAAGAAGAGATGGCTAAGAGACGAGAGGAAGAGAGGCAGAGGAAGGAGAGAGAAGATGTGGAGAGAAAGAAACGTGAAGAAGAAGAAGAAAGAAAGAGACGTGAAGAGGAAGCTATGAGAAGAGAAGAGGAGAGAAAGAGAGAAGAAGAAGCTGCTAAAAGAGCAGAGGAGGAACGAAGAAAGCGAGAAGAAGAAGCAGAACATAAGAAGAGGCCACCGCCTCAAGGCCCACAACCACCTATCCACCACTGATGTGTGATACAAGTAAAGGCCGAAATTCTAGTTTTCATACCCTTACTGTTTTTTTTGGTATGCTTCAGATTTTTGTAAATCGAGGCTGAGAAATAATATAAAATAATGGTTTGTCTGATCCAATCTTGTAATACTCAAATTATTATCGCAAACTATATTTCATTATATTATGATTACATACGGTTCCCAAAATAAGAAGCATCATTCTCGGATGTGTCTTTTTTTTTTTTTTTTTTTTTTTAAGAATGTTAAATTAATTTAAGCAAAAAAACTATTTTACATTTTGTGTTACATTGGAGCTGAAGTTTTTAATAAAATCTAATCAAAAGCTGAGCTTTGAATGGTTATCTAGTGGCAAACCATTTGGTTAAACCTCCTGAGTGAGCCTTGTCACGGATGGAGGAGAGTCTGTTACGAACAATCTTGTCCACCATTTGAATTAGTTGGTCAGGGGTCCTTGGATTCTCCCCATGTTTACGCAGGTTTCGTTCTCTCCATATTGCATATAGAGTAGCTTGGAACACATATCTCAGTAGAAAAAGGTCAGTCGCGTCTCTGTTTTTGTCCTGCAATAGTTGTATTATTTGGTCCCAGTGGTGAGTATAGCTCACATGCATCAAGTTCTGAGCTAAATCTTTCCAAACTCGTCGTGAGAAACTGCAGGCAAAGAACATTACCTTCATTTATTCCTCTAGTAATCAGCCAGAACAAGAACAAACAGAACAAAAAACAAAAGATAACAGCCCTAGTCTTTTTTTTAATGGTGTCTACTAGAGTTTGTTAAGATGATAACTTGTAGATTCAAGAGCATTTCTTATAGAAAACCAGCAAAATCTATCTATACCATCAGTAAGCCCCAAAGCTGCTCATTAAGCAAATATCCTATCTTCAGGGCAGTTGCTTGAATGCACAGAGAAAATAGTTTTGGTGAACTTGTGGTGTCTAGAGTTTGTTAAGATGTTAACTTGTAGATTCAAGAGCATTTCTTATGAATCTTTCTCTTTATTAGTGGCACAACAACAACAAGTACTGTTCTTTTAAGGATCACAGCGTTAGCGGCCAGCGTCCAAAATTATAGGTTACTTTTTCTCATAGTATGTAGAGAGCAAGTCAACAACACCGGAAATTTAAAATTTAAAGGCAGTGACCGTAAAAATAATCGTAACAACCAATTCAGTTGAAGATGTTTTTTTAGGGATCAGATCAACACCGGCAACACCCATAAAAGTAGTCGCTGCGTTAATACTATATTTTCCATTTGTTATATTTTCGCGACTCCTTGCCGAACAGGGCTAACAACACATTACTTTTGTGAATGCAGAGTGGCTTTTGGCTCCCACAAATCCAAGCGCACAGAAAAGCAGATCCTATTCGTAAGCGGCCCGCCAACGCATCCTAATGTTCTCAAGAGTATACCGCGTCCGTTTGCCAATGGCGGTATGCAACCAGTTCCGATCCCAGTCCCACGTCCAACACCGCCACTACCACCTCCACAAGTCTACCAAACTTAGCCACCATCTTGGCAACCTCAGCGGCATCAACAACAACAGGCTTAGCGGTTCCACCGCCCATGCAATTCCGTCCTGAATGCCGCCGCCACCACCTCCCAGTTTCTTCTTCACCCACAAAGCTTCGGTGGTCCAAGGCCACCACCACCTCAAGCCATGGGAATTCACCAACATGGATGGGCGCCGCAACACATGCAACAAGGTGGACCACCACCGCCACAACAACCTATGCACCATCATCATCACATGTCTATGCCACCACCACCCACAGCAAGGCCGAGTGTTGGACCATTTGTAATCGCAAGGATTTTTCTCACTTTTTTTTGAACAGCTTTTTTTTTTCTCACTTCGCTTTTACATTAATCTAATAAACCTTTCCTTATCCAAAACAAAAGCTAGAAGAGAGAGAAAACAACATGAGAAAGAGAGCATGTCTGGTCTTTAGTGTTCATTTTTGTTGCAGTCTCTGATGCCGTGTGCTTTGATTTTTACCAAATTTATCTCAATTATTTACTTCTGTTTTCTCACCCTCGAGGTTGCTTTTTACACTAAAGTAAAAAGGACAGGAGTGATTGAATAGAGGTCGCTTGCTGTTCAAGTTATGGACCCATTCTCTCTACTCTTTTTCTTGCCCAAACTCCAGTAGTTTCTCTGTCTCTGACCATTGATTGATTCAGCTTCAGAGTGGCAAACCCTAGAAACAGTGAAGATAAAGAGAGAGAGAGAGAGAGAAAGACACACACTCACACGTCTGTATTGTGTCTGAGAAGGCCAATATTCAGTTTTAATTAAACTTTGGTCTCTTTTGATTTCAATCATTTGTCACTTCGTTTGCTGAGTCAAAATGGTCCACATCGACAGTCCACGAGTCGTCTACTTGTTGAACGTGTGAAAGAAAAAGTGAACATCTGTTCTTTTTCTCAAGTGTTGTTGTATGCTGAAAATGTGAAACCTACAGTTCACTGGTTGCTTGAACTCTTCTTTTATAAACAGAATCAAACATTTGTAGTTTTATTTTGGGTTTTTAGTAATTAAACCCCTCAACTAAAGATAAATCGTAAAAAAAACCCTCAACTAAAAATTCTGTGAAATAAACCCTCAATTTTAATTCCGTTAACATATGTTACCCTCCGTCTAAAAAACCGTGACGGAGGGTGACATATGTTAACAGTTTATAAGTTGAAGGTTTATAATGTTAAAAATTTAGTTGAGGGTTTTTTTTACGATTCAAAAATAGTTGAGGGGTTTTATCACTAAAAGTCATTAAAGGGTTTTTAAGTTATTTATTATCATTTATACATTGTTTTAGATTGATTTGTAAGCCTTTAAAACTAATTTATATTTTTAATACATTAATCTATTATAAAATTAATTTATACATTTTAAATTAATAATTTTCAACATGATTTACAACTTATTATAACTTTGAAATATTAAATTATTTGATATTTGGCAATAGTGATATTAAAAAAAATTGTATGCTTATATCGTCATTGTCAAATATCAAATAATTGAAAGTTTCTAAGTTATATTAAGTCTTAAGTAGTGTCGAAGATAATTCATCCATGAAGTTAATTTTTATATTTGGAGTAGGACGTACTTTTTCTTATTTTCATGATTTTCGTCATCCGGCTCATACTTTCTTATTTTCCTATATTGTTCTTGATTTATTGTATTACTTTATGTTTCAAATATATTATTGATCAAGAAAATAAAAATATAACGTAGTTATTCAGAAATCAATGAGAATAAAAATAATCATGCATTATTTTGGAAGGGGGAGGGGAAGTATGAGCCGGATGACAGAAATCATGAAAATAGAAAAAAATGCGTCATACTCTAAATAGAAAGATTGACTTCATGGATGAATTATCTCGACACTACTTAAGACTTAATGTAACTTAGAAACTATAAATTATTTCATATTTGACAATGACGATATAAACACACAAATTTTTTTATATCACTATTGCCAAATATCAAATAATTTAATATTTCAAAGTTATAATAAGTTGTAAGTAGTGCTGAAAATTATTAATTTAAGATGTATAAATTAATTTTATTAATGTATTCAAATTTATAAATTAGTTTTAAAGGCTTATAAATTCTAAAACAATGTATAAATGATAATAAATAATTTAATAATATTTAATGACTTTTAGTGATAAAACCCTTCAACTAAAGATGAATTGTAAAAAAAACCCTCAACTAAAAATCCAGTGAAATAAACCCTCAACTTATAAACCATTAACATATGTCACCCTCTGTCACGGTTTTTTAGACGGAGGGTAACATATGTTAACGGAATTAAAGTTAAAGGTTTATTTCACAGAATTTGTAGTTGAGGGTTTTTTTTACGATTCATCTTTAGTTGAGGGGTTTAATTACTAAAAACCCTTTTATTTTATATATACTGTGGACGAATATGGATATCTATGCAGCAAAGCATTTAGAATCTAAATCATACAAGACAGACTATTTAATTTGAAATAGGCACAAAGCATGAAGATTACAGTTTTAATCATTGCACCACCACACAGTTTACCACTTACATTGACCATTTAATTATTGAAAAAACAGAAAGATAATCAAGTTAGAGATAAACAGAGAATTTTAAACATTTATTGCTTGTTCTTTAACACTCATCATAATCGGAGAGTTGAACACTGGACCTCCTGCTGCCGTCATTACCACCGGAGAACAAAGCAACCCAAACCTCAGAAAACGCTCTAACAATCGCGCGGTGGTGGCGTTTCGCGTTTAGCGTTAAGAAGCAGCTGAGAAGCTGTTCAAGCTCAGCCATCTCAGACATGTTCTTCTCTACTATCATCTCCATCATCGACCCCTTGAAATCTTCGTACGGATCCTCCGATCTCTTCACCACCGCCACTCCTTCCATAGCAACCGCTGACGCCGCCGTACACGGGATTAATCTCTGCACGAACGACGACAATCTTGCCGGAGACAGTGGCGGAGAAGAAGACGACTCGCTTTTTCTCGTGGGAGGGTTTCTCCGTAGTCTAGTGACACGTGGCAACCCGGAAGAGGAACTTTCCGGCGAGAGGTTTGTAGAAGATGGCAAGAGACTCTCTCTCTCCGTCTCCTCGTCCGCGGAGGAAGTGCTCCCTCGCCGCCGTGCGTGTCTCTCTTTCTTCACTGAACGCCGACGACGGTCATCTCCGTCGTAGATTTTCGGACGAGGTTCACTCTCATCTTCTTGAGCAATCACGTGCCATTTCCCTTCGCTTTCCCACTGAAACGTCGGCGTCTGTGGCGGAGAAACCGACGTTGAGTTCCTCCGGGAAATATCCAGTGCCGTGGAAGAGCGTCGCCGACTTGAGCCGCAGCCGAAAGTGGTTAACACGTGTTGTCTAAAAGAAGAACGACGACGGTGTGGCACGGTTGTGACGGTGGTTGATGGATCAGCTGATGGAGGAGGTCGACGGGGGAGTGAAGGGACAGGATTGAAAGGGAGGTCGGAGGAATCTTTTGAACGGCACGATTTGAAGGAGAGGATTCTTGATATCTTTAATTTGAAACGTTTCATTTTTTTTTCTCGATCTCTCTTCCGCTTTCTTGTCTAGTCTGTATTGTGGAGAAGTAAAGAAGTATGGAGAATTAAATGAGAACTTTTGTGTTGTGTTTCTTAGACCATCATTATCTTTTAACCGAGGCTAAGTTAAGAGACGGTTATTAGCTTTTTTAGATTTTGACTAAGAAAAATTAGTAATTATCTCTTAAATAAGAGATATAAGAACCGTTTCTTAGTTGAAAATTGTAAAAAAAAAAAATATCAAATCATAAGTTAAAAACTCCGACTAAAAAACCGGAATTAATCATGCTTTTATACAAAAGTCTCCTTTATAAATGTACGCAAACACATTATGTCTACAGTCTACCGAATGTCTATGTACATAACTATTTTATATGCATTTGCATAAGTCAAACAGCACACTAGAATTTCTTACTTATCTTAGTTTTGTTGAATATGTGGATTATTGACATCTGCAAAAGGTTCTTTATCGGAATCATTTTTATCTTATGCTAGTACAAATTATATTATAAATTATAAGAAATTGTACAGAGCAACCAATAATTTTACTTGGTTTATGAGCATTCACATAAAATGCATTATTTTGAATCGTTTTCACTTACAATATCTTGAACCTCATTACTATGCATAGTTGTAACTTGTAATAAAAAAAATTCTCCATAACTTGAGACCCAAACATTAAAAGACTATTATTTATGCTAATAAATTAAAAAAGGTTTTGCACAAATATAGATTGATTCAAAGATAATTTAGTCTAACCAGTGCATATATAGTTAAGTCCTTGAATTCATCGTAATTTTAATTGACTTTGCACTTTACTCGTGTGTTTTTTTCATCAAAAATTGTTCTATAATTTAAAAAATAATCTGAAAAGTAAACCGAAATAGAATAACCAACATATTTTTTTTTTATAAAATGGTTTTACAGTTGTGACTAATGGATGAATAATATCATTTCGAGTCCAAGGTACGTAAGAAATCTAAAAAAAATTGAAATCTCCATTGCAGCTACTATTTTCTTCAGCTCTCTGAAAATCTTGGTCATGCGTAAAATTCTTTAATTATAGATAACAAATCCTTATAGCCTATTCCAAAGTTTAGCAGGTTGAATAAAATAGCATACTTTTCATTGCTCAACCAAGTGATTCTATTTCCTAATGTAGAGAGGACACTCGTCTTGTTTATTTTATTTTTTGTATCAATAAGTTGAATTTGTGCAGGCGTGTGTAGACCATATGATCAACCATATCATAAGTTAAATGGATGATTATTAGTCAAATACAGTAGTACCACATTTCATTTGAAAAGTTACCGCGCGCGAATATAATTTATTCTAACAGTAAAATTATACATAATATAATTGTTTTTAATAAGGATAAAGTTATGTCTAGTTAGACAAAAGCTTGTTCTTCGTTGAATAAGCTTCCCCTCGAAACGAACACAAGAGGATCCAAGAAGACAATATCATCTACCCATGCCCCAAAAGTCATCTTTCTCCAATTCTTTTCCATATTTATTTATTTCAACTTTAAACATTTTTCTTCTTTGTTTAGAAATGGAACATAACAAAGTGATTACTTTCTTACAAAGTCTTTAACTATAGGTTTTACAAAGTAGATGCTCCTTAATAAATAAAGAGACAATGTCTTCTTCTTCTTTTCTTTTTTTTGTCATAAAGAGACAATGTCATTTCAATCGATTCCACTACAGATGATAACTCAGAGTTTTAACCATAAATCACTAAAGAAGTCCATAACAATCAGATGCACGCTTCGCTTCTCAATTTCAAATCAAACTATATGACACGAAAATTATTATTTTGAAAGCAAATTAAATAAAAATAGTATATCAAACGTTATAAACATAGAACACAAACGATAGGCATACAAAAATTCACAGGAAATCAGATCATAAATATAAATAATTTATTAGGGAATCAATTAAGTTTTGCTCTATAACTCAGAGTATCTCCAAAAAGAAACTCTATTTTGAAGTTTTCAAAACTCTATATTTAAAGTTTCAATGTGTTCCAATCACTATGTCTGACGATTTAGAAAATTAATTTTCACTCAACCTAAGATATTATACGCATTAAATTTGAATTTCGATAGGTTTACAAAAAATAATGACATCAATTCTCGTTGGCTAAAGACACTTTGTTCCACAAAGATTATTTCCAAGCAATCAAATTAGACAATTCCAAAATATTTTAAAAAACTTTCAAAACACACAATAAAATTATGGCCTTCTCCATGAGATTCATATTTTCATTACTTATATCTTCCTTCTTCGTAGACAAAGCTTATAAAGTGATAAGAACCTAGATATATCAACAAACAATTTTCTCCTTTTTTGTTAAAATGGAATATTAATGTGAAGATGATATTTCCCATAGTAAACATTCTGTTAAATAATCCATTATTTTATATAATTATTACATATTCAATACTTTGTAAAATAATAACCAAAATGCGATTATTTTACCTTAAAATAAACTAACAACTAAGTGTATGAAACAAAAAAAAAGTGTATGAAACAAAGAAAAGAGAGAAGAGAATAATATTATATTATTCCATAAATAGTGAACAATGTATAGAAAATAATGTTTAGAATAAGTAAATTTTGTAAAATAAAAAAATTAACAATATTCTTACATATAGTTCTTATAACAGATATTTATATAAAAATTCATTGGGATATCTATTGTTCTAAAATAAATTATAAATAAGTTGTATGTTTTTTATTAAAATTTTATCATGGAAATATTTTTAATAGTTAAGAACTCATATTTATAAGTACAACGCTTAATTAGGATTATGAGATAACACAATTCAGTGTAATGAAGTATAATTTCTTAAGAAATAGCAATTGGAAACTCATAAGAAATCCATCAATCTTGATCTGTAGAACATGTACATCACCATTTTCAGCAATTCAAGACCTTTATGATATTCAAGACCTTTATGATGATTCATTTTGATAATTTAATTTTCATCTCTAGATTTCAGATGTATACGGAAAATATATCGAAAGAATAAAATACATTTTCACTATTGATAGCTTTGGGTTATCTGTCATTTGCATGTTTTTTTGCTTCATACCAATTTTTTTTTCTTGGTACACCCAGTCCAGTCCGACTAGAATCTATTTGAAAAAGGCTGATAATGACAACTTTGTGGCTTGAACTCAGTGTTGGAATTAAGGTTTCGAATAGTAACATGCAGAATAACTATGGTGTGGTGCTAATAATACACATATATATATATATATATAATTTTGTTATTACTAAATGCAGTGAGGTGCAGTCTTAGGTGTTCTCATTAGGAGCTTAAAAGCACTGCTTATACCACTAAAATACAAAATTTCCTAAATACGTCCGCAAAATATAGTTTTTATCGAGGGCTGCAAAATTTTTTTTTTATTGAGGAATTAAGAACACTGCTTATACCACTAGACTACAAGTCCATGTTTCAGCTTTGCTACATTTTTTTTGGCACTCAACGTCAAAACGCTGTTAACTTCTTAAAGATATCTAAAATATTAATTATGTTCTATTGGCTTTCAACTTGACTACGTTTTCATACATATCTCTCAATTATAAAGAAAGATCAGTAACTTGTTCAAATATAGTTTAAACTAGTGGTATTTCGGTGCTTCACGCGGGATGTAGTATATTTGGTTAAACATAAGTTATGTTTATATATATTTATTGGTTTAGTTATTTTATAAATTTGTTGTTTATTTTTTTAAACTTCTACTGTATATACTATTTATTATTAAGTATACTTTTTCTTTTTAAATATGTGCTGAATTGGTCCCAAGCAGTTGAAACTATGCTTGGATGTTCAGTTTTTGGTTCAGCTCCTGTTTGGTTTTCTCGGTTTTTTTTTTTTGGTTCTAGAAATATAGAAACCATTCAATTATTTATGAAAATTTCTTTAGTTTTGGTTTGGTTATTTTGATCTTTGGTTTAGTTCGGGTACCAATTGCAAGAACCAACTAATATTCAATAAACTTTTGGTTCTAATTCGGTTCTGATTTTTAGTTAATTTTGGATAATTCGCGTAAAAATCAGATCTTTTCAGTTTTAGAATTTAATATCTGATATTCCAGATAAATTTTAATATTAAACCAAAAATTATTTGGATAATTCTGTTATTTCGGATAACTCGAATAATTTTAAATATTTTGAATAAATAAATATTCAGGTATTTCATATTTTAGTAATATTATTTTTTTTGGTAAATTTAAAACTAAATATAATTTTACTCATTCGGTTCTCTGTTCGGTTCTAACACGGTTTAAGTTTTTCAGTTTCAGAAATATATGAACCGCTCGGTTATTTGTGAAATTTGTTCAGTTTCAGATTTATTTATTTTGTCGGCTTCGATTCGGATTTTTCTTCTTAATTAATATGCTGAGGCTTAGTTGAACTTGAAACCATAGTGATAGCGCATGTTTTGTTATTTTTTTGTTTGCATATTTTTTATTGTATTTATTTGTTGCACATGTTCAGTGGTGGTACATGTTTTTTTTTTTCACATTTTCGGCTATTTGGTTTATAAATAATATTTTAATTTTTGTAATTTTATTAGTAAATAGAATTACTATTTTAGGTTCTTATTTGGTTCTGTGATACGGTTTCGATTTTTCAGCTTCAAAAATATATAAACCGTTCGATTGTTTGTGAATTTCTGTTTAGTTTTAGATTTTCTTTTTATTGCCTTCAATTCGGTTTTTGATTCTTAATTTATATGCACGCATAGTTAAAACGTAAGTGGTGTCACATGTTTTGTTATTTTTTGTTTGAAGATTTTTTTTATTATAATTTTTTATTTGTTGTGTAATATTGTTATGGAAATAGTGTGTGTTGAGAGACACGAAACTTAACCCTCATTGTAAATATGTTTTGGGAAATTCTATGTGATTGTGTTTTTTTTTTGTTGTGCCCTCATTTTGAGAGTGAATGTTATATTGTGATATCTAGTAAGTCGTGTTGTGGAAAGAATTTTATGGGTTGATGTTATTGCATACAATACTTCATACTTGCCATGGTCCATGATCTGCGAGTCACCAGAGAGCCTCGCGAAATTATCAACCATCCATCTCACCTTCTTTGCGTTTACTTTTCATCTACCAAGAGCATGTCGCCACCCATGAGTTCACCTTCTTTCTTCGCATTCCAAACCTCCCCAATAGGGGCAATCACACCTCCATTGGTTTAAGAACACGTTTGGCTTTCATTTCAGTTAGAAGTAGGTCACTGTGGCCATTGAAGATATCTGAACTGCAGAAACAGAACAAATTTTTCTTTTTTGATAAGAAGAGAGAATGTGAAATGATTTGATGGGATTTGTAATTTTTATTGAATCCAACTATGGTATTTATAGTTATAGGTGTAGTTTTTAGATGTTTCCATGGCGGTGTGAGTGAGCTAATGAATGCGAGAGAGTGGAGGTAGCGATGAAAACGACAATAATGAGATCATTATAGTGGTTGACTGAATTCAGGGGGAAGTCGTTCTGTAAACCAACAGTCTTTGTTGGTTAATTTGTTCCGACCATACAAATCAAGAAGAAAGACTTCCGGGTCGAGATTCTGGAATAATGATAGGTCTAAACAAATAAATCAAATGCAACATGAGGCTTTCGTAAGTAGACAACCCATTTTTCAGAAACAAAGAGTGAGAAAACAACGCCACGTGTCACATTTTGGAATATCATTCGCTGAGGTGGCGCATTGTGAAGTCTTTTTAGTAAACTTTATTAGTATAGATAGATAGATAGATATGGTATTCCAAGATCAGTGAAAATGCTTTACAATAACTCTATACTTGCGGACGTTCAAAAAGAAAGAAAAACTTCTATACTTGCTCTAAAAGAAATTGATATAGGATGTGTAAGTCTTTTTAGATTTTTGAAAACGAAAATAGCGAATTTCCAATAAGGAGAAATCTTGTTCTTAGAGACTTTCTTGGAGTTTTTTTCTTCTGGTAACCAAGATTCTACTTCTTATTATTATTACTTTAATTATTAATAAATTAAAATGTTGCACCTTTTATATAAAATAGTCTTTTATTAAAAACCCATAAAAGTTGGTTTTAATCTTTTTCATAAATTAATTCAGTTTTGAAAAACTAGTTTTCCTAAATTTTAGGAATTCTATTTGTTAAAAGTTTTGATTGGAAAATAAAATGATTTTAACAGAAACACTAAGGGTGTACAATCCGGTAAAACCGAACCAATTAAAACCAAACCAAAATAGAAGAAAATGGTTTGGATTTGGTATCAATTAAACCGAATGAGTGTTATTTAAAAAAAGTATATAGATATGGTGGTATATTGTGATAAAAAGATATGGTGGTATATAAACCAACCAAATCAAATAAACCGAACAAACCGATTAGGTTGAATATAGTAATATATTTATATACTAATTAAATATAAATGATAATATATACATAATTTATTGTATTGATAAGATCTTCATATTTAAAACATTAAATTTAGAAATTTTGTTTTAAGCTTAAATTTTTTTTTCTCATTTTTGTTAATTTAAATAAACTATAATTTTGTTGATATATATTTGTGCTAAAATGTAGTTTTAATAATATTATGACATTACTAGCTTTTCTTATTTTTGTTTTATTTTATGAAAATTAGGGTAATTATTAATTTTTTACTTATACTAATTATTTTAATAGATAATTAAAACATAAAAGCCGTAAAAAAAAATTAAAACATAAAATATTCTATTTAAATGTTAGAATACCGAAACTATCTTTATTTTATGATAAATCCGATATCTAATCATATAAACTAAAATTCACAAATATTATAAGAGATAAATGTAGTTAGTGATTTTTGGTATAAAACTGAATAAACTAAAAACTGATAATATATAATCCAAATCAAATAAAATTATATATGGTCTTAATACGATAACTAACTTTGAACAAATTGAAATACCGAAAAACCGAAAAAACCCGAACCAAAATCTGGATTGAACAGCCTTAAAGAAATAAAACCAAAATCTGAATCAAGAATGGCTAATAATATGTTTTTTGAAAATCTAAACCAAGGCTGTTTTAAATATAGAAACAATCAGTACTTATATCTAGTTCAGTTCTTTCCAATAGTCGTTTATCAGTTTTATTTTGACCATTACAATATTTATTTATTTTAAGAAAAATAATAGAATGATATGAATCTCCACTTATGAATTTTTGTTCCTAACAGTGTGATGTTATTTTTTGGGTACATAAAAGACTGTTACTGTTACTTTTTCTTTATATTTTTTATTTGCTTAATTTTGTGAATAAAATAATATGTTTCAAATTGTTTTTAATCCATTTACAACCCAACTCCAAACACTATTTTAGTGTGAATTTTATACAAAACCTCTTTAACTAACACTAAAAATTATACTATTTTAGTGCAACATTATAATAATATTTTACAGTTAGATTGGAAATGATTTTTTTTGGTGTTGCGATCATACTAAAATAGTGTGATTTTAACACTAAAATAGTGCTATGAGTTGGAGATTACAAAAAAGATGATATAATATACTTCAAATCTGTTCTACCAAAACCAAACTCTGTTTCTGTTATATTTATTTTTTTGAAACACTTTGTTTTTTTAAACACTTTGTTTTTTTTTTAAACACTTTTTTTTTGAAACCCTTTGTGTTTCTGTTATATGTTTTCAAATATATAATCTTGATATACTGCTAATATTGCAAAAATCAAAACTATAAGAAGTTGAGTTCAATTTCTTTATTATAATAATATGATGCAAAATCAAAACACAAAATGATTTGCTTCATGACAGTCATGTCAGTTATTAATAAATGGAACAAGCTCAAGAGTTGCTTTCTTGCTGACAATGATGGATCCAGTTTCTTCCAAGTCCATGTCATTCACAGTCTTCCCTTCAGGCAATCCCCAGTCGAAGAAGTAGAGCAAGTTCAACAATCCCATTTCCACGTTAGCTATCCCCATCATCATCCCTGGACATATTCTCCTACCCGACCCAAATGGTAACAGCTCATAGTTCAGTCCTTTGTAATCTATCGAACTCTCCAGAAACCTATCAGGATTAAACTCATCTGGGTTTGTCCAAATTTTTGGATCGCGTGCGATCAAGTATACATTGATGATCATCTGGGTTTTAGCTGGGATGTCGTAGCCTTGGATCTTGATGTCAGACATTGTCTCTCTTGGAAGTAAAAGAGGAGCAGCTGGATGCAGTCTGAATGTTTCTTTGACCACAAGCTTGAAGTAGTGAAGCTGGCTGAGATCATCTTCTGTGAGCTTCTCCTTCTTGACTCCGAGTGTTGTCCGAATCTCATCTTGTACTTTCTTCATCACTCTCGGGTTTCGGATCACCTCTGTCATGGCCCAGGCTAGAGTGATGGCGCTTGTGTTTACTCCTGCTAAAAATATGTCCTGGCACATTCACATTAATTACGTGTAAGAATGATAGCTTGTCAGAATCTTTTTTAACTGATAAGTAACTGGTAAACAATAAAATGGAATTATTGGATTAAAAATGAATGGAATATGAAAATAAATGAAATGCATTACTGAACTGATAGAACAAAATTGTAATGGAATGAATTTTTTTTTTTTTTTTTTTGTAGAATTGATAGAATGATAATTTCATTTCATTCATGAAAAATGGTAAAAAAAGATTGTGGAATGAATAGAATAGAGAGTTCTATACTATAATTGACAATCCAGCTGCAAATGAAAAAAAAAATGTTTTTTTTTTTGCTTAAACTTTGAAGTGGAAAAAGATGTTACCGAGATGATTCCTTTGAAATGATCTGTGGTGAGCTTGAACGAGTCACCGTCTTTCCCTTGCTTCTCCATCAGATCAACCATCACGTCAACGACATCAGGGCTCTCTGATACTCTTCCTCCAGGCTTAAGATGTTCATCGAGCACTTTCTGGAAGAACGTGTCTAGCTCCGAGAAAACATTGTTCAGTGTCTTGTTCTGTCCTGATATCTGGTCGATAAACCAACCCACTCCAGGGAAGAAATCAGAGAACGCAAAACCATCGATGAGCAACTCAAACTTATTAACTAGATCCGCAACGTTGTCCTCATCGATGAACTCGCACTTGTGAATATCTATACCAAACGCGAGCCTACACACGACGCTCGCCACGAGCGTGAAAAGGGCCTTCGTAAGATTCACCGGTGATCCCGTCAGTGCACACTCTCGAAGTTTCTTGACCAAAATGTCATTCTCTTCCTCTCTAATATACTTGAACGATTTGAGCTTCTTCGCGTTCAAAAGCTCCATAACCACGAGCTTTCTTAAAGATTTCCATTCCTCACCATAAGGCGCGAACCCGATGTCTTTGAAGTTGTACGAGAGCATTCTGGTCGCGACAGTCTCTGGTCGGCTGCAACATTCAAGATCGTGGGTCTTGAGAGCTTCCTCTGCACCTTCTCTCGATGAGATCACGACCGTGGGGACATATCCTAAACGGAGAAGCATCACTGGTCCGAACTTTTGGGAGAGGTTTTGAAAACATGTGTGAGCCAGTCCGTTGAGGTTGTGTAAGTTTCCAATGATCGGAAGCTTCTGTGGTCCCGGAGGAAGCTTTCCACTTTTGAGTTTTTTAGAGAAGATCAAGAACGAAAATAAGAAAATGGATAAGAGTGAGAGGAAACAGAGCAAGGGTGACATCGCTATTGCTTGCAGTGTATGAAATATCTGATAGGTGATAGTTTTTGATTATTCACAACAAGACGAAAAGCTCAGATATATATAAACGGTTATGCTTGGAGACCACATAAAATCACATTTAACTCCAGAAAATCAAGACATTGAATCGTGACCAACCAAAAAGATAAGAATTAGGAGGAACACCTTCTAGAAGTAAATTAGTCTTATTTCCATAACTGTTTATATATAGATCTATATTATTAAAACTGAAATAATTTTTGGTATTGTTTAGAAACATAGACATATAATGAGATTTGTTTGAAAATATCGATAGTAATATAAAAAACGAAGTATAATATCTTTTTAGTAATTTCATTAATAAAATTAAATTAATTGTCTTTTCATATTTCACTCAATTTAACAATTTTATTAATTATATTATCTTAACAATACATCACATCACTAATTATATAACCGTAATACTAATAGTGCAGATTTTTATTTATTAGTTGATCAACATTAACTTTGTGCCAATTATAAAATCAAAAACGTAAAATAACTGGGTTTTGCATATTATTAAACGTTTAGTTTAGTTCGTTTTACTAAAACCTTTTTTTTAATTTTAGTTTCAATCAGTAAAAAATTATGTAGTCAAAAACATAATTCAAATACATAATTTTATAAATAAAATAATAACTTAAATAGAAAAAATAAAAATGTATACATTTATTGTCACTTAATATTTTACTCCATATAAATATTTTACTAAATAAAAAATTCTTTTTATTTCACTTAATTTGGCAAAACACATAGAAGGTCTCTTTTTATTAGTTTATAAAATCAGTTAATCATGAATTTGGTAATCCATTTAGGTACGGGTTATTCTTTTCGAGTATCATTTTTAAAAAATTAAGCCCCATTTGAATATTATAAATTTATGTGTGGGTTTTGAGTTGGGTCCTTCTGGTTCTGGATGAGTTTGATTATGATGTATAGGAACCTAAAAATATATAAACAACAAATGGATCTGAAACGGTTCAGATATTTATACTAAAAATACTCATGTTACCCGATTTAATCCATGTATTTTGAATATAATTAGTTATATTACGACCATCTAAAATATATAACACTAATTATAATTATGAAAAACAAATATCAATGTATAAAAATGTAATAATCAATATCCGTGAGGGTGCGATGGTCAATCTATAGTACAAAATTATGCTTGGAGCCAAGTTCAAAATATATATCCATTATTTCCTCAATACACTAAAAACACATTTAATTCATAACAAATAATTTGACTGGATGCATTGAATTGTCTTCTAGAGTGCTGAATATTGAATTGCATCCTAAACAAATTTACCCCTTCTAAATTCACAACTTATATTAGGGTTTGAATGAAACACATAACACATGTAGAATAAATGCAGTTTTTATAAAATGCAGACGGGACTGTATTTTTTTTGCCATTCACCATAAAATATGCATAACACAAAATAAAATTAAAATAATAAATAAACTGCATGCAGATTAATGTTAGTGTTAGATTGTGTGATCTGTTATGAAGAAGAAAAAGGAGATGGACAATTGCTCTGCATTTAATCCGCAGATTATTGATATGTATTTATCTTGTTTAGTCTGCATTTTATTTTTCATCTGCAGTTTTTGTATCTACATTACATTCAAAGCCTAAGTTATCGAGTGGTGTTACGCAGCAACCTTAAAGTAATAACTATACGTTCTAGAAGGCTGAGAGTTTTAAATGTTTACTGAGATGCAACTGTGTAAACATGTAAATACGAAAATAAATAAAATGAAACTTGGGAGAAATTTTGTGAAATGACTAAGTTTGAAATGAAAATTAAGTTCAGAATATTGATTTTGATAGAATTATCTAACAATTAAGCTTGAGCTGAGTCAATTTTACTCTTTTGGACTTACAAATAACAGGTAAAGGAGAGATGATGTATATCCATTTTTTACCGTGAACTATATCTTAAAAGGGAAGATACACCTTCCATGTCACGTACTAAATAACCGCATACGTTTCACTGTGTTCAATAAATAAGTGGACAAAGATAAACCACTTCTGCAATAAATGGTATATTTCATTTACTTTCTATCAACAAAATAATATAGAATACCAATTCCATCTCTACCCTAGATATTAAAGCATATCACAATTAGATCCACAACTCTTAAATACTAAATCATAAATCCTATTCACTAAAGCCAAAACCAAAATATAAATTTTAAATCTAAATATAAACTCCAATCCCAAATAAAATGAAATAAAATAAATAGTATAATACATATTTACGAAATTATGAAATATCTAGGCTTGCATGTAAGAAGTTAATGATGGACCAAATCTCAATCCCCACCTTTTGAATTACTAAATACTAAACCCTAAACCCTAGTCACTAAATCCTAAATTCAAATATAAATCTTAAATACAAATATAAACCCTAAACTTAGATAGAATGGAACAAAATCAATAGTACATTACATATTAGTGAAATTATGAAATGTATATGCTTGCATGTAAGAAGTTATGATGACCCCAACATCAACCTCCACCTTCCAATTACTAAACCCTAAACCCAAAATCATAAACCCTAAACCCAAATTTAAACCCCAAACCCAAATTTAAACCCTAACCCAAATATTAAAATCTTAAAATAGTGCATAATATTATGTAATATTAAACTATACAACATAGATCACGGAAATAGTATTATGTATTATTAAACCCTAAACCTTAAAAGAAAATATAAATTGCAATTCCAACCCATAAATAGTAAAGCTTTTTAATAAAAATATATATTTTGAAAAAATAATATACATATATATATATATATATATTTGTATCACCAAAATAGTATAGGATTCCAACCCCAGTCACAACCACTAAATACTGAACCCAACAACAAAACATATATCATGCATATTCACTGTAAAATAATATAAACCCTATCAACTAATCACTAAACTCTACACATAAATATAAACCCTAATCCAATATAAATCCCAATTTTCCTTATAATAAAACCAAATTTTGAAATGACAGTAAGATGCATTACTATTCTATATGAGGCATATAGAATATAAAATGTAAAAATATAGTTGCAATCCAAAGATCATCTTAACATATTTCTCAAATGTTGATATAGCTATGCCTTCATGGAAGGTGGTAATGCTTGCTCCAATGTCAATCCCAATCGTACATAAACTAAACTCAATTAACTAATCACTAGACTCAATCAACTAATCACTAATCAATAAATAGAATAGTACAAATTGATGAAATTATGAAATGTTTATGATTGCATGCAAAAAGTTAATGCTGACCCCAGTTCCAAGTTCCAACTACTAAAACTAAACTCTAAATTCTAAATCCTAATTACTAAACTCTAAACCTAAATAAATAGATTAAGCTAAACCCTAATCAAGGAAATATAAACCCAAATAGAATGTATATAGTATGATTTACTATACCCAAACTTTTACTTAATAAATCTAAACTTTAGGCATGAACCTATAAAGTACAAACCCAAATACAATCTATAAATTTTTTTCTAATATTAAACATTTGAAAGCACATTTACTAGGTTAGCATGTTGCATATCTTATATTCCATATAACCTAAGTAGTATAGTAAACGAATGTTCCAAATAATCAAATTTGTCCAACACTCAAAAATAAATTTCATATTACAATCAATCACACAAAATGATAAACAAGAGAACTATCAAATTTAAAAACATGACATATTATTACATTTTAAAGCAATAATATAGAAATATGTCTCAAATAGTATGATAACCTTACATATACAGCTACACTTAAGAATATATACTATACCATTCCTTTCACCGAATGTAGTATAGACGACGAGTTTATCTTCTTCAATTCTTCTTTTTTTAGACGTGCTGATACACATTCATTTTGTTCACCATAATTATTCTTCACCATCATATAGAGATCGTCTTCATCTAATCTCTTTTTTCCGACACGACGACGCCTTTACCGACTCACCATCGTTGTTCTTCACCACTGGATATGTAAAACAAAAACAGAAATGACAACATATATGAAAACAAAAGCATGATTGTGAGAATCAATTGATTTAAGAAAAAAAAGAAAAAAATGAAAGAGTTGTTATTTGTGCACACCGTCTACGCCTTTATCGTTGTCTTTTCTTCACCACTGGACCTGTAAAGCAAAAATAGAAATGAAAACAGAGTATGAAAACAAAAGCAAGGTTGTGAGAATTATTTTTTTTTTGAAAAAGATTGTGAGAATTAATTGATTTAAGAAAAAAAGGAAAAAAAAAACGAAAGAGTTGTTGTGTGTGTTCACCGTCTACGCCTTCATCTTTGTCTTTTCTTTATCATAATTGATTGTTCTTTTTGTGAGAAGAAATTCAATTCAAAAAGATGTGTGTAGTGAAAGACCACGTTTTACTTTTTAAAGTTACAAACTATTAATTAAATTTTGTTTTCTTTGTGCATGTTTCATCAGTTGTATACAAGGGTATAATAGCATTATTATACAAAAGACACAATTCATATTTGCAAGCTAGGTCTTTTTGTCATACAATAAATTATAATTTGTTTAAAGGTTATATAATACAATTTCCCATGAAACTTCTCTATCGGTTTCCTTTTGACAATTACATTTTTTTAGGGTGTAACTGGAAACCATTTTATGGAATAGTATGAATAAAAGGGATTGAAATGAAGGGAATGAATATGAATGGAATAGAAGTAGTTATAAGAGTGGAAGGAATGGAGTAGAGATAAAAATTAAGTATTAATTGAATTAAAAATAAAATTAGGCATTCCAGTCATTCCAGTCATTCCTCAACATTTACATTGCTGAATGATTTTGTCCAGAAATTCTTCTCTTTCCATTTATTCCAAAAAAGTTTGGGAAATTTGCCAAAACGGAACAACAAAATAGCATGGTTGTCCATTCGGTATAATACCATCATTAAGTTGTCCCTTTAGTATAATTTTTTTCATAATACCAAAATTAACCCTTGGTTAATCAAATTAAATACATTAAACACAATTTAAAAGCTTAAATGAACTTTAAAAAGTTTTAAAAAGGAAAAAAAAATTAATTTAAAATTTTTATTTTTTATTAAAAAATATTAATAAAACTAAAAAGTTCACAAACGTTTTAAATTTTTTATAAAAACAAAACTATGCAAAACGTTTTTTATAATGTTTTTATAATAATATTTTATTAATAACTGTCTTATAAAGTTTTATTTTTATTTTATAAAGTTTATTTTATTAAAGTTTGTTAAAAACGTTTTACAAAGTTTTATTTTTATTTTTCTACAAACGTTTTAAAAACGTTAAAATTAAAAGTTTATTTTTTTATTAAAAGGTTTAACAAAAAAGGAAAGATTTTTTTTAAAAAAACGTTTTTGACAAGGTAAATCGACCTACACACATTTTAAGGAAGTTAGAATATTTTAAGAATATTTTTTAACTGAAATTTTTTTAATTTTCGCAAAAACATGTTTTATTATCTGTAGAAGACACATTCTACACTGTGTAGAACAATGACAAAAGTTCAGAATGCAATTTCTCCCTCATGTAGACGTACGAGTAGTGTTTAGATTTTGCATTCCGAAAATTTTAGAATATTTCATAAAAGTAAAAACTGCATTATGGAGAAAAGTACATATTTTTACAATTAGTACAATTCGCATTCTCCATATTTAGAATTTTAATTAAAAGTAGATTGTTCATTCTAAAAACAGTAGATAAACTTGTATAATCTAGAATTTGTTTTCTACTAACTCATTTTCTGTAGAACACAAAATCTACTTTTAGTAGTACATAATTTAAATTTTTTATTTATTAAGTTTTTCAACTAAACAAAAATACCATTTTGTGTATATGAGTGTTTTATTAATTGTTTATATTTTTAACAATTTTTTTTATTCATGAAACTATTTATTTCATTAAGGTTCAGTATTGGAAAGGGTAAAAGAGAGACAAAATGGACAGAAATGGTTTTATACCAAAAGGACAACCATGTTATTTTTTTTGTTCTATTTTGGCAATTTTCCCAAAAAGTTTTAGGAATGCTTTATGAATGATCTTTCACTATAACTGGTGTTATTTTTTCAGAATCAAATGGAATGACTCATTCCACGTATTCCAATTCCAAATTTTGTTGATCTAGTTGCAGCCTTAATGTTTGAAAAAACATCAAAACGTTGTTAACTTTTTAAAAGATAAATAAAAATAGGTGTTGGCTTTTTAGGTCATAGAGTTATATATATTGAAGCTAAGTGTGATACGGACATTTAGATTTAATCTATCTTATTAAAACTCAAGTACAAAATTGGAGTGTTTGGAGACTTGAATAGGACTTTTAAAAATTTGGAGTGTTTGGAAACATGGATTGCAGTTTTAAAAAAAAAAATATTTTTGTTTGAAAACAAGGATAGTAGTATTAAGAAAAAAAGTAATGGGCTTATGTTTTTTTAAAAAATTGAAAGTTATCTAGGCCACTTTTAAAATATACCAAAATGGGTCAATCTAATTCCCTAAAATTTTTTTTTCTAAACTAACCATAAAACAAAATTTAAACTTTATATACATATTTCAAATCAAAATAATAATTCAAATTTGATTTATATCAAAAATTGATTCAAAAATATACATATATTCAAAAATGGATTTTTACTAAACTATTTTTCAATAACCATTATAAAAAAATATTGTCAATATATATAAGAAAAATATAATACAAAGCCCAATTTGAAATACCAACTCAAATTATGGTTTTCATATTTCATATTAAGTTTTAAAAATATAATATATGTAATTATTTATATGATGGTATGTATAAAATACTATTAATTATATGATTACTTATATGATGGTACATATAAAATACGATTAATTATATGATGATAAAATACGATATATAATAATGACTAGGGATGGGCTTTTGGATACCCATACGGGTTTAGTTCTGATCGGTTTGTATTTTGGGTTTTCGGGGTCAAAGATTTCAGCCTTATTAGAATGTTTCTAAATTTTGGTTTGAGTTCGATTTGGATCTTTGCGGGTTTGGTTTGGGTTTGGATAACTAATCTATCTTATTAAAACTCAAGTACAAAATTGGAGTGTTTGGAGACTTGAATAGAACTTTTAAAAATTTGGAGTGTTTGGAAACATGGATTGCAGTCTTTTAAAAAAAATATTTTTGTTTGAAAACAAGGATAGTAGTATTAAGAAAAAAAGTAATGGGCTTATGCTTTTTAAAAAAATTGAAAGTTATTTAGGCCACTTTTAAAATATACCAAAATGGGTCAATCTAATTCCCTAATTTTTTTTTCTAAACTAACCATAAAACAAAATTTAAACTTTATATACATATTTCAAATCAAAATAATAATTCAAATTTGATTTATATCAAAAATTGATTCAAAAATATACATATATTCAAAAATGGATTTTTACTAAACTATTTTTCAATAACCATTATAAAAAAATATTGTCAATATATATAAAAAAAATATAATACAAAGCCCAATTTGAAATACCAACTCAAATTATGGTTTTCATATTTCATATTAAGTTTTAAAAATATAATATATGTAATTATTTATATGATGGTATGTATAAAATACTATTAATTATATGATTACTTATATGATGGTACATATAAAATACGATTAATTATATGATGATAAAATATGATATATAATAATGACTAGGGATGGGCTTTTGGATACCCATACGGATTTAGTTCTGATCGGTTTGTATTTTGGGTTTTCGGGGTCAAAGATTTCAGCCTTATTAGAATGTTTCTAAATTTTGGTTTGAGTTCGATTTGGATCTTTGCGGGTTTGGTTTGGGTTTGGATAACTAATTTAAATTATTTTTAAAGTCTTAAATCATTATATATTTTAAATTTCTCAAAATGTATAAATAAAATAATATATTACGTATAAATTTGAATAACATATGTCATAATACTTAAGCTTAACATATCAATTGGCTTGATTTAAAATTTTGGATACGAAATCAATAATTATTTTAAGTATTTTTGGTGATTTGAGTATACTTTAACTATTTCAGATATTTACTTTTGACTATCTATATATATTTTTAAGTATTTAAACCAATTTAAAAGTATCGTTTTTGATGTTTTATATACGTTAAATCTAAAAATAATTAATATATATAAGTATATAAATCTATTTTTAGATAAATTCGGATACCCAAATACTTCGGTTCTCTAAATAACAAAATTTTGAATAATTAGAATATTTAATCAATTTATGTTTGGGTTTGGTACTATATCTTTGGATCGGTATCGGTTATGTTCCTCGGATTCATTTTTCCAAATCCTAATAATTACATGAAAAACAAATATCAACATATTTTTCAAAATATACATCCGCGCGCCTGCGCGGATCAAAATCTAGTGTTGTTTTATTTCTGCAACAATTTTTTTTTATGTCTTGTCTCTGCCTATACGTAGGATGAGTGCTTTGGACCAAATCTGCTTATCCGAGATAGGCATATGAAGAAAAAAGATATCCACCTTGCCGGGGAAAAAAGCCTTGGAATTAAAAAAAACTAAACGTGAGCTGCGTTGTTCTCTTGTCTTAGTATCAGACAAGCTCCTTGCTCTTTTGGTTAGTGTATCTTTCTGTTTGTTCTGCTTATGAAACGATTTCGAGATCTCTCAAGCTTTTATATAGCATTTGATAACAAAACACATTGATATTATATGAAGAAAGATCTATGTTCTCGCGCATCTTTGAGTTTGTTCCAACTTTTCTAATATTCTCTTTGTTATTGTTTAGTGTCTAGACTAATACAAGGCTTAAACACATACTCAAACTTTATGAACCTTTCACTCATATATCATAATGAGTTCAAAACTTTTCCAACATTCTTGGATTAATAAACGCTGAAAGTCACCTAAAAATCAGAGGCTCCACTGGAGACTTAACCTTCGGATAAAAAAAGAAACAATGAGTCATCGACTTTACACTTGTGGAATAGCAAAGCTTCCTGCTACTGTCCTGTGAATAGTCTCTGCGTCCAGTGTTGTTAGTATCTCTGGGATTGACATGCCACCAGATATGACTATTTCTGTAGCAAGAGAAAAGATTGAAACATGGCAATGAGATCAGCTTATATATGTGTATAATCTCTTTGGAGATATGTAGATCAAGTTACCTATGCCTTCACGGACAGAGAGATTAGGCCTTATGATGTCCTTTGAGCTAATGAGAAAAATGTCTCCAAGGTAAAGATGATTGGTGGGGACATAGACACAGCAGAGCTCTTCTCCACCAGCACGGCCTCGGAGAATCACTGTCGATGTAATGAATCCAAAAGCGTATTCTCCCCTATGAGGATGCCTGATAATGGCTACCTCCTTGAATGCACCTGAGCTGTGATCTGATGATCAAAGGAGAAAAAGTGTAATGGTAAATAAAGATTTAAAGTTATTTTATACATAGTATAGTGTAGTTAGCTCAACTAGAAAAGCACCTTAGACAAAGTCTAAGGTTTACAAGACCAAGTAACGCTCAGGATGAAACTAATATTATATAATGTGGTTTTGGACGTAGAAGATAGAACCTCCCGCCTAATAATTCTTTTTTTTTTTGTGAAATTGACCTGGGGAGATAGCTCCGCTGATTTGTTTAGAAGCTGAGTAGATGTAGCTGATGAGAGGCATTTTCTTGATAAACCATTCTCCAATGCTGAGAAATGAAGCTCCTAGCCATGAGGACATGAAGACACCAACCACAAAGATGAATGTTATGGATGTCACAAACCCAAGACCTGACAGTAGAAGACAAGTCTTGTTACGTTTCATTGGGAAGTTTCAAATGTACGTTAGCTGAGAGAGCTGAAATGAAGAACTAACCGAACATATTGATTCCGAGATGAGTGTAGATTGGGGAGAAGAAACCGTCAACGAAATGAATAAACCACCATGTGAAGTAGAATGTGACGGCGATTGGAAGAAGAATGACACTATATAACAAAATAAAACTAATGAAACCAATTAAGTTATGTTTCAGCGAGACAAAGCAACCGAGATTAAGTACCATCCGGTCATGAACTTTTTGGAGGCCCAGCTTCGGATGACTTTGTAAACCGCCTGTTTGTTTTGTACATATAAAACATCGAATAACTTAACACACAAGTAACTAGCACTCTAGGTCAAACGCAAACGATACACCAATCATTACAAACTTGCATTAAATTTGTAAAGAGATAGAGAGAGAGAGAGGATAACCTCTCTTCCGGCGACGTGAATGGGCGAAGCAAGAGGAGACGGCGGAACCGAGAGAACGACCTCTCCGGACTTATGCATCGGAATCAGCCGCTCCAGATCTCTCTCCCTTGTTTCCATCTCTCTCTATCTCTTTCACCCCAAATCTCAGTTTCTCGGTACCGATCTCTGTCTGAATCGGTTCGTTGGATCTATGATGTCTCTTTCTTATACTGCGTGTGTGTTTGTGTGAGAGCAACCAACTGCTTTCGCCAAAGCTAAGCATGCATTTCGATTGCTGTTATCCCGACGCTACCAGATTATGGGCTTCATGGTCAAACTTGGGCCTAATAAGAAGGCCCAGTAACCAACGTGGCAGAAGAATTTGGAATAACTCTCAACGTGCCATGATCACCCCCACTTGTGAGAGGGACTCTAATTTTTAAACGAGACATGGTATTGACAAAATGCCATTTACCATCGTAACGACCTTGTGCTGAGTACGTAGTAACGAACGGAGGAATGTGGCGGTTTGTGTCTCGTCGCGTTCGAGCTGCGTCGAGGAGATCGGAATCTGATGGTGCTCTCATCAGTTCTCAAGTCTCCACAAGATTCTTCTCTGCTCGTTCGGTACGACTACATTGTTGTCTTCATACTGTTTGAATCCTCATTCTCGTTTGGAGGTTTCTGGCCTCTATACGTAGACGAAACACGATTTGGTCGACCAATCTATATGATTTGTTCGTCTTAATCCATAACTATCTACGAGTTAAATGTGTAAATGTTCTTACGTGAGATATTATTGAGTTAAGAAAATAAATTGCATCCTTGTACGTATTTGTCTATTTACTTTTAAAAATTGCAATATTTTGTTATTGTATATTATTGATATCTACTATTTTGTTTTGTAATTTTCAATCCGGATTTCCGCACATGCTAATGAGTAAACGTTTTCGAGTTTAGAAAATAATTTGGGGAATTTTGTGTTTTGTTTCTTGGGAAGGAATTATTTAGTTTTATTCGGTTCCTTCTAATAGCTTGGATCTTCTTACTTTGTGAAAATATTTGTGAGATCGCATTATCCAATTCTGATTCAAAATTGTTTTTATTCTCTGTGGCAGACAACAGGGGATTATACAATCGTTGATCATACGTATGATGCGGTTGTTGTAGGAGCTGGTGGTGCTGGGCTTAGAGCAGCAATAGGACTGTCAGAACATGGTTTTAACACAGCTTGCATCACTAAGCTTTTTCCAACTCGTTCTCATACAGTTGCTGCTCAGGTATCGACTACTACATTGCCTTAATCTTATTTAATCTTTTGCTCCGTTGTTGATTAAGCTATGATTTGTGCAGGGAGGTATAAATGCTGCATTAGGTAATATGACTGAAGATGACTGGCGATGGCATATGTATGATACCGTCAAAGGAAGTGACTGGTTAGGTATGGTGCTGATCTTAGACTCAAAACTCTCAAGGTTTAGACAGATTGGCTGTTAATATTTGAAGACTTCTTGTTTTTCTTGCATTCTTGGTCAGGCCTGGTCTTGAACACATATATACCTTAAGAAACATATGAATGAGACTTTTGATTTTCTTATAGATTTTTTAGGAGCCATTTTTTCTATTATTGTGATCATGGAAAAAAGTACAGAGAAATTGTAAAAATCCATCTTAGAAAGATTTCGTATTATTTTTAAAACGAAAATTTGATGTTTTGTATTATTTAGAACTCCGAATTTTTATTGTATTGAATATCTCCAAAATCTCAGGACGCATTGTTATTGTTTCAAGTTTCGAAAGCTAGATCTTGATTTTTGTTTTATTGTGGATGTAACATGTTGATTTGCAATCTAACATGTACACTAGTGAAAGTAGCTTCTTTCTTACACTACATATTACTTGCTTTTACATTATCCTACTGGTTTCTATTTTAAGATGTAAGTAACTTGTATCTTTTGTTTTTGTATAGGTGATCAAGATGCAATTCAGTATATGTGCAGGGAAGCTCCAAAAGCTGTGATCGAGCTTGAGAATTACGGATTGCCGTTTTCTCGAACAGAAGATGGAAAAATATATCAACGAGCTTTTGGTGGCCAGAGTCTCGACTTTGGAAAAGGTTCATGCAATCTCTAGTTGGACACTATACTTATTTCATGTGAAAGTTTGCTTGCTAATAGTTCCTTCTTATCATTGCACTTTATTCAGGTGGTCAAGCATACCGTTGCGCGTGTGCTGCTGATCGCACTGGGCATGCTTTGTTACACACTCTTTATGGCCAAGCAATGAAACATAACACTCAGTTCTTTGTTGAATACTTTGCCCTGGATTTGATTATGAACAGTGATGGTAAGTACTATTTAAGAGTATTTCTGATCCATCATTGTCTTTGAAAATTTATAGAGATCAATATTCGAAAGATTTAGAGCTTTTAAAGTTCTGCCTCCTTTTGGAAATCTTATATAATCAATAACAATAATATAATTCTTATTAAGATCCTCTAAAGGATGTGTTATACAACATCCAAATGGTTTTGGTCTATTTGATGAGCAGGAACATGTCAGGGAGTCATTGCACTGAACATGGAAGATGGCACTTTACATCGTTTCCATGCTGGTTCTACGATCTTAGCCACTGGGGTAAGATGATAAAGTGTTGCTTGAAACGTATCTTGTTCTGGATTTTTGAAACTACATTGTACCAAATCAGTATCTCTAACTGTCTTCAGGGGTATGGAAGAGCTTATTTCTCAGCAACCTCAGCCCATACATGCACAGGGGATGGAAATGCCATGGTCGCACGTGCCGGGCTTCCGCTGCAGGACTTGGAGTTTGTTCAGTTTCATCCTACTGGTATCTATGGAGCTGGATGTCTCATTACTGAAGGTATGTGTTTCTTCTTACATTTTAGGATTTAGACAAGACAATGGTTCGTCACTTTGTCAGTTTAAATATTTTAGGAGCTCGAGGTGAAGGTGGGATTCTCAGAAACAGTGAAGGGGAGAAATTCATGGACCGGTATGCTCCCACAGCTAGAGATCTTGCTTCAAGAGATGTCGTCTCAAGATCTATGACCATGGAAATAAGGGAAGGGCGCGGTGCAGGTAAGACCCTAGCTAGCTCCTTTTGAGAGAGTGTATATTACCTTAGTTTAAGACTCATATATTATACAAGAAAATGACATTATTCTATAACAGGACCTATGAAGGATCATATTTACCTTCACCTAAACCATCTACCACCAGATGTGCTTAAGGAGAGGCTTCCTGGTATATCTGAAACTGCTGCTATTTTCGCTGGTGTTGATGTTACAAGAGAACCTATTCCTGTGTTGCCTACAGTGCATTACAATATGGGTGGCATTCCCACCAACTACCATGGAGAGGTAAACAATATGACAAAAACTATTTACAATTTATGGATATGTACAGCATTTGAAAAGTGTTATGTTCCAGGTGATTACTGTTAGAGGTGATGATCCAGATTCTATAGTTCCTGGACTAATGGCTGCAGGAGAAGCAGCATCTGCATCTGTCCATGGCGCCAATAGGCTTGGTGCAAACTCACTTCTTGACATTGTTGTTTTTGGCCGAGCTTGTGCAAACAGAGTTGCAGAGATTCAAAAACCAGGTATGCAAATACATATACTACCAGCTCTGCATGTTGATGCAAGTAAGTGTTTCTGAAAGATTTTTGCTTTTATGATGCTTGTAAAGGCGACAAACTGAGACCTTTAGAGAACGATGCTGGTGAGAAGAGTATTGAATGGTTGCACCGACTAAGGAACTCAAATGGGTCGGTTCCAACTTCTAAAATCAGATTGAACATGCAAAGAGTCATGCAAAACAATGCTGCTGTCTTCCGTACACAAGAAACACTAGAGGAAGGTAACAAACAGTCAAAACTTATGACCTAGTGAGGTTACAGAGCTGAATATGAATTAAAAGTTTCGTATTAATATAGGTTGTGATTTGATCGATAAGACTTGGGACAGTTTTGGTGATGTCAAAGTGAAGGATAAGAGTTTGATATGGTGAGACTACTTCTCTTTGAGAAAAAAAACGTTAAAGAATTGTCTTTAGGCTGATTGTTAAGCTATGTTTTGGAAACTTTGCACTTTAGGAACTCGGATTTGGTAGAAACTATGGAGCTGGAGAATCTTTTGATTAATGCGTGTATAACAATGCATTCTGCTGAGGCTAGAAAGGAGAGTCGTGGAGCACATGCTCGTGAAGATTTCACGGTAAGTTATATGTTCTTTACATAACTAAATGTGTCTTGAGTTGATATGACATATAGAGGAACATTGGTATGGTTGTTTTTCAGAAACGAGATGATGAGAATTGGATGAAGCACACACTGGGGTAAAATCATAGACCAATGGATTTACTACATTAATCAAATGGCTTTTAGTAAATGAGTGTTGTTTTTATGAATATGTTGAATAGGTATTGGGAAGAAGGGAAGGTGAAACTGGAGTATAGACCCGTCCACATGAACACATTGGACGATGAGGTTGACACTTTCCCTCCTAAAGCTCGAGTATATTGACATTTCATAATGCTCTTTTTTCCAAGAACTTATGGTGGGTTCGAGGTCATCTTTCTCTATAACAATTCAACTGTATTTTAAAACATATCACCGATTGAATAACTCTTATAAAAAGTGGATACGTGTTGTTATTGTTCGCATTTGTTTCCAGAGGTGATTCTTCCCCCATCACACAAAATTTATAATATACAATATGTTATATCTACACTATAAATAAAGTTTTGAAAATTTGGTTTCTCTTTTGAAAATTACTTGTAATCCTAACCTGCGCATTAGTATGGATGATGTTATTTTAATTATGAGAAATGGTTTCATAATATTAGGAATTTTTAATTTGGTAAAACCAAATCAACAAAAGCCGAACCGAAATAGAGAAATTGATTTACATTTTAATTTTTACTGAGATTTGTGTTCTCATATATTTAAAATTGATTCGTCATCTTTAAAATACGGCTAAAAATGTGTTTAGCGATATCTACGTTTTGATTTGAAAAAAAAAAAAAAACTACGCCTTACCAATTTATAGTATTTTAGAATAAAAATGATAAGAGAGAGACAATTCTAATGTATTTTAATGTAAACAAAAAATAAAGTTCAATATATTTCTAAAGTTATTGATACTTAATTACTGTAAATTAAAATTAAAACAATGATATATAAATATATATTAAAAATCACTTAATTAAATATGTATTTCATTGTATTAATATAAATCAAAGTTAAAAAATATAAATCAAATAATATACAAAACTTGGAGCTTTGATTTTTTGTCTGCTTAAACTCTGTATATTTTTATTATTAATATATATAGAAAACTCTGTATACAAAATTATTTTTGGTTCTAGAGAACACCTTGCTTCACTTTTCCAAATTAGACTTTTGGTCTCTAGTACATGTCCATGGGTCTAGAAACAGAGTGTCTACTGCTATTGCAGTAAGACCATCTTTATCCCAGTCTCTTAAGGAGTCTCTTGGTTTAATTATAAATTAAAAAAAAGGAAAAAATATCAATTATCATAAAGACGTCTCTTAATTAGGATACACAAGAGACGGTCTCCTCTCCTTCCTTTCCCCTGTAGCTTCTTCTTCTCCATCTCACTTCTGTCATGCTTTCTTCGAAATGGAGTCACTCCTCCACGCAACTTCGTCTCTAAGAAGAAGAAAAGCAAGAAAGACGACAGCCACAGTTTCTCCTCGAGACCTGACGAAGCCACCGGCCCGTTTCCTGAATCCATTCTTCTCAAATAGGTTTTGATTTCTCTCTCTCAATTAGCTCATGAGAACAAAGAAGATAGTAATTGGTTACTCTGTTATCCTCTGTTTCTTGTCCAACCATTTGATGCTGAAAGTTTTGTGCTTTTTTGTTTATATGAATTGGGTCACCCTTGTGAAGTTTGATAGAGAATGATTGATGTAGTCTTCTCACTCTCAATGATCTCACATACCGCTTCGGAGTAAAAATCCTCAAAAGTATATATATATATCTGTGTTGATTGGTGTAGAGAAATCGAAAATCATCCAATTGATTATTGAATCGATTAGTAAAAGAATCAATTTTGTAATGTTTTTGACAGGAAGGATGAATGGTTCTCGTAAGCAATCAATCGTCTATGATTCTCCACTACTATTTGTATTGTCCTACTCCTACCAAATCGTAATCACATCTATACTATAAATAAGATGAATATTGGCTGCACACTGCATATTTACAACAATCTGCCTGATATTTACTTACTAAATCATTACGAACACTAAATAGGCACCTATCATCCTCTTTGGCCAATCTGAACTTATTTAACAGCTATGAAGACAATATATATTTTAAACAATATAAAAACATAGATAGAGAGATTGTGATTCCAGTCATCGATATATATTGTAACATTTTTAAAACAGAAATTGGTAAGAGTTGAGTTCAGGCCAGTATATTTAAATTTAATGTTCTTCTCAGTACGAACATGCAACAAGTAACTCATGCCAAAACCCAGTTTAACAATCAGATGAATAAAACAGGTAAACTCATCAAACAAATGTAAGAAACAAACTACTGAAACTGAACCAAGTAAGAGTATGTTAACACTTAATACCTACTCTCTCACAACAAACACACAGTGTCATGCCTAGGTGTTTGAGGGGCCAAAGGCTAGAGTAAAAACATTTCCATAATTAGTAACAAAAATCTATTATAAAAAACCTTACAAACATTATGTATTTAATATTTATAAATTCATATGAAAAATGGTCATATTATTTCTTAAAAGAATACAAACCACATAGTTTATTAAACCAAAAATACAAAACTTGAAATTATCTATGAAGATTTTATAATTATTTAATGGGTTTTTGCATCGTATGACTACGTTAACTTATTATATTAGGTAAATGGCTATGCTTCTGTTCACATTTTCATAATGACGAAAATAGGCCTATTATCATAAAATATTGATACCTAGGGTTTAGGCTAAAAAAGTTTTTGGGTGTGACACACCGCGGAGCTAGCCGGTAAAACTCCCTTGCAATTAATGATTATGCGCCCTAAGTGTTACCTCTGATTTCCGCATTCAATCGTATGCCGCTGCTGGAGGTTCTAGTTGGCTCTCACATACCATTCTTTCAGAAGCACAAGCTATATGATTTAGCTATATGTGCGCTGTTAGGGGATTTTTGTGTCTCAAGAAATCACTATCTTGTGGATTTTTTCCCTGTTTCTGTGTTTTTTCTACTGTTTTGGTACCTATTGGTACCTAATTTTTTAAATTTTTTGTCTTTGTTCTATACGTTACCATCCTTGGCTCTGTTATTGAAATTACTCAGTGTTAAAAAAAATTATTTTTGCAAAAAAAAACTCTGTATATATTTATTATTATATATATATATATATAGAAAACTATATATTAATTTATTATGATTTTTAGTTTAATAGTGTTTGAAGATTAATTATCTTATATAATAAAGTTGGCTTTTCTCTCACCTCCTTCCTCCATGTCCTCAAAGAGAACGGGGCATTTCGCGACACGTGTCGCATCCCAAACCATTCACGCTTTTTTGTTATATAGTTCCGGTTCTCGACACACTTATTTGAACTGGGCTTTTATTACAATTACAGATTAAGCCCACATGGAATTAGGGTTAGTCTTCCATCATCCTCTTGCTCCTGCGACCTACACGATGAAATCCCACAGAGATGAAGATCGCCGTTTTGATCTCCGTAACATCTCAACAATCCATAAATATTTTCTTTACTTTGAGTTTTTTGTGATTGATCCACTCCTCCCACTTCAAACACAGTGTCAAGCTCTCAAATCGCAAAAACTAACAACTCTTCTCAACTCCTCCGGTGAAGTAACGCTCAGTTTTAATGTTTTTCAGTAACCAAAACCCATGATCCCACTATCGCCTCTTCATTGCCTATTTAATTTCTTTTTCATAACCTCTGGCGACCACATATATTTACTCTCAGAGTGTGATCTCTAATTTCCTTACTGTATGCCGATTGATTATAGCTTAAACTCCTAGACAAGCTCTCGGCTTCATTTGTCCGAGTTGAATGCAGGACACTGTAGGGAGGTCGTTGAGGCTCCTTCGATTTTGGAAGTCTCTGAATGTCAAAGCAGGGTCGGCTGATGGGTGTTGATATGTTGCTGCTTGATTCCAAGGTATTTTGTTTTCGTCATTTACTTTACAAATTAGACATCACATAACGGATTATGTGAGAAAACCATGATCTGAAAGATATTTTCTCAGATGACTGCTTCATGCATCCATCAATGTTCACAAGCTAAACACCTTCAAGCACTTATTGAGTGAAGGATCTCTTTATGAGCTTAGTGTTTTTGAAGTAACCCGGATCAAACCCAACTTCTGCTTTAGTTTTGTTGGTTTCGTATATCAATAGAGAGTTTTAGGTTCTAGAATTATGACCAACTCATGGTCTTGGCCAACAAGAATACTGATTTACAAGGTTAGCTTTGTATTCCAAACTTAAAAGCTGCTCTATATATTTATTTGCATTCACAGTTGCTAGCATTTTAAACATATTCCAACGGCTGTTGTTGGAAAAATTATGGGGATTCGAACAGCTTACAGTGAAGAGAGTCAGAGTATACAGCGCAGGATGATCACCCTAATCATTGGTATATGACTACTTACATTCATTTATTTATTAAGCATACATAAGGTTGTCAGCGTGTCTTAAACTTTTCCACTATGTTTTCTCAGGAGCTCTGATGTATGCAAGTATTTGACGGCTTAGCTAAGCTCCTTGAAGAGAATTTGCTGAGTAGGAACGAAGAACCCGAGGTTTTGGTTGCAACTAACATCAACCCTAAATTAGTAGGCGGTAATACATTACCTCATGTCTTAAAAAAAGTTTTCGATTGTCTTAAAATGTTACTTGACTGTTTGAAATATTGTTTCAGCGGCTATTCCTGAATAAGACATCCACCACTCATTTATATTTAGATAATGAGTGTGTTGCTGGTGCAAGTTATCTTCAGAGGTAACCACTCATTTTTAAAACAATTAATATGCCTTTAATTATGTCGTCAAACTCACCCAAAGAGTTTTTAAAACTAAGGGTGTGTTGCAGTAAGGAATGCTCAACCTCTAACCCGAAGAAGTATGTGTTGTCAAGAAAATTGAGCCATTGACTTTGGCCAAATTGCAGCGTGGATTCACATCATTCACATGTGTTTCATGCAATGAGGAGAACGTTGCTGGAGTTATAAGGTAATCTATCCTGACCAAAGCCACCTTTGTTACTTTTAATTCACAAATCCACCACCAATCTAGGTTCTAAATTAAGACATTGCTTTGAACAATATTTACTAACGTGTCCAGATGAGCGTCTCTGATGCTACTGAAACTTCGAATTTTGTTGCTTTGACACTGAAGTCACTAAACTGAACAATATACGTGATGCCGATGTCCCAACGAGCAGGTATATATTTGTTAGCTACTAGAACTTAACGTTTCTCTATTTGGGCTGTGTACTTATATTATTGCATCCGGTTGCTTATCAAGGGAGGTGGTGGACAAAACCCCAGGATTGGGACCTTCTACTAGGTCTACATGGATGGTTACTCAGGAAAGAAGCCACAGACTGACTAACTTAGAAAGAAGTGGAGCTTTTTGGAAAAAAAAAAAAAAAAAGAAGAACGAAGAAAGAAGAAAGAAGAAAGAAGTGGAGCTTCGATTACAAAAAATAATGACCTGTACGTTGCTTTTCTTTGAAAATAATATTTCCAGGCACTGAAGTCTGAGTACTTCAAAACTTTGACATATTTTGATTTTATGTTTACTTTTTTCGTAAATGCACCGTCTCAGACGTTTTGCAGTTGAAAAATAAAAAGAAAAGTTGATTCTCCACTACTATTTGTATTGTCCTACTCCTACCAAATCGTAATCACATCTATACTATAAATAAGATGAATATTGGCTGCACACTGCATATTTACAACAATCTGCCTGATATTTACTTACTAAATCATTACGAACACTAAATAGGCACCTATCATCCTCTTTGGCCAATCTGAACTTATTTAACAGCTATGAAGACAATATATATTTTAAACAATATAAAAAGATAGATAGAGAGATTGTGATTCCAGTCATCGATATATATTGTAACATTTTTAAAACAGAAATTGGTAAGAGTTGAGTTCAGGCCAGTATATTTAAATTTAATGTTCTCAGTACGAACATGCAACAAGTAACTCATGCCAAAACCCAGTTTAACAATCAGATGAATAAAACAGGTAAACTCATCAAACAAATGTAAGAAACAAACTACTGAAACTGAACCAAGTAAGAGTATGTTAACACTTAACACCTACTCTCTCACAACAAACACACAGTGTCATGCCTAGGTGTTTGAGGGGCCTAAGGCTAGAGTAAAAACATTTCCATAATTAGTAACAAAAATCTATTATAAAAAACCTTACAAACATTATGTATTTAATATTTATAAATTCATATGAAAAATGGTCATATTATTTCTTAAAAGAATACAAACCACATAGTTTATTAAACCAAAAATACAAAACTTGAAATTATCTATGAAGATTTTATAATTATTTAATGGGTTTTTGCATCGTATGACTACGTTAACTTATTATATTAGGTAAATGGCTATGCTTCTGTTCACATTTTCATAATGACGAAAATAGGCCTATTATCATAAAATATTGATACCTAGGGTTTAGGCTAAAAAAGTTTTTGGGTCTGACACACCGCGGAGCTAGCCGGTAAAACTCCCTTGCAATTAATGATTATGCGCGTGACAACTGTTACTGAATAAACTTTCCGACATTTTCAAAGAATTTTATTGTTTCATTTTCTTCTTTCATTGGCTTTTCGTCTTTCGCAGATCTTTGTGTGTTCTATTCACCTTCCCCAAAAAATTTCACTACAAAATTCCAAGGCGATGAATCCGTCTGTTCAATTTCCTGAAGATCAAGTCGAAGAAACAAGGATGAATCTGCCTGGTATGATGTTCGCCGACGGCGAGGAGCCCGTGGGAGTTAGGGTTCTTACATACCAGTCTTCTCGCGCAATTAACTCCATTTTGAGTGCTCTCGATGAAGAGGAGATTCAGTTTATCCGACAATCTTCCTTTGGTAAGCTAGTCGATATTGGTGACAAACCCGGCTTCTCAGGTAGATTTGCCCGATTCCTTCTTTCCAGGCAACTTAAAGTTGAGAAGAAATATGAAGCTTGGTTCCGATTTGCTGGGAAGCCCATAATATTTTCCCTCCGAGAGTTTGCTATCGTCACCGGTCTTCCATGTGGCGAGTTTCCCAAAAAACAGAAGCTGAAGAAGAAGAAAAAGATTAACGACAAACCCTACTGGCCTGAGCTCTTCGGAAGTGTCGAAGAGCTGCGTGTGTCGAAGGCAGTTAAGATGCTGCGAAAAAAAACCGTCACCGACAAAGATATCCGGATAAAATTGGCCTGTCTGGCAATTGTATCATCTGTTTTGTTATCTACTAATCTGAAGATGAAGATGTTGAAGGAACACGCTGAGTTGCTTGAGGACATCGACGAATTCTTTTCTTTCCCTTGGGGTCGGTTAGCATTTGATATGTTGATGACTAGTATCAAAAAAAAGGATGAGATCTCCCTGTCCCAAAATTCAGTAGCTCTCAAAAGCTTTGCTTTGGCCTTGCAGCTCATAATTGTCGAAGCTGTTCCTTCGCTCACGGAAGTAGTGCAAGAGTCTTGTTCCTCATCTGAGTCTGATAGCGATGAAGATGATGTTGATCGCAGTACAAGGAAGACAAAGAAGAAGACTTTAAGTCCTGCACATGCTCGCGAAGTTGACAAGAAAGAAGAGGTATGGTCCCCACTCGTATAGTCCACTTATGTAGGATATGAATTAATTACTATATTAGCTTTAATGTTGTTTCGTCGTTTATTGGTATGTTATGTTATGGTGCGGAGTATAATACCTCAAGACCCAGCTAGGCCGGTGGACGAGTCTGTGCTTGTATGGTCCGATGAAGTTAATGACGCAAAAGTATCGTTTATGCTTTGTTGCATAAACGATAACCATATCTTTACAAAAGATATGTTCAGAGGAGGGGTAACAAAAGCTGATGTGGAAAGAATGCGTGAGAAGGCTAAAACAGCAGGGAAAAAGAAAGGAATCCCGAGAAAGGATAAAGCTCCACCAGTTTGCATGGAAGGCGATATCAGAATAACGTCTATTGTAAATGCCATACTGCGACCGGAGGTAAACAGGATCGATGGGAATATTGCTGATGTTGTTTCTTCAGTTAAAGAGGTGTCTGCCCAGTCTGTTGGATGTGAAAATAAGGTTATTGCAATAGTTGAAGGAATGTTGCAGTCTTTCAAGACTGAGATGATGAAATTTATGCCGACTTTACATACACAATCAGCTTTTGCGCATCCAAACTCAACTGCAGCGGGTGAAGAACCGGGAGTGGAAGGTGTTCCTTCAAAGACGACTCCCATTCCTCTTGATGATAATGATGAGATAATCGAAAATGTGATGGAAAACATTAGTCATTACTCAACGCCACCTGCTGCAGAAAACGAATGCCCGGTAAGTGGTAATCCTCACACTTTAGTTATTTACTCTCTTTGTGGTTCTCCATGTTAAGTAAACTGTTGGGAAGTCAATTTGGGATAGTAAAATATCCGGAACCCTATATATATAGCGTGATTACGTAGTTTATATCCGGATATTGAACAACGCATTATCAAATTTACATTCCTTATTAGCTGGATGTATATATACGGCCTGTGAACGTGTTAATGTTGTCATTTCAGGGATCACCTGGTAAATCATGCTCCCAAAAATCGGTCAACCCTTTCGATGGAGCTGCGGATGACCACAACAGTGGAAATCAAATGATGGAGAACGAGGCGGTAAGTTTTGAAATTCGTTCATGCCTTTATAAACTTCTTAGGCGTCTTTTATATTACCCCATTGTGTTCATTATCGACATGATACGTCTCCACTATCAGATATCATTTTTCCCCCAAAATTATAAATAACGCGTCTTCATATACATAAGTTCTAAATTAAAATTTTATCAACATACCTTTTTAGCAAGCAATTTCTTTTAGTATCTGCGTATTCAAAATTCAAAAATGTATTTTTAACGGTCAATTTGTCCATCTGTTATGAACCCCGCTTCGCTTAGGTGCATGTTCAACCTGAATCTATCCACAAGCATCTGTCTAACATGCATTCGAATGGAAAAGGGGGGAAGTCCGTGGAAGATCAATCATCGAGGTCTGGTCATAGCCAGACGGAACAACAGGTTGATCCAATTGTATGATCACATCCTCTCCTCCCATATTTCATTCAATTATTACTTTGTTTCTATATTATTGTTTGACGGCTGCTACTATGTGTTGTATATTGTATTCGACTGCAGGTTCCGTCATTCTCACTTGGCCTAACTCAAGAGCTTCGCGAACATCCTGATGAAGATGATGATGAGATGGGAGAGAACGAAGATCAGGGTGGTGGGAAAGGCAATGGAGAGGTTGTAGTAGATGGAGGAGAGGCATTACTGTGCCGTAAGAGCAAGCGCATACGCACCGTCCCACCTCAGTTGCTCACCGACTACCAATGTGGAACTGCGTTACTTAACCGTGCAAGAGAAGGCCAGATTTTTGGTAATGGTGCTTATGATGTAGGAGTTATTCATGAAAAGTATAGCCGTCTGAAGATTCTACTCAAGAAAGATTGGTATGAACCTTTATAATGTAGTACTGTTATTCGTATTTTTTTTGTTATTATTAAAACTGTGGTAAAAATGACTGACGTTTTGGAAAATGTTTTCCTTTCAGCGTTATAAACGTCGCTGGCCTATCCGTCACAGGGAAGGACATCACGGACATTGGAGAAAGAAACCGGTTTCTCCCAGGCAGAGTATGTAACGTTAGATTTCAAACTTATAGTGAATTAATCTTTCTACCCATTTTGGATCACCAGTGTCCTGCTGTTTACAGGTTATGGACATTCTTCTGAGGGTAGTTTCTGCATCTGTGAACAACAAAATTTGTGCTACCTCACATTCCTCTCCTGTTTTCCTGGATAGTGGACTTCAAGTTTTGTTGGCTAGGAACTTTCAAAAGTTCAGGAGAGCAAAGTCCGGAACTCCGTATATATTCACAAAGGCCATCGTCGATATGGTGGTGAAGAGTTTGAATTCTAACACTGCTGCCTCACGGTTCTACATGCCTCTCTCCCTGAGCCGGAAACACTGGGTCGGAATTTCCGTTGATTTCAATGCAGGAAAAATATATGTTCTTGATTGCAATCCGGAGGTTACGAACGCAAACGTTTTAACCAAGGAGGTTGCCCCCCTATGTGAAATGTTCCCATGCTTGCTGAAACACTGTGGTTGCTTGCCTGACTATCTGGAGACGGCCCTCGCTGTTGAGACAGTAAAAGGTGTGGTGCACAACACCAACCCCGCAGAAGCGGCCTTGACTGCTTGTTTGTTGATGTGTACTCATGCGCTCTATGGGCCAGAAAGTTGTAGTACTATCACTCCATCAATCATTCCCGACGAGTCACAAAGGGTAGCTGTGCTGATTTATGAGTTCCACAAGAAGCTCTAGTGTGTTCCGCTGTTGTTGTTGTTAAACTCTGTTTACGGTTGAAGCCATAATACCGTCTTTCCTTTGGTGTGTTTTTAAAATGTCTATGCTTCTGATTTGAACTATACTTACTATCTTCATTATGGTTTAATTTGCTGTTCGAGTTGGTGGTCTCTGTCATTTTCCTAACTACTTCTGTTTGCTTCCGTAATCTTGAGTCATGTATGTCATATGTTTGTTTTACTTCCTATGCTATACTTTCCGTTACTGAAACACTTGTTAACAGATTTATACTACTGTTTTAGGGTCAACGGCCAACACGAATAATTACTCTGTTGTTGGGGTCGCATTTTAACGGCGCTGATATTCAGATATAATACACAAACACGGATATAATACAGAAATACGGTTATGTTAGTTAATAAACTGTTATATATGTGGAAAGGAAATTGTTGGTCTAAAATCCACTTGGTCTGGTTAGCAAGGAGGAACTTGATTTTTAATTTAAATAATATTTTACATTAACATCTTAAAGAGTGTCTTACAGATATTTTACATTACACACTCAAACTTAACATCCCTTCTACCCTGCTTCGATTAATGCATACCAAAACAGATGAAAACGAAACATGTGACCATACCATTGAACTACATCCCCCAACCACCAAAATACTACACTTCATGGAAAAACCATCAACAACCCAAAAACAACATATGACCTCAGCATCGTCAGACTTATTTATAAAAGAAACGTTGAAGCTTAACGTTCAGCTCCTCCATTGTTGCCCTCCTCTCCAGGGCCCTGTTGGATGTTGTCAGCATTTGTTTCGCCTGCCACCTCCTCTCCTGTACCCAGATTGCCCTGCCTCGACGATTCACCTGTTTATTTTTCAATTAAAACGAGGTAAAGTTATAAGTTTAGAACGGAGGGTAACAGCAACCATGTAAATACTACCTTTTTCCTGGTTCAGTGGGTTTCCTAAACCACTGTTTTCGACCTTGTAGAAGTTAACTTCACTCCCTGTTTCGTCCTTTGTTTTACCATGAGCGGAGGAACCCGTAGATGATGCTTGAATACTGTTCGTGTTTCTTGGAAACACGGGAACATTAGAAGGTACTATATTGAGCTCATTGGGTCCGTACCCCACGTACTCCGACCCCGGAACTCCATATATCCTTTGTAGATGAACTGCATAGCTCGAATTCATTACATTTTCCCAATAATCTGGACGGGTCTCTGTGGCTCCAACGTGGGTTGCAAAAGATTGCGTATCATAGGGATGTGGAGGAAGTGATGTCCTGTTATGTGCCCCAGTGCTGAGCGGGCGAAATTCGCTAAAGTTGACGGTACTTAATGCGGGTGCTACGGAATAACCATTTATAAGATAATGTTAGTTTATCACGTAATGTATCTGGATCCTTTCATAAAAATCACGAATCACTTAAATAAGACGGTTTTTTCTCTTACCATAACCGATGGCCATATTTGCCCTAAATCTGTCTCCGTCTGTGCGTCCACCAGTTGGCACTATGTGATCTCCAGATTCAACGGCTGGTCCCAAATTGAGGTCAAGACTGTTTTAGCTTTCTCTATCTCAAGCGAAAATCGGTATAGGAGCACCATTTCATCTTCGTTGAAGACCTCAGCCATTACGCTTTGACTACACAGAAACTCGTTGCCTCTAATCATACCTGGAAAGGGGATTTATACACCGCAATATTATTTAAAAATGACAAACCCGTGAAGGTCACAGCATAAGTAGAAAATTGTATGTTTCGACGTAAACTGTAAGAAGTGTTTACCCAAAATAGCGGCCATGTGTTGCTCCTCGGAGACACCTTCGCCAAGAAAATGTCGACGTCCGATGGTAAAAGGCGATCTACATCTGAACTGGTATGTAGCCACTTCCTCCGCCCCGAATATTACACACAACCTAGGTTCAGTATTCCACTCGTGAACGCAGATCATCATCTCAACATCTGCAGTTGTGAGAATGTTTTGAGGTGGGGGGTTTGTAGCTCCATCTGGTTCCACCATCCATGGTGGCAGCTGGAAGGTTAGTAGCAGAGGAGTTTCAGCACGAAGCCTAAAAACACCTCTCACCATACCCTTAACGGCCTCAACATGGTCACTTCTCCCCACTAGAATATCATGTGGTGGCACGGCAGAATCCTGATCGAATCTCCACACTCCTTCAAGCGATTTTCTCCATTGACCCTTCACAACATGGACAAGACGCGACATCTGCAGATTGTGATAACGACGATGATGAATATAGTATCATTTCAATTCTAAGAATACATATTATAAAGTAAGGGTGAATCAGAGGTTGAAGGAAATAACAATATGGTGAGATAGAAGATAACGATCTCTTAAACTATATATCACTTACAGTTTCTGGATCTTAAAGAGTTAAAGCACTTCCAGTGAGCTGTAGTTATTTTCAGATTGCTGGGCTACAATCCGGTGTTTTTAGACTACTTAGTTGAGGTAACTAAAGATTGTGGGACTACCTATATATAGCAAAATACACACTCTAACAACCGGACTTAACCTACACTTGTCGGTTAAATATGAAAATCTAACCCATATCTCTGCATTTAATGTCCGCAGTCTATCTAGGGATAGGGTATCATCATGACTTACTTTTCTGACATGACAACACATCTCTGTAATTCCATTCATTATTTATAGAGTCATTATCATCACGGTTTACGAACTCAAAATCTTCTTTACTAAGCTAAGAAAACAAAATATCTTCAACAGTTAGCCATTAAGTCTACGTGTCATAACACTAACCTGGTTTGTAACTTGGGTCAAACTGTCGAAACTACATCAGCTCCACTATTGCAGTTTCTCAATTTAATTGCATGGATTTGTGTGTTGTTATTTTCTTGATACGCTAACTTTCATCATTGTAGAAGTTAATTTAGAAAAATCACAAAAGCTTTTTCAACGTTGTACTAAATGCATTGTCTTCAGGATTCGGTTTGGAACCCTAGTATTTTGCATAAAAAAAAATGACCGTATAAATTATGCTGTCTAACATATCCGGATACTAAAAAATTATATGGAAAACGAAATGCGTCCCCGGCTATATCTATATTTATGGAGATTTATAGACAACTCTGCATTGTATTTGACATTATTTAATGATTGCTAACTTCAAGCTCAAAGTAATACGAAAACTGTAAATATTTGTTCTCAATTATCATTAGTGCATCGTCTATTATCTATGTCCCCATACATTATTTCTGTCGTAAGCTATACCTACAAACTCTTTCAAGGATTTATAACATTCTATCCGGAGTCGCAAATTTGGTGCAAGTTACTAACGTTTTTCGGGCTATTTGTTTCCATTTATAATATAGGAATATCACTTTCAGGACATTTGCAAGTATTGGACATGTTCGCTGTTTCCATAAACGCTTAAACATCCGATTATAGGTTCTGTGGCCTGCTATTCTAATTTTTATCCTGCTATCTAGCTTTCTCGCCGGTTAATTGTTAGTTTTTGGAAATCACTATTTACACGCTTAAAGTATGCTTTTGAAAACAACAGGAGTGATAGAGAGAAATAAAACTTCATTCTCCCTTTATATGCTGCTTAACATATGCTTATTTTACAGATAATGTCACCAAACAAAAGGAAGTTGTCATTATTTATTGTATAAACTCGGGATACTACATAAACCTGCCTCATCCCCAAACTTTTTTATATAATACATTGCCACTACTGCGGCATTTATTACAGTTATACAGACCACGACTTCTTCCATACACCTTCATCATCCGAGTAGACAACTTCCGTTAACAACGCGTTAAGCCACATCATATTGCCATTTTGCAAGTCGCGCGGTTGTGGCCAGCGCACTTGCATCTACTGCACATAGTTCGCTTTTTCTTTCCTTGCATCTGCAATCAACATACTTTAAATTATGAACTAAATGTTCTTATGATGTATAATTTACACGGGAAACAACTAAATTCCACATAAGTTATATTACAACTTATAGTGTATGAAGTACCTCAAATTCTCCTCGTGATAAAAGCCGGTTTTTCCTCGGCCTCCCCGGTGGTCTCCTACTAGCCGGCGGGTTTAGTGACACCTGCCCTTCAGATCTGTCACTTGATAAAATTTCAATGTCCTCGTAACCAACAACTGGATTAATTTTTTCCGCGTACGATGCTCTATATGTGTTCAAACTATAACACTCTCCGACCAGTGTGTCCACCCTGATTTTGTACCTTGTTGCCGCAGCTATCGCGTGGATGCAGGGAATGAGTAGGGCTTGAAATTCAAAGCACGTACAAGTCTTGTCTGTTAAATTAACATGACATGTGTTTCCGTCCTTGTCCCGAACCTCATATTCTTCTTCCCCAATGAGCGTTACCCAAAGTCCCCCACTCCGTTCGAAGTTTGCTGCCACAATATCATCCACATGTGGAGTCACTATCTTATCACCCTCCCTCAGTAGTTGTCTTCTTGCAGCAAACCATGACATAAGCTTCCCTCTTATGTATTCGATAAGTGAAAGTATTGGGTATTCTCTAGCATCCCGTAATACCGAGTTCCAAGTCTCTGCAACATTACTCGTCATAATGTTGTAGCGGTTGCCTTCAAACAGAGATCTTGCCCAATGTTGGACTCCTATCCCAGTTAAGTACTCTGCACATGAAACATTGACTTTTTTTAATCTCGTTGAATGTACTGTAAAACTCCGATCGTCGGAACGCCCTTGCTGCTTTCCCCACCAAATACCCCAAGTGCTTATCTTTGAAATACGTTCTAATATTTCTCTTTAGGTGGAGTATGCATGCGCAATGCCTAGCCATAGGATACACCTGCATGAAATTAAATCCAGGGTCTTTATTTTACATCTAAACTTTACCTTAAACGTACAAAGTACGAGCAAGATTAACGTTATCTTAGAAAACTATATTACATTACTCTATTCTGTTATCAATTGATATCCGATCTACCTTAGCAATGCCGTGGTAAATAGATGGATGGCGATCAGAGACAAAAACAATATCGTCGTTGTTTGGTATGAATTGTGATAGTTTGTTAAAAAACCACTCCCATGCTTTGTCATTTTCGCCATCGACAACCGCGACCGCCAATGGAAACACTTGATAATTTCCATCTTGGGCTGAGGCAGTGAGTAAACAACCAGCATACTTACCTCGAAGATGTGTACCATCAACTATTATAACCTTCCTCATGAATCTGTAACCTGCAATGCTGGCAGACAAAGCAAGGAACATATACTTGAACCTATGCCCTATCCCTTCCGTAAACTCCGTCTATATCTCTGCAAGGCTTCCCGGATTAGCGTAAACTAGCTTTTCTAGGTAATTGGGTAGGAGATTGTATGAAGCACCAAATGACCCTTTAGCGTAGTCTAAAGCAACCTCTCTGGACCTCCAGGCTTTCCAATAGGAAATGTGGACATTGTGATCTCCCTGCATGGCTTCCCTAATTTCATTAGGACGAGGGCCTCCCCCTCTACCCGCAAATTTAGCCCTCATTATCCCACCGATTACAGTGTGTGTTGCTTGTGATTGATACCCTGCACGATCGTCTACACTGCAAGAATGAGCTAGGTTCACAGTCTTCACCTCATACAGTTGAGTGTTTTTTAGGACGGCAGCATAGACTCTCCAAATGCAGGTTTGGCTGAAGCATCTGAGAACCATCGCACCCGGGCCAGAACGGGTATTTCGAAATCGGAATTTGTTGCGAATTGCATAAATCGTCATATGCTGTTTGAAATCTTCTCTACATTTGAATATCATCCCAACACATACAACATCCGGATTGTTAATTACTTCGGTGGGACCTGTTATCATTAAAAATAACCGGGCATTATTTTCTTGATTACTATAACTGAACTGATAATATTGTCGTCCCTATTTAATTAGATTTATAACTTCTCACACGCACCTTGGTTCCCTGGTAGGTCGGACGATGAGTCGTTTATCACCACGCGTTCAATTCGCATAGGTGTGGCCCCATGATGGTTATCTGAATCATCGTTGACATGTATATATCTGTTTTCCCCTCCATCAACTTCGTCCATCATTCTATTACCCTTCTCTTTGGACACATCCTCCGCTTCTTTTGTGCCTATATTTACGTTACCATTTCTGTTAACAAAGCCTACTTTACTTTTCAAGTTATGTAAGTGGTATATATATCCTCACCTATGTCACTGTTTTCACCAAGGTTTAGATGTATAGGATTATATGGGGTGCGTCCTTCTTCAGCTTGTCTTATATACGCGGTTGACCTGTTGATGATTGATCCATCTCCACAACATTTTCGTTCATCATTCCGGTTTGTTGTCCATTCATACTGAGCTCTGTGCTTCCAGCATTTTCGGATTCCGGTCGATTAACCGAGCGCGAAAGGCCTCCCCCATGAATATAATCTCCATTCTCTTCAAATTCCAAATCAGTCGGATCAATCTCCACTCCTGCCGACACGGGACTGAAGTATCGAGATACATCTTCTGCATTATCAGGTATTTCTTCATCCCCTGCATCATAATTAAATGAAACTTAATAATGTTTTTGTCACTTTATCTAATTTAATTTTAATAGTAACCGTATGTGGTAATATCCGGATATTTTTCAAAATAAACGTATTATAAGTAATACACGGTTTTAATATCAGACATGCAATCATAAATCTGTCTACCACTTCTTTTCTCAAACATGTCCCATATGGGTTGTATTCCTAATATCCCCCTTTGTATTAAGACCGCTACCGTATTACTACTACCAAACTTGAATGTCTATCTTTTGAGATACAATTGACGTGTTACTTTATGGGTGATTCCCCCAAAACATTCATATTTGTTTTCTTATTAGAACATGTACTACAGCGAAATTGAAAGTGTACTAGGATTAGAGACGACATTTAACAAGTTTGACATGTTCTCATTTACACGGTAATAAGCGAGACTGGAGTCCTATACCATTTGTTTCGCATAAGGGAAAACCTCTGGCCTTTTCAATCTCATACGACAACCGGTATATTAAGATCAAATTTTCGTCGCTGAATAGTTGCGTCATTAATGTATCACTACGGCGTATTATGTCTTCGCCCACGAGGCCTACAGAAAATCAATTACATTCATTGATTAGCTTTATGTATTGTCTTCCAAACATTAAAAGTTGTATAAAAGGTTGCATATTACACACTGATTACCTCGTAGTGATGCGAAATGATCCTCCTCCGTTACACTTCCATCCAAAAATCTAAAGTCACCGATATTGAAAGGAGTTCTACAGAGGAACTGGTATTTAGCCACGTTCCGAGCCCCGATTGTGTAAAAAATGTTGGACTCCGTTTGTCCATTCTTGCACACTCATCACGAAGGCAACGTTGTCAGAAGTTACTATGTTTGATGGTTGCTTAGTTGATTGAATTCCATGCAACATCCGCTGCGGCAGTTGATATGTCAAACCAATGGGGCATTCAGGTCCAATTACCAGCTCTTCGCGTATGAGAGACGTAAAGGAGTTGATATTTTCGTTGCTGCGTGCAACGATATACTTGTCCACTGCAGAAGGATCTCCCTCGAATTGCCAACACCCGGCTGCACTTTTACTCCACTCCCCAATACTAATTCGTACAAGCTGACCCATCTGTAGACAAGGTAACGACGATGATAATTAATAGAGAAATTATGAAACTTAATTAATTGTCCTATGTTATCTTAAATATTTATGATACTCCCACGCCATGCTCATTTAAAACTTTTGCAGTAAATGAGTAAAGTGTAGAACTCACCTATATTTGGTAGCTCTCTTTTACAGCCCTCACAATTGATTCCTATATTTCAACGCGAACTTCAGATTTCTGGAAAAGATGTTGTGTCTTATCTATCGCACCTTTAATCCTTATTTATAGTGCAGTTTGCGAGGGGGAACCCAACTTAAACGTATGCTACTGATTATGGAAACGTGGCTCCTCCCCCTCCTTTAATTAAACTATATTTTATTTTGGATTTTAGACACCGATTTGATGAGTACCCAAAGAATTTTAACATTTCACAATCGAATGAATAGTACACAAAACAACGACAGTCACTTGTTTCACAAAAAATATCTAGCAAACATTATTAACCTATCTCTCAACGCTGTCGTTTACGGATCTACTTATCCAATATGAATTCTGTTTATCATCCATCATTCAAATCAGTATTGAGAAATAGTAACCCTCCAATATTAATTAATGACGAATATGTGGTATACAAAACTAAAGTACCTCCGAATGTTGTAATGTTAATGAGAAAGTCTGACTCTCATTTAATCATAATCACTCCCTTTCACATTTAACCATTTGGATCTCCATGGATTGCTGCGAAGAGATTTGGAAGTACCGGGATATGGGTGACTTTTACAGCTTTGATTGTATAAAGAAATCTTACGAGGCTGCCATTTCTCTAAGTTTCATATTCTTCACTTTCTGAGTTTTATGCAATAGAAAACGTGGAGAGTGGCCTTCTCCTTTATAAATAGGATGTCATTATTATAACTACACCTGTTGATTATATTGGAAACGAAACCTATTTAACATGTGGTGTTATATACAACCCAAACACGTATGACCATCTCAAAATGTAAACTAAATAATTCAACTAAAACTATAACCGGTTGCAGGTTTTTTGGCTATTAGATAAGCTTTTCTGCCATGAGGGCAAATCAGTCATTCCACCGCCGTCGAGGTACAAGTTCGCCAATTATTAAAAATAAAGCTCACTTCTGGAATTTAGAATCTCCCTATGTATATTGAGCAAAATGAGCCTTATTTAATTTAGTAAATGTGTTTATTTAGATATGTTGAATAGTAAGCTTATAAATGTATTACTACAATGTAAAAATAAAATCATACAAGCTAAAAAAAGTTATAATTCAAAGTCTAAAAATTAAATAAATAAAATAATAGTTTTATGAAATTAGATAATAAATTAAATCAAAAAGTCTAAAATAGCATGAAATAAATCTAAATAGCATATAAATTATTGTTTAGATCCAAAACTAAGAGAAATTTATTTAGGTATACACACACTATAACCAATTAAAAGAGGGATTAAAATGGGGTTCCTAAAATGTGCTATACAAGTTGGGACATAAGACAGTTGACTTTCTCATAGAAAGGTGGGCACGCCTCTGCAAACACATACATATTTTTCGGCGTGAAGATTATAAACAATCATGCGCATCTGATATTTTCTGCCTAGGAATTCTTTAGTAATGGTTAAGAGATGATGGTAACATGGGGCCGTCTGGTGGACTTAACACTAGAGCTTTGAGAGGATTTCCGGGCAACACTCAACCAGCATCCAGAACAAAGAAAAAAACAGATTTGAGGAATTCCTAGGCAGAAAATAACTTTCTTGGAACAAATGCAACACACAAATATATAGTAACATCCGCGCGAAGCGCGGAAAAACCACTAGTTGGTTTATAAATAGTTAATTTTCAGTTTCCAGCTCCAACATGTAAAGCAAAAAAAAAAACTTTCCCCTAATGAAATTTAGCTAAACATTCCACTAATTTATTATGATTTTCGGATTTCATTCCACTAATTAATGAGATTAGATAATCATGTGAACAAAACGATTCACTATAAAATCACATCCGATATCTCTTTGAGTGCACTCGTAGCATATCAAAGATGGATCTTAGAGAAGCTATGAGGAAGCAAAACGACGTTGCCGTTAGAGATGTCAAAAGAAGGCTTGGCCCGCGGGATAGGCCCGTTTAAACCTGTGGCGGGGCGGGCTTGGGCCGAAGATCCGACATCCCGCAATGTCGCGGGCCTCGCGGGAATAGACTTGCGCGGGATGGGTTCTGTGCGGGATGGGCCGAAGAAGACCGCGGTTAACCCTAATGTCCCGCAGCTTCTTCTCTCTTCATTTGATCGGCCACCTGAAAAAAAAAAAGAGAGAGCGAGAGTGAAAGTGGAGTCGCCACCGCACGAGATGGAGCTCCGGCCATGGTTTCTTCTTCGATGATGCTTCCTGTCTACCCTTCGCCTTCTATCTCCTACTCTGAAGCTTCGTGGAAACATAACAAGAAGTTTGCGAAGGAACTCTCCATTGAAGAAGATACTTGCGAAATACCACTTTCCCTTCGATATTGAGTTGTTGCTGCCTTCCTCGATTCCTTGGATACATTTTACATCTCTTTTTTTTTTTCAGGTGGCCGATCAAATGAAGAGAGAAGAAGCTGCGGGACATTAGGGTTAACCGCGGTCTTCTTCGGCCCATCCCGCACAGAACCCATCCCGCGCAAGTCTATTCCCGCGAGGCCCGCGACATTGCGGGATGTCGGATCTTCGGCCCAAGCCCGCCCCGCCACAGGTTTAAACGGGCCTATCCCGCGGGCCAAGCCTTCTTTTGACATCTCTACTTTCCATGAACGTCTTATCTTCCGCGACCAAAGACTCTAATGTAATCTTCTCGCCGGCGTCAATCAACTCTGCGATCACCATGCACGCCGCTGGTCCCGGAGGAGAGTCAAACGCTAGTGAAATCCTCTCCTTCCTTAGATCTTCGTCAATCGAAGAGCTGAAGACCATCTTCCGCGATATATCCTCCGTCGTCTTTGCCGATCAGAGTGCAAGTGGCGGCCCAAAGATCACGGCTGCGAATGGCTTATGGATTGAAAAATCACTTCCGGTTGATCCCAAATTCAAGGATATTCTTCGAAAACTTCTTCAACGCCGTGTATGCTCCAGTTGATTTCCGATCAAAGGTAAAGTTTCATCTTTTATTCAGAAAATTAGGGTTTCGTCCCCCTAGAAAAATATAATAAAATAATTTGTTTACCAAAAAATAAAACAAACTAAATTAGGGTTTCTGAGAAATATTGTCTTCTTGTAAATCAACTCAGCTCAACTTCATCATCGTGATCCCTTGATTTCACAACAAGAAGACATTAACTAGTAGTTCTATTGTTTTCTGAATTAGTTGAAGAACAGAATAGTTTGTGTAGTAATTAGTTTCATCTTTTGTTCAGAACATTTTTAGGGTTTCATGAGAAATATTTTTTTTCCATGAGAAATATTGTCTCTTACAAATTAACTAAGTTCAATTTCATTACAAAAAAATATTAACTAGTTATACACTTGTTATCTGAATTAGTTGAAGAACAGTATAGTTCGTGTTTCATATTGCTTTAAACCTTTTATCCAATAATAAGTATGAAGAATCTCATCAAAGTTATTTTTTTGTTTTGGAAGGCTGAAGAAGTTCGTGAGGAGGTGAACTCATGGGTCGAAAATCACACCAATAATCTCATAAAAGACCTTCTTCCTGCTGGTTCAGTGGCAAGCGACACCGACAAGATTTACGCAAACGCATTGTATTTTAAAGGAGCTTGGAAAAGACCATTTGAAAAGTATAATACAAGAGACAGAGACTTTCACCTTGTCAATGGCACATCAGTCTCTGTGCCATTCATGACCAGCTCTGATGACCAATACGTAAGAGCTTACGATGGCTTCAAGGTCCTCAGGCTCCCTTACAGACGAGGCAGTAATGATAGTACTAGTCCCATTCGCAAATTCTCAATGTATTTCTATCTCCCCGACAAGAAAGATGGGTTGTATGAACTCCTGGAGAAGATGGGATCTACACCTGAGTTCGTGAATAATCACATTCCAGGATTCAGAGATGAACTCGGGGCGTTCAGGATTCCAAAGTTTAGAATCTCGTTCGGGTTTTCTGTTTCAACTGTTTTGGATCAGTTGGGAATGCGTTCGATTTCACTGTACCATAAAGCTTGCGTGGAGATCGATGAGGAAGGTGCTGAAGCTGCGGCTGCAACTGCTGATGATGATATGGGGTTTTCTCTTTATATGGAGCCTCCTAAGAGGATTGATTTTGTGGCTGACCATCCATTTCTTTTCTTGATTCGAGAAGACAAAACTGGAACCGTTTTGTTCTTTGGTCAGATCTTTGATCCTTCACAAACTTGTCCAGGATCTCGTTTGGAACCCTGTTCGAACTATTGGTCGGAATCAGATGAGGATTATTATTAACTGGGTTCTATAGTTTGGTGAAATGATGGAGAAGTCAGAATTAGGTTGGTTAATGTCTTGTCTTTAGTTCATTTTCTATATTTTTCAGTTTCACCATGTTTGGTTTTAGTTTACATTGTTTAGTAAACTGTAAACCTTAATTGATCTGAAGCTATTTTCTTAATACATTCGTTTGGTTTGATTTCATCGAAGTTTTGGCCCTTTAAAGAAGTATATTTTATATTTCTAGTTGCTGTTTTTCATTGACAACAACAATGATGAATTTGCCTATTGACACGAAGTTCTTGTCGAAATAATGGCGTCTTATTTGGAAGTGTGTGTCCAAACTCAATTATGATTCCTGCCTTCCTGGTCATATGATGTTTACAAATGTTCCATCTCAAGCTTGGTCCATTGTGTAAACTGGCCGCCGACTACATCGATTTATTGGCTCACGGCTCTTTTTTGGAAATAGGAAAAGCAAATAGGAAATGAACGTAGAAGAATAAAGTAGCAGGAATGAAAAAAAATGTTTGTTTCTTCTCAAATTTATCAAGGAATGATTATATTCTTTATTCATCTATAAAAAAAAATGATAAGAAAAAGTTATTCCTTATGAATGGTGATATTTTTTTAGGAATGATAAGGAATTAAATGTTCTTCTTCGTCCCTAGTTATTCAAAGCCATATGTTAGAGAGGTGAGAATCGACTCGGTTTATGCAACATCCAACCGACTCTGGAACCTCAAAACATTGATATTCCAACGACTAAGTCTCATGAATGTTGATTCTTCTCAAGTTTGTTTGTGGTACCTTAAAACTTTCGTCTGTCAGGTTTTCACACGAATCTGTTCAAAATATTTTAAGCAGTTTTCCAGTTTTTGCATAATTGTTTGTGAGAATATCACCATGTCAATGTGATGGTGTTCACTATGAATGTGCCTAGTTTGAGACTTTGATAGTTTGGCGTGTTCGTTTTTCGATCAAGAATGACCATTTTGATGGAGATAAAAATTGATGTTTGTTTAGTGTTAAAATTAATCCATCTTAAAAAGGAGATTTATATATCTAGATGAGTCTAATGGGTTCATTAGAATAAAGATGAACATGAAAATTTCATCTTTATCCAAACAAAATATTTAGATTCAAATTAAGACAAACAAATGATTATGATATATATTGTTTTTAACTACAATACCATATTTTTCCGTTTGGACCACAAAATTATATTTTCATGTCAATACTGTAAAATTATAGTTTATCCGCAAAATCTGCAAAATACATTTTTCTATCAAAACTATGAAATTACATTTTTCTACTAAAACTACAAAATCATATTTTTGGTCAAAAAGAAAACTCCATTTTTCACCAATGGGTTTGTAAACACTCCAGGTAGAATAAACAGCGTGTCGTTTTAAACGTCTAAAAACGTCAACCATTTCTAGTCTGCATTTCAAAGTAACGAAATCAAAAGCAGAAAAGGTTTTAAGGCCGGAGGAGTCGGGCAGTAATCTGGATCCGCCGGCGAAGAAGTAGCACCGACCCATTGGTCCTCTTTTCTTTTCGCCGGAAAGCGAGAAAGGTATCTGTTTCTCTTCTATATGGATATCTCACTATCTTCTTCTTCTTCTTGGCTATTCCATTGAATTACGTACAAATGATTTCGAGATCTTTTGTGCTTAGAACTCACAGTGTTCATGGACATTATGGAGAACATACTGTGCTCATGTAAATTGGGTTCCTTTTCAATTTCAACTGTTCTCGTAGTATTGCACGGAAAGTGTTCGACGTATTTCCTGTTTAGCTCATCGCTTGTTTCCAGGATGGTTCCTTTGTCTGATTGAGTAATATAGGGACGAAGTTTGCTGACTTAGTGTGAAACCCTTTTGGTATTTTAACTTGACGTTTCTGACAAGTTGAGAGATTTTCTCGTTGTAGACAGGTGAAGCATTCTGTGTGGTAAGAAGGGAAGATGGAAGCCAAGTTCTTTCGGTTCTTGAAGATTGTTGGAGTTGGATACAAAGCCAGAGCTGAGGAAGCAGGGCGTTTCTTGTACCTCAAGTTAGGTTACAGTCACGAGGTCGAACTGGCAGTTCCTCCGGCGGTCCGGGTCTTCTGTTTCAAGAACAATGTCGTTTGCTGCACCGGGATTGATAAGGATAGGGTGCATCAGTTTGCTGCGACTGTCAGGAGTTGCAAACCTCCTGAGGTTTATAAGGGCAAAGGCATAATGTACATTGACGAAGTCGTCAAGAAGAAGGTTGGAAAGAAGTCCAAATGATCTCTTCTTTTCTTTGTTTATCTGTGGCGAACCTTGATTGTTTGGTGGTAGCTTTGGGATTTGCTTATCAATAAGTTTGACTTGGATGTATGAAACATCATTATGTGGTTTTATGTTAATTTTCAATCAAACAAGAGTAGAAGATTTTTGTCTTCAAACACGTATATAATGCTTGTTGAATCATTGTTACAATAAGGGCTGAAAGAAAAGCTAAAGTGCAGGTGTGAAGTCACTTGAGCAGAATAAAGATAATGGTAATAACAGGCACCATATACAATGTGATGTGTCTGCAAACAATCAGCATAACATGCCATTGCAATGCGGTAGTTGAGGAATATAAAGATTAGTCAAGCATGTAAATTCTGGAGGCAATGTCTTGAACCAACCAATCGAACCCTTCCAACAAACCTTCACCGGTGTATGCACTGCAGCCCACGATTTTCCAATGCCTGCTTTTATCCATGGACTCTAAGTTTAGCACCTGCACAAGCAAGAATAAAGTAACCCTTTTAAGACAAAGAGACAAAGATTCAATCATTCAAGCCGATACAACAAACACATCTTACCAAACCTCACTGAAACATAGAAAGAAACCCTATCAAGACAGAGATACAACCCAATGGTCATGGAGTTTAAAATCCCTTACTTTGCCAATCTCTTCAGGTGTAAGAGCACCTTGAATATCCTGCTTGTTTGCTAGTATCAGCAAAGATGACCCAGCAAGCCTCTGCCATACAAAAAACAAGTTCAGTACCCAAAACTCACTCCACTCATCACAAACAGCAACCAACCAAGCATCAGACTGCATAGTTTTTGACAGTTTGAGAATACCTCTTCCTTCAAGAGATTGTCAAGCTCCATCTTGCAATCATCTAGCCTCCTGAGGTCAGAGCTATCCACCACCCAAACCAACCCATCAGTCTGCTCAAAGTAGTTCCTCCAGTAAGATCTTATAGTCTTTTGCCCACCCACATCCCATATATTCAGCGTATACCTACACACACAGTTACATGTTTGATGATATATTACTACTCAACCAAGAACATGAAAAAACTAGAAAGCTGTTGTGAAAAAGGAGCAGACTTTTGGTAGATAATGGTTTTGATGTTGAATCCAAGAGTCGGACTGATCACGCTTGTGTCTTCTCCGTTCATCTTCAGAACAATCGTCGTCTTCCCTGAGTTATCAAGTCCACTACACACACCACAAATCATCAAATTTGAGATACATTTAGATGGGAGGAGATTGTGAATCTGACATACATACACCATTAGTATACGCATCTCCTTCTCTTTCTTCTTGATCTTCCGAATGATGCTTAACAGTCCCATTCTTCGATTCACAGAAACAGCTTCTAACCAATCTCGCGGTGGCTCTCGTCGACGACGACGGAAATGGCCTTTAATTTGCAACCAATATGGGCCTTCGATAGTCTATAGGCCCATTAATTCTACAACAACATCTATTGGGTTAGTGGGCTACTAACTACGTCCATTACCTCCTTGTCTTGACAGGTCAGGGGTTCGATTTCCCTCAGAAGGTTAAACTGATATACTATAAGTATATGCACTTTGAGGAGTTATAAGTGGACGGTAAGTTATCTAGAAAGTCAATCGGTCAAAATCATATAGTGCAGTCCACACTAGATGATGCATCAACAGGCAAGCTCGCGCCACCGGTACTAACTAGGGCTTAAGCCAATTCAGGCTTTTATTTATAGCCACTGACTTGATGCAATGACAAGCAGTCGCGTTTTAAGGTTGTGCGGACAGTGCTTTTGTACCGAGTCTCACAATTTTAATTATTTCTTTCTTTAAAATTTTAGGATACAAATGTTTTAAAAATTAAAAAAAAATGTTTAAAAATTGCAAAATAGTTCAAAATTTCATAAAATTAATATATACAACATATTTTTTCATTTTGTATAATATGGCACAAGATCCAAACAGTTTTAGAACCGGGCCTAATGACAAGCCGTCTTTTTATCAGCAGATGTATAGTAGTCGCCTTCTCTAAGCTTCTAATTCAGGAGGACGTTGATCCGCTTCTACTAGTCAAGTAGCTAACATATGTTTTTTTCAAAAAAAAAAAAAGTAGCTAACATATGGCAGGCTGCAAATCTTGTATAACAACACTGCACGATATTGCAGACTCGGAGGGGTGCAGAATATTCAGAGGATGGAGATTATCATCAGACTTTTCAATACACTCATTGTAGATGATAGTGAGAGAAATAATAATATGATAATTAAGCAAAAGTGGGCTATAACGTGAATTTGGAAATTGTATTATTTAAAATTGGAGAATTATAGATGTTGGTGTAGATTGTGCTGTTGTGAAAGTAACTGCTAATATAAATGTAAAATTCAATATTTTGGCATGACTTTTGTTTTTAATATATATTATATTCGGTAAGTTAGTTAGGTTATGCACATGTCTTGGCCATTTTGGATTTGTGCATATTATATTTATAATCATTATGGTACAATTTGTGAATAAAACACTCAAAGATGTCGTGATTACTTAATTATTGGAGATTTGGAAGTTATGGGTCATGTAGTCCAGAGAAGGGTTCATTAATCACAATATAATTAAGCTATTTAATTCATATTAATTTTTGTCTAATCGCGTAGCTCAGTACGTCAATTGACAATATAGAAACCGTGGGTGGTACGGACCACGTTGGGTTTCTTTGCAGCATTGTAAAATTGACCTGCATAGTCCATATAACACGTGGAACACAAATGAATAAAGAAAGAAAATGTATATCTCCAACTTTTGCAAGATTCGGAGTTTTCATGCAAGACAAGTAAGAACTATATTTCCACAATAATCATATTAATTGCTGAAGAGAAACATTACTCTAATATACGAGGCACTCATAATACTTTTGTCGGTAACATTACACGAAATGGTGGAATCGTACGAACCAATTATGCGTACCAAAATGACAATCCTGCACTATATAGGCTACAACCCTACTATAAAAGAAATAAACTTTACCCCAAATTCAAAGAAAAACGGTTTTCCCTTTTATTTCACTAAAGTTGAATAGTTACTACATTTTGCAAAGTTACTAGCTATTTCGCAAAATATCAATCAAAACAAGTCTGACAATATAAAATTAACAATGCAAAATACGAAATGATTGGATTGGTATAAATAAGATCACATAACACCAAATACATTATAAATAATCACAACTCAAACTATAAAATCTCACCTTTTCTTTTACTTATTTCATTATCAAACATAAGAAGAACAAACAAACAAATAAAAAGGAAACACAATGGTGAACTTGGTAGAATCACCAAAACCAATGCTGTACGGCCTCATGAGATTAGCCGGCGTTATTCCATACACCGTAGAAATCGAACCAGGGACAAAGATAAACTTCTGGATCCCCAAAGAAACCCTTAAAAAAACCAAAAAATCCAACAAAAACTCTGACGTGAAACCCAAGAAACCTTCTAAACCAGCCATTTTGTTCATCCACGGCTTTGCAGCCGAAGGGATTGTGACGTGGCAATTCCAGGTCGGATCACTAGCCAAAAAATACTCAATCTATATACCGGACCTTCTCTTCTTCGGTGGATCCTATTCAGATAAACCGGACAGGTCACCCGCCTTTCAAGCCCACTGTTTGGTCAAATCTCTTCGTATCCTCGGAGTGGATGAGTTTGTCCTTGTAGGGTTTAGTTACGGTGGAATGGTGGCTTTCAAGATCGTGGAAGAGTACCCTGAGATGGTTAGAGCCATGGTGGTGTCAGGTATTTACCATATTGTGGATAAATAATGTATAGGGTGGTCAAAGCGTAATTAACCCACGACACTTGACCCGACATGTAATGGGTTAAAGGTTTTGTAAGTTAATTTAGTGGCCTGTCCTGGACTTCTGATATTATATCTCTATCATGCTACATGCAAAGCGATTTATGTTTCCAGCTAATTTGCGCCCGTTGTTAACACCTTTATTTTTGTATATCAATCTCTGGTCATCTTATTACAAGCTGTTTGAAAAACCTATTATCTTATATTATTATATTTACATAGTAAGATCATTCTTAAACTATATATTAATATATATATATATATATATACAATAATTATTTATGTCTATATCAGGTTCCGTACTCGCGATGACTGATACGATCAGTGAGTCGAATTTGAACCGTATAGGGTTTAAGTCATCAGCGGATCTTCTGTTACCAACTTCGGTTAAGGGACTCAAGACTCTTTTTGCCCTTTCTGTTCATAGACCCATGTGGTTCCCGAACCGTCTCTTCAAGGATTACCTCGAGGTACGAACTTTTTTTTTTTGATGAAATTTTAAATTTGAGGTACGAACTTACACAATTTTGAAGATTTTACATATGGGTTTATTCTTTTCTTTTGCAAGAAAAAAAATCATTCTCATTTGGTTAATAATATATATTGTAAATGTTAAGGTGATGGATACCAATAGGAAAGAAAAAGCAGAATTGTTAGAAGGTTTGGTCACCAGCAGGAACGAAGATGTGACCATCCCTCGTTTACAACAGGTTTTTATATAATACTCCATTCAAGAATAATTACATAATTATGAAATTATTCTTTCTTTTTTTTTTATCAAAAAAGAATAATTCCATAATTATTCACACAATATACATAATTGTTTCATTTATCTAACCTAGAATTTCATACAAGAAGATTTCGACAAAAATATCAATTATTCTCTACGTAAAAGTACTCTAAAATACCACAAAATTTATCTAACTCCAAAGCAAAAGAAATTCAAAGTTAAGATTTAGGAAGATTTCTACGAGTTTGGAAATGGATTCTAATCATTTATAGTGTTCCTATTTAGATTTTTTTTCAGTAAATCTTAAGATTGTTGGACCTCATTTGGAATTTAAAAAAATATAGTGGTCTATTTGAGAAAATATATTATCCTTGAGAGTTGTAATTTATAGTCTTAGTGGGGATTATTGGATTAGGAATTTCATTAAATTTTTAGGTTTTTGTTAAATCCTCCTTTATTGAATACATTATTTATAAAAACTTTTATAAATTCAGGGTTATTGGATATAGCATTTATAGAAATCCTATCAATTTTATTTAGTCTGCAACAAATTGATTATTAGAGGTAAACCCCAACAGATGAAAGCACAATTTGAAAAAAACAACCAGAATAAGATATAGAATAAATTAGATAGAATTGTTCTCGCAACATCTAAAAATCATTATACAAAGAATGAAATTGCTTCTAGTTAGAACTCGACTCAGGACTTGTCTAGAAATTTAATAGTTTGCATAAAATGAAATATATTTTCAGGATTATTCAGAAAACGAAAAATATTCTATTTCGATTTATTTTATAAAAATATGTAATTTATATTACTTAAATCCAAAACATTAAGTATTTACCACTTAACTGAGCGATTTTATTATTATATTTTTAAAAATTGGTAATGCAGAAAATTCATCTCTTGTGGGGCGAAAGTGATAAACTTTTTAATCTTGAAATGGCCAAGAACATGAAGGAGTAAGTTGCAATCCAAAGTTACTTTTTATTGAAATTATTACTGAATATTAATAATAATATATATTTATATTCTCATTTCAATTCTGTTTCACAGGCAACTAGGCGAAAATGCAACAATGGACAGTATAAAAAAAGCAGGTCACTTGGCACATTTGGAGAGACCTTGTGTATATAATAAACGTCTCAAAAAGTTTCTTACTGCAGTTTACTCCGGAAACTAAAATGGATGTAATTGAATGACGCATTATCCTCCTCGACATCAAATTTGTGCTATTTTCTTTGTTTTATTTATTCTTCCTATTTCAAAAATAATGTAATCATATTGAAATGGTATACGTAATCATATTGTTTCTATGATGTCAAAAAAAAAAAAATCATATTGTTTCTATCATTTTGCATTTTATCACTATGCAGACGTTTTTTCTGTGAGTTAAGAGAAGGAGATAGACTTTTTTTCTCAATTTGGCCTAAATTCAGTGACAGCCTAATTAACTTAATTCATTAACCTTCTCCGTTCTAGCATGTAGTAATTGTAGTAGGACGGGAAATCGAAATTTAAATAAAAGAAAAACAAAAGTTGGAGTGAGAACGATCAAAAACCACATTTTTACGCTTGTTCATGAAGGATAGTATCAAAATTTATATATAGTTATGGGTGAAATTTATACAAAGCAGTTTGGAGTAAATTTCAAATCTGAACCAGATCCCATTAAACCGAAATTGAACCGGTCTCTCATCTTTCATAATAAAGTCAGAACAGCAGCTAAGAAACAATGGTTTATTTGCCAACTAACCAAAAAAAAAAAGAAGAGAAATTAGATTTTGGGAGAGAAAAAAAAGAGAGACAGGAAGAAAAAGTAGGAGAGAGGATGGGGTTTTGGTTATTTAGTGAATCATAGATTTTTTTGGTGTTATAGGGCATAATTTCCCAACAAACAAACCATACAGAAAGAGTGACTACCCACACTTCTAAGGAAAAGATTGGCCACCTTCAGTTACAAGTCTGGCTCTCTGGTGATGTTCTTAGATTTTAAAATCAACAATCTCTTCAAAAAGCTGTGCATCCAAGACGCAATCTGATCGTCCGTATACAGCAGCTTGAACACCAGCAACAAGCATAGCGACCTCACGACCAGAGAACCCTTATGTCTTCTTCGCAGCCTCTCTGATCACTTGGCCGGTTAGGTCTCCTTCAACTGTTATCTTCTGTCACTGCTTCTTGAACAAATGGCTCCACTTAGTCTTCATGTCTTTATCACCTTTCTGGTCTTCACCGGTTAGGTACTTGTTGAGATAGAGTTTAAGGAGCTTGAAGCGTTCATCTTCACCAGGGAGCGGAAACTCGATAACTTCGTCGATCCTGTCAGTGACCGCACCGTCTAGATCCCCGGGTTTGTTTGTGGCCAGGACCAGAACTATGTCCCGTGACTGATCACCGGTTCGAAAGAGTAGAGCGTTCAGAGCGCTATGCTGAGCCTCGCTCATATACGTGCTGTTACGTTTACGATCAAGAATTTGATAAACCATTAAACATAACTCTGACGACACCATAGAAGTAACAATGCGCTTAACAAAGGCGAGATAATCTTACTCGCATAGGAAAGCATCAGCTTCATCGATGAAAAGCAGTAAACCTTTGTTTGATTTCTTAGCCCAATCAAAAATTTCATGGATTTTTGTAACAGCCTGTGCACCCAGAGGAGCAACATCTCCTCCTGTCAGCTTATTTCTGTAAGTTAATAGGACCTTGACTCCCCCTGTCAAGTTCAATATAGAAACGCAAACGAATGTATATCAAGAAGTGTATAACTCTCAGGGACAATGCTTATAAGTTCCATACCTTCAATGTGACCGAAGGTTGTGTTAATAGCTGCAAGCCATTTCTCCATTTCACCATTTATCTTATCCAGAAGCATTTTTTGATTCTGCTCCTCCGTAAGTTTGGCTTCATGAGCTCTGCCTTCAGCCTCAGCCATGGCTTTGAGGCGAATTGTCTCTCGCTCAAGTTCAGCTCTCTCTTTCTCAGTCTCGCTGTGCTTGAATCTGTTCTTCCGTGGCGATCCTTGCTTGCTCTTTCCGGATAGAAGACTCCTCTTGCATCTTAACCAACTCAACGTTATGCCGTCTCTGAGATTCATGATCCGTCTGCAGAAGTTCCAAGTCAAAGACTTGTCAGTAAAGGTACGATCTTTAAAACTATTAAACATAGTTTTATATCTCACCTGCAGTCGTTTCCTCGCCAACTCATCTTCATAACGAAGGTTTTGAGCTTTTGCTTGTGCCTGCTGCTGCAGTAGATTCCTCTGATCCTCAGCCAATTTCCTCTGCCTTTCCTGCCCCATTCAGATCCCCACAAAAACAATCATATATGTTGCTTCTCAGCTTAATGATAAGCAAAATGTAGATGATGTAACCAATTTACAGCAAAACAATGAAGTCATAGGAACATACTATCTAAATGAACTACATCAAATGAGTTCCATTAGCATAAGGAGAAAGTGACTCACAATATCATTTTCCGCCTGAACAGCTTCGTTACGCGATATCTCACTTTTCGTCCTTTGTTGTGTTTGCGCCTGAACAGCTTCGTTACGCGATATATTCCGTGGCACCCACGGTTTAGCCCGTTTTATAAGCCTAGTTTTTCACTTTTCGTCCTTTGTTGTGTGTGTTTGAGCTCTGTATATAAGATTTTGATACCTTCGCTCTAGTGCTCATGGTAATTATATGGTCTTTAGTTTTTTTTCTTTTCGTATATACTATTCTTTCAGTTACCTAACACCATTTGGTTGATTACATGCATTAACAAGAACCATAACACTTTTTTAACTAGTATTTGTTTAAATTTTATAATAAAAGTGAATTGGAAATATGCGTAAAGACGTTTTAGTCAATTTTACAGTGGGTGCATATCGCAGTAGACCACTAATTAAGCGCTGTTTATTAAATTCAAATGTGCGAAATCATCGTTTCTAATAAGGAACATGCAAAGAGTTGTTTGATATATCCTCTTATTGGCATGCTTAGTCCATATTGTTAGAACCGAGAGTTTGATCAGAATATTATTACTATTGTTGGTTAGTTTATGCTTGTTCTCTTTGTATGTTCAGGTTCAATTATAGATCTAACTGATTCGTTCTTGTTCTTAGGTGATCAACTACGCAAGGAAACGAAATGCAAACGAGATTGTTCACCCGGACTTCGTTGCCTACTGTCCGGGGAGGGAGCGGTATCCCTCAAGCTTCACTAGAATCAATACAAAGCTTTGGAAACGTCTATACAACAAGATCTCAATCTTCAGAAAGAGACTAGTGTCGTTACCTCCGAAATATACCACAGATAATCGGATCCTCAGCTAAATCAACTTCAGAGACACTACGCCGTCGCCTCCTGTTGAAATAGCTACCGGTAAAGCTCTCTCCTTGATTCTCTTCTCGTGAAGCTCTCTGATCTCTCTGATCTTTCTTTCTGTTAGAAGCCGCGAGGAAGATGATGGCCGTTACAGCCGTTTTAACCAGCTGTCGAGCTCGTGGGCTTGAGTGTCACGAGGCCCAGCACGCTCTTCTCTTTTCTCCGTTACTGAAGTAGCAGGCCCAATAGCATTGGCCCAAACCAGAAGGAAACAAGCTGAAGACCAAAAACCCACAAATCTCCACCTCTTTGGTTTTCAGACACAACCGCGAAACCCTAGGAGGTAATCAGCTCCTCCTCTCTCTTCTCCGCCTTCTTACTTTAAAAATGACTCCGGCGAAAATCGACCAATATCATCTTCTGGCGATAACCTCTGATTCAGTTGTCTCGAACCGGTAAGCTCCTTTTCTTTCTCGATTCTCTCTATTTAGAATCGTAATTGAGTATCTCCACCTGAAACCAACATCCATCTATCTTGTATGTTAGTTATAGATACTTCCTTTAGCTCACCAAATAGCTTCTGAACATTCCGTTCTGTAGAAGAGCTACAAATGAACAATACGAACTGTTGTTGCTCTTTGCTGTTTCAAACAATCAGAACTCTATTCTCTGACTCACTCTTTATCTGACACTGAGACTGCAAATTTGCAGACGAGCACCTGATACAGCCAGAAGAAATATCTCGAACCAACCCTCAGCAAACTCCACCTGATTTGCTGTTCCTGATTCAATCTTAGTGACTCAATCTCAACCCTTGTTCAGAGATCCTACGGTTTGATCTCCTTTGCTCGACAGGTAACTCCTTCTCATATGCTTCTTCCTTTAAAAACCTTCACACATAAACCTTTTTTTTAATTTTCCGAGACCATCACGGAGCTACCTGGAGCCGGTACTGACTTCAGCACACGTTCAAAGAATCACAGCAGAGTTGAAACTTAGTGCCAGGTACACACTTAGTTAGAAAATCTGCTGGATTCTTAGATGTATGAATCTTTGCTAGGTTGACGATACGCTTAGCAACAATATCCCTGATGAAATTGAATTGTGTATCCATATGCTTAGTTCTCTCGTGATGAACTGCATTTTTAGATATAGAGATAGCGCTCTGAGAATCACAGTGTATCCTTACACTGTCCTGCTTGTATCCTAGTTCTGAAATGAACCCTCTTAGCCAAATAGCTTCTTTCACTGCTAGTGTTAATGCCATGTATTCAGCTTCGGTGGTCGAGAGCGCTACTACTGACTGAAGTCCTGACTTCCAGGACACAGTGTTACCTCCCACTTGAAATACAATCCCAGATACTGATCGTCTCCTGTCTAGGTCTGTAGCATAGTCTGAATCCGAGAACCCTTCAACCATGAACTCCGTAGAGTTCTTGAATGTTAGACACTTCTCATAAGCTCCTGCTACATACCTTAGTACCCATTTCACTGCCTCCCAGTGCTCTCTGCTCGGGTGTGACATGAAACGACTGATCAGGCCAACTGCAAAACCCAAGTCTGGCCTTGATCCAACCATGGCATACATCAAGCTGCCCACTGCGCTTGCGTACGGCACGTCCTTCATAAACTCATATTCATCTGCTCTCTCCTTAGGATGTAAGCTTTTCAGTTTAAAATGAGATGCAGTAGGAGTAACAACTGCTTTGGCTTCAAACATGCCAAAAGTCTTTAGTACCTTCTCTAGATACTTAGCTTGTGATAGTTTTAAAATACCCTTCTTCCTGTCTCGAGTAATATCCATTCCTAGGATCCTTGAGGCCTTTCCCAAATCCTTCATTTCAAACTCTCCGCTTAGACTGTCTTTTAGAGCTTTGATGGTAGGTGTGTCTCCTGAAGCAATCAACATATCATCAACGTATAGAAGTAGATAGATCGCTTTATCAGAATTCACATCTTTCATGTAAACACATGAATCATATTCGCTTCTGATGAACCTCTGCTTCTTCATGAAACTATCAAACTTTACGTTCCACTGTCTAGGTGATTGCTTAAGGCCATATAAAGATTTTCTCAGTAGGCACACTTTGTTCTCATCTCCTTTCTCAATGAAACCCTCAGGCTGTTCCATGAGAATTCTCTCCTCGAGATCTCCATGTAAGAACGCGGTTTTCACATCCATCTGTTCTAGCTCGTATTCGAAATTCACTACTAGCGATAGGATCAATCTTATAGATACATGTTTCACAACAGGTGAGAAAATCTCGTTGTAATCCACACCCTCCTTCTGTGAATAACCTTTGGCTACAACTCTGCCCTTGTATCGCGGATCCTCCACTCCTGGAATGCCAGGTTTCAACTTGAAAATCCATCTGCAGCCTATAAGCTTCTGATTCTTAGGTCTTTCAATTAAATCCCATGTTCTATTCTTCTTAAGAGACATGATCTCTTCCTTAGCTGCATGATTCCAGAACTTTCTTTCTTTAGTTCTCATAGCTTCTGCATAAGTCTGAGGCTCGTCAATTTCAAGTTCCTCAGCAGCAATCAGCGCATAGGCTACCAAGTTTGCATCATCAAACCTAGACGGGGCCTTTATGTTCTGTCTTCGGCTTCTGTCTCTGGCCAGTACATAATCGTCTAAGGCAGTATCCCCTGAACTGACCATGATTCCTGTACCGAGATCTGAATCTGACCCTCCGTCTGAACTAACTGACCCTTGAGAACCTTCACTGTCGGACTCATCTGACTGCCCTGAAGGATCTTCACCTGAAGTTGACGCACCTTCAGTATTTCCTCTGGGAGTAGGACCAAGTATCAAATCATCACTAAAGGATACTTTCTTTTTCATCTTCCTGTCAGTTTCAGAGTCTTCTGACACTTTAATATTTCTAATCCCATTCACCTTTTCTGTATCTTTATATAATTCCTGCTCATGAAATACAACATTTCTGCTCGTAGCACACTTGCCTTCATCTTGAATCCAAACCCTGTAGCCTTTAACTCCAAAAGGATAACCAACAAACACTCCTTTTACAGCTCTAGGACTTGTCTTCTCTTGTACTTTGTGTACATACGCTGAGCACCCAAAACGCCGAATATGTGACAGGTCAACCTTTCCTCCTGTCCATCTCTCCTCTGGGATCTCAAAATCGATGCTGGAGCCAGGAGTTCGATTTATCAGATATACTGCGGTTGATGTAGCTTCAGCCCAGAACTCAGATCCCAAACCGGTTTCAGATAGCATGCTTCTTACCTTGTCCATAATGGTTCTGTTCATACGCTCAGAGACTCCATTCTGCTGAGGAGTATAGGTGCACGTACGGTGACGCTTAACTCCTGAGTCTTTACACAACTTATCAAACTTGTAGTTGCAAAACTCCAAACCGTTGTCTGTTCTTAGACATTTTAGCTTCCTACCTGTTTGGTTTTCAACCTCTAGTTTCCACTCTTTGAAGTTTTCAAAAGCTTCGTCTTTAGTCCTCAAGAAGTAAACCCAAACTTTCTTTGAGTAGTCATCAATGAAACTTATGAAGTACTTGCAGCCACCTAGACTCTCTGGCGTGGATGGTGATCCCCACAAGTCAGAGTGAACGTAGTCTAGGATCCCTTCTGTAGTGTGCTTTGCTTTCTTGAAACTCTGCTTATGTGATTTTCCAAGAGCACAACTTTCACAGAATTTTAAATCTTCGACTTCTTTGATTTTCAGGTAACCCTTCTTCACCAAGACATTCATGTTTGCTACACTCATATGCCCAAGTCTGGAATGCCACAAATATATCATATTTGGCTCAGCCTTTCCTATATTCACTTCACCTCTGGACACTGTGCCTTTTAGGTAATATAGCCCGTCTTGATAGTTACCTGATATCACTCTTTCACCATCCTTAAAGAACTCAACTTTAAAGTCTCCACCTTTGTAGGTACACCCTGCCTTCTCAAGCATTCCATATGATATCAAGTTTCTGCTCATCTGTGGCATATACCTCACATCAGTAAGTATGACCTCAACTCCATCTGTATTTCGAATTTTTATATTTCCAATGCCTTTCACATCACACTGTGTGTTGTTTGCCATTAAAACCTTTCCACCATTGACGTCCTTGTAATTATACAGCACGTCCCGTTGTGGGGTTATGTGAAAAGAACACCCGGAATCTAGAACCCATTCTTGTTTAGAATCCAAAGTGCTTACAGTTAGGACTAGAGGCTGCCTTCGTTCTGAAACCGTGTTTGCTGAATCATTAGAATCTTGTGACTTGTTTTGCCTCTGTGGACACTCACGCTTCCAATGTCCCTCTTTCTTGCAGATAAAGCAAGCAGTTTTACCGTCTTTGTTTGCTCTTGGTTTTGACTGTGACCTTTGACCACGAGACTTCGATCTCCCTCTGCCATACTGACTGTTGCCGTTACCACGATCATTCCTTTTGCTTGACCGTCCACGTGACTCCACATACAGCCCTTCATTTGTCTTTCCAGCTTTTCCAAGCAGACCTTTCTGTTTGAGCTCTATCTCCTTGGCGTACGCAGAGGAGACCACCTCTCTCACTGTGAGAGTATCTGTCCCGGTGCCATACTTCAGCGTATGAACCAACGCCTCATACTGTGACGGTAAACCTGTAAGTAACTGAATCGCCTGATCCTCATCACTTATGGTTATATTAAGGCTCGCTAGATCACCAATCAACTTGAGGAAACCATCCATATTTTCTTCAACGCTCTTAGATTCATCCATCTTGAAACTGGCAAATTGTTGCTTTAGATAGATCCTGTTAGGTAGAGTCTTGGTCTGATAATCACGTTCCAACGCTTTCCACATTGCAAGAGCTGTAGGTTCATGCATTACCTTTCTTAGAATCATATCACTTAAACAGGTTCCCATTAGATTCTTGACTCTTGTATCTTTCGCAACCTTTGCAGGATCAAGAACTGGATCAGCACCTTCTTCCAGCTTCTCTGACGTCTTGTAGAGTGTTGATCCTTCTTGAAGAACTGATCCCAGGCCTTGAATCTCCAGCTGACCAAGAAGTTTGTACTTCCACATACCAAAGTCTCCCTTTCCATCAAACTTATCCATCTCGAATCGACCTCGAGTAGGATCAATCTCCACAGAGTCCTTCCCAAGATCCATCTTGAACAACCTCCTTTTAAACAGCTTCTACCCTCAGTGCAATTACGAATCCTTCCTGAAACAATCAGCTCCAAAACAAGCAACCACAGCTCTGATACCACTTGTTGGTTAGTTTATGCTTGTTCTCTTTGTATGTTCAGGTTCAATTATAGATCTAACTGATTCGTTCTTGTTCTTAGGTGATCAACTACGCAAGGAAACGAAATGCAAACGAGATTGTTCACCCGGACTTTGTTGCCTACTGTCCGGGGAGGGAGCGGTATCCCTCAAGCTTCACTAGAATCAATACAAAGCTTTGGAAACGTCTATACAACAAGATCTCAATCTTCAGAAAGAGACTAGTGTCGTTACCTCCGAAATATACCACAGATAATCGGATCCTCGGCTAAATCAACTTCGGAGACACTACGCCGTCGCCTCCTGTTGAAATAGCTACCGGTAAAGCTCTCTCCTTGATTCTCTTCTCGTGAAGCTCTCTGATCTCTCTGATCTTTCTTTCTGTTAGAAGCCGCGAGGAAGATGATGGCCGTTACAGCCGTTTTAACCAGCTGTCGAGCTCGTGGGCTTGAGTGTCACGAGGCTCAGCACGCTCTTCTCTTTTCTCCGTTACTGAAGTAGCAGGCCCAATAGCATTGGCCCAAACCAGAAGGAAACAAGCTGAAGACCAAAAACCCACAACTATATGAGAACTTAAATCGATTGGATTACATTAGGATGGAATTGAGAAATGATTATTACAAAGTTGGAAACCAAACAGAAATAAATAAAAGCTAATAGAATATAAGCAATAATAGCATGTAATCAAACACTTTTACTTATATATGCTCTTAATGTCTCCATCTCAATACAGTTTAAAGGCACATAGTTATTTTTTTCGGAGCTCACAAAGAATCTCAATGGCTTCAATTAGTGTTACGGTACCTAGGTTGTGGGTCGTGACGTCCTGATTCAATGTCATTAACATCTCTAACGAGCAATTCATAGCGTCTTTTTACCTCTTCAGCTGATTTTCCACCAACTACTCTTGCCACATTTTGCCATCGGTCAGGAGTGTCCTTCTCGAACTTAGCCAAAGCCATTTCGAACTGTTTGTCCTGTTTCGCTGTCCATGACGAGGTAGAGCTCCGGGAAGTGCTGATAATTGAGTTGGAAGCCATTAGTGTGAAAATGTAGAATAACAAAAGAGGGACGTTAGAGAAGCTGGTTTGTATTAACGATGAAAATGTTGATTTGCATTTAGTGGAAGAGTTTGAAGCTCCTTATATATAGGAGAAAAAAGCATATAAGCCAGTTGGAGGAATATATGTTTTAAATATGAGAGATTTTGAGTGACCCAATAGACCAATATTCTTTAAGCAACCACATAGATCTATGATGATGATGATCATCAGAGTATAGTCTCTAGTTAGTGAAACTTAGAGATTCTTTAACCATTGCTATAGAAAATTAGGATGCTTCCTTTTCTAGATAGCGCGCATCTTTACAGTAAACCAAAAATACTATTGAACCCTCCCTTCCCTCTTTCAGCATTTTTGATCTTATAATTACTACGAGCACTAGAGCCGATACTACTCAAAAGCCCTCAAAAGTGATAAGAACATTAAGATCAAATTACATTTTGTGTTACATTTGTGTTATATCCTTACAACAACTCATTTATATGTAATGACATATCTCCTACTCTTAAATACAATTATCTCTATGCTTAAATATAATTGATTGTGTATAGATACACCACAAACTAAGAAATGTATTTAGCTGATAATTATCTCATCAAAAGCATGTGACTGTTACGCTTGTGTTAATATTTCTTGCAATTTCCATCTTGTGTGATTTTTATAATAATATCTATTAGAGTTCCTTTTTGTAGCTATTATTGGCTTAACGGTTAGATGATGTCTTTTATCTGATTAAGCTTTTATTTATTTCCCTTCCATCGCAAGGACTGTGAAAAGAAGCGAATATTGCCATTATTGGTCTCAAGCTTCTTGAGCAACGTCAGGTAACCTTACAATAACTGGTTTATATTGAGCATCTATTAAAAAAGGAACATCTTTTCATGAATATATATTAAACCCTATTTATGTCCGATGCTTTAGCTAGTCTGTGTAGGTGTACGTCAGAACATGATTCCAATCATTAGACAATAAAACAAATCTCAGACAACACACAGTACTAAGATTTTGTCCTTTGGCATAATCAATCAGAGATTTTAAACCTCTAAAACCGTGGGTGCCACGAATAACATTCTTATATTAGGCCCATTCATTCAAAAATATCAAAATGTCAAGATGTTTTCCTCATCAAAATTAATTATTTTTTTGTTGCATCCTCTTCTAAAATAGCTTTCCTTACGCTAGCTCTTTTATTTCTTGCGATCTTGTTGTTGCACAATTTTTTAATGAAATGAGAAACGGAATAGCGAAACATATTTAGGAATATTCAGGTGTTCCTGTCTTCTTTTTCCTCCTTTGAACATGGGTTAGAGAATCGGACAAATTTCTAATCTTGGGATCTCATCTTTGAGAGATCTTCTGCGCCTTTCCTACGCTTGTTGTGTTCTTTTGTTTAAAACATTATTCAATTCTCAGATTCTTCAACTACTGAGAGGTTATTGTCTAGATGGTCTTCCTTTATGGTTCTAACATTAAATATATGCGTCTTAATTTTTTTTTGTCACTGAATATGAATCTTATATCTAATAACGGGTATTATTAAATGTTTAAATGATCCAGAAATGATACGAAAACTAAGTATTACTGAAACTAGATTTTTTAACCGCGCTACGCGCGGATAAGATATTATATGTATTTCTCAATTCTAAAAAAATATAATGTATAATACTGTATTACATTATTTAAAGAATATAAAATAAGACTACATAACATAAATATATTTTTTAAATTTTCTTTGTGGAAATCATTATGTTGTTTGATTGTTGTACTTGATTCACATATTTGCATAGTTATTTGTGATAGATGAATAACTATATTTTTATTATCAGTAAATAATATATATTTATTATATAATATAAGAAAAATAAAATTATATTCTTTTAAAACAAACTTGTCTGATGTAGGGACTCGGTTATAGACATATCATATTCAAATGAGACATTTTACAGTTATCAATCTTCTTAACAGTCAAGAAACAAATCTGAATATCAAAACAATATCTCATACGATCTCTTTGTGGAATAACTGCTCTGAAGAAATTGAATTTAGGCATAAAAAGGACTAAAAATGGATGTGCATATGTGTTATCTAAGTCAGTTTTACAAAGTACTATTCATAATTCATATATCATTTATGTCCATCCTATTTTTTGTCCATATTTTCTTAAACATCTTGAAATAACTGATGCTAATTAATAATAAACTTTTGGCTGGCAAAAAAAGAGTCAAAATTGTCTAATTATTGCTTAATTTGTCTAACTGATATATATGTATTTCTCAATTCTAAAAAAATAATGTATAATATTGTATTACATTATTTAAAGAATATAAAATAAGACTACATAACATAAATATATTTTTTAAATTTTCTTTGTGGAAATCATTATGTTGTTTGATTGTAGTACTTGATTCACATATTTGCATAGATATTTATGTGATTTATGAATAACTATATTTTTATTATCAGTAAATAATATATATTTATTATATAATATAAGAAAAATAAAATTATATTCTTTTAAAACAAACTTGTCTGATGTAGGGACTCGGTTATAGACATATCATATTCAAATGAGACATTTTACAGTTATCAATCTTCTTAACAGTCAAGAAACAAATCTGAATATCAAAACAATATCTCATACGATCTCTTTGTGGAATAACTGGTCTGAAGAAATTGAATTTAGGCATCAAAAAGGACTGAAAATGGATGTGCATATGTGTTATCTAAGTCAGTTTTACAAAGTACTATTCATAATTCATATATCATTTATGTCCATCCTATTTTTTGTCCATATTTTCTTAAACATCTTGAAATAACTGATGCTAATTAATAATAAACTTTTGGCTGGCAAAAAAAGAGTCAAAATTGTCTAATTATTGCTTAATTTGTCTAACTGATATATATGTATTTCTCAATTCTAAAAAAAATAATGTATAATATTGTATTACATTATTTAAAGAATATAAAATAAGACTACATAACATAAATATATTTTTTAAATTTTCTTTGTGGAAATCATTATGTTGTTTGATTGTAGTACTTGATTCACATATTTGCATAGATATTTGTGATAGATGAATAATTATATTTTTATTATCAGTAAATAATATATATTTATTATACAATATAAGAAAAATAAAATTATTTACTTTTTAAACAAAGTTGTCTCATGTTGGAGATTCGGTTATAGACATATAATATTCGAAGGAGATATTTTTACAGTTATCAATCTTCTTAACATTCAAGAAACAAATCTGAATATCAAAACAATATCTCATACGATCTTTTTATGGAATAACTGCTCTGAAGAAATTGAATTTAGGCATCAAAAAGGATTGGAAATGATGTGCAGATGTGTTATCTAAGTCAGCTTTACAAAGTACTACTATTCATAGTTCATATATCATTTAAGTCCATCATTTCTTAAACATCTTGAAATAACTGATGCTAATTAATAATACACTTTTGGCTGGCAAAAAAAATTAAATTTGTCTAATTATCGTTTAAATATTTTATTAATATTGTCTAAGAAGCTTTCAATTGATATCATAGTTTAATTTTTATTAGTTTTTTTTGTTAATTTTAGGATTTTTTGTATTTAAGATTTTTTTCCATATTAAGCTTATATTTCTTTCACATAATATATATATATATATGTCATAAAAATTACCATCAAATCAGTTTTACTTTTTTTTTATTTTATTTTTAATGAAAATACACTTTTAAATAATTTAATTTAAAATAAAATTATATATTAATTTGTTGTATTCTAACAATTTGATTGATTTAATTAATTTGCTTTGGTGGATAACTTAAAAAGTCTTCATATGAATCGGAGAAAGCAAGCTTATGTTGTTATATTATATTTATTTGTGTATATAGAATCTTGTGTATATAGAATCGGGGAAAGCAAGCTTATGTAAACTTACTTTTACAAAAGTCTTAACTTTGTCACGAAAATAAAAATCTATGTTTTTTCATATTTGTCAATGTTCTCACACTTTCAAAGAATATATGAGCTTAGTCACTTTCTTATTTTTTTTACAAAACAAAATATCGAAGTCTTGAAAGTTGAATCCATATTATTGTAAATGTACATAAGAGTTTGTGATTACATATTTAGTGATTCTTGTATATGTGTTCAAGAAAGTTTCAATGGCTTAGCGGTATATGCTCTATATTTATGTCATACTAACCCGGGTTTGATCCTGTCCTTTGCATTTTTTTTTTCATTTTTTAAGAAAAAATAAATGAGACGACGTGGCAACTTCGGGCTCTCTGATTGGATGATTATATATGCTGATGTGGACACTCTAAGAGGGGTTTATATCTCCCTTTTAGTATAGTATAGATATAGAATAACAGTCTTGTGGAAGTCTCTTTAGTCCAGTAGTTTGACTCATGATTTATTAATGTTTTTACATCAATAAATTCATGTTTCAATTTTTGGAGAAACAATTTATTAAACAATTATGCTGACTACTGAAAAAACAAGTGATTAGTATTGTTGAATTGTCTAGGTAATATATCTCGTAACTGTAATATCATAATAAATCAGCTTTAAAGAAAATATCATTCTCTTATATAATAGGTATAAATCGAGCACAAAGATTTGGTCTTCTTCATGAAAGATTGTGATATTGATATGTGGCTGTCAACGATCACTGATTTAACCAGTAATGACTGTCATCGAGCGAACATTGCCTAAGCTAAATCTTACCGACTCTAGAAATCTTCAAAACACAGGCTTTGGACTCAAAATATGCTAAAACATTTTTTTATTGCCAGATAAGATGATCGGATCTATCTTTAAAATCATCAGAGCAGGAAATACTAGACAATTAGTTCCAAACACTCTTCAGACAACCACCTTCAAAAACACGAGGAAAAAAATCAAATCTTTGAGCTCGGATCCAATCAACCTGAATATTTGATGATTCGAACATAGAAAAACTTTGCACCATACTGATCTCTTTAAAGCAGGCAAAAGGTTACTCTCTCATGAGAGAAAGTAACCAATAAAGCGGGCAAGTTTTATAAGATAATAATATTGAAGATGTTTTAAGAGTTTGATGGGGAAATTAACCAACAATGATCAAGCAATGGTCTTCTACCTTCCAGTCACTTATCTTCAAACCCATTTTTTTTTCATTATACAACAAGTCATGTTATGAATTAATTTCTAAAATATTCAGTGGTTGGTGCCTTGGTGGTGTACTGTCATTTGTTGTCTTTCTGTATTATTCATCGAATTTCACTTGATTCATTTACGGAAGAACCCGAAACGACAAGATCTTGTTCATGATCTTATTTGTCTTTATTTTTCACATATACGGAGAATATTATTATATAACATACAATTAGGTGATCATCGAGCTGGAGTAGCTCAGTTGGTTAGAGCGTGTGGCTGTTAACCACAAGGTCAGAGGTTCGACCCCTCTCTCTAGCGTTTTTATTTTTACTGTTTTCTATATTTTTATGAAGACTTACTTTTCTATGCACTTCCAGAGTCGAAAGATACTTTTCTATTCTCCAAGTAAGAGCTAAAAAACCAAAATATGTTTCAGTTATCCTTTTACACAGTCTTTTTTTCATAACTACTCTTTTACACAGTTTTATTTATTTTAAGTTAAAGCTTTTTGTTTGGGCCTTAGGTTTGAACTGTGTAGGGCTTTGCCTATTTGGGCTCTGACCAATAAATAAAATTTCCAGATGTCAAAAAAAAATTAAAACGTGAAACCAACAAATGTAAAAAGATTATTTCATAAGATTCATTTATAAAAAAAATATAAGTGAATTAAATTTTATAAGGAGAATGTTAATTTCGCATGTGCTTTATAGGAATCTAATGTTACTCACGTGCAAATTTATTGTTATTTTTTTTAAATGATGTGTTCTATTTTTATAATTTAATAGAGAAATTTTCCTAAAATGTTAAATTTCTATAACAATCACCCTGCAATAGTTTATATGGTTAAAACTTAAAAGTTAAAATCAGATATTTTGTTTTTTAGTTTTTCCAAGTTCTCTGTATTTTGCTCTTACTTAACTGGAAATAAAAGAAGTTAACATACATTTATATCAGTTTTTAGTAAAAAAAAAACATTTATATCAGTACAACATAAAATAAAACATAGAGAATGAAGTTAGCCTTCGGGTTTATAAATTCAACGTTTATGATATCTAGAAACACTTTATAGTTTGAAAGAATTATAGACCATATTCTAACCCATAGCTAAGAGGCCATGAATCTAAAGCTGAAACCACACAACAAGCAATACAATGAAAACATGGAAACACCTAACTTCTCGTTTAAAATATTTATTAGTTGGGCTGAACTCATATATGACATTATACTAAATTTTGACATGCACTTTTAAAAGCGCGGATTTGCATTTGTTTTTAAAAAATTTCTGGTAGTTAATAATTTAATTAAGGTTATATAATTTTTAAGCTTAATTGTGTTAGATTATTATATTTTTCTACATATATTATGCACTATTTTTTTAAATGAGGCTAAAGAATTGAATTTATAATGTAAACAACTTAATCAAACCTTAACAAATGGATTTCGGTAAATGTGAGAGGCTTATTGTAAAATTATAAAGTTATTAATATATTAAAGTATTATATAGTTGTAGTGTCAAGTGTGTTAGGAATATAACTGATGATAGATAACTGAAATAGCATGGGTATTCATGTATACGTACGTTTAGATAGATATGTGTTATGCTTACAACGATTTATAAGCTTCTCAGCTTATGTGTGCAAATGAGATCCCACTATATAAAAGGGGCTATTTTTAAGCTTTCTAAAGCTATCCACATGGTCAAAATAATCAGGACCAATCAAAATGCCACGTCACTGGTAGAGTGGGCTTGCAATTAAAAAAATAAGTTGGCTGTCCAGCCCATTTAAACCATTTCGCAGCCCAATATGTTAATATGATACGGAAATAAAAAAGGAAATAAGCTTAAAAATGCTTTTGGCTTTTGAAAACGGAAGAGTTAATTTGAAACCTAGAGCTAGAGAAAATAACGATTCTGATTCTTCATCCTCTCCGATTCAATCCATCTTAATGGTAATCATTTCAATCTCTCTCCATAGTTCTCACTCTTCCGTCTCCTGAAACTTTCGTCGCCGCGAGAGAGATTTTAGATTTGAGATTTCTCTGTATTCTAGGGTTCTAACGATTCGATTTAGGTTTCCTTCGATGCTAACAAACTGAATCTCTCGATTTGAAAGCTGCATCTATATATATATGTCCCTTCGTCGAGCTGTAGAGAAAGTCATCAATCTCTGCAAATCCTTATATCTCAAAAGCTTTCACTGAAACGCTTTAAAGACATGGGATAACCAACATGCTGCTCTCCGATTTGAAGACCGGCTGTTGTAAGGAGACTGTTGTGACACGACTTCTACGGTTTTGGGAAGCAAGAACTGTGAAGAAAGGTGGAGGAGCTTATGGGTGTGGACATGGTGGTTTGTATATCTCATCTTTATTCTCTGATGTGCGATACTGGTTCGTAAATTTTAGGGTTTATATGAAGATCTTAGTTGCACATTCATTTGTTTTGATGATGATAGTTATGCGTTAGTTCTGATTTCAAAGAGATTGATTGTGATTTTTTTGAGTTTATAGCATGATCTCATTGAATGTGAATGATATTTGAATGTGTGAATAAACTCTGTTTTCAATTCGTTTTGTTGTGACAGATGCAATTCACCTGAGAACATACTCATTTGCACGCACCGTAACAAGGTGAAGCAGAACTTGCTATTAGAGGTACCTACACCAAACGCCATGCTAAAAAAACCTCATGGGGCCAACGGGCTTGAAAGCATCAGACTCAGGTAAAACAAACACTATACAAAACTAAAATAAATCATCTATAATCACCCGAAAGAATTGTTACGCATAACAATCAAACAAACATGACAAAACTAAAATAGATCATCTATAATCACCCGAAAGAATTGTTACACATAACAATCAAACAAACATGACAAAACTATAAAATACAATACATTAAATCATCGTACCAACTTTACATAAAGAAAAACCCATAAAACCCAAATCAATAGGAAAAATAGTTAACAACAATATAAAAAATAGTAGTTATTCGTACTTTATATTTTCTTCAATGAAAAATTGAAATGGAAATCAAATAGGAATATAAATTATTACAATTACCAAAAAATTTAATATAATAATTTTGTGTTCTCTAACAAAAAAACAATGTTAGTGGTTTTTTGTAACTTATGTTAGTGGTCTTTCCAATTCAAACCAACAAATTTAATAAAATTTACAATTTGATTTAGAATAAAAATAAATTATATTTATTATTCCTAATATAATGTAAATTTCAAATGTTTTATAAAATTAAAAAATATTTTAATATAAAATAGTTTTAATGTAAACTCATCCGCCCGTAGGGCGGGCCAACCCCTAGTATACTTAATAGAGAAACGCCTAAGAAAAATACTGCAAGAATGATAACATAACGTTTCTACTGTTTTAACAAACCTTTTTAAATGAAAACATAAACTGTTGTCTGGAAAACACTTTGTTGAATAAAAACGAATTGTTTTTTTTTAAAAGGGCTTAATAAAAACAAACTGTTTAATATGTAGATTCTACATGGCACTATAATGGAGCTATTTAGATGGGTGAACTTACATTATAATCGGAAAATATGATCTTTAGCATCTCACCGGTTTGTGTTGTGTAATGCTTTGAAGTTTGAAAGACTTTAACATTGATTGTCAAACCGGTTTTAAACAGCTTAACATTGTTGAAGCTAGTAGATGTCATGGCTATGGATCTTTTTCTGCTTTAGACGATGTGTGTTGTGTTAATTTTAGGTTAATGTGAGGGAAATCGGCCAATTCCTACGTTAACAGAGCCCAGCGGTCCCGATCAGTACATGAACATATCAGCTGTGCAAATACATACATCAACACTTAGTTAATTCAAATTCCATACCCGAACTAACAAAATACGGTTTTTACATACATTGACCAATTTACCGTTAGTCAGACGTAACGGAATATGAACTGTCGCTTAGTTGTCTATCATACGTGGCTTTTACGTTTAAAATAATAAATAGTAAATAAAAAACCTTTCCTTAAATTGGCTAAAGGTGGAATCGAACCCAGGTTAGCACAATGACTCTTTGATCACTCAACCACTGGGCCAAGTTTGATACATAGATTTTGTCTCCTCTTAACTTCTATTTATACCTTGATAAATCATTTTCTGTTTTTTTTTCCTTCCTGTGCATGTTTTTATTATCAAAACAAAAAATCTCTCAAATGTTAGTTCCTAATTTAAAAAACAAGTGGTTTAGAAATTATTCAGTAAAACATAAAAGATGATATTGTTTGGCAATAAAAACAAGCCTTTGAAGTTCTTTTTCTGTCAACTAAATATAATCACAAACCGGCGTGTAATCAAGATCGTTTCTTGTCTATTACATAAGTTTTTTGGTCTCAATATGCTCATCAAACAAATATTATCACAAACCAGCAAATGGAGTTCTTTTTTTTGCTTTGAAGCAAGTAATGAATCATGGAATTGGAATGACAGACATTTAAGAGATTCTAGAAAAATTTGGATGAAAAGTCAAACAGGGAAAGAAAAAAAAAAGAAATATGTGAATGACATATCTGTATAAATAAGAAACAATTGGGATTAAAAACAATGATTCGGGTCTGGCACAATGGTTTCTTCTTGTGATGGATATTGCTCACACCCGGGTTCGACTCCCCTCTTAAACCATATTTTATTTCTTTTTATTAATTTATTAATTATTTAAAAACGTAAAAATCCACGTAGGCGGTACATAACGGACAGCTCATATTCTGTTACGTCTGACTAACGGTAAATTGGTCAATGTATGTAAAAACCGTATTTTGTTAGTTCGTGTATAGAATTTGAATTAACTAAGTGTTGATGTATGTATTTGCACAGCTGATATGTTCATGTACTGATCGGGACCGTTGGGCTCTGTTGACGTAGGAATTGGCCGATTTCCCGTTAATGTGATATAAGACGTCAAGGTAGACTTAGTTACATTTGTTTATTTAATTATTTTTTTCTAATAATTAGGATTTGCACTATAAACTTATTTTTATTATGCGTGGAGGATAAATAATTTGGATTTGCAATATATATTTTTAATCTAATAAAGATATTCATATCACATATTATAGTTCCCGTATTTAGTGGATAGCAAGTATTTTGAAAGTAAAATAAAAATATCGTGTAATTAATAAAAACAAATGTAATTAACTGTATCGTGTAATTAGGATTGTGTTCAAAAAAAAATACAAATATCGTGTAATTAATAATTAATTTTAGTGTTACATAATAATTAATATATTTTCTGAATGCAAATTTAATATATTAAAGAACTTCATCGTGAATGAATGTTAACCAAATCTCGGTGGTTAAAAATAAAAAATAAATTGAAAATGTAGGAGTTGGTTTCCATGCTAAATAATCGGTTATCTTTTTGTAGTTAATAATAGATTATTTTATTAAATTAATAGTTAGAATTGTAATTATTAAGGTGAAAGAATGGTTATTTTAAAAAGTGTTTCAACTTTAATAAGATAAATAGTTATTAATCCAATCGCATGAAACTGTAATTATTAAGATGAAAGAAGAGTTATTTTTAAAAGGTAAACTTTAATACGATAGATGACACCAACAATTACAAATAGTTAAACTACTTACAAAATATATTTGGAAAACATGTATTATAGTTTAGCATCAAAATATATTTCAAGAAAATAATAGATAATTTACTAAATGTTCCTATTTAAAAAAAAAAAGAGTTAAGATGATATATATAAAATTCGAACATATTAGAAAATCAAGATCACAATCAGGCATAACAAAGAAGGACCAGTAGTGAACTAAAATGCAAGATCAATTGCACAATCTTAAGTACTCACAATGATTTAAAAAATTTCAAGTTTCATCAACTGTACCAGTAAGACTAGGAGACAAAGGGATAGGCTGTAACAATTATAGAATGTAACGCAGTAATCATCAGCATATGAGAATTGTGAACTTGTCATTTCACATGTTTAGAAATGGTCACAGAGGATTTAGAGTATTAAAACAAAACCTAAACATTCGAGATTCAAGAAAACTATTACCACAAGCGGCAAGATTTTATCCTTCGTTAATCTCTGAATGCAATATACATAATACAAGCAACAAACAAAGTAACAATCTAAACACAACTAATGTTCTGATACCAGAGGATAAAATATACGTTTTCATGAATGGTTATATTAGCAATCAGTTTCTAGAATCCTACAAACACTTTTTTTTCTTTTGTAACACCAAAGCTACAGATACTAAATCACAGATAGTTACTAATGATATGAAGTTAGTTCTTTAAAAAACATTTCTGATGCTTAAATTGTATTTTCTTTTAAGTATATAACTTGATGTTTTCAAGGATTAACAAGCAATAAGTTTCTACATTCTCACAGAATAATAAACCAATGACAGAAATGTTGCCAAGACTTAGAGACCATGAGAAATTTCCAATCATTGTTATTGTAAAAACTAAAAACTCAAGTCAACATATACAATTTATAGAATCTAACACAGTAATCATTTAGCCTCCTATGCAGAGTTGTGGAGAAATTATTTCACATGTTTACAATGATCACTGAGGGTTAAGAGTATAACACAAAACAGAAACATTCAAGATTCAAAGAAACTACGACCACATTCTGCAGGAATCTCGCATACGTTGATCTAGAAGTGACTTCATAGAAATAAGTTATATTATAATACATACAAGGACCAAATTAATTCTGAATAATAACTTTTTCTGATCAACATACAGAATGCTAACGCAGTTTAGAAGGATCACTGAGAATAGGAGAGGCATAACAAAAAACAGATAAATTCAAAATTCAAAGAAACTACTCACACAATCTTATAGGAGTTTCACCAGTTAATCTACAAGAGACTCTAAAACATACCCGATTCATAAAAGAGAGACCTTAAAATACATAAAAGCACCAAACTAAAGAGATGCTAACACCGTTTAGAATTTTCACTGAGGCTTAAGAGCATATCACAAAACAGAAACATTCATCAAGATTCAAAAACAGAACTACTACAACAACCAATGGAATCTCTGACCTATGTTGATCTACCAAAGTCCAAGATACATAGATTTCATAAAATGAGAGACCTTTATAATACAGAATAGCACCAATATAAAGAGATTCTAACACGTTTAGAATGACCGTGAGGGTTAAATGCATGGCACAAATCAAAAACATTCAAGATTCAAAGAAACTACAACCACAGTTTGCAGGAGTCTCTCAACTTTAGGATGATCTACCAGAAACTCTCAAGATACATCAATTCATTAAAATAAAAGACCTTATCATACATACAAGCACCAAACTAAAGAGAACAGAGAGAGATTACACTTTAAACACACTAAAATGTTCCAATATGAAAAAAAAAAAATCTACTTGCTCATCAATGGATATGTTAACAATCAGTATCTAGAATCTCATGAATGCTAGATAAATGACAGAAACATTATCAAAGATAATAACAGAGCTTTCCAATTCCTTTACATTTACGCATATATCACTTAACTAGTTTGTATTCATGTGTAACAATATCATTTTGTAAGATAAAAAGTGAAGAAAAGCATATACCTGGGTAAATCCTTGGCGTCAATGAAGATATGAACAGTTTGTGAAGAACGAACCTAAACAAATGTAATTAGTCTTTGCTTCATAGTCTTTGCTTCATATCAGTCTCTCCTGCTTGTGATTTTCATAATTGAATGTATCGACTAAGTAACAAACAAGTTTGAAAAGCACATACCTGGTTAAAGAAATCTGATACACTTGAAATCATCTCTGAGTCTTCTGAAGCACATACAAAACCTGAGGAAATCATAACTAATTAGTCTTTTCGTTCAAAAAAGAGTTACCTTGTGAGTTATTACCCCGTAAGTAGTAACTATGACATAAGTCTTTGTATAGGGACTTCCTAAGCCGTACATAGTGAGGTGAGGAATCAATTTTTGGTTCATAGTCTATGTCTTAAGACTGCATTTAAGCTGTTGGTCGTTTTTACCATCCAACAAGCCAAAAACTGATTCAAATTTTTGGCTCATAGTGTCTTCAGACATGGTTTAAACTGTTGGTCGTTTTTACCATCCAAACAAGCTAAAACCCGATTTGGTTTAGTCTCTATCTTGAAATTGGTTAAAGTTGTTGGTCGTTTTTACCATCCAACAAGCCAAAAACTTGGTGTGTAGTCTTTTTATAAAAGCTTTGACAAGGCTTAACTTTAGTAAGGAGTCTGTTTTTGCTCTTTGTTTTAAACTGATCTTTTTGGTCGTTCTTTATCAAATGATTTTTAAGCCTTGTGGTTGATGTGAAGAATTAGTTTGCGGGTACATAGTCTCTGTCTCAAGACTTCTTTAAGCCGCTGGTCATGAGGAGCAATATTGTCTACGGTTTCTTCGTAAGCCGTTGGTTGTAGCTGTCTAGACTTCATAAGCCGTGGGTAGCAATATATTGTCTAGACTCTTCTTAAGCCTCATGTGGTAAAGCCGTATGAATCTTTGTCTGAACTTTTTGTAAGCCGTGGGTACTTAATGAATCCAACCTTTTATAAGCCGTGGGTTATTATAAATTGTTTTTCAACTCATAGTCTTTGCCTTGAATGTTTTCTGAGAAGTTGGTCGTTTTTCCATCCAACATAAGTTTTCCAAGCCGTGGTTACTGGTAAAGCTGTGTTCACTCAGTATTTGTCTAAAGACTTTCTTGCAAAGTCGTGGGTACAAATGTGATGAAAGACGTTTTCATTAACAGTCTATGTCTTTTTTGGCAAGCCGTGGGCACTAATGTGACGAAGACGAATTCAAGCACATTCTTTGTGTAAGAACCTTTTTGAAAGCCGTGGGTACAAATGTGATCAAAACATATTCAATCACAGTCGTTGTCAAAAGACTTTCTTGCAAGCCGTGGGTACTACTAATGTGATGAAAACAGTCTCTGTCTAAAGACCTGTTTGTAAGCCGTGGGTTTACTTCTCATGACTTGTGATCGTTATTACACGCAACAGGACTCGGGACTAATGTGATGAAAAACTCATTTGCTTCATAGAGACTTCGTTTGAAGACTTCTCTCAAGCAATGAATCCGTTTTCAGTTACCATCCAACTAGCCTTTGTTTGTCTAGAGGATCTTTTTAAGTTGTGGTTGCTTGATCCCATGCAACACATTCAGTCTTAAGACTTTTTTTTTTCCGAAGCCGTGGGTAGAAATGTGATGAAGATGTTTTCAATCACAGTCTTTTATGTCTGAAGACCTTTCTTGCAAGCCGTGGGTGCAAATGTGATGAATAATAATTTTTCAATCACATTCTTTTATATCTGAAGACCTTTCTTGTAAGCCGCAGATACTAACGCAATGTACGTTTACAATCACAGTTTCTGTCTAAAGACTTGTTTTCCTTTAAGCCATTGGTACTAAATTTTGTCACACTTTTCATCCTCAAACATCCTTTGCATCATAGAGCTGTGGATCTGGTTTAGATTTAGATTCTTTGCCTACACTTTTTATAAGCCGCGAGTACTTAATGAATCCAACCTTTTATAAGCCATGGGTTACAATCACAGTCTCTGTCTGAAGGTTTGTTTGGTAGTAAAGCAATAAAGACTTTTCTGTAAGCCATGGGTACTAGTGTGATGAAGACGTTTTCAATCACAGTCTCTGCCTAAAGACCTTTTTTGGCAAGCCGTGGGTACTAATGTGATGAAGACGTTTTCAATCACAGTTGCAAGCAGTGTGTACTAGTGTGATGCAGACGTGTTCACTCAGTATTTGTCTAAAGACTTCCTTGCAAAGCCGTGGGTACAAATGTGATGAATATGTTTTCAATCACAGTCTTTGTCTAAAGACCCTTTTTGGCAAGTCTTTCTCTTAATACTTTTCATAAGCCGTGGGTACAGATGTGATGAAGATATTTTAATCAAAGTCTCTGTCTGAAGACCTTTTTGCAATGCCGTGGGTACAAATGCGCTGAAAACGTTAATAATCACAGGCTTTGTCTAAAAACCTTTTGCAAGCCGTGAGGTACTAATTTTATGATTCACAGTCCTTGTCTCAGGACTTTCTTGCAAGCCGTGGGTACTCACATAGTGAATACTTTTTTTTCAATCACAGTCTCTGTCTAAAGACTTGTTTTTAAGCCGTGGGTACTAAATTTTGTCACACTTTGCATCCTTACACATAGAGCTGTGGGTAAGCAAGGGATCTGATTTAGATTTAGAGTCTTTGTCTGAAGACTTCTTTCAAACGGTACATACCAATGTTGTCTAAACCCCCTTAATAAAGCCGTGGGTAAAACAAGATTTTCCAATCACTTTGAGGAACTTGTGATCGTTACTTCACACAATGGGACTGGGGACAATTAGTTTTCATGACTTGTGATCGTTATTTCCATTCAACAAGTTCAAAAACAATTCATATCCTTTGTGTTAATGTATCCTTCCAATGATCTTATAGTCTTTAGACATAGTCATTTTCTGTCTAAAGACATTTTGTAAGCCGATGGTTGTTTTTGTAAAGCCGTGGGTACTAAAGCATATTTCACTTTACCATCCCCCAAATGTTTCTTGCTTAGACATGCACTACCAACCAATAGTGGTTTAGAGCCATTGGGACGATCTCATAGCCTTTGTCTAATTTTTTTTTGCAAAGCCGTTGGTCTTTTCTAAGTCGTGTAATGCAATGAATACATTTTCATCATAGTCTTTGTCAAAAGACATTCTTGCAAGCCGTGGGTAAAGACTTTTTTTAAGCCTCTGTCTAAAGACTTTTAAAGCCATTGGTAGTTAAAGGTCTTTGTCTGAAGACCTTTTTGGGCAAGCCGTGGGTACTAATGTGATGAAAACATATTCAATCACAGTCTTTGTCAAAATACTTTCTTGTGCAACCCGTGTGTACTAATGTGATGAAGACGTTTTCAATCACAGTCTCTGTCTAAAGACTTCTTTTTAAGCCGCTGGTAATAAAACCCCTTAGTAAAGCCGTGGGTAGCAAGATTTTCAAATCACTTTGAGTAACTTGTGATTGTTATTTCACGCAACGGGACTGGGACAATTAGTTTTCATGACTTGTGATCGTTATTTCCATTCAACAAGTTCAAAACCAATGCAGAGCCTGTGTTAATGAATCCTTCCAACGATATCATAGCCTTAGACATAGTCATTTTCTGTCAAAAGACTTTCTTGTAAGCAGTGGGTAGAGACTTTTTTTAAGCCTCTGTCTAAAGATTTCTTTTTAAGCCGTTGGTACTAAAAGGTCTTTGTCTAAAGACCTTTTTTTGGCAAGCCGTGGGTACTATTAATGTGATGAAAACATATTCAATCACAATCTTTGTCAAAAGACTTTCTTGCAAGCCGTGTGTACTAATGTTATGAAGGAGTTTTCAATCACAGTCTCTGTCTAAAGACTTCTTTTTAAGCCGTTGGTACTAAACTTTGTCACCCCATAGCCTTAGACATAGTCATTTTCTGTCAAAAGACTATTTTTAAGCCGACGGTTGTTTTTGTATAGCCGTGGGTACTAAAGTGTGTTTTACTTTCCATCCCCAAACATCTCCATGCACTACCAACCATTAGTTTCTAGGGTCATGGTTTAAATTTCCTCTGGGTCTAAGGTTCACGCAACAGGGACTCGGGACAATGTCTCCAAATAAGATTTTGGCAGAACACTATTAGATTAGTGCCTGCCTATGAACTTTTTGGAGTTTCATAAAACTTAATCAAAAGTAAGAATCGGCAGTAAAAAGACATAAAGCAGTAAAAGAACTTATCTGTTTATGTTGCTAGCCGTTCAACTCAAAGATTCACGCTTATCTTCAATCTGTCAATGATGGTTTCTCCACATCCACATTCTGTAAAACAAAAACAGAGAGAGAGAGGCTAAAGTGATCGGTAATTCTCCAATATACAAGCAATCAACACAAGAAAGAAACATATGTATATAAGCATCGCTTTATATAACCAATTTCAAGTCAAAGATATTAGATAAACATCCATAACAGAACAGCAAGTAGCACAAATATAAAGCACGATCAAGTTCTAAGTAAAACTGTAAATCAAAATATAATTGTTCTCATGCTAACTGCTAAAATACATACAATAATCTCAACGCAAACTGGTCAGATATGAAACTCAAAGATTAGAAGAACAAAAACAATTTGCGTAGACAGAGACGTTACCTCAACAATGATTCCATACGGAGTCAAGCGCTTTCCAGGATCACTACAACAATAAATAAATTAACGATTAAGGAAAAAAAATCGTAAAAACCCAATCGATCGCATCAAATCCCTAAGTAAATAAGATATGAACAAAATCCAACAAAACAGATTCACGATCAAGAGAAATCGAAGAGAATGAACGTACTCTTTCAAGACTCGTGAACATCTCTGCTTCTTTGAAAAGGAGTTATCTCCAGAAAATTTGAGAAGGAAATTTTTGGGAGAAAACCCTAAGAGAAGTGAAAGAACCGAGGAATCATCTCCTTCTGATATATACGCTTTTATATTTGTGTCGTTGCATCTTTAAAGAGCAACGGATACATTTTTAAACGGACAGTGCTTATTGCTCCACGTGTTATGTTTATAGTGCACCTTCCTCCTCAAGGTTAAGTTGATCCTGCAGATTAAACTGGTTTCAAATGTAGCCTTAACAGACTTTTAAACTAGGCCCAATAAAACACATTGTTTCAAATACTCCCTCTAGATCCACGTTATAGAAAAAAAATTATTTTTAAAAAATACATTTTATACTTTTTCAATGTATTATTTAATGAAAAATTGTACAAATAATTATAAGTATATGTTTAAAATAGCTAAACGATATTTATAATACCTAAAATACTTAAAATATCTATTGATTTCATATCCAAATATTTAAGCTAAACCAATTTTTATGTTAAGTTTAAGTATTTTGGCATACATTATTTAAATTTATATGTTATATTATTTTTATTTTTAGATTTTGAAAAATTTAAAGTATATATGAACTTTATTTTTTGAAAAAGATTTAAATAGGTTATCCGAACCCAAACCCAAACCCGAACCAAACCCGCAAAAATCTGAACCAAATCCTCAAGTATTCGAATCGAATCAAATAGTATTTGAATATCCACCTTTAATCAAATGTAAAAAAGGTTATTGATAACAAAATGTATATTGTTTATAATATTTAAGTATAATATTTGTTTTTAAATTCACTCTACAGATGACGCATGTTATCATTTAATTTTAGATACGTGGATATCATTCAGTAATAAATCAGTTCATGAATAAAATATTTCAAATAGAAAAACCACTGAAATATTAATGACTGCTCGATTTAATTTGGTATATCTTAACTCGTGAGGTCTATTTCATCGTTTATTTTCCTAATTAGCTCCTCTCATCAACTTGAAAGGAAAAAAAGAAAAAGAAAATAAAAACCATATTCACACAAGAAAGGTGAAACCACTTTTTCTTACCAAAAAAAAAGAAAGAAAGGATAAAGAACCTCTAAATTTAGTGTTCATAAGGACATGCCCACATGGTGTGGGTTATGTCACTTATAGACCCTACATCTTCTTCCCTTCGCTACTTTTATCAATCTAGTGTATGTCCCAATCTTCCTTTGATACGGAATCTTTACTACTATTTTATGCAAATTGTTTTTGAGCCTTTTTTCTTGTAGTCATAGTCAAATACACACTGGACCCGGTTTATCCACCAAACACTAATTCAAAATATGTTTAACTGCCAGCATTCATTTAAGATAACTACAGAGTATATTTTAAGTATCATCTTAAATTTTAGTGAAATTGCACTGTCTACCCATAACTTTACGCGTAATTAGGTGACTACCACTATGTACCATTAACAACTGTTCATCGAAATAGAAGTACAATTATGCTCCTATGAGATGAATATGTGCTGTGAGATCTAAAAGATTATGCCTCGGGAGGCGAAGATTTTAGAAGATTTCCGTATCGATATCCATATCCTCTTGTTAGAAGATGTGAATCTTCAAAAATATTTTCTGCAAATCTTCATTTCGAATTCGAATCCATATCCATTTCTTTCTAAAATCCCTTTCTGAAAATATCTTACTTCCAGTGCGTGTGTAGAGAGCCTTCAGATCCAAATGGAAAATCAAACAGAGGTGGAACCTTCGCTTCCAATACCGGAGATGGTGTTTGCATTTGGTGAGGAACCCGTTGGTGTGCGGGTTACCCCTTACCACAAACCGTTTGCAATCAAAAAGATTCTTCGCTGTCTGGATATAATATATCTGCCAGGGTGGAAATGCCCTTAATCCGAAATCATCGACATCAGGGTGGAAATGCCATTCATCCTCCCCATTTTTCTTCCACTCTCCTTGCCAAAGACGAACACAAATGCTCATCCTGCACAATAAATTAGGGTTTAAAAAGCCTTTCGATATTTGACAATAAATATGCTATTAACAGATGTAGGGTTTCGACTATGTCTGAGAAAGTACTTCATAGAAAAGCAATTAATTGCCGATTTAAAATCATATAGATTGTACTTTAAAGCAGGAATCGAGAGTCAAAGCAGAGGTTGGTGAAAAATGCCGGCTTATTATGGCTGTTCAATATGGTAAAACCGAACCAAACCGAACCGAAATAGACAATATGGTTTGGTTTTGGTATATACCATATAAACTGAATGGATGTAATTTTATAAAAACCGTAGGATTTGGATATGGTTTGGTATATAACTGATTAAACCGAATAAACCGAACAAAACCGATTAAAAGTAGAAACATGTAAATATGTATCTATTTTCTAACAATACATGAAAATCTATTTGTTACATAAGTTAAATTTATGTTAATAACTATTACCATAATTTTATAGTAATAAACAACCTTAATTTGTAAAACACTTGAACTATAATTAAATAACAATAAATCACAATTAAGACATCTTATTTCATGTTTCTGTTTTGTTTCATATTTTTATTTTAAAAATTTCAAGCTTTCATTTTAGTTATAGATTTGATTATTTTATTTGATGGTAGAAGCATTTTACGTTTTTGTTCATTTATTTAAACATGTAATATATTTTTAATAAATGACTGTGTTGACAATATGACTCTAAAAATTTATATAATATGATCTCAAACTAAATAATTATGTTTTTTGGTATAAAACCGAATAAACCGAAAACCGACGGTATATAAACCGAACCGAACCGAAGTAAATATGGATTTAGAATGGTAGTTATATTTTACTAACCGAAATATCGAAAACCAAAAAAAAACAAACCTAAACCGAACCGATATCCGGATTGAACACCCCTACGGCTTATAAATACATGGGTACAAAAATGTCACTTTAAATGGAACCCAGATTGGAAACATACCTTTCTACCGAAGATACCTTCTTAAAAGCTTCTTTTCACTTCTGTCTTAATGTGTCTTAAAGAACCACAGTGTCTTTCTTTACGGATCTGAGAATGACGCTCTGGTTACTTCATTTTATAGAGCCAAAGAGAAAGAAGGCGAAGCCTCTCTCCTGCTTATATTTTTTGTATGTAAAGGCATGAAATTTAAAGGTTGGATACGTTATTTAATGCACCGCCTTGCTCAGAAAATATATGGTGAGAATTGTAGTTTCTCTGATACGTTCTCTAGTTACACCTCCTCGCTAACCGAGAAAATCTATAAAAAATATATACAAAATATTTTCCAAATCTAAGAAATACGGCCTAAGATTCTAGAGGGCTATAAGAATACTTATCTACCATATTTGCTCAAGGCTAGATACGCCAATTTACTTCCTCTCAAATCACTGTTCGGCCCAGATATTTGTTCTCATGGCATATCTTTAATTACGCCATTCTTATTGTGTTTTGGACCAATTGTCCAATTCACTCTAAATTTTATTTACAAACTTTTCCATCTATTTTCTTTGTTCTTAAAACCATATTTATTTGGACCTCCTCTATCTGAGGCTATAGATTCAGAATATCCTTGCATAACAGACCTTATTTTCTTCGCTTATAATAAGTTTGCGATCTTAATGCAAATTTTGAATATAAAACATCGAAACTACTTGCATGTGTTTTCATTAAGAGAAATTGATGAGGAAGAAGAGGCAAAAAAGAGAAAAATATACTTGCATGTGTTTTCATTTATATAATTGAAAAATTAAATAATTATATAAAAGCTTATATGTTTTTTTTTTTTTGAGAAACTCTATCGATTGATCCGGTCATTTAAAAAATTTATATGTCTTTTGATTTTTATAACTTTAAACACGGCGTACTATACTAAACGTGATGCAAATATCATGAATCATATAATATACAATCAGTTAGCAAAAGCATTACGTTACAAATTTACTGTATTGTGTTAAACAACTACATTAAAAGAATAAAAGTTATTATTGCTCAATATAATTGTATTGTTCGAATTAAAATTGTGGTAACATCCTGAGTTTGTAAGGGTATATTTATCCGTTTAGCAAAAATAAAAGGGTGTATTTATGTATAGAGCTAAGAGATAACAAATAAAGTAAATAAAATTAAAAATTAAAGGGAAAATAGAAAACATAAGAAGTAGGGGACCTATGTGTGTGGGCCAATATTGATGTCAATTCAAAGCTAAGAAGAATGATATCAATATGGATTAACTTGACGGTAATCCGAACTTTCGGAAATGCCAAAGCTAATTCTTAAGAGAAGGTACAGCTCACAGAATTTTTTTTCTTCTAGATATTCAAATTATGTATTAAATCAATATCTGTGTGATTAGATAATATAATATAGCCGGGTACATTCGAACTCGTTGATTCACAATCCAAGGCTTGTCTACTACTAGACCTCCATCCATTGCCGACTCTTGACCATGGCAGTAGAGGCAATGATCATGGGTCCTTAGGTCCAGAATTTTATTTAGTGTGATTTTAGTAGTAATAAAAGGCCTACATTAATTTGTTAAAGATCAAATAACAAAAAATACCTATTTAAAGAAACTAATATCTATTTTTTTGTGGTTTATTGAAATATTTTAGTTGAACTTAAAAAATACAATGAAAATATGTTTAAAATATGGCCCATTTTTTATGTTTGCCCAAGACTATTAAATTGTTTAAGACGGGTCTGTCTCCATCGCATGGCTATCAATAGATTAGTTTCTCCCATATATTCCACATATTTCCAAGCAACCTGCCCAAACAACATTAAATAAACCTAAATATCCCCTTCATACATGTATAACATCTTCTTATGCTTTTATCAGCACAAAAAAAATCAGAGCTTTAAAGCTTTAATCCACATTCTCTATTCTGTTTGTGCTTTTGGTCTCACTTTAAAGATCATTTACATAAATATCCAAGTTGAGAGTTTTCTCCTGAGAACAATATGTTGGAAGGTCTTGTCTCTCCAGAAAACTTGTCCTTAAGCTCCATGGACATGAATGTACTTGAAAGGCTTAAATGGCTGCAACAGCAACAACAACAACAAGTTGTGTCTCAGAGCAGTGACAATTCACCTGAACTCCTTCAGATACTTCAGTTCCATGAAAGTAACAATGATGAGCTGCTGCAGAGTACCTTCAGCCATTTTCAAATGCTTGGATCTTGTTTTGGACCAAGCCCTAACATGGGTTTTGGTCCTTCACATGAAGCTATGGATGGCTGCATTTCAAGAACAAGTAGCTTCCAGATGGTTCCAGTGGATACAATGGGGGTTATGTTGAAGAACAGTGAAGAAAACAGAACTATTTCTTCGAAAAACAAGAGAAAATCAGAGGTTTGTTAGATCAAATTTTGGTTTTAAAAAATGTTTTAAGACATGGGTTTTGAGATTTTTTTTATAAATATAATGATGTCTCAGGTTAAGAGAAGGGAGGAGGAAAAGACAGAGAAGAAGATCAAAGTAGAGGCTGAGACAGAGTCAAACATGAAAGGAAAATCAAGCATGAGTAACAACACGGAAGCATCTTCAGACACTTCAAAAGAGACATCAAAGGGAGCTTCAGAGATCCAGAAGTTGGATTATATCCACGTCAGATCTCGTCGAGGCCAAGCCACAGACAGACACAGTTTAGCAGAACGGGTAATAAAAAGTGTTTATAATATGTTTCTTGTGTTACAAGGAAGAAGATACTTCTAGGGTTTTGAATGGATTTGTATCTGCAGGCAAGAAGAGAAAAGATCAGCAAGAAGATGAAATATCTGCAAGATATTGTCCCTGGATGCAAAAAAGTCACTGGACAAGCTGGTATGCTTGATGAGATCATCAATTATGTTCAATCTCTCCAGACCCAAGTTGAGGTAAGTAATGAACCATGATTCACCATTAACCAAAATTACAAGTCAGAATCTTTAAACTGACAAACTTTTGCAGTTCTTGTCAATGAAACTCGCTGTCCTAGACTCAGAACTGGAGCTTGCGGTTGAAGATTTATATGTAAAACAAGATCAAACTGTTATTATTCAAAAACTTCTCATAATATTCTTTTTGTTTTGTTATGAATTTCAGTTGCAGGCTTACTTTACAAATCTTCCAGTAGTAAATGCTTCAAAGCCATCAATAATGGTGGATGTGCCATTGTTTCCACTAGATCAACAAGGATCTCTAGATTTATCGGTGATAAACCTGAGCCAAACAACATCTACTGAAGCTGTAAGAATATTTATCTATCTGAAAACTTATTTAATTATTCTGAGTTATTGTTACTTGTCTGGAAAGTAACTGTGTCATGTATATCTCTGTTTCAGCCATCGGCAAGCTGGGAAACTCAATCACGGAGTCTCTTCAACACATCTAGCCTCGGATTTCACTACTAAGAAAAGATTCACTGAAGCGACAAAGTTGACATCATCAGAATCAGAATCAGAATCATATTCTATTATATATGCTGATCAAAGTGATAATTTCGCAATTTGGTTCAGCTTTTGCATTATCATTTGATCCTTTTTTCTGATATATAAACCTGAATAACTGGAGAGAGCAATTTAGTGGTCTTGACTCCATCAATCTTGTATAAATTTTGTTAAATAAAGTAATATATATAGAGAGAAAGAGAGTAAGTAAAACTAAAAACTTTGACTTCCCGGTTGCTGGGTGTTTTTGTTGTGGTTCTTCATTCTCGCAGAGTTTAAGTTATATGTTTAAAAGCATCTCCTTAAAATAAAGGTGGGAAGGTTCGCCTCCAAAATGTTTCTCTATAATAAAGAAAAATTATAGAATTTCTCTATTGTAAAAGAAAACAGTAAAGTAAAGTCTATATCTTTGTGTTTTGAATTAGGCTTGGATTTTCTTCTTGAGTGAAGTAGTGGAATAACCACTATAAGGAAAATAATCGGGAATTTGAAATCTGTTGCACACATAGACAGACCCTTTTCTCCTTTACCGAATGTGAGTGTGTTTTACATTCGATCTAAACAAATGGTATAAAAGTCATAGAAGCAAATTATTAATCCTTTTTTTTTGTTTCTTTTCTGCAACTTGTAAAATTCCGATCTTTCCAAGATCGCATGTCAAGTAAATGTACACATCATTCTGTTGTTGGCCATTAGGTGGCCGTCAAGTCAATTGTTATAGAATTCATTGTTGAATAATCAAATTTAAATTGAGAAAAAAATGGATAATCGAGTAAACTTTTTTTTATCTAAAAACAAAGATAATCGAGTAAACAGTGTCTAGACGGCCAATTATTCAGGTATGTTATATATAATAAACTAATAATTGATATAAATGAATGAAATCGGCGATTAACAAACATTAAATATCAGACAATCAACATAGCGCTAAGCGATTTTGAGTGTGATTAGCTATCGTTGTAGATGCATTCTGCAGCTATAATTATGCCTACAGTCCTAAATTTACATTAATCTTGATTTGTATTTTTTTTCTTTCAATTCACAGCTTTTTTTAAAGTTCACAACAATATTTTAAATTCATGTCTTTATAATTATTCTGCAGAGACAAAAACTTACAGCATACATTTAAAAGTTTTTAAAAATTAAAAATCTAAAAAATATTTTTATAGCCAAAGAATAAAATCACAGTTCTTACCAATCAAACCCTTGATTAGGGATCCTTACTTACACATGCAGTGGTAGATCCAAAAAAGATTTATACCAGACAAAATATGAAAGTCAGATTTACAGTAGCATACACATATACATCTTAGCTTACCACAAAATAGTTTTCTCATTGCCTTTCCCAACTTCATGAATTTAAGGAGATAAATAGTAATTAACTGGGGCCAATGCATGCACGAAGGTGTGGGTCACATGTTCTCTACTAATTTTTGTTTTCTCTCAAAAATATAAGTTAATTCTCTTTAGTTAAATATATTTGATTAAGTGAATGAAAATGGAAAAGGCCTCCAGCTTAAATCCGTCATTGGTTATATGTATAGTGCTACTGATGATGTCACAATTTCTTCCTATAAATTTTGATAGTGTTAATAAGTAGCTTTCAAGCTTACTAGTGGATCACTTTTCTCATATCAAAATTTCCAACCAATGATCTAATCCATGAACGGTCTAACTTTGACAAGATCTATGACAAGATATTATCCATAACCAGAGAAGAAATTTGGGGTAGAAATGAGAGTAGTTAAGAGACTTGAGACGGTCGAAGGATGAAGGATGAAGGATGAGAACCACAGAGTGGGCATCATTCTGGTTGCTAAGATTTTTAACCAAAGTGGACCATCTTTGTTCTTTCGATTTCAATGAGATTTTATTTTTCAATCATTCTCTTCGTTCATTTATTGAAAATCCCTTACATCTTATCCATGGCATATTAATGTTATCTATAACTCTAAATATTAAATTATTGAGGTGTTCCTATCAGAAGAATTGAAAGGATTTTTTTCTATGCTTTTTAAAATACATAAAAATAATAATAAAGTAATTACATATAGCCATATTTTACAAAGTTCTTAACTTCTTTGAGATTTTATATAGCAAACATATGTTATACTATTTACATTATATATTTACAGTGAGATTTTTTTTAAATTGTTTATTTGACAATTTATATTACTTGATATGAAGTTTAAAATTTAGTGTTATAAATTATTTATTTGACAATTCTACGTGTTTCATGAAAATTGACATTTGATTGAAATACACTGAACCATTTTATGAGATTCATGTCTCATGTTAGTTCTTAAATCAGGCTAAAGATGTCATCTATCTGATACAGAAAATTTAATGAATTCTATTCGAACCACTGAATTAAGGGATTGATTAGAACGACCTATAGCTTTATATTTTTTTTTTGTAGAATTAAAAGTATATAATATATTTTTTGCTGTGGCGGTAAATAACTTTGCTGTAAGATTTTGACTGTAGGTGAAAAGATTTAGTGAGTTACATATAAATTTTTAATCCAAAAATAAGTACTCTAGGTTTATTGCTTTCTAAAGAAAAAGTAAACAAAAAAGAAAGAAAATATTTAGCTTTAAAAAAAATTACAAATCATGATTGGAAATAATTTATGCTTTAAAATAATTTGGGCTATAGAAAGATCTTATAAGACTTTTAAAGCACTTGCCAATCAACCTCTAAAACTAGATACAATTGAACTGTGGAATAATTTATTCAACAGTTGAACTATTACAATGTACGATGGAGGTCTTAAAAAAAGAAAATATTACACGGTTTAAACTGAAGTAATATTTTCAACATGTTGAATGAAAATAAGTAAGACCACTAATACATGACATTTTACTATTAGTTATGGTAATTTTGGGTATTTTATTTTCTCTTAGTTATTTAAAATCTTTGTCTATAATAACTTAATTTATTTTATATATTTAAAATATTTTTTTTTAATCTATAAATAAAGATTTGCTTTATTTGATTTGGGCATATAATGAAATGATATAAATAAAACATATGATATAAAATAGTAGAATAAAGTGTTTTGAATTTTTTGACAAAAACTATTATAAAATATAAAACTTAAATATGTTAAATATGATGTGAAAGAAAGAGAATGACGTGGAATATTAAAAAAAAAAGAGAGTAAAAAGTTAGATGTTGAAAACAAAAACTGTTGTACATAAGGTGTGATTGACAACTGCTTTAGAATTAGAAGTACCGTAAAGTTTTTCCAATTATCATCTTTTATAATTTTTTAAAAAATTACAAATTTTTCTTTCTTATTTTGTTTAGCTGTACAAACCAAAATTGCAAAAAAAAATTGTTATGACTGTAGTTCAAAAATTAACGCCTATAACAGAGAGAAAGTAAGAAAGGGAAAAGGGATCTGTAATCGGGTCCGGTGACTGGCGGCGTGTAAGCGCGCGTGCCGTCACCGGAGCCCTCTAACCACCAGTAAAGCTGTCGATTTGTGTTTCGGTTTCGTCTTCTCTTCCAACCGCCTTGCCTGAGCTCTGGAACAAGGCCGTCCATGGCGGATATGTCTCTGACGTAAGGGCGCGGTCGTGGTGAGGAAGGCTTGGTGAGGTTTCTCGTTCGGTTTCTTGGGTTTGTCTCCGGGAGGTGGAGGCTTCTTCAGCTTCGTCGACGCCGGTTCCTGTCCCCGCGAGGTGGAGGCTTCCTCAGCTCTGACGTCGTCGGTCTAGATCCCGGGGGGTGAAAGCGTTTCGTTGCTTTGCCTTGCCACCTTTGGTCCCTAGGTTTCGTTTTAGGGTTTGTTTTTCATCTTTTTTTTAGTTTCACGGTTCTGGCTTGGTTGGGTGGGTGGAGATCTCGTAGGTGGGGGATCGAAACTCGACCGCGGTTAACGGTGTTGGGTTGCGCGAAGCTTCTATCTCGGTGATGGGGTTGAACGGTGTCGGATGAGATCTCGAACTCTCGATTGATGCTCTCTAAGTTTAGGTTCACCTGAGTGGAAGGCGTTTGCGGCGGTGATGGTGTTGAGTGAGTGGTTTCCGGTTCCTTCGGCTGAATCGACGGTTAGTTTACCCGGTGACGTTTCGAAGGGGGGTAACGTCGGAGCCGCAGCGTTTGTCCGCGCGGCGGCGGAGCTCCTTCGGGATCATTAGGTGTCGTAGGTGGGCCTTGGGCCCTGCTTGTGATTTGTTTTTTTTTTGCCCGTTTCTTTGGCCTCTTGTAATATGTTCTATGGGCTTTCAGCCTTTTAATGAAAATTTCAATTGATGGAAAAAAAAAAAAGTAGCTCATTCCAATCAAACCCAATAGTCCGAGGGCTTACCCAATCTAAATATAAACTCTAATAAATAGATGTTGTTTCCTGTTAACAAACAAGAACTTTATGTCGTTTTAGTGATTATTAACGACACGACGTTTTTCGTTTCTCCTATGAGCGAGGCCACTTGAGCCATAAAGACGAATTCAAACCCTCGTTGGGAGGGTTTTAGCAAAAAAGTGTTGAAATCGGAGATTAGACATGGCGACGGAATCATCGGAATCGGAGGAAGAAGGGAAAATCAGAGGCGGAAACGATAAGCTAATCGTGGACGACGATCTGAGAGAGATGGGCAAAAACGCAGCTTGGAGCGTCAGCTCTTGCAAGCCCGGCAATGGCGTCAACACTCTCCGCGACGACAATCTCGAGACCTATTGGCAGTTAGACCCTAAATGCCCATCTCTTCCTCTAATCATTTCTCTGTCTCGCTGAATCGAAAGTTTCCACCTTTTTTTTTTGCAGATCAGATGGTTTGCAACCACATTTGATCAACATTCAGTTCCAGAAGAAAGTGAGATTACAGGTATGGTTATGATCTAGTTTTTTTAATGGGGGAGAGAGGGATTCAGATCTTGAGGTTTTGACCCTTTTTTGTGATTTGAAAAGTTAGTGGCTTTGTACGTTGACTTTAAGCTTGACGAGAGCTATACGCCTAGTAAGATCTCTGTTCGTGCCGGTGATGGCTTTCATAACTTAAAGGTGATCTTTTTATTCTAAAGAAAGTGTTTTTTTTTTCCTAACTTGTGATGTGGATTGATGTTTTATGTTGTTGTCTCCTTTAGGAGGTAAAAAGTGTTGAGCTTGTAAAGCCATCTGGTTGGGTTAGCATATCTCTCTCTGGGACCGATCCACGGTATGTGCGTGCTGCACTGTCAAAATATGGTTTCTTAGTTACTAGTAGTCTCTTTGGGAAACAGTGTAGCTAGCTGCTGATAAAGATGAACAGAGTGTGGGCTACTTTTTATAATCAGCTTTAAGACTCTTTATTCAGAGAAGCTCTTGCAGCGGTTATTAATATTGCGTAGATATGTGTTTTAGCTAGCGAGTGTCTCCACTGAGATATGTTGAGATTCCTATATCAGTCAGCTTTTGAGCCATTTGCCTTTGGGGCTTTGCTTACTAGATGTCTAAACGAACTTGTTTCGGTAGGTTACTAAGCAATGAACTTGTTTGGGTTTGCCTATCTCTGACTGGAACCGGTCCATGATATGTGCTGCACTGTTGAAACTATGGTTTCTTACTAGTAATCCTTTTCTTTCCGGTTTTGGGAAGCAAGTTAGCAAGCTGTTCTGATAAGATGAACATAATTATGTTAACGCTATGATAAGCAGCTTTAAGACTGTCTTTCGTCAGAGAAGCTCTTGCAGAAGTTTATTAATGTCGCTTAGACGTTGTCTTTAGCTAGCGAGTTTCCACTCTGAGATGGGTTGAGATTCCAGTGTCAGTAAAATTTTGAGCCGTTTGCCTAAGTTGTTTCGTTGGTTACTAAGGAGTGAGGTGATCAGTTTAACCATTGTGTGTTCTCTTCTTCACAGGGAAACATTTGTGAATACATTCATGTTGCAAATAGCCATGTTGTCAAATCACCTCAACGGGAGAGATACTCATATCCGTCAGATCAAAGTTTATGGCCCTAGACCGTACGTATCTTTATCTATGCTTACACCAGACTTAAACTGCACAATTGTATACTGTTAATTGAAGGTTATGGTTGCCTTTGCTTGACTCTTAATCCATATGATTGCAGGAATCCTATTCCGCGCCAACCATTTCAGTTTACTTCAACGGAGTTTATCACTTATTCCACACTGAGATGAGAGACCTTTGGGCAGGAGAAGTTTGAGACTGTTGAAGGTCACTGCCATTGGATCCCCGGGAAGACACTCTACTGTCACATTAGGTTTTAAAAACTATTATATGTTGTTGTGTTATGGCCTCTGTTTATATATTACGTTGGATATAACTTCATTAAGCTTTTCCACCAAGAGCCCCATCAAGTTTTTTTGTCAGAGTGAATTAGGAGAAGCAGGTTTAAAGTATAGAGATGTATTTTACTATGGAGTTAACCTTACCCTCCACACGCCTGTTCGGTGTCGAAACTGTAAGATCACTCTATCATGTTCTTGCGGCAGCGCATCTAGAGAAGGGTGAATGTCTGCCACAAGCAGCTGGAAGTTTTTAACTGAAGCAACGGTCACTCTGCTAGTGCCACCTTGGAGATTTGTTCTTGAGAACCAGCGCCTGATCCAACATGCTTGGAGAACCATAGAACTCTGCGTCTGTTGAGCTGGTTTCTTCTTTCGGTGAAGACGAGGAAGAAACTTCCTCTTTAATGCCTTTAACTACTGTTGCCTCAGCGACTCAGCGTCCATAACAGAAGAGAGTGGTATAGGGTCAATAACACAGTGCATTCTTCTAGCTCCCCTTGTGCGAAGAACATTTAGGTTATGTTTCCTGCGGTTTAGCTAGTAGCAGGTAACTTAGAGAATGCTTTCTTAGAGTGAAGTCTGCACTTAGGTTGGGCTTGTGCTGTTTGGTTTATCATATATTGTGAACTTGGTTCCAAGAAAACCAGACCTATCCCACAACATAAGTATAAACTGTTCAGTAAAAGGAGTTCTTGGTGGTGAAATCAAATACAAATGCTTACCTCTGCTTTTGTTCTAAACTGTTTGTATCACATATATACCAATTTACCAAATTTTATTTGATTCTTGTTGAATATCTTGTAGTCAATTAAATATAATTATGTCTCCACTCATACAAGTACTAATTCGAATAAAAGAAAAGTCATAACACTATAGCATGTTTTCTCTTTCTAAGTTTGGTAAATGACATTTCCATTTTAGTAGATTCATCAAACCAAACCTGAAGGTTACTGATACAAAATCATTGGAAGATCTATTACACTTGGGAAAAAAAAGAAGTACCAAGCTAGCTTGACTAATCAAAAGAAGCAACAAATCTCCACCAAAACAAGGAATCAGAAACACAATTCAACGAGAAGCAAGCATGGAGATCAAACACACAAGAAGAATAATCACCCCCAAAACCGAACCCCAAACAACCCATTTCTTGTTCTTCTTCTTCATCTGATTCGCATAGAACAAACTGTTGGTTCCTCCACTCACAAAGCTCCCAGCAACAGCCACGTTAGCTTCAATATCATCAACCCCATCTCCCTGCGTCTCAACAAGAACAGCCATGTCGAGAAACACTTGATGAAGCCTGTTAAGACTCCTCTTGATCTCATTCACAGCTTCATGTCTCTCTTTCATCTCCAAATCCATCTCTGCTTTCACTTCAAACGTCTTCACAAGCCCTCCAGATATCATCATCTTCTCCATTGCTTCGTCACTCGGCTCTTCACCTATCGCTAAAAAGTACTTCCTCTTGAGATCTTCTCTGTAGTCAGCAAAGATCATCTCCCTCAGCCGATGAAACTCCCCCATAGTCTCTCTCAGTTTCGCCCTAACACCGTTCGTTATCGCCACACGCGTCCTGTCGGTGCAAGATCCGCTCCTGCGATTCTCGGTCTCGACGGCGTCGATTAGGGCTTTGGCCGTGTTCGCCTTGCGAGACACGGCGACGATGTTGGACTCCATCCTGTCTCTCAAACCGCGGAGGATCTTGGCGCTGTGAGTGGACTTGGTCTCTTCGTTAAGGTTCTGTACTTCAAGCAAGAGATGAGTGATCTCTTCGATTAGGGTTTTGATTGATTCGATCTCTGCGAAGAAAGCGGAGAGGGCTTCTTCGTTGAGTTCGCCTTTCTCGACGTCGCGCTCTGATTCTGTATCGATCTTGGCTTGTTTCTTGAGTTCCACATAACTTAGAAACGATTTCGTCATCAGATCATTCATCTTCGTTTCTGTTTTCGGGGAAGAAGAACTACAAAAGAAATGAGAGCGAGTTCAACAATGGTGGAAACTAAAAGAAAGTCTTAAAATTACAAGAAAGAAACATCACCTACAAGTGAATGCTTGCTTCGCAAGAAACGGCTTCTCTCAATGAACTTCGATACTTTCTCTCTCCTCTTTTTCACTCTGCGATTTTTCTTTCTGATCAGAAATTAGAATGATTCAAATTTTGAAAGAGAAGGAAGTTATAAAAAAAGAAGATTTTCAAGAATCCTATCCTATTTTTCAGTTTCATTTTATTCGAACGTCCTTTTGATTTCAAAATCAGCCGTTGCTTCGAAACACGTTTCCGAAAACGCAGTCGTTTACCACTCAAAGTAGCAACCATAAAGCTGACGCTGTTTCATTCAATTGTTCAGTTTCTTTTATATCACTACTAGGTCAGCTCGCGTTTCGTGCATAATATTTGTATAATTTGTTAATATTTTAAAAGTATTTTGTCATATATTTTGTATGGAATATAATTTTCGAAATTATTCAATTTTATCACTTCTTATGATTTAAAATGTTTGATGTTGTGATATTAATATTTAGTTAGTTGTGATTAACTAATTTGTTTTACTGTAAATTAATTGCTTGTTGAAATAGTTTTAATAAAAAGATGTTCCTTTCTAGAGTATATATTTTTTAATACGTTTATTTAAGGTCATTTATTTTTATTTTTATTCTTATATATTCATTGTTAGATTGTTTTTATTTTGTCTATTTTTCATATATACTGTTAAAATAAATACTTCTTATTTTCATATTTGGGATAGGTTTGTTATATTTCTTAATTTGAGATGTGATAAACGCTTGATTAGATATAAAAAACCATCTCTATAAACTTATGAAATATCACTCTACGGGAAAGACGTTAACTAATAATAGTAACTTCCGAGATAATGTCAAACTATACACTGAGATAGATGATGGCCTACCGGTTAAAATATGAGAATGGAAATTTGTTTTGTTTCTTATCTCGTAAAGGAATTGTGTTGTAGAAAACATATACAGGGAGAATTTCTAAATCTCTAAAAACAAAAAACAAAAAACTTAGAAACAAAACTGCAGAAGCAAAAGTGTCCACGCGACATTAACATCTGTGTAGTAGAAATGTTATGGTATCTCCGTTTACAGAAAAATCTCAGTAGCTTTGTTTGGTTCTTTGAATCTTAAATATAATCTTTTTGTTATCTCGACTTCCACAATCCTTCAATATATCTGATTTAACTACAATCTCTAAAATGTGTACATTTATAGAAATGTTTTTAACAGCATCTAAGCAGAACCATAAAAGCTTGAAATGTAACATACAGAGGTGAAAGCACTGTAAGCAACCACCACATCAACTTGAGGCTGATGAACTGAAACACTTGCAATCTGGTCCACCACATGCTTGAAATTCAAACGCTCTCGTTTCCCAGTTAGCTAATAGCTTTACCTAGAGCTTTTTGCTTCGTCAGCTTGATTTGAACCTCACAACTTCCACCTCCCCTTCAACAGTTTTCAAACCCTCTCTTTCTTCCAGAGACTTCTCTTTTGGTTCGTGCTCATGATCATCAAGATCGAACCTCACCGGCACTTTTGGCTCGGACATCTTATTATTCTTTAACTGAAACCTCACAACCTTGAATGGGTTTGACTAGAGATGTCAATTGGGCGGGCCGGGCGGGTTTGGGTGTGTCCGAATGGACTTTATTTTTTTACTGGACATTTTTGGTCAAAGTCCAAATAGAACCATGTTCAAATGAGACCATAACCAAATAAGTCCATGATTTGTTGGGTTATACATGGACGGCTCATATACCCACTTAATGTAAACAACATAATTTCAGTTTTAAAGATGTAAAGTATCTTAAATTTTCAGTTTTAAAGATGTTATAGACTTCAACTTTATGTTATCGACTTCAACGATTATAGACTTCAACGATTATAAGTTCACAAGGTAGACTTCATAGACTTGAAACAAACGTTTTGGATCTCTTTGAAAACGAAATACACACTGACACAAACCCATAAAAGCAAGAGCAAGTTTGAAACAAACGATTATAAGTTCACAAGTGTATCTCATAGACTTCAACTTCACTTGGTCACCACCTTCTTCTTCTTCTTCTTCCTTCTTCTTCTTCTTCTTCTTCTTCTTCTTCTTCTTCTTCTTCTTCTTCTTCTTCTTCTTCTTCTTCTTCTTCTTCTTGTCCTTCTTCAGTTTCACCTTCATTCTCTTCATCTTCCTCTTCATCCTCAGAATCACCTAGCATATCAAGAACTGATGTTAACAAACAAAATCAGTACATGATGACCATATCAGACTCGATACAAAACAGAGTCAATAAGACTTAATAGAAACAAGCAAAGATCTCATAACCTAGTCATTTCACATAATAGAAACAAGCAAAGATCTCATCACAGAAACAAGCAAAAATCTCATAACCTAGAAATTTCACATAACAGAAACAAGCAAAGATCTCATCACTGAAACAAGCAAAGACAACTTACTCATCGGTTCAAACCCACGAATCCAGTTTCTTGTACAGACGAGAGCTTGTACATTGGATGGTAGTAGTCGGCTTCTGTACCTGGTAAGGACTCGACTTCCAGAACTAAAAGAAGACTCTGAAGATACAGTTGTAATAGGGATACAAAGCACATCAAACGCCATACGAGACAACTCCTTAAACTGGGATTTGTTGTTTTTCCAGTATTTTAAGACATCTAGCTTCGGAAAGGCGGAGTAATCCATGGGCGGTTCAGCCAAGTAGACATCTAAAGCTGATTTCCCTTCTCCTGCATTTTGAGTAATGAATGCATAAAATCCCTGCAGTATAAACATTGAAAAGATGATTAAGAGCAAACCAATTAAGCTTAGAATCTACTCATGACAGAATCAACTAAGCTTAGAACTTTAAGTAATAAGAAACCATTGACTATAGCTTGACTACTTACCCATAACCAGCAGGAAGACTATTCTCCATTGTGGTTTCTGAAGTGGTTGCAGTAGTGGCCTTAGTATTCTTCTTATACACTCCAAACAGCTTTTCCATCTTCTTACGGATGTGATCCATTTTAGCTTTGCTTGTAGACGGGTTTAAAGCGGTATAGCAGTATTCTAAGCACTTGAACTTCAACCTCGGATCCAAGACCGCCGCAATTGCTAATATTCTCACCCTTCTATACTCAACAAACTGGTACGGCAGATTATGCTCAACTATTGCCATCGCCATCATTTCACGGATAACAATCATATCCAACTTCTTATTACTTCCAGGTGTACATCCAGGAGTCTTCGAACACCGTTTCGAATGTCGCAGCATAGTATTAGTTCCATTCCTATTTAGATCTAAGTTGTAGGGTTGATTGCAATGATTGCACTTAACATTATAAGTTCCATCCGGCAACCTATCTCCTACAATACTAAAATTCTTCCAACACATCGAGTGTCTACGTTTGTTACCTTTAGTCTTAGCATGACTGGTTACAGAATCACCTTGAGCATCCTGAATCTCCTGATCATCTTCATTCTCAGCCATCATGTCTTCAACACTCAAGTAGTCATCATCGTTCAGGTTCAAAGTATTTGCTTCCATATACACAAAAGAGAACAAAAGAGAAAACATCAGTTATAAGAAGTGAATGACTTAAGGATGCATTACTCAATTGTTAAAGGCAACAAAGCTCATGACAAATAAGATAAACTTAATACAGCAAAGCAGTACACAAGCAACACAAGAACACTGACAATAAAAGGACTCACAACACTGGCAACTCGTATTCTTTTACATCTCTAATTATACAGCAAAGCAGTACACAAGACAACACAAGAACACTGACAATAAGAGGACTCACAACACAAACTTAATACAAAGTTTTAATACAGAGTTCCTAGCATGATTGGCGAACAACATATCATCTCGTTCATCAACCCAAAAACCCATAAGACTCAAATCAACATAGGAAACGTCTTAAAACTGAGACCAAGCTTAAGACACGGGCCGTCAACATCAACATATCATCTCCTTTGAGACCAAGCTTAAGACATCTAGCTTCGGAAACCCATACTGCAACGCTCAAGTTTTATTCCTCAAGTGAACTAACTTAGGAAACAAACCTTACTAAAGAGAGTCTGAGCTTTAGAGGGTCTGAACTTGAGAGAGCCTGAGCTTGAGAGGGTTTGATCTCAGCAAATGGGCTTGAGAGGGTTTGATCTCAGCAAATGGATCCGAGGTTTCACGAGAAGATCATCTAAACAGAAACAAATAACATTCATGAGCTTTCACCGATCTGTTTTATAATCAAAGGAGAAGGAGAAGACTTACCATGAATCACCAACGTCCGAGAGGACCGAGACTCGACATCAACAATCCCTTTTGGCTTTCACCGATCCATTTGAGTATCTAACACAAAACACAAATCCATCGAATAAGTAGCTAATAATAAAAACCCACAACACAAATCAATGAAATCACACATTAAAAGTCGAAGAAATGAAAAAATCATGACGAAATCAAACCTTCAAAGATGACAAAATCGGAAGAATCGAAGAAGGAAGAGAAGAATCGGAGAAGGATCAACGAAGAATCGGAGAAGGACCCATGAATAATCGAAGAAGGAGGAGAAGAATCGAAGAAGGAGAACCAGAATCGAAGAAGGAAGAGAAGAATCGTGTTTCCCCCAACGAAGAACAAAAAAAATGAAAATCGTGTTTTCCCCCAAATCGCAAAACCTAGAAATTTAAATGTATTGGGCCGTCCATTGTCCAAGTGGTTAAGTCCAACTTTGGCCATTGATCTATTTGGGTTCGTCCGTTTGGACAAAATTTAATTGTGGTCCAATATGGGTCTGTCCATTTAGTTCTATATAGATTTGGACATGGGCCGCCCATTAATAGCTTGCCCAATTGACATTACTAGGTTTGACCTTCTTTCTAAGCCGGAGGGATTTATCAATCTTCTTGGCATTGTGCAAGCAATGGGAACCACAGCCATGTAACTTTCATTACAATCAAACATATACCGCCAGTCTATCATGGGTCCAAGAGTATTGTCAAAGCTTAGCATCTCAACCAATGTAGCTACTATGCCGGCTATCATCTCTATGCTTTTGTGACAGAATCTTGAATGTTTTTTTTCAAAAAAAAAAAAAAAATATATATAACATAATCTTGTAGCAGGCCTAACTTGATAAAACCAACCCAACTTACTGTATCAGATGGCTTGTTCCAGGATAAAGGCCCATGAGGCCGTTACGGAGCTTTGACTTGCAGTAATAGCCCGTAAAGCCTCTTGTGCGCCAGAGACCGACAACGTCCTTAGTCAAAAAGATCGGATCACTTTTTTTACTTCACATCAAAGCTAAAGAAAAGACCAAGTGGCGATTCATGATTTGTCGCATTAGCATTGCGTCTGACGTGTACACAGAATCGCCTTGCACCGCAAGCTTCTTTCCTCTGCAAGTTTCCTTCTTCTTGCCTCGAGAAGCCTTTTAATTTTCTTTTACTTCCTTTTCCCATTAATTAAAAACAAAAAGAAAAATTAATAAATTAATGAATGTAAAGAGAAGAGAACAATCAGAAAAGTAGAAACATCAACGATATAACTTTATTAAATTAAGGAACGTGCTTGTAAAGTCATTTTTCCTATATAAAAATCATTTAAATTAATTAAAAACAAAACCTTTTGCTCTATAAAAAGCTATACTCTTTATCACAGCTTCAACTCAACCATCGTTCTAAAAAAAATCTTTAAGGTACTTCGCCAGAGAGCAGAGATGTTTCCTTCCTCCGATAACGCTTTCTCGCCGTCGTCGCTGTTCTCAGCGTACGCATCCCTCACCGGATTCTTGATGCTCTTCAGATCGATGCTCCACGACTTCGTCCCGGAGCAGCTCCGAACCTACTTCTCAACACTACTCGACCGCTTCTTCACTCCCAAATCAAAGACCCTCACGGTCATCATCGACGAGAACTTCGGTTCGAACCGGAACCAAGTCTTCGACGCGGCCGAGCTCTACCTCCGCTCCAAAATCGGCCCGGAGACAGAGCGGTTACGCGTCGGGAAGACCCCGAAGCAGAAGCACTTCACTATCTCGATCGAGAAAGGAGAAGAGATTGTAGACTCCTTCGAGGACTCCGAGGTGAAATGGAGCTACGTTCAGTCGGAGAAGGAGAAAGGCGAGCAAGTGAAACGCCACTACGAGCTCACCTTCGAGAAGAAGCTGAGAGAGAAAATCACAAGCTCTTACCTAACCCACGTCGTTGCGGAGTCTGAAGAGATCAAGAGGAGCCTGAGAGTGGTGAAGCTATACAGCAAAGACTTGTACGTGACCGAGGACGACGACGGATGCGCCGGCGGGAACTGGGGGTGTATCAGCCTCGAGCATCCTTCCACGTTCGAGACGTTAGCCATGGATCCCAACGCGAAGAAGAAGATCATCGACGACTTGGATAGGTTCCTCAAGAGGAGAGAGTTTTACAAGAGAGTCGGTAAGGCCTGGAAGAGAGGCTACTTACTGTACGGACCTCCAGGAACAGGGAAATCAAGCTTGATTGCAGCTATGGCTAACTACTTAAAATTCGACGTGTTTGATCTGGAGCTTAGTAGTATCTACGACAACGGTGAACTGAAGAGGATTCTGTTATCCACCACCAATCGTTCGATTTTGGTGTTTGAGGATATCGACTGCAACGCCGAGGTTAGAGACAGGGAAGCTGATGACGATCAAGAAAGCAAAAATAATAATAATGGAAGGGTGACTTTATCAGGGATTCTCAACTTCATCGATGGGTTATGGTCGAGTTTCGGAGACGAGAGGATCATCGTGTTCACGACTAACCACAAAGAAAGGCTAGATCCTGCGCTGCTGCGTCCGGGGAGAATGGATATGCATATCAATATGTCTTATTGTACGGGTTTGGGGTTTAGGACATTGGTTTCTAATTACCTTGGTTTAGATGGTTTAAACCATCCTCTGTGTGAGGAGATCGAGAGGTTGGTTGATTCTACGGAGGTTACTCCTGCTGAGTTAGCTGAAGAGTTGATGCAGGATGATGATTGTGATGTTGTTCTTCGTGGAGTGGTTAGCTTTGTTGAGAAGAGGAAGGTAGAGAGGAGCAAGGCCAAGGAGAGTGTTTCTATTTGTAATGATGATGATGATGATGATGCCGAAAAACAGAGTGTTTGTACTAATGGTATGAGGAATAGGAAGAAGCAAGCTGGTAGACGAAAAAGGAGGGGCGCTCGGAATGTAAATGCTAGAACTTACTTGCAAGTAGGAATGTAAATTATGTAATGAATAAACCAGTTAATGGTTCTGTTTTGTTTCTTTCAGTATCCTGTTTGAATCCTAGTAAAAATATTTGTAACTGAGTCTGGTTTTCTATTTATTGGTAATAAATTTTCTCGGAATGATTTTAGCTGTTGTTTTGTTTTACCCAAACAAAAGTTAATTATAATAAAATTTTGACTTAATTTCTATTTATAGAATTCAATGATTCTCATTACCTTGGTCTATAATGGCTTTAACCATCCTGTATCTGAAAAATATTGAGAGGTTGGTAGTACCAAAGCAAGTTGCTTGAAATAATTGATGCTAGGTGAGCTATACAAAACAATTTCTGCTTGAACTCTCAAAGGACTCTTTCTCTGCAGTATGAATATTCATAAAAAATTTGATATATGTTATAGGCTTCTGCTACATGGACTGACCTTTAATATCTCGTTGTACTAGTGAGCTGCCTGAGTTTCTGGGAGGTCCTTGTACCTACGCTGACAATGGAGTCTGCATGCGCTCAGACAAAGGGGCATATGGAACAATCCAGATGTTATGCAGGTGAATGAACGGCTCTTATGTTTGTCCACAACTGTTGTAGCAACAAGACCTTTCTCTCTGAAAATCTAGCTGTTTTCGAGATTGACTTACAGAGGGTGAAAATGCTTGCAGAGAAGACCATCTCCCAGGAAGACATTGTGCACTCCAAGTTCTTGCTTGCGTTGAGCTAATCTCTATCCATGTGCGAATTATTTTTATCCTGACAAACTGATTGCGAAAATTCTGTGTGAGACGCATTGCTTCACTCGTTCATGTTTGATCAAATACAGCTTATATAATTGATCTCCCAGGGAAATGAATTAGCAGCTGCGGCAGCTCTTGAAACTACCACTGATAGCTCTCTCCTTGTCAAAATGTAAGAATGACCTTACATTTTTTTTTTAATGGAATGGCATAAGAATGACCTTGCTTCCTTTGGGCTTATATGCGACACTCTATATTCTTGCTGCCAATTGACCAAAAATATTTATAGGTTTTTTATTAGGTCACTAAAGTCTCAAACAGTTATAATTTCACTACTCACTTATGTTAGTTTTTATTTGATTGAATATGATATCTATATATATATATATATACATATGCATTTCAAAGAAAATTGTAGATTATTAGAAATTGCCCATAAATTGATACACAATTTGTGTCTATAAATTATGGAATCAAATTTAAAAAAGTATACACACAATACAACAAAAATCTATCCATTTTTTAAAAATAAGGTACTATTATTCATGTTTACCACTACTAAAGAGAAATTTTCAAAAATATATTCTTCATTAAGTGGCAAAATATTTGTATACGTTTGTTCTCTATATATATAATAAATAATTATTTAAATAAATAAATAACGTAAATTTTTTTTATGATTTTGAATTATACTTTTTCAAATTCGAACTTTTTATAATTTTTGTTTTGATTTTTTTTTCAAAATTTATTTTTGAAAATCGAAAATAATTTTTGAAACTATTTTAAAAATATATATTTTTAAAGTATTTATTTATATATTTATTAGATTCCTAAATTTTGCATTTCAAAAACCTATCCCACCACTCAAGTCTAAGTCCTAAGTCTAGACTAAAAGTATATAGTGTAAACATAAAAATGGTACTATGAATATAGTATTTTTTTTTTGCAATTTCCCTTAATGTAATTCCATTTATGAAATTTTATAGACAACTTAGTTTCAATTAATAAAAATGATATTTTAATATTATTCTGTTATAACAGATCAATATATTTTAACGTGATAAATATAAAATACTAATTTAGTTAATATTTATATTATATAATTATCATATTTTGAAAATATTTTTAGTTTTTGTCCGCATATTTAGTTATATGTTATATTACTGAATATAATATTGATAATTAATGAAAATATTTGAATTTATTTCTAACATGTTTCCAAAAAATACCCTAATTGAATATGTTTCTAAAAAATTAAAAATATTTGATCCCATCTTTTTAGAAATTTGTTTATTAACCTTAGCACAAGTTATTTTTTGATGAACTTTTATATTGATTAATCAAATAATAAGATGGGATTTACAAAGGGTTTGTAAGGGAGCTAGGAGCTATACACAAAACTACCTGCAACCATTTATTTCTTATCCTATCAAAGTTTCACTTCAAACTCAAAAAATTTACTTCATCCTCCATAAACCTCGAACCAACATTTTAGAAGCCCAGCAAACTTGTGATTTCCTGTGTATTTTAGGGATGAGATCATGTTGCTAATGACTTTATCAATCTGCCTAATCATTCTATCAGTGCTCATCAAGTACGATGATGTCTCTTTGTGTTCCTCTCTTTCCAAACAAAATAGATGGTGGCGTGAAAGACCAACCGCAAGAGGATGCTGTCTATCTTACTTCTGCTGCGTCTCTTCAGTGACAACAACGTGGTGGTGCAATCTGGTGACGCTGCAGACCCCAACAGTCTGACAGTAAGAGTAGTCAAGATTGTGAAGGTGATAGGACAAGCAAAGTAGAGATGACCTCTGCTTTCATCCCTTTTTCCACAGAACATGCATCATTGGGTATGCAGATAAATAATTAAAACACTCAATTTTTTGGATATGAAGATAAATAATTAAAATACTCAATTTTTTGTGAAGAAAGAAACTAGAAAACATACATATATATATATATAACTAGTTCTTTTTGCACATATTAAAATTATTTTAAATTTTAAAATAAAGTACATTGAATTGATGGATTATCATATTTGTATTTTCATAAATATAAGATTACAATCATTTAGATTAAAATAAATATTTATAGAAAATAAAATATTGTATATAATAGAATTTTAAAATCAGCAGATTGAATGCAATTAATTTTCATAATCAAAAGTTCAACAAAATCATATATAACATAATTTTTAAATAAATTTTTTGATGCAAATAAAAATATATTACTATGTGGAATAAAATAACTTACTTCTTTTTATAAGTAATTATAGAGATTTTATTACAAACATATCAATTTAGAAGTTTGAACATTAAAGTTAAATCATTATATATATATATATATATTACATTAAATATAAATTAAAAGTAATACAATTTTTATTTCCACAAATATATTCATGTTTCTAAACAATGTAGAACACATAAATTAAACTATATCAAATACAATTCCCTTTTAGAATAAACTACATATATATATTGTTATCTTTTTTTTTTTTTTTTTTTTTTTTTTTTGGAACAATATATATTGTTATCACATCTCAAACTTCTAGAACTGGACTTCTTAGGTTGAGAATGGCGACATGTAGTTTGCATTTTTCAATGCGGAAGTGTCAAAACCGCCAATTGATTACCATTCATCACTATCACTCAAAAACGCACATTAATAAAAACACAAAAAAGTAAATACGCAAATTATTATTTTTGTAAGAATCCAAAAAAACACGCACTTTAAAATTACTCCCACGTAAAAGATAGCGGTTCAGTTGAAAACCGCACTTGAGTAATACTTTTTGTAAAGTCACTTGTGTTATGCATGATAAATATTTTTCTCTTAAATAATAAAATCTACGTTATGAAACATTTCTTACTAAAACATCAACACATATGCATTTTAATATTGTAAACTTTCTCACTGAAATTATAATTAATAATAATTCTAACAAAACAGTATATATTCATTTTATTTTCTAAATTTTAGGTATGTTCTTCAAATTTTAACACATATTTTATTATATTCATGTTTTAAATATATTATTTAAAATTTATATATATTTATATTTATAAACGAATTTGACAATATTATTGAAATAATATGTACTTATTGTGATGTGTTTAACCATTTTGTAATTATCTTTTTTTTATTTCTTTTTCATAAATATGTATATGTAAGAAATTTTAATTTTAAAGTACATTTATTATAGAGAAAAAGACTATGATAGCACCAAACTAAATTTTTGTTCCCAAAGTAGGACTCAAGTTTCAAAGTCACAAAAATAGGTTTCATTAAAGAGGTAAATATACACTTATACCCTTTGGGTTAATTAATCCAATCCTTAGAGTTTAGAGTTAAGGGGTAGAATTTTGGAATTAGGATTTAAAATTTTATAAAATAAAAAATAAATAGTAGAATAAAAAATAAAAATTTTAAAAACAGTTTCAAAAAGTATTTTTAAATTATAAAAAGAAAAATAAAAAAAAATAAAAAAAAAAATCGAAAAAAAAGTTTCAAAAATAAATTATAAAAAATTTCGAATCTAAAAACATATAGTCTGAAACTATAAAAAAATTTCTTTTTTTCATTTTTTTATTTTTTTTTATTTGTTTATTTAATTTTAAACAAAAGATATTAGGGATATTTTACCCTTTAATGAATGTCATTTTGTGACTTTCTTCTTTTAGTGCCATTTTTGAGACATAAACTTCAAAAGGTGCTATTATTGACAATTGACCTTTATTATATTCATATATTATTTATATTCTTTAACTATATTATATACTATTTTATTTTATAACTTAAATAATTATTCAATACCGCAAATACATATTGTCACCAATCAAACAATATTTCGCACTGCTTTTTACATAAAATCGTAGTTGTACCGTACCACACTTTAATTTTGTACTGCTTTTTTTACCAAATCCGCCATCATCATTCGGACCCTTAGTATTAGTGGCCACGATTTAGCTGAAATATTTTTGTAATGTATATTTTTCCAATTTTAAAACAAGTTTGAACAGTCAATAAAAATAATAATTACATTATTAAATATACAAAAATATGTCATTTTTGTTCAAAATTTATTTTGTTAAATTTTAACAATTAAGTGCTATACTAAATAAATAAATTCGAATAAATATAAGGTATGAATTTTTTTTTTAACAAAAGCTATGGAGTTTTTATAGTGGTAAATAAAGAAATTTCAAGTAACATAACAAAATATTTTCTCAGCGTAACAAAATCATTTTCGTCTGCCTACGCGTAATAAAATCTTTAGACGACAACCGTGTGATTTTCCTTTTTTACTTTTAAAGATGCAGAGAATCAAATCACTTTTAACAGAAGCGTATGACCTGTTATCCTTTACCAGATCTTAAACAGAAGTAATTTAAAGCTATTTTTGCCTATTTGAAAGAGGCTTTGCTTAGTGGTGAAGTAGCCTCCTTCGTTTGTGGGGTGTTATGTTTAAGTACACTCATATTATAATAACATGCAACTCAAACAGATATTTCTATTAGAGCTAATTTGCTGAATATACTAAAAATAGTGAGATACCATAGAATGAGGGGAAAATGGTAATGATAGGGGAGAAAATTGGAAAGATATAGTGTATGGAATGCAAATATGAGATATTTGGTGTGTAGGGAGTACAAATTCTCTTTCTATTATCCTTCAAACTTGGTTTATCTTTTAAAGAAAAGATATCTCATATATATTTATTAGAGATATTAGGATCACACATGTGACCCGGTCCCGAGAGTTTGGAGGTCCTAGACCATTTAGTAAAAATTTCAAAAATTTATGGACTTAACTTTTTTTTTTTACAAATTTAAAGGCCTATTTACATATACAATTTTTTTTTAAAAAATTAGGATATGAGAAGAATGTTTCATTAGGCTTGGCAAAGGACTGACTCCGGTCACACGAGGATTGCACCGAAATTAGATGCATGCCTTTTTCGTTGTGTCGTACACTTAATGTCAATGTTAGGCCTATCGCCATAGCTTATGAACACACATAGGAACCTAAGATTGTGTATCAAAACTGACGAATTGGCACTTTCGTTTTTCTATTAAATGAATTGGTTTATATGAACACTTTATCATCATTTCATAAAATTTATTTTTTTATCACAAAGTTTCCTTCGAAAATTGCTTACCTTCAAAACTTGTTTTTTTCTATTTTTCTTCGGAGTGACAGAGATTATTATTTCTTTTAGTAGAGATTTCCTTCAAATTTAAAGATTTCAGAATTTTTTTTTGATTTTTTTCTCGATCCCTTACAAAGTGAAAAGTATTACATGTTCAAAAAAAAATCCAGCATCCTATCTTATTTGTTAGATTTTGTTTGGTAATAATTTGTCGATTCTAAAGATGGAGTTTCACCAATTGCTTGAACATATGTTTGCAGCCGATGAAAAATCCTCTGGTGAACGAGTTAATCCCTACAAAAGAATATTAAACAAACTGAATCCATACTCGACACCCTCGACCTAAAAGAGATTGAGTATATGTGGAATTCTACATTTGATAAGATCCTGGCGATTGGCGTGAATCCCTCTATCTCTATATAATTCAGTCAATTTATTACTGTCAGATTTTTGAAAGTCAATAAGAAGTATGAGATGTGGATCCTCTTTGCTGGGAAGCCCGGTCCGAATGTCACTTAGAGAGTTTGCTATCGTCATGGGTCTTAAATGTTGGAAAGTTGCTAAAGCATCAAAGTGGAAGAGACGCGATCCTTTGAACAAGAAGCTTTACTAGAATGATCTTTTCGGATTATTGAAATGTATGAAGAAGAGTAACGTGCAGAACATAAATAGCAGAATTAAGTATGCATGTCTAACTATTACCCCATCTATTATATTGCCTAAGTCTCAATGTCCCTTATACTTTATCATGAGCATGTGGTGCTGATTCGCAACACTGATGAATTTATGGCTTGTCTTTGGGTCGTGCTGCATACGAAATGTTGGTGTCATTCATGGTTGGATATGATGAAATTTCATTGTCCCAAAGCTTTGTTGCACTGAAAGGATATGTTGATGCAATTCAACTAGTGATGATTTCTGCTGTTCCACCGCTTAAAGAGGTGGTAGTTCAGAATGAACATGCGGTTGTGATTGAATCAGATAGCGAGATTGAAACAACTTCTAAAGATCACATGGATATGTATACCTATAGGTATAGGGGATATACCCTCCGCTGTTGTCAAAGTGGGGGTCATTCATGGGCATCCTAGATATCTAGACTAGGAATGTCAGATATTAGTAGATATTCCCTTTACATGTTATAATTTGACCAATTCGAATATTTTTTATCTGCAAGTTGGTGGTTATGATTGTTTCGATTGGTGTGAAGTCTAACCGATGGATTACCAAATCATGTAATGGATTTAATGAATATGTAACCGTTATAAAGCACAATTATTGGCAACATTTCAATTATTTTGTTTATGTATTATTAACATTCTATCTATCAGACTAGCAAGTATAATATTATGTTTTAACTAACATTATTAGTGATGGTGTACTGATTTGTTAGCAGTTACGTGTCCGCTAATATTATTTATGATGAGTGTACTGATATGTTAACAGATACGAATGACAATGCAATATAATGTAATAACATTTTGAGTTTTATGCATTATGTAGGTGGATGTGAAATATATATTAGATGACCATGCAGAGGACTGTCCATTGGGTATAGATCTTGGGTGGTCTGATGAAGAGGAAGACGAGGTTATTGATAATTTGGTGCGGTTTGTCGGTGAAGATTATATTTTCCACAATGAAATATTCAAAGGTGGGTTAGACATTGCTGATTTCGTTTGGATAAGGAATGAGAGGAAGCAGAAAAAGAAAGAAGCAAAAAAAATAAAGACAAAAGGCAACGTTAACGAGACAGCTAACGTTGAGGCTTCAGATCCAACACTCACAGAGCAAGTAGAGAGCTTGTTACTACACAACTGAAAGATAAAATCAATGATGTAGCCAATGTTTTGTGGGAGGGCTTCAAAGTCATGGAGCGGAGCCGCAGAAGATGGACAAAGTTGTGGATGATAAATTGGAGAAATTGTTTTTATTGACAAAATGGCAAGGGCAAAATTGGCACTTTGAAGCCAAAATGGTAAGTGGAAATCAGTTTCTAAGCGAACATATGTAGCAACCAAATTATTATCTCTAACTTGAATATTTAACTAATTATCTCATATTATTATCTAGAGATGCAATTGTAAAACCATCTTCAGGAAAAAGAAATAAAAAATATTCGAATTATAACAAAATTTATATTAAAAATTAAATAAATTGGCACTAATATATAAATAATTTAAGCCAATTCACTTGTTATAAATTAATTTTGAGTTGAAAATTTATTAAATTTAATTTATGTTTTTTTTAGTTATTCTTTAGAGAAGGACCTTTTAAAATAAATTCAGAAAAATCAAATTGCTAAATTTTACACTAAAATTTGAATAAATCTACATTAGAATATACCAAATTTATGTCAATTTACTCGTTACCAATTAATTTCTAGTTAGAAGTTTATACAACTTAATAGTTATAAGGTTTTGGTTATATTCATTATATCGAAACTGATCATAATAACCCACAGAAGGTTACTAACGATTTTAAAATAGAATTTAGTTTACCTTTATCAGATAAAAAAACATTTCAGTTGAGAATATTAAGATCCTATATTAAAACTTTGAATATACCAACATAATATATGAAAAAATATAAGTCATAACTTATTCTGAACTGGATTTGAACTCCAAACCCAAAAATGTGATATAAATTTGAATTCTAATTTGCTATATTGAGTTTATGGCTAACTTTCTAATATTATCATATTTCATAGTATTTATAATATTTTAAAATATATATATCAACAGTCAATATAAATCGGATTTGATTCATGTAAATAGAGATATACTTACCCTTCTAATCTATTAGTTCATAATCACTATATATAGATAATGATTCTTACTCTTATGTGTGATCTATGATTTATGTCATTGTAAATACTTATATTTTTAGAATTTCATTAAGTATCTTAATGTCATAGACTACTAATTAACCAAACCACAAATTAATGAATTTACAATATTTTTTAATTTAAATTATATCTATATTTTATAACAAATCTTATAGTTTTAATGTATATTTCAAATAATTTATAACATTGTAAGTACTTAAGTAATATTAAATATAATTACAAACTAATATTATGTCAGAGTTTAATTGAAAATAAGAATCTACTGATAGTTTTATATAAGTATATTATATAACAATAATAGTTACTTAAAATAAATATAATTAAACAGTTTTGTATAATATTTTTTTTATAGATTATAAAATCAAATTGAAGTATACATACAAAAACACACAATTTCTTAGAATGATATTGTTTTTTCTAAAAATATAAAATAGTTCAAATCAACTCAATACATACTAAACTTATATCACACAGTTTTACAATGACTGGTTTAATAAGAATAAAACTAGAGCTTGACCCGCACACCCGCGCAGGTGTTAGTTTTTTTTATAAATAAATATTTATTTGTATAAGTGATAATATATATTTTAAAAGTTACCCGTTTAATTTATTTTTAATATGACATTTCTAAACACAATAATTCTATAGTTTATATTGAGTAGTTTTATTTTATCATGTAAACCCTTAGTTATATCATCTATTTATTTAGAATATGACCTGTAAAGTCACACAAATATATTTTTATTTTTTATGGATCAAAATTTTATGATTATATATAATAAAATTGTTGTATAAACTATTTTTATGGATCACAATTTTATGATTATGTATAATAATATTTTTGTATACTATTTACTATGTATATGTGGAATTAGTAAAATAATTACCGTATAATGTATGTAATTATGAAATGTATATATGGAATTAATTATTTTCAAACACACATATGTATAATAAAAAAAAAGAAAAGACAATTAATATTAAAATTTAGGTTTACTAATTATTGTTACGATGATTTTTTAGTTAGAATTTGATTTTGGAAATACATTAATTGAAGAGAAAAGACAAAAATCCTAAAAGATAGGTTAATTAATAACTTCAGTGGCATGCTATTGTAAATATAGTGGAAAACTAATGGATAATCTAATTTTGTACTCCTCTTTTAATAGATTAGATATTATTAAAAAAATTAAAACACTTTTATGCTATAGTACGAGTCAAAACATAATATACCCGTGAACATATATACGTAATTTGTTTTAACAACTGTTTTCTTTAAACCTAGAATGATCATGAGATTTCAAATCCTATTCAAAATTGGGATCAGAAATCCAAAAAAATCTATAAAATGAGGTGCAGATTGATTGTCACTTCGTGGAATAACTTGTAAAATTTCTGATTTTTCGAGACTAAATTACAAAACACCTTGAACATTAAACTGAATAATACTGAGCATTGTACGGATAAAACTCTAGTAACTAAATTATAATTGGGTTGATGTTTGGTAAGATAAATATATATATTGAGCTTTCGAGAGTAGTAATAATTTGCCGAAAGTGCTGACTGACTTATAAGACATTTATAATTTATCAAATTCAATAATCATAAGCTAAGTGATATCATTGATATGTCCATTACATGTTTAAACTTTATTAGAGAGGTTCAATGAATATAAAACAATCGTTGTTTGGGAATATTCCCATCAATTACATCATTGGGATTTTTATATTAATTCCTCAAGTTAGAGTGAAACCAAATATCTATTTGACATCTCTTTCTTACCAATTTTAAACTAATTGAGAAAAATAAAGGAATGGTCCAAGTTAAGGGCTGACCTATGGGTTTTAGTTGCATGCAGTGGCATTATTTTTTAATTTATACACAGTTACTTTTCTCCTCATCTTTCCACTATTCTATTTTCTTGCTCAAAGTTGGAGCCAACCTCTTTATACATTAAGCATATTTTATATTCAACTATATAATAATATGAAGTTTTGTGGTATTTTGGAATAATCCTCTTAATATAAACAATTTGATTTTACATATCTTTCTAAATAAACCTATTAGATAAATACTATTAATATGGATATGTTTGGTTGTACTGACAAATAATAATTAAAAAAAAACATTAGGAAAAGAAAACAAAAAAGCTAAATAAGAGTATGCCATATTTTGATGGCCCCTTCCAACCTAACTTTGCATTTTATTTTCTAACTATCTTTAAGAAATACATTATACATATTCCTGTAGTTAATACTTGATATGTAAACCGGGACGTCATACTTAAGCAACACACTTAGTTCTAAAATTTATATTAAAATGGTGTGAAATGTATAAAATTAATAACAATATATACAGTTTTTGGCAAATAAAGATCATCAATACATGGTGAATAATTAAAGAAAGGACGTTCTGAATGATATTATCTGTATTTTCTCCTATAGATACCACAAAATATTTATACAGCTCTTAAAATATTTCAAAAAAAAATCCTTAATATGGTATCTAGAAAATAATTTCTAAAAAGTGTGCTTGTTTTAGAACATATGTAGTTATGTGACTCTAATTGGTGGTCATAAAAATAAAAATAAGAATAAATAGGAAAAATAATAAAAATGAAAAAATAATAGGAATGGAAAGGAATATATGTTACTTATGGTTCCTTCTCAAATTTGTTAAGGAATGTTTCTGTTATATATACTAGGGCCTATTGTATACTTCTTTAACAAATGAGTATATAATGAAAAGAAATCATATGAAAAATTCTTAATAAATAGTGTAATATTTAAGAAATGAAAGGATTTTGTTATTCTCATTTATTATTTTGGTCACCATTTAAAGCCTTGTAATTGACATATTGAACTAAATAAACTTGTTATATTTATAGAAGACTCCTGATAAGTCTTACTAAATAAACTTATGAGATAACTACTAGTCTACTACTAGTATGTATTTCACATAACCCTAATGCTCTAGTTGGTCGTTATTTGATCTCTGATTAAGGACCGGGTTTTAGTAGATTATTAGTCGTTTATACAAATGAAAAATGAATGAAGTTCCAGAAAAAATGCGCTATATCCCCATGTGAATCATGTGATTATGTCCCCTGGCTATGCTTAGAGGTTAAGTGTCAACAACTTTTATATTGTTTTCGAAGTATTACTTTTTCCTGCCAGATGATTATTCGTTTGTTCTTAATTTGAACTTTGATGTATATTAAGAGCCGTCCATTGAGAACATGGCTTGCGCAACGCACGTGGTTTCGTACGGTGCAGATCTATAAAAGAGATTCCCGTTGAAAACGTCGTCGTGAACTGTAGTAGAAGTAGGTGACGTGAATTATTAACGTATAATTACCAACTGTAACTAAAAGCCGCACGAGGTGAACTGATAAAAAGGTAACTGTTGTCAAATTGATTAGCCTCCACCTTTGATTCAATAAAATACAGTATATCAAAATATTCAACACCAAGAATGACGTATGTAGTAACAAATTTATTTAAAAATTACGTAAACTTTTTCTAAGAAGGATGCAAGACATTTGATTGTTTATTTCCTATTTTTATCTTTTAACATCTGGTCAACTTTTACAGACCTATTTGTCTAGCTTGCTATACATTATTAATCCTAGTACATTATTAATCAAGCTATTACAAAACATAACAGATATACATTTACCATTTATATATTTTCCTAAAAATAGACAATTAAAATATAGTTTTTCTATAAATTACAAAACAGTTAATTTATATAAATGATGAAACAATAGATGTAGGGAGTGATTGGCTAGTATGCAGTAAGTGCCTCTAGTTTAATTTTTATTTACAACCTTAAAATTTACCATTAATAATTTATCTATTTTATTAAAACTGAATTATAAATATGAACCATCCCTTAGAATATTTTTTAATTACGTCTAATGTTATTTCTTTTACATTATTAACTATAATTATCGTTAATAGATTAACTTACAAAAACATAATAAATATATGTTTCCATAAAAATGTATATGTGTTGCAAAATTGGGTCATATTTAGCTACCACATAAATGTAATAGATTCCAATATTTCATTTCGTAAAATAAAATTTAAAATATAAAAGCAAAAATCTGTATATTCATATAATAAAACCAAAACATAAGCGTGTAACATATACATTAATTATATAATCTATAAATTTAATTATTTATTTCCATATACATTTAATTGCATAAATTCACTCAATTTTTTATTAGTTAATTTCATTTTATTATTAATGGTAAATCATAAATACACACACACACACTATATATATATATGGTAGAACATTCCATTTATTGCATTATATCTCATTATCTATTTCTTTAAATTGTGGAATATCCTTTAATTAAATTGTTAGTAATATTTGTAGTGATATAAAAGCTACAATAAAAACTTAATATTAAATTATTCTGATCAATAATTAATATATCAATACTGTAAATAAATAAATATATATATATATATATGATAATATTCAACAATTTAATAATATGTTTTTCACATATATATAATTTTGTCTAACTAATCCAATACATATCTAATAAGATAAATATATAACAAACCCCCACTTACACAATATATAGTTTGAAACAATAACTTAAATTATTGCATTAGAGTTATATAATTATTGTGTGTTTAAAATGTCCATAAAACTGAATATTTAATATGGAAAAATGTTAAAAACAATAAGATATACACATATAAAATAAATATTGATGGATATCTCTATAATATTATTTGAGAAGTCAGTTTATTATGTGTCGCACACACATTAATTCTTATGACGGTTATTTACAGAGGTACCTTTAATGAAATACAAATATTAAATTTAAATACTATTGTTTTTTATTTTTTTAGTTTACTTTTTATTTTTTCCAAAACATATATAAAAAAAGAAACATTCATAAAGTTTAAAAACGAATTTAAAATCGAAAATATTAAGTTCACAAAAAGTAATATTAAGTTTAAAACATATTCTTACATAATAATTATTATTATTGGAATGTTTTTTCATAATTTTTAGCTGACTATAATATCTTACAATTACAGAAAAAAAAAACACTTATTATTAATATGATTCCACAAAATAATCACAATTTTAGTGCTCATTTTAAGAGATATTAAAAATGGAACCTAAAAATAATTGTTTATGATAAGAATATTTTGATCAAATAATTACAGATTGTTTTTTAAAAAGCATATACTTTTAATGAGGTATATATATATTATATTTTATCTTTATTAAAAAAAATCTTAATATTTGGTTCCTTTTTAATTTTATATTTTCTTTATGTTTGTGGAACTTAATATATCCATAATCAAAATACCCAACCAAATCTGAATTTTCATTTTTAAGATTATTTAAAATAATTTTCAGTTTACCTTTCAATAAATCTAAGGCATACAATTATTTAGAATATATAAAATATATAATTATTGTAAATATTGATATTCGTTTATGGTCTTACAAAACTTTATCAGTTATACTATGTATGTAATTTCCTACTGATCATCTCTTTATTTTCTAATATTTTTTTAAAAAATCAACATATAATTTTGATAAATATTATGAAAATACATACACATTTAACCGAGAAATAAAACTAATTTGATTTGACTTGATTAGAATAAAAATAATTATACATGAGTTTGAATTTGAAGAATATATGTAACTTAATATACTCACAGTCCAACTTATATCCAAAATCAAAGATTAAACTACAGTAACAGTTGACAAAAAAAAACTACCTTAACAAATAATTTTATAATAAGGATCTATTTATTTTTATACATATAAATTATAGGATAACTCAAACTCTATTAATAAATAAAAATAAAATATTAACTCATTGTTACAATATAATTTTATATATATGCATGAGACTTCAAAATATTATCATTATATTCATTTATGTAATTTTGAATTAAACATTTTAGTTTATTTTATTTAATTTTAAGCACAATATATATTATGTTATACATAATATTACGAAAATATATATGCATATCTAAGAAAATAACCAATCTAAATACAAATAAGAATTTAATCAAAATTAACTATATTTAGAATAAAATATTATAGTTGAATTCGAAGAAATAGATGCAATCCAATATACCAAAGTAATAAATAAATCGATTGTTGATCAAAAATAATCAAACCGACTAGATATAACGTATCCAAATCATATGTCTAATCAAAATAATATAATATTATTAACATAAATTATACATATAAATTATAAATTGATTTTAACTAAAAGTAAATATCAATTAATTATAGTATTTTAATTTTATAAAAATTTATATCCGTGCATGAACACACAAAAATCACCTAATTAAAAGTAAACAAAGATCCAGCCGCATTGATCAAACTCTAGTTATAGTTTTAAAAGTCACCGCTAAAACACTAAAGAAATGAATGTATACAAAACATTATTTAATAAGTTGTAGGAGATATATATTAGCTTTCAAAAAAAGTTGTAGCGAAAATATATTGCTATAAGAATTTTTTTCCATTTAATTCTTACAACTACAATCCTATAAACTAAATTTCCCAACAATATTTCTACCATTACAGCCTATCCAATAAACCTCCTAGTACTCTTAATAAAGACACATCCAAAATATTTTATGAATTGCTCAATACAATAAAATATTAATAATCAATTAATAGATGAGTATTTTAAGATATACATTTTAATTTAGAAAAATTATAGTCTTTGTATTTACAAATTATCATATTAGTATTTTCGTTTACTGTATTTTGAGAATTTACCATGGGGAGCTTACCGTGAAGGTGCTCCCGTGCTTCTTCCACCCTCCTTTATTTCCTTAAACAAAAGAAGAAAAGAAAAGTCAAGTGGATGCTTGAGATTTTGTTTCTATATAATCTACAACAAACCCTTCATCAAAAACCTCTTTCCCCTTCACTCTATCATCTTCCTAATCTCCGTCATATTCCTCTGTTTTTTGGTTCTTTATATTTATAGATCTCCTCTGTTTCTTCTCTCTCCTCTGTTTTTCTCTTCTATCATCTATAACAAAACCCAGACCGAGGAAAAACACATAAAAACTGAAACTTTGATGGTAGGAAACTAATGACTCCGGTTCTCTGCGAAATCTTGCTCTCTGGGCTCACGGTTAAATCTGCTCTCCGCCGTAGAACCCATCTCGTTCAATCATTCTCCGTCGTCTTCCTCTACTGGTTTTACAACGTTTCATGAATTGCTGAAAACCCTCAAATCTAATCCTTAAACTAAAATTAATTTACATCATATATTAATTATTTTCAGACAATTAAAAAACCCACAAACCATTTGTCTTTTTTCTTTTTTGTTCTTGTAATTTTCTTTGTTAACCCTTTTTGCGGCGGAGTATAAATGGCGTCATCTAGCAGCACATACCGGAGCTCTAGCTCTTCCGACGGCGGTAATCCGAACGCCGTCGCCGTTGACGAGCGAAAGCGTAAGAGAATGCTATCGAATCGCGAATCTGCTCGTAGATCAAGGATGCGTAAACAAAAACACATCGACGATCTAACGGCTCAGATCAATCAGCTTTCTAGCGACAACCGTCAGATCTTGACGAGCCTCACCGTCACATCTCAGCTTTACATGAAGATCCAAGCCGAGAACTCTATCCTAACGGCTCAGATGGCAGAGCTGAGCTCTAGACTCGAGTCTTTAAACGAGATCGTCGATCTGATCGACGGCTGTGGATTCGATGATCGTACGGTTGGGATTAACAGCGACGGATTTTACGATGATATGATGAGCGGCGTTAATCACTGGGGTGGTTCGGTTTATTCTAACCAGCCCATCATGGCTAATGATATCAACATGTATTAAATTAAAATTAATTATAAAACTAGTACTATTGGCCCCTTTTATTTTAAGTTTAGCTTTTTATCTTCTTGTGTTGGTGTGGAAATGTAATATTATTACATATGCATCCTGATTGGTTGGAAGGATAAATAAACATATATATGGGCATATATAGGCTGTCCTTTGTCATGTATTGTTGTGTGCTTTTTTTGTTAATTAATAATAAAAATTTCTAAAACTTTTTGTTTGGTATGATTATGTTATCATCATTTTGTTTTCTCCTTGTAAACCTATACATTTTTGTTGTTTGAACAACACTATACATCTTCTATTTGACGAAAAAATATTGTAATCTTTTTTTTTAAATCAACATGAATTATTCTTTCTTACTTCTTATAATACGATTTTTCAAACTGATTAGTGAGACTATGAAAATATTTCCTCTAAAGTATATCATTTTGAAAGAAAAAAACAAATGATATGAATAATAGTACACTAAATTTGAAAGACTATTATTCACAGCCTCACTTTGATATTGAACTTTGTTTTCTAAGTTGATCTTTCGATTTTTACATAATATTCATATAAATCATTGTATATTCTATTTGAACTAAATTTATATATATAATAAAAATTAATTTAAAATACAATTAATTTTTGGTAAAATATGTAAATTTTCAAAAAAAAGTATTGTTAAAATATCATAATAAGTATTAATAAAAGGATATACTTAATATATTTTTTTGAGGATAAAAATGAGGAGAACTATTGGAATAAAATTCAATTCATTTTAAATTGGGTTTTTATCAAATATGACTAAAAACAAAAAGTTAAACACAAAACTAATCCATATTTTTTTTTGGAATTTTCATTTGCCCTATTCACCCCAAAAGTTCGGATTATTCATAAAAATGCCATTATTTTTTTTTCTGAAAATGAATGTTTTACACTATCATCTTCGTCTTCATCAAGAATTTACAATATTATCATTACCATCAATACACCAACTTTCACAGATCTTAAGACTTTATTTTGTGGTATACAAAGATGAAGACTCTCTTGTCAGGGTTAAAGATAGAAACAGAAGTGGAATGAAGTAATTTTACCTTCGATTACTATTACAGATGTAAAAATATCAATGAGTTAAAGATAACGGCCCTAATTTGTGTATTGTGTCATATAGTGCATTATGTCATATATACCCATAGTGCATTGAGTAATGACAGATTGCAACAAAATAGAAAACAAATTTATTAACAATCCATTCCATCATGATCATGTACAAAGTAAAAAGTTTCAGTAAATAGATGTAAAATGAGTGATTTACACTGCAGGGCAGTTTACAAGTTTCAATATCACAATAAGGCAGTTATTGCTACTTGGACAGTTTCTGAGTGAAATGTCTTAACTTGTCCCTGAAAAATGTGTAACTGGTGGGGTAAAATTGGAAAAGGGTTTTTAGTTTTCTGGTTACGTTTTTAAATTTTAAAATGAGTGAGTGGACCTAATGAAAGAGAATTTAGGAATTACCAAGCGTATGAAAAAATATTGTATTTTAAATTTCTAACTTTTGTTGGAGGAATTTGAATCTTTAGAAAATAGTTGCTTACAATTTTTTTTAGGTTGGAGGATGAAACAACAGAGATAGAGAACGTGATAGAGAGCTATCGGAGAAACTAATTTTTATATATATATTTTTTTTTTTGGTTTTGGGTTCTAATCTATTAATCTATATAATATGTATAAGTTCTAGAGGTAAAACACAAAAACAATGAAAATTGCATGATAAAAATCAATGGCGGTTGTGAGTTATATTTGCAGGAAACACAGAAAACCCTAATAGGAAGAAGATGAAGTTATTACAAAATTGCCACTCATTAAAAAAAAATAATTGATGACCACGCGGATGTGTACATAATGCTAGTGTACACATGTTCCTGTACAAGGATACATTGGATGACTACGTAGATGTGTACATAATGTTAGTGTACGCATGTATATGTGCACATAATGTTAGTGTACGCGTGTACATAATGTTTGTTTTTGTAAATATAAAGATAAGGAAGTGTGGTTTACGTGAATTAAACAACATGATTATATATGTACATGTGTACATATTTACATGTGCACAAACACAACACATATATATCTTTTACATGTGTACATTGTATATTACTAAGGCAATGTTCATAAAATTGTGTATTCTCACTAAAATCTTAAAATCATGTTTTAATTCTTTAATGCCCTGAAAAATAAATTAACTGAACTAAAATCAAAACCAAAAATCATAAGATATGAATAAAACACAAAATCATGTGAAATATTAAGAATCAAAAATATACATATGAAAGTAGTTTTGTGTTATTCAACATACGTTTGAAGACACGTCAAGATTTACAAATGCATCAGTGTTGTGTTTAGAAAACGTACAAATGAACCAAAGTCATGTAGATACCTATCGATGTACACATGGACATTATCAGACAAAATGAACACATGTACACTATAATATATATGTACACATAGACATCCTACTAAACATTGGATGGTTAAGAAACCGTTAATTATGGCCTGTAGAAGAATTCATTAATGAGTCTTGTTTAGATGGTTAAGAAAACCGTTAACTATGGCCGGTAGAAGAATTCACTAAGGTTATAATCCATGTGAATGTAACATCTTTTTTTTACTCGCGTTCGAGATCGTGACACAATCACTTCACGCTGGAGAGATTTACCATTGTTTTTTTTGAAAGGGATTTACCATTGTTGCTTAAGCTTTCTCTCTCCTATGATAGTTTAGACGATGGCTGAGATTTATAGAAGAGCTCGATTTAAGCGGAAGAAACGCAGAGGTGAAGATTATGAAGAAGATGGCGACGGAGCTTCGACGGTGGATTCAAAACGGTAAGTACCAGAAATTAAAAGTGACTTGAAAATCTCCAGATCTATCTTTGAAATAGCACTTTGCATTTCTTTAGTGGAAATTAAAACCAAATGGTTCACGACCAGAGAAAACAAGAATAAAACTATGAAAAAGATAAAACTTTGATTTGGAACGTTGTTGGTCTGATTCTTATTAATTCCTAAGAAGTCAAGCTATGTGGTAATTGTTGACATTTTTGTCTGTTTTTTTTACCACATATGACATTTTTGTCTGTTTTTTTTGCAGAAGCAGAGAGAGAGAGAGAGAGAGAGAGAGAGAGAGAGAGAGAGAGAGAGAACAAAAAGTGGTTGTGACCATAGTTTCCTTTTGGCTAATAAAAGAAAATAACAATATTTAGTTAACTTATTTAGTTAGGAGTTTTAGTTAGTGTATAGATATAAATTGGGTTTGGTTAGAAAAAACTGCTCTAGTAGCAAGAACTGTCTAATAGTGTTATAAAAATCTTAAAACTGTCATTCAATGTAATTGTTTCTAAAATATAATGCACTATAGGTATATAGGACATATGCTACTTACTTGATCTGTGACATCTGTCATAATCATGACATGTCCGTAACGCTATGATAAACTATTTGTGTACTTTTTTTCACATTAGAGTTTTAGAACCTTTATAATATCTTGAATGGCCGTGTTCTTTCCGATTTGAGCCTTATTGGTTATCCTAACATTTAATACTTTTCCAGTAATTGGATATACTGCATAGTAATCATGTTTTTCACCACTGAATGGCAGCCCAGACATCAGCCCAGACATCTGAAAAGTAAGTATTAGGAGACTTAGAGCATCTCCAATGTATTACTCTAAATTTTACTCCAAAATGGTGTAACTCCAAAATGAAATTGGATTTTACTCTAATGCATTACTCCATTTTTTTACTCCAAAATATATATTCCTTTTTTATTTAGTTAATAATTGTTAGTAGTACCTTCAACTTATAAAAATTTAACAATTAACACAACTATTTTATGTTTGCAAAATTTTCATAATAATATATTTTATTTAAATTAAGTATTTATCATTAAAAATATAACTAGAGATTATCTTCCAATTTCAATTCATGCAGTTTTTATCATATGCAATTTTTTAAATTCAAAAATATTTATATGCGTTAAAAGAACATAAAGAAAAAATAAAGTTTTCTTTTGTTATTTGAATTATGTAGTGGGTCCTATTGTTTGTGCATATATCAAGTTCAAAAAGTACAAATGTTATCAATCAAAATTTTGACCCACAAGATTAAAAACTCACCTATTCCGTATGAATAATACTTTACCGATTTTGGTAGTTTTGAAAACAATTTACCGAATTACTTATTAAATTACTTATTTATATTATATTATATTTATTTTATATCATTTATTCTAGTTTTGACTTTATGAGTTTATGTAAACTATTAAATAATCTTTTGTGGAGTATTATATATTTTCATGTTATTATATTATTTTAAGTATGAAATAAAATATTAAAGATTAAAAGGACCATTTCATAAATAGAAAAAGTTCAACTCCAAAATGGAGTAATGGGTAAGATTACTCCATAAATGAAGTAACCCTAACCATTACTCCATTTTGGAGTTGAATATGGAGTGGGGTTGGAGAAGATTTTACTCCATAATTGAATTTGGAATAAAAAATGGAGTAGGGTTGGAGATGCCCTTAGTATAAAAAACAAGAGACAATTAAACTACAAATGAAAACCACCACTTACAAATATAGCTTCTGAAGAATCCATTACTATCGTCAAAATACATGCATATTTCATTTCTCCCCTCCAACTTCTCTCTTATCTTCAAGATTTTCAATTAGAACTTTTGATGAACCTCTTTCTGTCGAATCGAGTTATACGTAAGTTCTTTGCTCTTGTTAACATCCATGGTTATGAATAGAAACTGGTGCAGCTTGCATGAGAGAATAATGCAATCTATATTATAATTTTTTTTGTAACTTAGAAAAAAAAATTCCATACTTTTTCTTTTTTTTTTATATAAATAGACCTATTAGTCAATTTATGTTAATTTCCCAAAATTAGTATCTATATCAAATTAATTTTTATTTTTAACAAATTTCCTTTTGTTATCTTACCTTATTTTTATATGGATTTCTATTTTTTTATTAAATAAACATTTTTGGAAATCTTATCATTTTAAAAATAATAAATTAAAATAATGACTTACGATATTTTGATTGATGATTTTAAATCATACATGGATACTTTCAGTGACTTATAAACTAAAATTTAATCTGTCATATAAACTTTTTTTGTCAGCTCACCTATAATTTGAAAATCACGTGTTTTAAAATTTATATAGTTATAATTTTTAAAATCTTACATTTTTAAAAAAAAAAATTTGTTAGTTATTTTATGTTAATTTTCAAAAAACAAACTTTTATTCATTATGTTAACTTATATATAATGTTATTATTTTGTAAATTTTTCTTATTTAAAATTGATTTCTATTTTATTTTTAAATAATTTTTTTAAAAAAATATTGACATTTTTAGAAATAGCAAAACTGATTTGTCATATTTTGATTAGTTGTTTTAAATTATATTTGGAAATTTTCAAGGGGTTTTTGCCAAAACTAACCCACAACTTGATTTTAATTCCAAACCTATACCCAAACTTGAATCAAATGCAAAATTAACCTAAAAGCCTAGTGAAATTACAGCTCAGCCCCTTGTGATCAAACAAAAAAAACAGAAGCCATTTTTACGAATATAGCCCCAGTAAATCGTCTGAGATGTTGGAAGTCGTCTGGACGACTGAAGTGTAAGTCGTCTGGTACCAGTTTATTTTAAAAATAATTTATAACTCTTGTAAAAAATATTTTGATGCGTAAAAAATAAAAATCAAGTAATTATAAACAGTTTTAACTGATATAAATTAAGATATGATAAAATTGATTTGTTTTGAAGATATATGAGTGGAAGTAGTGAATCATGAAATACTTTGGTTTAAGAGTTTGGCAAACATATGTTGTAGTATTGTATGTATTGTTAGGGTTAGATTTTGGAAAACTAAAATGTTTTTTTCAAAAATTAGTTTTCACCTATATGTGTTTATTTCTGTGTATAGTAAACACTTTGCAAGTTTGATTTGGTTTTATGAAGTGTTTAATTAGATAATTAAGTTTAGGGGTTATGTTTAGGGTGTGGACGACTTATATTTCAGTCGTCTGTTGAATAATTTACCCGGACGACGTATATTGACTTACTTGTAAGTCGTCTGGAAAGTCTTCTATTTTAGTTTCTCGCTAAAAATATTTAATTTCCCGCTAAAAATATTAAACTCTTCTGGACGACTTATATGTAAGTCGTCTGTTTTAATTTCTTCACCAGACGACTGAAATGTAAGTCGTCCAGGAAGTCGTCTGAGTCAAAAATATTTAATCTAATTGGATTTTTTGTCTCCCTATTTAAAGAAAAATTTACACATTCTCTCTCCTCCTCTCAAATGGCTGCAACAAAAATGTAATGTTCATCATTCTAAAACTCTCCAACCTCTCTCTAATCTCTTTGACTTGAAAACACCAAACTTTATATGAATTTTTCAGTTTTGTCTCATGTATTTCTTCCTAATCTATCTCTTTTGCAGGTTTTTAATCAAATGGTACTCATCTTCCACTAATTTAGAGGTAGATCTATTAAGTTTAGATATGTATTTTTGTGTGTTCTATAAATGTAGATTTATCTAATCTTCCACTCATTTTCTCTATTTTTAAGTCATTTGAACGTTTTTGAATATGCAGGTTTTTCAGATCTGGATTTGATGTGCAGGTTTTTCAGATCTGGAAGACTTCTGGGACGACTTACCTGTTAGTCGTCTGGAAGTCGTCTGGAAGTCGTCTGGACTTCTTGGAAGTCTTCTGACAAAGTCGTCTGGACTTCCAGGAAGTCGTCTGGACTTCCAGGAAGTCGTCTGGACTTCCAGGAAGTCGTCTGGACTTCCAGGAAGTCGTCTGGACTTCTAGGAAGTCGTCTGGATTTTTCTGAGCGTTTTGGTAAGTTCTTATGTCTGATTTTTCTTCATTTGGTAATTTCTTGTTGTATAAATTTCTTACTTTTTTCCCAAACTAAAACTCTCCAAACCCACTCTAATCTCTTTGACTTGAAAACACCAAACTTTATATGAATTTTTCAATTTTGTCTCATGTCTTTGTTACTAATCTATTTTTTTTTGCAGGTTTTTAATTATTTGGTACTCATCTTTCACTAATTTAAAGGTAGATATATTATTTTTAGATATGTATTTTTGTGTGTTCTGTAAAGGTAGATTTATCTAATCTTCCACTCATTTTTTCTGTTTTTAAGCCATTTGAACGTTTTTGAATATGCAGGTTTTTCAGATCTGGATTTAATATGCAGGTTTTTCAGATCTGGAAGACTTCTCGGACGACTTACTTGTTAGTCGTCTGGAAGTCATCTGGAAGTCGTCTGGACTTCCTAAAAGTCGTCTGGACTTCCTAAAAGTCGTCTGGACTTCCTGTAAAGTTGTCTGGAAGTCGTCTGAACTTCCTAAAAGTCTTCTGGCAAAGTCGTCTGAACTTCCTGGAAGTCGTCTGGACTTCTTAGAAGTCGTCTAGACTTCTTAAAAGTTGTCTGGTCTTGTCTACTCAAGTGGAATCCAAGCTTGTCTTTGTAGATGAATGATCTATAATAGTTTTGTTTGTGGTCTGTTTTATGAATTGCATGTATACTCTTTTAGTTGTGAATTTTTTGTAAAATCAGTAATAATATTTTCCAAGATGTATTAAATGTGCTATCAATGTGTTTACACATTTACAAATCAATGAAATAATAGACTTGAGTAGCCTTTTTCTTATCTTTGGATCTCTCATATGCAATAATAAACTCCAATGGCCTTTTTCTCATCTTAATAAACAAGAATGTTGGTAAGAGATGGAAACAAACAATAGTAACTAGTCAAAGCATATCATATTTTTTATAAGTTTGCATTGAAAAACTTAGTCAAATTTAGTAAAATTAAGGGAGAGAACATATTTTGTAAATATGAGTTTTACATATCTTGAAGTTACTTATCACTCTTAAAAATACAAGTTATTCAAAAACTAACGTAGAAGACTTAAAAACTAGTGGAGAAGACGCGGACGACTTCAGTCTAAGTTGTCTGGACGACTAAACTATATGTCGTCTGGTCAACGCAGAGGTTATTTTTGCAATTGACTTTGAAATCTGTTATTTCGGACGACTGAAAGTTAAGTCGTCTACTATTGTTTGGTTAAAAAAAAAACTCCAAAAAAGCTAGACGACTTACATTTCAGTCGTCAGAGGTTAGTTTTGTATTTGACTGGATTATTTCAGAAGTTTGACTTTTTGGACGACTTACATTTCAGTCGTCTAGTGAAAATTAAAATAATAATATTTTTTTAAAAGTAGACGACTTACAGTTAAGTCGTCATAGGTTAGTTTTGCAATTGAAAAAAAAAATTTCAAGATTTAATTATATACAGACGACTTATAATTCAGTCGTCCACGAGACGACTGAAATGTAAGTCGTCCAGGATTTACGAGGTTTGACCAGAATCTCGGAAAAAAATCCTGGACGACTTACAATTAAGTCGTCTGGTGGACGACTGAATTATAAGTCGTCTGTGTATAATTAAATCTTGAAGTTTTTTTTTTCAATTGCAAAACTAACCTATGACTACTTAATTGTAAGTCGTTTACTTTTAAAAAAATATTATTATTTTAATTTTCGCCAGACGACTGAAATGTAAGTCGTCTGGGGAAGTCAAACTTCTGAAATTATCCAGTCAAATACAAAACTAACCTATGACGACTGAAATGTAAGTCGTCTAGGTTCTTTGGAATTTTTTTTGAAACCAAACAATAGTAGACGACTTAACTTTCAGTCGTCTCAGGTTACAGATTTCAAAGTCAATTGCAAAAATAACCTCTGCGTTGACCAGACGACTTCCAGGTAAGTCGTCTACAGCCAGACGACTGAAAGGTAAGTCGTCTACAGCCAGACGACTTCCCAAGTAAGTCGTCTGACGAACAGATCTGGAAAAAAACTCGATGTCATACCTTAAATTGGTGAGATAAGTTCCTTAGCATACATAAGGCTTCTCCAAGCACACAGAATCACAAACGGAAGTCACCCACCCATAATCGTTAGCTTCTATGACTCTATGAACCATAAAAATTTTAGAATCAAAATCTTGGGTTTTTTTAGCTCATTGTGGAGAGAAAGTGAGAGATATGTTGTGTTTAGTTCACAAGAATGGAAAAAGAAGAAGGGTAAATCGATTTTAGGAGCATTAAGAGCTTCAAATTGGTTGTTCATGGTGGTTGTGGTATTGATGACAATGGCAATCTTGTAATTACTTGAAGATGATGAGGGTGAGAGAGTAAAAATGTCATTTTCAAAAAAAAAAAAAAAAAATTGATGGCATTTTCGTAAATTATATGAACTTGTGGGGTGAATAGGGCAAAACCAATTTTCAAAAAAAAAAGGAGGTTAGTTTTGTGTTTGACTTTAAGTTGTAGGTCAATTTTGCAAAAATCCCAATTTTCAATGACTTAAAGCATCTCTCAAAATACACTCTATTTTGAAGTTTAAATGTGTTATTCTCCAAAATCAAAACTCCAAACTTAACTTCAATAATATTTATATTTTATACCATGGTCATTATATTTGTTATAATTAATTTAAATCCATAAAATTTTATATATAACTTTCACATATATTAAATGATATAAATACATATATTTTATAAATAACTAGCACATATATTAAAAGACTGTGTATTTTGGAGATGTTTTTGTATCCTTAACTTTTATATAGTATAAATTAGTTAGTATGTAGTTTTCTTTGAGCTTTGTTGTTTGATACCCTGCATCTCCATTTTTCTTGATTATTGGCTAATTTTTCAACTATGCGTCAGTGGTCAGGTGACACAAAACGTTATGTGGATCTCCAAGAGATCCGAGTTCGAATATGCTGTCAACAGTGCTTTTTACATTCTTTCTCCGGGGAAAAATTCACCTTTTTTTGGTACGTTTTTTAGTCTCTCTCAGAATTTGTTGAGAATACAATTTAAAATTTAGCGAGACAAAACCTGAACCCAAGAAGGACAAGGCCAAAGATCTCTACAACAAACTGAGCCTGATGAAGCTAAGCTCGTAGGCGTTCCGCTTATTTTTGTTTTTTGTTTTGAACTTCGTTCCACTTATTTTGACGACGACTTGATCGGTTTGAATCCATATCTGGTAGTCCGGATTTCGAGTTTGAGTCATAGACTCACTGGATCAATGTAACAGAAACAGTGAGAGTAGGCAGAGGTTAGGCTGTCACGCAGGTAACAAAAAGCCAAGAACCCTTGTCCGGAGAAAAAGGCTTTGAACGTTGAATTCCAAAGCATGTATAATTTTGTTGAATTGTTTAACGGTACTTATTTTTTTATGATTATTGAGAGTTTCATGCAATTTTTATCCATGGTTCTATCATTCTATGCCATAGACCTAAAAAAAATACTTTAAGAAGAATGAAGAAGATACTGGGAAGCTGAAAGACATTTTTTCAAATCACTTGAAGCTTTGATTTAAAGTAGACATGTGGATACTGGATAGATTAACTAAATTTTTACCAAAAGCGCGGGGTTATCAATTTTTAAATATAAATTAAGATATTTTTTTTATTTGTTTATATTGGTAATCAAACATTTTCATTTTAAGTTAAAGTTTATGAATTTTAATAATGAAACACTCTCAATTTATTAAATCATATATTTTGTTACAATATTTAGTTGGTAAATTGCCACAAATACCACATTCATGGTACCACTTTTCATGTTTACACTAACCACTTTTACCCTCGCTTTTAATGAAGGGTAAAATATAATTATACCCTTAGGATTAACTAATTTAGACTTAGGGTTTAGAGTTGAGGGGTGGGGTAGGGTTTTTGGAAGAGAAAAAGACCAAAATAGCGCTAAATCAAGTTTTTGTTCCCAAACTAGCACTCAAGGCCAAAAGTCACAAAAATAGCACTCAAGGGGTAGGGTTTAGGGTTTAGAATTTAGAGTTTAGGGTTTAGAGTTTAGGTTTTAGGGTTTAGAGTTGAGAAGTGAGGTTTTGGGGATAAGATTTCAAATTTTGAAAAATAAAAAAATTTAAATTTTTCAAAAGATAAAATGTTATTTTGGTCATTTTAGTTTTTGAGTGCTATTTTTGTGATATAAATTTAGAAATGTGCTATTTTGGAGATTTGCCCTTTTTGGAATGTGAAATTTATGATTCTAATAAATATATAAATACTTAAAAAATATATAAAAAATTTAAAAAAATAGTTTCAAACATAATTTTCGTTTTTCAAAAAGAAATTTGAAAAAAAATAAAAAAAAATTCAAAAAAAAAGTTTTATAAAAAAATTCGAATTTGAAAAAGTATATTTCGAAAAATAAAAAAAATGTAAATTTTTTTTTTAATTCTTTATTTTTAATTTTTTTATTTAATTTTTAGTTTTTTTTTAAATAATAATTTATTATATATATAAATAACAAGGACATAAGAGTCTTTTGTCACTTAATGAAGAAGGTACTTTTGAAAATGTCTCATTAGTGGTGGTAAAAATGAAAAGTGGTACCATGAAAGTGGTAAACATGTAATTTCCCCTATTTAGTTTTTAAATTTAATAAAATGAATGTGTATATCTCATTTTAGAAAATCTTAATAAGTAATTTTACTGAATAGAAACAGGAGACTATTATTTTTCATAAATGTGTGATTTTTATTAATTAGTTGCTATAACTATGGAATATTGTTATTTAATGTAATTTTAAAAATGCCGATTGAGAATTTCATGTTTCCCTTTAAAGTTGCAAAAAATCTCATCGCATATTTTGTGGAGAATTTGAACATATGATATTTTTTTTTTTTTTTGCTAACCGAGTATCCTGGCCCCACCGAGGTGGTCCAGACTAGAGAGCGAAGTGAGCATGGACGCTGCCAGGGCGTCACCATGTGGCTCACCGTGTAACGGTCTTCGGTCTCGGATGCTGCAGCGCATATGTAAATTCCGCAGTGGCCAAGGCTCGAACATATGATATTTAATTAGTAATCTATAACTGAAACATATCTTGTATATTATAATAATCGTATAGTTATAATTAACTAAAGTTTATAGTCTATGCATATTTGACCTACGATCCACAATATCACATATATAGTAGGTTTGTAAGTATAAGTTATAATATTAGTAAAAGGTATAAGTTATCCTATCATTGGGTTTGATTATTAAGTCCAAATCATCAAAGGAAATTATCTTTAATGAAATATGTTTTAAATAGATCCAAAAAGTGTAATATCCAAAAATTCCAAATCATGAAAGATCCGTATTTCTAATGAAATGTGAATAGGTTTAAAACTTAAATGATATTTTTTTAATAGATAAAAACAAGATTTTAAATTAATAGAGTAGATGCCACTACGCACAATATTCTTAAATTGCAAAATATATATTGTTTTTGCCATATATATGAAATCTCATAAAAAGGAAGTGTTTGGGACATTTTACAAAATTTTAAACAAACTAAGATTTACCTTGGCAAATAGAGATTTTGAAACTGTGTCACTCAACTCTCTCTCAATCCTACTAAACTAGGATGAGACCCACGCACGTTAATACATGCATAAAAATCATATATTCAAAGTAGGATTGTTCAATTGAGAGGATATTTTGGTTTATAAAAAAATTGGATACCATATTAAAATCATATTTGTTTTGGTTTGGTTCAGTTTATATAATGTCGGTTTTTGGTTTATTCATTTTAGTCTGGTCTCGGTTTCGGTTTTTTGATATTTTGGTTTATAAAAATTAGACACCATATTAAAATCACATTTATTTTGGTTTGGTTTATATACTGTTAGTTTATGGTTTATGGTTTATTCAACTTTATACCCAAAAAAAACTTAAACTGTATTTATTTTTTATTACATTTTGTTAAGTTATTTTATATGATTAAAAATCAAATTTATTAAATACTACTCTAATTTTTAAATAGAATGTTTTTTATATTATATATAACTATTAAAAATAATTGTTAAATAAATTATAGTTATTATAGATTCATAAGATGAAAAAAATGATTAATAATATATTAAATTTAAGACACATATATGTCAATTATTAAAATTAACGTCTAAAATACATGTATATAATTATATTATGTAATTTACATAAAACTATACTACTATATTTTAATTAATCAGTTTATTTGGTTTATATGGTTTGATCAGTTTATATACTGAATCATATCTACATACCACAGTTTCTAGAAATAACATTTATTCGGTTTATACAGTGTTACCAAATTAAACTAATTTTTTATTTCGATTTGGTTCAGTTTTAGTTGGTCTGGTTTTTACCAAGCTGAACACCCTTAATTCAAATTACTAAATCATAGACAGTTTGCAAACATGTACTACAATGAAAATCTTCGCTATCAAAATCAGATAGTTGGTCTTATTTTTGCATCTTAAATATAATACTAAATATCATAGATAGTTGGTCCGGTTTTTGAATCTTAAATATAAAATTTTCGCATTTACCTCGTACTAAAATGTGTATCAAGGCAATTATAGTAGATATTTATGTATACAATATTAAGTTAATCATATTTAATTATTTCTTTTAATAAGGAAACTATCAATTATACGTAACTGTTTCCATGCCCAACGAATATGGTCTCGAGTTTGGTTTATTAAAACTTCTTATCATATATTTTTATGTTTGGGTGCAAATTCCAAAATTGAATTACATGGAACATTTTACGCGGGATGAACATTTTATATAAAAATAATTTTTACGTCTTATATATATTTTTTATCTTTGGGTGCAGATCTCAAAATTTTCGATGTGGTATTTTTGATGCAAATTTCAAAATTAACATATTTATTTATTTTAAATGGTACATAGTTTAATTTAAATGATATTATATATATATATATATATATATATATATATTATTTAATATGAATATCTATTAAATAAAAATTCATATTAATACGATTTTATGATCCTTTGTATCTTGTTATAACACAAGAAAAATAAATCACTGATCACAAAAATTTTAAGGTGATTTTTAACATTTTTTGTAATTTAAAATCGTTTAAAACTTCAAAATATAAAATATAAAAAAAAAATCTAAATTTTATATTATATGATTAATGTGATCATTTAATTTCTTTTAATAATATAAAATTGAACAAAAATGAGTAAAAATCTAAAAAATGTTATCAAATTTTTATTATTCACAGTCATTAATTGTCATATATATGTTACATATTAGGTAATTTTATAGCTTTTATTTAAGGAAAAAAATACACGATTCTTATATTTTGGGTTAATATAATATTTTTTTAGTAATTGGATTTTGGACCAACATTTTTTTCAATTGATTCTTAAGATGTCACGTAAGCTAAATTATCATTCTAATTAAGTGACACCTAAGCAAGATCTCTTTTTAATTAGTACAAACCGAAGATTACAATTTTTTTAATGATTTTCAATTAATATATAAGAGATATTATGACTAGATCTTAGTTAATTATAAGAAGTATGATTAACCTCTAATTAAATTGTTTTTTTTTTGACTAAACCTCTAATTAAATTGTTCCAACCAGTTTCCAACTTCTCTTTAACTTAACACAACACCAACTTAATTTACGCTACGATCGTCTCAACTCATCCTAATACGAAAATAAATAAACATCTCTTCGGTCATATAAATCAAAACATTTGATTACATATTAAAACTAAAGATTGAATTTGAGGGTATATCTTTCATAACCTTTGAAGCAAATGAAAATAGTGTTATTATTCATTTATTTTGTTGAATATCCATTTATAAGCACCCAGCAGCATCGAAGAAACTAAATAAAGAAGAATCATGTATTGAAATTCAATAGTTATGTAACCCATGACATGTAAAATATATAGTCTTAGCATGTTTAATTAGTTTTGACCTTTCGTTGACTTTTTATTACAACCGGGAAACCAACAACCACCGCTATTTCCGGGACCCCACACTCCTGCGTTCCCTCCCCATCCCCATCCTCCTCCGCCTCCCGCACCATATCCACCGCCCCATCCACGTCCTGAGCCATCTCCAACACCTCCGTCACCTCCGTCACCTCCGTCACTTCCGTCACTTCCGTCACTTCCACCACCACCTCCTCCACCTCCACCACCACCGCCACCACCACCACCGCCACCACCACCACCGCCACCACCACCACCGCCACCACCTCCATTTCCACCACCACCACCACCGCCACCACCTCCACTTCCACCTACTGAGGGTCCATTGCTAGGGCCACCTCCTACGCCAATGCCAATGCCAATACCAGTACCAACGCCAACATTGTCGTCATTTCTATCATCTCTTTTCTCCCTTTTGTGGTCATTGCATTCTTCATTTCCACCACTGCCATCTCTTTCACATTTTCCATTTCCTTTGCCGCCGCCTCGTCCTCCACCTTTGCCTCCACGACCTCCTCTTCCCCCATTTCCTGGACTCCCATCTCTTCCGTTGCAACCACCGCAGTCTCTTTCTTTCCCTCTACAGCTTTCGCAGCCTCCTCCTGCTCCATCACTTTCTTGGACTCTTCTCTCTTTGATATGTGCACTCACCATACCATTTTTAAACGCTTTTCCGGATCCCAAATCGGAAGATTGATCAGTACCATTAAAGAATCTTCTCGGGGGTCCATAACGTAGCCCTTGAACGGAACTTAAGCTCAAAAGAAACAACACAGCACTAGAAACTAACAAGCACACCACAATGCTTGACATTCTCACCAATATCTCCATCGCGATTTCTCTCAATCAAAATCCTTCTCCATTCCCTTCGTTTTTATACTCTTCTAAACCTAAGCAAATTAGTCTATGTAATTAAAATGAGCAGCCACATGCCATGAACATGCATTACCCAAATGAAACCTACCATCTTTTATATATATTGAAGGAGCTAAACCACAAAGAGGAGATGACGTTGTAGAAAACTACATAAATATTGGTTCACGCCCCAAGTCCTCGTTATAGAGTGGTCCATTTCAATATTATTGTGACCCCAAGCACCAGTGTATTTTCTAGGCCTGGACGATTCATATTCGAGTCGTTTGCAATTTGGGTCCTTCTATTGAGTCTTAAGAGGGGTGTATTGAATCTGAAATTTGAAGTAATTTGATTTTTAATGAGTTTGTAGATGATTGCAGAAGAATTAGAGAATTTGGTGTGATTTTTGTTAAAACACTTTAGAATTTCATCTAAAACAGTGAGATTTAGATTTTAATTTTTATAACTAAGAAACTCCCCTCAAACACTCTAGAAACAATTAAAGTACTCTAAAATCTCCAATTTACATTTTGTTCAATAACAGTGGATTTCAAAGTGTTTTATGAAATGCCAAGTTCAATAACATTGGATTTTAAGTGTTTTTTTTTTAAAATTCATGTTTGAATAACAGTGAATTTGTCATTTTAATACAAATCACTTGCCAAAAAATATGTTTTATTTTCATTAAATTTTACCCAAAAAAAAAGAAAGAAAAGAGATTAATTTAGGCGCAAACAAATAGAAAAATGCATGAAAAAAAAACTTGATAAAAAAGTAAATGAATTCTGTTTTTTGTAACATCAAGTAAATGACTATATTCCCATCAGCTGATTAGCTTGCTTAATAAATCTTTTCGGCCTCTTAGTTAAGAGTCAATCAGTTGTTTACAATCTCAGGTTCGCTCGAGTTACGTCTGTACATCTTTGTTCGAGATCTATTCTGTTGTCATTTGTTGTTGTCAATTTCTCGTAATATGCTTTCTTTTGTGAAATGTCATTTTCTGTCACAAATTTCGGTAAACGTGTAGATATTATCTTCATAATCAAAGTTGGTATCACGAGAGAGAAATGTCACCAACTTTTTGGAGGAAATGAGTCATGCTCTTTGTTTAGGATCATTTTGTTAACAATTATTACCTTTTTATTACAAAAAAAAATTAGCTCTTTTAAATCGTTATGTTAAACTCTACTTGTATTTAGCTCTAAAAAACTCTTCTTGTATTCGTAGAGATTTATATAAAGAAAAATCTGAAGATTACTGTCTCTTAATTTTGGAGCAAATTCAAAGGCTTAAATCCTATGTTTGTTTAATGTGATATAGTACCAACTAATTCTTTTACAATCAGGGGCGGATCCAGGATTACATGTAGATGGGGCACATAAAAATTATACATTATATTGTTTCATTTGGCGGCACTCCTTATGTTTTATACTAATAACTATAAAAAATTAAAAGACCCCATATCATTGGCTTTGCGTCCACCACTGTTTACAACATAGTAGAAGAGAAGAGAATGTAGTTAATCAATATTATACAAAGGAGATAACTAGATCTCTTGGTGGTTGAAAGCCAACAACAAATCATCATACGTACATAAAAGGGGCCTAAATCATGCCAAGGAAGTTGGTCACTCTGCCATGATATAATATATAATACTCTACTAAAATTTAATTATTTCATTCATAGAGCTTGTGAATCCATATGTATGCACTTTACACTAGTCTTCTCTGTTTCGTTTTGCTTAGTTATGCCATCAATTTTTGAACGACGAATTGGATTATAGAAGCAAGATATGATGAGATAGCGCTGTACTTTCTTAATTAACATGTATTTTCAATTTGGTACATCCTTTCAAAACGTTATTAAGTACGTAAATGCACAAGTAGATAACCTTTTCACTTGTAAGACCACCTTAGATATGGGAAATGGAAATAGTTATATTGGCATGTCACATGAATAATAAAATAACAGTATATCATAATTAAAATTTAAACGCTAAAACTTAATAGTAATATGCCGAATAATAACAAAATGTTTCACATATGACCACAAAACAATGTCTATACATAATTTAGTGCCGTGTTATTTTTGTATATATGATCTACCACAAAAAAAAGTTGTTCATTTTGCAAAAGTCAACTCATTCTTTTATATGAAAAGTCCACTCTTTGAAAGTTTTTATATTGTTAAGATGATAAAAATATACTCATAAATGGGGCCAAGTTATGGTTATAAAAGCTAGCGTTGGCCTTTATAATCACATCATCTCAAATTAATTGACAAACTAACAATGGAGTCTCTGTTATCACAAACACTAAACCAAGTAATAGATCCCACACCGTCAGTTCTTCTTATCACCATCTCTCTTCTAGTTGTAGTCTACCTCATCTCACAATGGTTTAAACCGCTCTACCCTCCCGGTCCCAAAGGCCTACCCGTAATTGGAAATATGCTAATGATGGACCAACTCACACACCATGGTCTAGCCAAGCTAGCCCATAAATACGGTGGTTTGTTCCATTTACGAATGGGATTTCATCACGTGTTTGCCATCACATCACCTGACGTCGCCCGACAAGTCCTCCAAGTCCAAGACATCAGCTTCTCGAACCGGCCCGTGACTGTAGCCATAAACTACTTAACCTACGATCTAGCCGACATGGCCTTCGCTCCTTACGGACCCTTTTGGAGACAAATGAGGAAAGTGTGCGTCATGAAGGTGTTCAGCCGGAAACGGACCGAGTCATGGGCCTCGGTCCGTGAAGAAGTAAACAATATGGTCCGGTCTTTGTCTAGCAACGTCGGTAAGCCCGTTAACGTTGGAGAGCTCATTTTCACATTGACACGGAACATAACGTACCGAGCGGCGTTTGGTGCGGCCTGCGAGACAGAACAAGACGAGTTCATAAGGATCTTGCAAGAGTTCTCAAAGTTATTTGGAGCATTCAACATCGCGGATTTTATACCGTTCCTAGGGTGGTTTGATTTTCAAGGGATAAACAAGAGGCTTGTTAAGGCTCGTAACGATCTTGACGGGTTCATCGATGAAGTTATTGATGAGCATATGAGGAAGAGGGAGACTGTAAACGTTGATGAAGATACAGATATGGTGGATGATCTACTTGCGTTTTATAGCGAGGATTCATCAACTAATCGTAATAAGAACACCGTAAAACTCACACGTGATAATATCAAAGCCCTCGTCATGGTAAGCCAAAAACGTTACCTTTTTTATTCATTGATTTTCCTCTTAGTAATCATTTAATCCTTGTTCACATTTTCTATAAATATATAAGATAGTTTAGTTGTAATAATGTTTAAGCCAAATTAAAATTATTTCGACCAATTTACTAAAAGAATATTTGAAGTTGATAGTTTATAGTTTATAGTATATTGGGATGACTGATAGTTTCGATAATATTTGAAGTTGATAGTTTATAGTATATTAGAAGTTGATAGTTTATGTATTACTTTTCTTGTTTGTATATAAAAATACCATTTTGGTTTTGGAAGTGATATATATCTTTGTGTTACACTGTTCGGAATCATACATTTGATTTGAGATGGAATATAAAGTAGTACAGAGTATAAATTATTATATTTCAGTTGATTATGAATTTGAAATTCGTGATTTTTAACGGTTTTTTGATAACTAAAATGGTAGCTCGATATACTAAAATGGTAGCTCGATATATTAATTTTTTTTAAAACTAATATTAATTTACTTTATTAATTACTGGAAGGATGTTATGTTTGGAGGAACGGAGACAATGGCGTCAGGGATCGAATGGGCTTTGACAGAGCTTCTACGTAACCCAGCTGAACTCAAACGGCTCCAACAAGAACTCACCGAGGTCGTGGGTCTTGACCGGCGCGTGGATGATAACCACCTCGAGCAACTAACGTTCCTAAAATGCACACTCAAAGAAACCATGAGACTCCACCCACCGATCCCACTCATCCTCCACGAGGCTATTGAGGACACAAAGCTCCAAGGCTTCTCTGTTCCCAAAGGCTCACGCTTGATGATCAACGCCTTCGCTATCGCACGTGACCCCAAGTTGTGGGTTGACCCGGAAGCGTTTCGACCTTCTAGGTTTATGGAACCGGGTATGCCTGATTTCATGGGGACTAACTTTGAGTTTATACCCTTCGGGGCAGGTCGGAGATCGTGTCCTGGAATGCAACTTGGGCTTTATGCGATGGAGGTGGCTGTGGCTAACATCATTCACTGTTTCACGTGGAAGTTGCCTGACGGGATGAAACCTAGTGAGCTCGACATGAGCGACGTCATGGGTCTTACCGCTCCCAGAGCCACGCGATTGATCGCAGTGCCTGACACGCGCCTCATCTGTCCGGTGTGTCCTTGACCATGGAGAGAGTTTCACTGTTCTGTTCAGGATTAACGGTTCAAAAGTTTTGTCTTCTCTCTCAAGATCTTGCTATCTTTTCAAAAAAAAAAATTAAATTATGTTTTTCCACATTGGGCATGCTTTGTTTTTCGTCACAGGGGCTTTTTCTTCCTCAAATGTAACTGTAAATAAATAATAAATAAAATAAATTTGACAATGAAAGGATTTTAAGTACCTTGCATAGAAAGCAACCCCGAGTTGCTGAATTTGAAGCTTTAGGCCTCTACACCATTTGGCTCAATTTCCGATCCTTTTTGTTTCGGTCCAATGTTGAGAAGCTTCTTCTCTGGTTGAGTCTTTGGCTATATAGACTACCTTTGTTCTTCACAATTGGAGCCATGATGCTTGGCTTGGATAGCTTTTGCATCGTTAACTTTAAGATTCTCAACATGGTTTACAATGGTGTAAACACGGTAATTCCAATTCCTAAAAGCTTCTATAAACCGAAAGTGCGTAGCGGATATCAACGAGAGTTTATTACCCTACAAAGTGTAGACATATTTCTGACCATTTATGTTTCTCATACATCCTCTAGAATCTAAATATGCAACTCAAAGAACATCAGCATTAACGTACTTCTAATAAATCACACATAATGCACTCTTATAGCTAATGAATCGAGTAAACCTATCATGAAACATTATAAGTTTAAACTTGAATTTCTCAGACCTAAATCAAAGCAAACTATCACATAGATCTTGGATCCCTTTCGGTAAGTGATACAAACCCCCATTAGTTAATGATCTTGCTTGATATACAACTTTGGGGATGAAATAATTCTCTTTTGCCTTTAGAATAAACGTGCCTTACAGGCCAAGAGTTTCAGAGTATTCAAAGTTCTGAGATGGAAGAAGACTGACTGTGAACGTATTGTATATGCAGTATTTTAGCTTAATCATATACTATAAAACAACTTCATCACCTCTACCATTGTTTTAATTAATGCTATCCAAACCCATATACCAAAGACTTGAAAAGAACACCGTACATAGTGCTTGTAGTCGGAGCTTTATGATTTATCGATGACATGTTAAACCTTTTTTTTTTTTTGTAAAAGAAAACGAAACATGTTAAAACTTTTTCGTCGCTTTCGTACATATTATGGTCCACTCTCTGATCATATATCATGATTAATCATCGTCTCTTTCTCTTCACGACTTCATTTTCATTTGTTCATTTTACTAATGATTTCACACCACAATTTGGTGAAATATGTCAACCGTGTCCGTGTGCGTGTATTCGATTTGATTATTATTAACAATCTCATGCTGAAACCTAGATTAAATTCTAATGTTTGACTTCTAATGTTTGAAATGTTAAAAATATGAAAGTTTTTTCCATTTGAGAAGCTTGTGTCTCACGGCTATTACATGTAAAATAATTATTTGCTGGACAACGCATTATGTTAGTGGAGGACAATAAAAAAGGAAAGAGTAAAACACAAGATTAATTGTTGTTTGATTCTAAAATACATATATAAGGTCCACATATAACATGTAGCATCTTATTTCTAGGTAGGCTATAGGTATAATATATGTTTCAAAAAGTTCGTTTTTCTTTCTTATAACCGTCTGTAACTAACCTTACTGAGTACTAGAATAACCGTTCTATGAAAAGAAAAAACGAACCTTACTGAAAATATAAATTAATATACTTTTAACTATAAAACCAAGTGATAGCTGGTGCTTGTACTGGACGAGCCAAACTATATTATTTTTGAATATAGCGGAAATTCTAATTTTACCACAAATCTAATAGCACATATTTACTTGTAGCGGTGGTGCATAAGAAGAATCGATGAGTCATTACACTATTTTGTATCATTAAAGGATTTCCAATTGTTAACATCATTTTTTCCTCAAAATAAAGTAAACTCAAAATATGAGTTTATATTATACTCCATTGGTTTCCTTTATTTTTCCATTTAAAAATATTGTAAGTATATTCCATAATACTTATGATTAATTCTAACAATGATTGTTATTTAATAATATTACAAATTTATCCTAAAAGAATATATTTTAACTATATCTTTTTCATATACATAATTTAATTTATAAAAGAAATAAAATTATTTATAAGAACTCAGAATTGTATTATGAAAATATTAACAATTTTGTTAAAGCATAAAACACAAATATTAAATCTTTTTAGATACAAAAAGTATATAAAATTGAAAGTTCAATTTATAAATGAAAAATATAACACTAAAATGAGTTTGCGAGTAATATTCTTTCAAATTTGAATAAAATAAACCTATTTTTTTCCTCAGAATGATGCATTATTGAAGAATGTTTTTCTTCAAAAAAAGGAACTGTTAAAAATGGTCTTAGATTATCTCTAATATAAAATTATATTTTTTATTAAACTATATAAAATTAAAAAAAATCTAATAAAAATAAGATAATATAAAAACACAGAAATTGAATAAAATTCAAAAAATTAAATAAAAATCACAAAATAAAAAAAAAATCATAATATTTTTTAATTCCAAGATATTTAATAAAAAACAAACATATCATTGTTGAAAATAACAGTTTCAAGCATATCACTAATAACGATGTGTTTCTCACATAACCATTTACAATGACGTTTTGACATATCTATCATTTTGAATGATGGTTATCGAAAACATCATTATTGATTTATCAACCATCATTTTAACGATGATATCGGAAATTATCATTAGAGATATGTCAAAAACGTCATTGTTAATGGTTATATGAAAAATCACCATCTTCATCAGTGATATGTTTGAAATTTTTATTGTCAACAACGATAGGTTTGTTTTTATAAAAAAACTTATATTAAGAAAAAAACTATTTTTGATTTTTTTAAAATTTTGTGGTTTTTCTTTAATTTTGGTTTAATTTTCTGAATTTTTATTTAATTTTATGTATTTCAATTTAATCTTATTTATTTATTGAATTTTTATTTAATTTCCTGTATTTTAATTTAATATAACTTATTTTGAAATTTATTTAATTTTATGAATTTTATTCAATTTTCTGAATTTTTTCTAATTTTCTGAATTGTTATTTAGTTATCTGATTTCTTATTTAATTTTTCTGATTTTTTTTAAATATTTATTTTATTAATTAAAATTTTATTTTTTTTCAAAAAAAACCGACACATCATCACAGTTATCTGTTGTACATGTCAGTTTTTAGCTTGATGAACAAGTAAGCCAAGTTGAAGGTTTTTTGTGATACATATGCCACTTTGAAGGTTTGAACTGCTAGTGAAAAAACTTTAACGTTTAAAGTGTCACTACGTGCCACTCTCAAGGTTTTTTATGCGATTTTGCCTATTAAAATGCATAGAACATAGTACATGCTATAAGTTTTCAGTCATAACGTAGGCATAGACCGATAAATCGAGAATTAAAAACCGAACCTAAAAAACTTAATTGAAAGCCAAACTAATGTTCACAAATATCTAAATGCTTTATATATCCATGGAACCAAAAAAAAAACTAAAACCAAACTGAGAACCAAATAAGTATCCGAATATTCAAAATACAAATTATATGCCTAAAATATTATTTATACTTAGTTACGTTTAAAAATTATAAAATATACTTAAATACTATTTTATAAAGAAAAATACACAAAAAATCGGATAACCCAAATATTTTATCTAAAATATTTAAAATTAACATATTTATCCAAAAACCCGAACTACCCAAATATTTTTTATCCAAAATATATAAATTTATCAGAATTATTCAACTTTTTACCCAAAAAAATCTGATCTCTTACTCAAATTATCTGCAATTTTCTGAAAAAAAACAGAACCAAACTGAAACTTAATTGGATCCAAAATTTATTGGATAGTACTTGGTTCTTAATATTGTATCTAAACTAGACTGAAAACAAAAAAATAAACTAAAATGTAACCAAAATTTATAAATAACCGAACAGTTCTATATTTTATAACAGAAAACCAAAAAGTGAACTGGAACCAAACTGAAAACCAAAAAATATGCCTACTTATGAGTTGAAAAAGATTAATTTTAAATAGAAATTGAGGGAACAAAATGATTAAGCAACGAAAGAAAAAAAAGTAGATTTCCCGTAACTCTCATTTTCTGCATTCTTTTTTTTTTTTGAATGAATGTAAAATTTTATTCAATCAAACTGTACTACATCAAGTGCTACTTCTTTATTTTTTGTACAAATAATCAAAAAATAGAAACTTGATTCAAACTACCAGTCTCATCTAGACCCAAACCAGACCATCAAACTCTCTTCAAAATGTTTGTGCCCTGTTCCTTTAACAGACAGGAGCTTAAGCCTGATTGTCTTGTCGATAAACTGGACCAAACGAGCTGCATCATGTGGCTGTTGACCATGCCTACGCGAGTTTCTTTCTCTCCATATCGCATGAAGAGTTGCTTGTAGAGTGTATCGGATGAGGAATGTCATCGTTGGATTAAGCCAAGGTTTGGATATAATCTCAACTAACTCATTCCAATCTGCAGAGTATCCCTCCTGCATCATTCCTCCTACTAGCGTTTTCCACACCTGTTCTGAGTAGCGACATTCGAAGAAGAGGTGGGAGCATGATTCCTGTGTGTCGTTACAGAGGACGCAGGTGGTGTCGAGTCCCGTTATCCACTGTTGCATTCGGTCCAGAGTTTGAAGTCTACCACGCAATGCAAGCCAAAGAAAGAAGGAGTATTTCGGAGTTGATTGGGAAAACCAAACTCCTTTGCTCCATGTACAGGTATGGTGGTTTCCTCGTATCTGTTCCCAGGTTCTCTTAGAGGAGAATTTGGTTGCAAAATTGTCATCAGCTTGTCTCCACAATGTGATATCATCTTCCTGGCAAGCACTGCTTCGAAGGGCGTTTAGTTCCTCTTCCACTTCATTCAGTATACTCAGCCTATGACGTCTTCTTCTACTGCGTCTCCCCAACGCCTCCGCCACTGTCGCATTCTCAGATATCCCCAGATCAATAACACCTCGATCTCCTATTTTTTCTTTAAGGTTACCATGCTTCGACCATTGATCATACCAAAAAGAAGTTTGTTTCCCACTTCTTATCTCTTTCTTCAGAAAAGGCTTTGCGATGTCTCTGAGCTTAAGTAGTTTCCTCCACACCCAAGAGCCAGAGCTTGCGCTTCCCTTAATCGACCAAAATGATCCCTTGCGTATCAGGTAGCAGTGTATCCATTGTACCCATAGGGAGGGGCCAAATGAACTGACTCTCCAGATAAGTTTGAGGCAGTGAACCATGTTAATTTCCTTCAGTGGTCGGAGACCCAAACCGCCTACACTCTTGGGTAGACAGACATCCTCCCAGCTTACCTTAGCTTTGGTTGTCTCTAAACTCGGTCCAGACCACAAGAAAGCAGAGCATAGCCTTTCTATTTCTTTCAAACAGCTGCCAGGTAATCTGAAGGCTGCCATCCAGAAGTTCGCAAGGCTCGTTATGACTGATTTAATAAGCTGAAGTCGACCCGCATGAGACAAGAACCTCCCTGTCCAGTTACTCATTTGTTTCCTGATTTTCTCGACTAGAGGCATGTAGTCATTCACCGTCATGCGTTTGGTTAAAAGAGGAAGCCCGAGGTACCTAACTGGTAGATCACCGGAGGAGAATGGAAAGCTAGACAGAATGTCTGCTTTCACCGCTTCAGATATACCTGCGACGTAGAGAGTAGACTTCTCCAAGCTAATATTGAGCCCTGATATGGCTGCAAACTCAGCAAATACTTTCAGCACTCCTTCTACAGATCTTTTGGTGCCATCAGTAAACACCAGCAGGTCGTCTGCAAAGCACAGGTGAGATAGGAGAATATTTTTGCACCTTGGGTGGTAGCCAATGTGCTTGTTCTCTACCGACTTATCTAGCATCAGTGAGAGAACGTTGATGCAGATGACGAATAGGTATGGGGAGAGTGCGCAGCCTTGCCTCATACCTCTCTTGCTTTGGAAAAAACCCGCTAGTTCGCCATTGACTTGCACTGAGAAGGAAGCCGTGCACACACAGAGCTTAATCCAGTGAACAAATTCCTCAGGCATGTTTAGTGCCCTTAGGGGCAGGAATGGCCAATGTACCGAGTCAAAGGCTTTTGCAAGGTCGATCTTCATAGCGCATCGAGGTGAGATCTTTGACAATCTCCGTCGCAAGAAGCAAGTTCTACACTAGTAGCCTGTCTTTAACAAAGGCTGACTGGTTATAGGAGATGCATTGGGGGAGTGTGCTCTTCAGTCTGTTTGCTATAATTTTGGAGATGACCTTGTATAGGACATTGCAGCAGGAGATTGGTCTGTAGTCTCGCATCTCCTGTGCATTTTCTGTCTTCGGGATGAGTGCCAAGATTGTTGCATTGAGACCTGTGGGGAGGAAACCTTTGCTAAAGAAGGATTGAACCGCAGCTGTCAAATCCTTAGCAATGATGGGCCAAGACGCCTTGAAGAACTCCGTAGTGAAGCCATCAGGTCCAGGTGATTTGTCGCTCGGCATTCGAAATACCACCTCCTTGATCTCGCTCTCTGTTACTGGCTTTATCAGCATTGCCCTTTGCTCGTCATTGCAGCGGAAGGGTACGAGATCTTGGAGATCAGCAACTGTCTTCTCTACCATACCCGGAGGTTCCAAAGACAAAAACTCATTGAAGAATCTCTCAGCCTCGTGTTTGATCTCCTCTTGAAAAGTGACAATGTTCCCCGAGGAACACTTGATTTCTCTGATAGCATTTCTGGTTTCTCTGACCTTTGCCGCATTGTAGAAAGCTTTGTTGTTTCTGTCTCCTACTTGTAGCCAGTGGAGCTTAGAGCGTTGCTTGAGGACCTTCTCCTCAATATTTGAGATCCTCTGCCATCTCTCTGCTGCCGTTTGCTCCGTTAAGATGTTTCCTTCGGTGGGATCTAGCATCACCTTCTCTTGCTTCTCGCATAGGTCCTGGTAAGCTTCTTTAACCCGCTTCGTAAGTTCTCCAAGTTTATCTTTGCTCAGTCTTCGGATCAAAGGTTTGAGGCCTTTGAGATACTTGGAGAATCTGAAGAGGGCAGTTGTGGACTGGAACAAAGGCGTTGTGTCTTTCCAATAGTCTGAAACTGTTTCCAAGAACTCCGGAGTTTCTACAATAACATTAGAGAACTTAAAAGGTCTGCGTTTTCCCACTGCCTCAGCCCGGAGATGAAATCTTCCCCGAAGGTGATCTGAGCAACCTCCCGCCTCAAAAATGCCATAAGCTTGAGTTCGCTGGTTGAGCCAGGTCTCATTTACCAGAATTCTATCCAATTTTTTGCAGACCGTTCCTTCTCCCCTCCTGTTGCACCAAGTAAACTTCGGACCCTGATATCCCATGTCGAGCAATTTGCAATGTTGAATAACACTCTCAAAGTCCCGCATTCCTGGAGTAGTCAGACCCGAATCTTGGTAGCTGGAGTGCTCATCCCCATCTAGTATCTCATTGAAGTCTCCCATTATTACCCATTCCTTATTTTTGAACATTGGTGAGTTCTGATGAGACTTGATATCTTCCCACAACTCTTTTCTCTTCTCTGCAGTGTTTTCCGCATAGACAAAGGAGCAGAGAATCTCCTCGTCTTCCCCTTCCACAAAAACTGAAACCGTAATTATCTGATCAGATTTGAAAACCGGAGTCACTCTAACTTGCGAACTCCAAAGAACCCATATCCTCCCTTTTCTACTAAACTCGTAATTATTTACAAATGACCAGCCTGGAAAATTTGTTGAGACAATTTGAGCTGATTTGCTCTCCTTGACTCGAGTTTCCAACAGACCACCAAACTGCAATCCCGTATTCTGTATCCATTGACGGACGACTTTGTGCTTAGCTTCCTTGTTAAATCCTCTCACGTTCCAGAAGAACCCAGTCATTGAGATGATTTGCGAGACCGTTTTCCCTGAGTTCCAGGGTCAGTGTCTTTGTTGGTGTGCTCAGAGAAGATCTTGTGGTTAGTCTTGGAGCTTCTTGGAAGAGAAGGCCGTAGACAACTCCCTCCACCAACACCAGTTCCTTGACGTTCCTCTTTCTCAGAATTGCTCCCATTCCCTTTATTTTGCTCCACCCTCGAAGTCTTCGTTTCTAGGGAGACCAACTGATCCTCGATCACAGCGGTTTCACTAGATGTATTCTCTTTATCTTCCTCATTCAGAATTCTTTCCCCCAACTCCTTGCCTTCTTGATTATCTTCTGTTGTGGTGCCCTCATCATCCTCCTCCACTACAGTTTCCCCCCTGTTGCTATCGCTGATATTGATTACCAAGTCACCGTTGTCGTCTGCATCATTAAGCGCTGAGAACCTCGATGGGGTGGCAATTCTCTCTTGGCCATACTTTGGAGTTGTTGCTGTTGGGCTTCTGCTTGTTTTCCCCGGGGACACTCGAGACCAGCCCTTTACAACTTCTCCCTCCTCAATTTCCCCTTCGTCCATTGCAACTTCCTCTGCTTCATCTTCTACTACAATCTCTTCTTCAGCCGCCATTTTCCCAGCAGCATCATCTTTACCTGCAACCTCCTTATCTCCCTCTGTCAGTATCTGTTTCTCCACTCCCCTCTTATGTTGTTCCTCCAGGCCATTTATGTCCTTTACTGCCTCCCCCTCGTTTGTGTCTGCCTGCTTCTTACTAATGTACCCAGTTTCTATTATCTCAGTGACAGTTCTTGGGAAATCTTCCTTCTTGTTCATGAGGCAGGTCTTCTCCGTGTGGCCCATTTGCTGCAAGTGTAACAGCGATCAGGTAGCCATGGGTAGACAAATTCTACCAGCGATGACTTCCCGTTCTTTGTGAAGTTGATTTTCTTCGGCAAATCTTTTGAGAGGTCAGCGTTGACAAATATTTTTGCAATCTTGAAATTGGAACACGCCGCTGTCTCTGGATGGAGCTTCACTGGATGTCCCGCTGCACTGGTGATAAAGCTTAGGCCCTCCCACGAGACCATGTTCATCGGAACATTCTTAAGATGCACCCAAAGCGGTATCGATTTGACTTCCGGTTTCTCCTCCAGCTCTTTCGGAGTCCATTTTGCAACCACCAGAGGAATGTTTCCGATGTTCCACATCCCCCTCCTTAAGATTCGTGCTCTCATAGCTGCATCGCTTACCCGAAACTTCATTGTTGTGGAATCGATCTCGTAGACTTCCACTGCCTGCCCTCTGCCTCCATCTCTCCAAATTTTGTTCACAACCGCGTGAATCCTCGCGATATGAGGCGCCGTGTCCAGAAACTTTCGGATTAGGAAATCCTCCCAAAGAGGATTCACGTTGAATACTACTTCATCAGGTATCTCCACGTTGAGTTGACCCTCTGAATCTGTAACTTCGACGGAATACTTCCGCAAAACCTTCTTCTCTGTCGCAACACCAACCCATGATTTCGACGGAGCCCCTTCCTGTCGCTTCTGACCGTTCTCCAAACCTGCTGACCCTTGTTGTGAGCCCTCTTGAACCTTCCTCGTAGCCGGAGCTGTCTCAGATGAGCCCGGCGGCCGCGCCGAATCCATCGCAAAGATGCATCCAACTTCTGCATTCAAACATAAAGTAGTTTCAAATGCAATGTGAAAAGATGCATCCAAGTATTAAAATGGTTCCATGTGGAAGTAACGTGAGAGGTGTTCTAAATCATTATGTTTGTCATAATATATGTAACGAAGTTGCCGTCTTAGCTCAGTGGTAGAGCGCGTGACTTTTAATCCCGTGGCCGTGGGTTCGATCCCCACAGACGGCGACCATGTTTTTTTTCATTCCTGTCGATGCCAAGTCTCAGTTTTCAAGTTGTTCTTGACTTGTAAATGTTGGATATCTTCAAAAGTGAAGCAAGTAAAAAGGATTCAAAATGTTTCAACTTGGGATAGAATCAAAATGGTTCAACTTGGCTAAATGGATGGTTAATCTAACTATTGAAGCAGAGAAGTGAGATCAGAGCACACAGGAAGATACACGGTACAAACAAACACAGTCCGACAGTGGATTGTACACTGATGCAAAACATGTATAGAGACGATGCAGAATATATTGGACGCTAAAGAATAGGAACACGAAATCTTTTCATACAAGGCCAGCATAGCAGCTAGCAAAGCATGGGATTAATGTATATTTTTAACAGTATTCAAGAAAGCAGGCTTGAGATATTTCACACAGAATTATAATACAAGTGGCAGTCAGCAACAGGGATGTGTTATAATGAAGTTATAAAGAAGAAATCGAGATACAATATCTTGTTTTATTACTCTTATATGTTTTGCTTGTATCAAATCCATGCAGAATTAAAACCATAATAGCAAAGCTTTTATCTTATTATTCTTCTTCTTTATCTTTGGTCAAGAAGACAAGGAAAATAAAAACCGGTCACTTCTGATACATCATGATAGGGCTTTGGAGGGATCACGCTGTTCTCTTAATGATATGGACTCCACTGTCTGTATCCACAATATCACTTATATCACCAACCCTGAGTGCGTATGTTGCTTCCTCAAACGGTTTCTGCATCTGACCTCGCCCAAACGGACCTGAACACACGTTCGTACACAATCAACATCCCAACACTTTCACCATAAGATCTATAGACGAAATTCATCAAGAATACAGATGAATCAAAGAAGAATTCTACCGTCTGTAATGATATAAGTATAATCCAATTTTCAATTAAACTTGAAATCAATTAATCTTAATCACTCGCTGTATCTTCACTACGCAGTTGAAATGGCATGACAACGAAATAGAGATTCGAGAAGAGAACAACAAACCTAGATCGCCGCCGCGTTTGGCGGAGCTACAGTCGGAAACGCGAGTGGCCACATCCTCGAAGTTAGCTTTGCCAGAGACGATGTCTTCGCGGATCGATCTAAGCTGTTCGACGGCTGCTTCTCTGGTAGTAGTCATAATGATCTTTCCTTCGGGATCCTTCCACGACGCCTTCCTACGAGACCCTTGGTGCTTGATCAGAATGTGCGACGCCTTAACTTGGTCTCTCGACGCCATCTTCTTCCCGGTGATTGTGCTGCTTGTGGTTAAAGTGTGCGGCTCTCTTTTCTTTGAGAAGCATCTTTTATAAGGTAATTCGGTTCGATTCGGTTTAATTCTGATTGGTTTGATTCGGTTTAAATTATGTCTTTATAAAAGTTTTTTGAGTTGTACAATTTATTCTACAACGCCTCAAGCCTGTTTTGAACTTTTGAAGCTCTTTTGCTTTCAACGGAAGAAGGGTCCCATTTTTCGTTTCAAGCTCTCAAATTAACAAATTCTTGTTCTCTTTTTTTTTTTTGTTCTTAGCAAGAAAACGCAGAGTTTGCATTATAAATTCGATATATCTGATCCTCCTCTGTGGACATATAGATCCCTGAGATTCAATTAACACCACCTCAAAGGTGTATTCTTCATCTTCTGGATTTGCGAAATTCCCTAAGTTTAACGTATTTTGTTTGGTTGGAGTGGAGGATTTTATTAACTCATACCATAAAACGTCCCACATCGGCAAGCTAAAGAAAGTTGGCATAAGATTGGCAGTATAAGAAGGAAGCCAAGCCTCACTTCCAAATCATACCTTTCTCGGCCTTTTGGCTAAGATCAAGTGTAGTATCTGTTCTTATCAGTTTAATATCTGATATGTGGTCCATTGGATCACACGATATTAACTTTATTTTTTAAGGGAGGAAACCCATCAAAATAGCTTGCTATTTGGGTTTCTAAGAGTCGTCCATGCGTTGCACTATTGCATGGAATTAGGCTTAACCCGCCAATTCACTAGTTCTACTCTTACTCGGATGTCTACGCCTATGTATTGAAAGGTTTTGCTAATGAATGATTTTATTATAAGTAGAACAAAACTATTAGACAAAATTTCATAAATCGTCGATGTAAATAGGCATGTTATTAAGTAGCTTCACTCCTTTGATTTTATCTCTGCAATTATTTCCATCCTAGAAATCTAGGATATAGATTTAGCTTACATGAATGCTCCAAAGCTGTATATATGTATCGGTCTTTGTATTCGAAATAAAACCAGAGTTCTCCCAGAAAGTGTAGCATGTTTTTCATTACCAGCCATTGTAGGAAGGAGAACTTAGGAGTTGCATGAGCAAACCAAGGGGTTATTGGATACACTGATCTGATTTGGTTCCAATTGTCTTTTGAGGAGAATTTGTCCTTTGCATTTGTGTCCATGCTTTTTCATAAGTGAAATGTCTGGTTTTCCTTGCAATGCTCTGCTTTTCACCCTTTTGATCTCATCCTCTATCTCAGTTAGTACAGCAACTCCATGTCGTCTTCGACGATGCCGCTCAGAAACACAGTCTTTGCATCACCAATTCCCAAATCAACCACGCCGCGATCACCCAAAAGTTTTATAAGGCAGGCCAAATTTCGACCAAGAGTCGTACCAGAAGGACATTCCTCTGCCCCTTCTCATCTCTACCCGATTGTCTTCTACTCAATTTCTTATAAGTTAGATAGGTAAACGAGTGTTGATTTGAGTAGTAACACATGCCTGTTATATACCTCAAGTCGTATAAACTATAGACAGCTTCTTTTGAATAGCAAATGGAAAGGAAAAAAGTAAAGTTAACGGTTGAGATAAGTAGCAGATGGTACAGGTAAAGTGTCTTCCATTGTGTTCTTATTTTCAACTAAACAAGATTCAGCGAGAAGAGAGAAGAAAATGAAATGCTTAGGTATAATCAAAATTTGTGAAATGAATATTTGAAAATTCATAATGTAAGGCTTTTTAACCAATAGAAAGACAGGAGAAAATTATAACAAAATCTTTTTGAGATTACACAAGGTCAAAAGGAAATGCAACAATGCTCCAATGGAAGAAACAATTATAACTTGTGAAACCTACTTGGCATTGGAGGCGGAAGTAGCAGCCTGACAACGGAGGATGCAAGGGTTATACTGTTTATTTTGCAACAAGTCTCTTTGATCTCAAACAATACCTGCAACTCTGAAACTGCTTTGATGTATGAATCTTGACACAAGCGGTAAATGTTGGATTTTGTTCCAAATATACATTTAGATGTTAGTATGATGATTGCTATGAGAGGAACATTGTTACACCTCTAAACATACAACTTGAAGAAAAAATTAGCTTGTGTTGGGACTGCTTAATTCTGAGAAAATGTCTTATTGATGCATGAGAATAACGTGAAAATAGTGTAGTCAAGGGATTCTAATGGAATACAGCAATATAACAAAATCTTTAGAGATTTCACAATTTCAAAATGAAACGCATCAAAATTAACTCCGAGAAAACAAACAAACAAACCGTAGACTGCCACACCACGAGCCATAAGGCCATGAGTTATGGGAGTGGCTCAGCCCGCCAACTCACTAGTCTAACTCTTACGCGTAACTCACTAGTCCAATTCTTACGCAGAAGTCCTTCCCCATATAAAAATGAAAGGCCTTGCAAATTATCATCCGTGCAGATAGGCATGTCGTTAAGTAGCTCTCCTCCTTTGATCTTATCTGTGTGATTATCTCCCTCCTAAGATATAGAGATAGGTCATCATCAACTTTCTCAATGGGCTTACATGAACGTACCAGTCTATGTATTTGAAATAAAACCAGAGTTCTCAAGACTTAAAAGAAAACAAAATTATATTCATTTAGTGTATTTGGATATGAGAGAATCCATATGGTTGATCTTCTTAGCGTACAATTTGATATGGGACATGAACGTGAGAGCTCCCTATCAGACATTTACTTTATTGGTACTTGTCTGTCATGCATCGATCTGATGTCTCCCTACGATCTAATCACAGATTGATGGAAGAGATGAATTTTTGTGTAAGACACAATTACAGCAGATATATCTTCCTGGTTTTCCCTAGATCCTCTCCCCACCCCTAAATATGTTATTATCACATCACATATGTCAGACACAACTCATGCAAACCACTCCATTTCAGGAGATTCTACATGTGTCCTTGATGCAAACACTGGTCTGAATATGCTACCACACAAGTTTAGATAATCCAGTTATCAAATCAACATTCTACTCGTCTCCTTGATGGAAATCTCAGCTTCTCAAGTTGTAATAGAGAAAACAGAAAGGTAATTATCAGACAGATCAAACTACAATAGGGAGGGGATGGATTTTGCTGACATACTTAATAATCGTGGGATACATATTCTTGAACATGAACGGTCTTGATTGTACGTGTCTTTTAGTTTCTGTATTATCTTTGCTTTTGTAATGTGGAATTTATGTATATATATTGGTCCATGGTTTCAATTCCAATCAGCACAAGATCTAAAGCATGAAAGCTCCAAAGCTGTGCATATCGATTATTGTCATGACTGACTTGTGTATTGGGATAACAAAACCTCACATGGGCAAACAGTAGCAACTTAGGTTTGCTATTCTTGAGAAGTGTACTCACATGATTATAACAAAAACGAGATTTCAGAACACAAGGAGGGTTCACAAGGATTCAAAGTAAAACTCAAACAAAACAAATATATATCTTATTAAACCTAATCAGCCTTGGCGGCAGAAGCAGCAGCTTGACCTCTGAGACGACCAGTCCTCCTAGCAGCAATAAGACCAACCTTTTGCCCTGGTGGTGCGTCACGCCTAACCGTACTCGCGTGACCAATGTGCTGATGGTTACCTCCTCCGTGAGGATGCTCCACTGGATTCATAGCCACACCACGAACCTTAGGCCACGAGTTTCTCTTCACACGGTACTTGTGGTACGCGTTTCCCGCCTTGAGCATCGGCTTCTCGGTTCTTCCACCACCAGCGACTTGACCAATCATGGCCCTGCATCCACTCGGAACAATCTTCTTCGAACCAGATGGCAACTTGATCCTATCAAATTAAAACTCAATCAAGAAACCGACCAAATCAACATATCTAAACAGTTAATGTCCGAGTCAAGAAACAAACCTAGTAGTATCATTGTCAGGGTTGTGCGAAATCACGATAGCGTAATCCCCAGAAGCTCTAGCGAGCACACCACGATCACCGACATGATGCTCGACGTTACAGACAACAGCTCCTTCAGGGATAGCTCTAAGCGGGAGAACATTTCCGACAACGAGCGTCGCTTTCTTACCGCAGTACAAGAACTGTCCGGTGTACATGCCTTCGGCAGCGACGAAGAGCTCCTTCTGCTTCTTGTAACGGAAAGGATGACGGAAGGCGACGCGAGCGAGCGGCGCGCCACGGCCGGGATCGTGGATGATCTCCGTCACGACGCCCTTGAGGTATCCAATTTCTCTCGCCGTAGTCGAGGCTGCGGAACTTGGCGGGGCCTTTGCGGTGGTGAGTGTGGGATTTGAAGACGGAACCAGCTCCCTTACGTTGAGCTCTGATGACACGACCCATTGTGGATGATGATGCTTGACAGCGAAGATTGAAAATAGTTAAAGTTCAAAAAAAAAAAAAAAAAAGAAGATTGAAAATAGGGTTTTGAGACCGAACTCGAAAGTGTGAGAAAAAATCAGGTTTATATTGTGCAACCTAAAGTCGTTTAAGGGCTTTAAGTACTAAAGCCCATTAAACCCATACAAAAGCCGGTTACTACCATTTCTTAGACAGGTTTACGCTAACCGGAACACTTTGGAAAATCATAATAAGTCTGTAACTAACTTCTTGAAATTCATGCAAGTTTAGATAAACTATTTACAAGTTGAATTCAGATGGAAACTATATATATCACCGACTCACCTGAATCAAACAGGATCTAGTATCAGTTTGGTTCATATATGGATTTTTCTTTTTGACGACATTTCATATATGGTTTAAAATGTGTTATAAGAAAATCGAAACAAACGGAATAAATTTGAAAATGGCATTGTGCCAATGACATTGTATGATGCATCATGCATCATGTGTAGTTTGAGTTGTATGAAGACCTACACAATCTTTTTTTCTACGACTACTTTTTTACTTTGAGATATTTGATCCTAACCGGTCTTGAACATAGAAAAATGTTTGATCCATAAACACACATTTTAAGAAACAGTGTACATAAAATATTAATCTCAAAAAAAAAAAATTCTCCATAATAATTTATTTTTTTATTAATTTTTTTACAAAATTTCTGTAACCTCCAAAATCTCAAAACATGCTCTCTGGCGTGAACGTATCAGCGTAAACCTATCAACAAAAGCACAAAGAGCTAAAGTTTCAACATCAAAATTCAAGACTCATCAGCCGGTCTTTAACAAACCTCAATCTGCCTATTTGTAATAACTCCTCCAAATTATATTTTGAAACTAAAAGGTTTATATATAGTCGAAGGTGGATCAAATAGACATGACGAGGTGGATTTGAAGATTGAATATAAGGTTGATGCTCCATTAGAGTGGATGAGAACATATATAGTTTCAGTTTGGCTCATATAAAAATAAGTTTAAGAAGTTATGTTCCTCTCTGTCTTAAAATTTCTCTATAATAAGTGGCTAGTCCACAACTCTGTAAAAGAAAACCTTGGTTAAATCTTAACATTTTTCACCAAAAAAAAAAAAAAAAGTTTAAGAAAATCGTAACAAACAGAACAAAAGAGTATTTTGTGTTGTGAAGACTTGAAAGGAATCTTTGTTTTCCTTCGACTACCTGCTTTGAGATATTTGATCAGTATATCAGTCATTGATATATAATAAAAGATAATGCATCATTGAAGCAACCATATACACATCTGACGTGAACATATCAGCAGAAGACAAGCTAAAGTTCCAACATAAGAAATCATCAAGCTTATAAATACAAACGTTTGGTACAAGTTTTTATATATAAAAAATATGGGGGATCGAAAACACTAAGACAAACTGCAAGAGTGGTTCACCACCCGACCTCCATAAGAAAGTCCTTGAATGCAGCTAGAAGCTCGTCATCTCGTATTTTTAACAATCAGCCTATTCATTTTCACTCAAAATTCTATTTTGGAACTAGTAGGTTTATTGTCGAAGGCAGATATATAGGACGGTGTGGATTTGAAGATTGAATATAAGGTTGAACAGAAAAACTTCATTAGCTTAAATGAGAACATATAAATGTTTGTGTGGATTACGATATAATTTTCATATTGCCGACTATCAGTATCATAACAAATATATGTCTACTAGATGTTTTTGTTCATTATTCGTATAATTTTCAGTATTACCGACTAACATGCTAAATGCATGTGTAACTTATAATTTATAACCACAAAAATTAACCGATGTTATTAACATTCTTTGACATTTAATAACATAATAACATGTAAAACAAAACTTGATATTCATCTTTTGAAACACAATATATAACAAATTCAAAATGCAAATACAGCAAAAGCAAATGATATGCTAATTAGTGTTTTATCTGATCAATACAATAGTTTGATTAGAAAAAATATTTATTTCTCTGACAAGAATATATGTTTCATTCAGAATTTTCAGAATGTATATAAATTTAGGCTACTTCCACAAATGATACTCCTTGAAAAAAAAACTTCGGCAAATCAACACAATAATAACACAAGGTTCTCTCCAAAGTGTGACACATCAGATTTTTAGAGCTTTGACAAGATGACATGTCAATAAATGAAAAAACTTAACTATCCAATCAAAACATTTAGTTTATACACATCACATCTGAGAATACACGTAATGGTTTTCCCTCTTCCTCTTCGGGGGATAGAAAACGCCTATGAACTGATTGCACGGGCCAAAGCATTTTCTCTCTAGATCTCCTTTCGCCTTCTTCGTCTCCGGTCTCGGCGTCCTATGCCGGTCCGTGAGAAGGTTCTCCGCTCCCATTATAGTTATCGGAACCGTTCTTAACTGACGGTGGTTACAAACCGAGGAGGCACATCTGTTCATCTCCTAGATCTGGATTGGTTCCTGTTGCGGCGGACCACGACGTGAACCCTGGCTCGTCGACTCAACGGCAGGCCCTCTTCTCTTGAGGACGGTGCAGAGGCTAGCTAGAGGTCGCAAGTCAGTTCATCGGGGCTAGGGTTTTGCTCCAGCGGTTGTGAGGGTTACGGCGACAACGGGTCCTGCTGAAGGATGGCGGTTTCTTCAGTACTCTAGCCCAATGAAGCTCGGATCTGCTCTTGACATGCTGATTTTCTAGATGTGCGTTGAATCTAGACCATGCGTGACGACGAGGCGTCATCGGAGACGGCAGGAGGAGAGCGAGAATCAGGCGTCTTGGCGAGTCTGCCGACATGGCCGCGAGAGCAACTCCACCTCTGAAGCTTCATCGTGAATAAATCGATTAGCTGGTTTTGGACACACCGGCTTTGAGAAGTTCCGGTGATGTCGGATATGGTGGATAGCTTGTGTCCGCCGGAGATGGAAGTCAAGTGCTTCAAGCATTCTTTCCCACACTCGCATTTCCCCTCTGTAGTTTTTGTATTGATTCTCCATTAGGATTTAGCTAAGTTTCCTCCATGGTTTTAAGTTTTCACTGTTTCTCCGACGTTAGTCGGTGTTGTAACCACTGATGCTCCAATTTTTAAGGATTTTTATAATATACTATTATTATTATAAAAAAAATGATTCTCCCTCTTCCCATCCAAATGAAGCCACCATCGTTTTCATTAAGTTTTGATTTTGATCCTAAGACTTTTCATCAAAAAACAGGAAGCCCACTAAAACTTAGGACATAGCATGGGGTAGATCGATTTGACGGTGTTAAGATGTGTTAAGAAAAGTCCTCACTTATAAAGGACGTCAATGTAGAGGCCAAAGCAGAGGATATAAAAGAGAGAGAGAGAGATGACGACGGCACTGCAATCTCGGGTTGTTTCATCAGGAAGAGATATTACTCATATGAGAGTTTTCTTAACAATAATAGTCACCAGTCTCCTCAATAGCTTAACTATTCAGCTCCACATACGTTGGTTGTTTCTGTGGTTAACTTAGATCAGGTCTCGTAAAAGGAAATCTTTGTAGATGTGAGGTGAAAAATAAAATTGGAAAAAGGAGCATAGATGATCAAACGTCCAAAGACACGAGTTATGTCTTTTAGGATTATCAGGGAAATGTTTAAGAAAACTCTAAAGCTTATGTTTCTTCTTCTTGAGATATCACAGAACAGCCATGGACCTTTCAGTTTTTTTTTCTCTGTATGATTGTCTACAGACTGCAAATCACTAACCGAAGATAGCAACTTGATAAAATATGCAGGAGGTGAACGCAGAAGCTAAGAAACTCGAGCTCCTCTTTGAGTTATTAACGCTCGCAGAAACGAAGCAAGCCATGATCATTTTATTGGAATTTCTTTTTTCTAAGATCGTTTACGATCTTCAAACAGCCAAGTCCAGTATCCAGTGATCATCAACAAGAACAACAACAGTATCACCAAGTTTTCTTTCCTTCCTTTTACTTACATTTTGAAAATGATTGTTTATACCAAAAATTTGTGTTTATTTGAACTACATGCCAAGTTCACCCATGCTACAACCTTCTTTACCCAATTATCATAGTAGTTTTATGTGTGTGTCTCCAACGAATCTGAGAGGTAACTAACATCTATCATCTTTATTTTTAGGACAGGCTGTTCGAGAAGGCCATTGCTCAGTTTCAAATACTTGTAACCTGCATTCTGTATCTAGATGTACCTACACATGACTGATAATCATTTTGACTTGTGAAGTGATTTGGGAGCAGCAATACAATCATTAAAGATCATGGTCATTGGGACTGTGTTTCAGGGCTGTCAGTAGCGCAAGTAATGAAGCAGATGATAGTCTACCGACATCAGCCACTTGTAAAAAAGCCTTCTCAAGCTTCCACCCTATCAATGGTTTGTCCCCCATAAGTTATGGGCCATAACACATCATCTCCATTGGATTTTGCTTACTTCAAGAAAACCTCGGTCATTTGTCTCGAATCACTTGTATTGCACTCGATGTTATATAATTGGAGAAATCAAATTAAATCTCTTTGTCAGTAATGCAGCAAAGAGAAACTTGAGACCAAATTGATGTACGCCATAAGCGTCGAAGCTGGTTTTGATCTGAGCTGAATAGCTTTTGTAACTACTCAATGGAAAATGCTTGTTCATCTACTAAACGAACGCCATTCCACTGCTGGTCCAGAGCTTTCGGGTATGTTTTAGTCTAACTCCTAGATTATTTACGTGACAAAGCAACTCTTATCAATATAAGTGGTTGTTCTTTCTCATATGATACATTTCTTGTTTCATCTGTCTTTTTATATATATTTTTCTTTTCTTGGCAGTTCGCTTTTCCGTTGTATCACCAAGTACAGTATTTTAACAAGAGGAACTCACTAAAGTTGCAGGAATCTAACAATATGATTCAATCTTAAAAGGAGCAATTTATCTGTTAAGTGCATAAAACATTGACTTTGTTCAAAATTATTATGTGAAACCTCTTCTTTTTATAGTGTACAATATCTATGATTCTCGATAACTGCACTATATTTTCAAGGTAGCATATTCTTACAATTAAGTAACTTCTATTGATATTTTCCTTTTTTTTTGATAAAATTTTTTAAAATTTTTTAAAATTTTTCTTTTTATTTTCTTTCTGTTTGGTGTGTTTGGGTGCTCGATCGCTGGCTGGCCTTTGGGAACACTGATATATTCTACCATCACATTTCAACCAAAATTTCTTTTGATATCAAAAGTTGAAAAAATATAGTAAATATAATACTTACGGCATAGCGCGGGTATTTACCTAGTGATGGTAAAGAGGAAATGTGACTAAAGCTGGAATATATGAAAGTGCGAATTCAATAAATAGTGTTCAATGTCAGAGAAATTTACTCTAAAGCACACTTTATATCCAGTACAATTACTCATAAATTTAACATTTACTATGAAAAAGGAGAGTTAATTATCGCCACTCTTCTCAAGATCACTCGTCAACATGTCACGTTGGCCGTTAACGTTGGGGAAAAAATCTCCCAGCCCACCCACTACAAAACATTATAAGAAAAGAAACTAGAAACTGTAATTTTAGGAAAAGGAAAAAAAAAGTTGACCAAAAAAAAAGGAAAAGGAAAAAAAAAAGAGTTGATGCCTAACACGACGCTTGTAACCCCCTTCGTCTTTGTTTCTTGTTTTTTGGATTTACCCTCCACTTCAAATTCGAATTTCTTTATGATATAGGCTTTGATTGGTGACATGTGGTAAACTTGATTAAGTTTGATTTGCGATTGTAACTCAAAAATGTTACCAATCATGCATTAAAATTATTTTTTTGATTTTAAGTTTGATTTAACATGTATTGTACTTGAGGTATCATTTTGACTTAGATCCTTTGTAAAATTGCTAAATCAAAACTTAAACCAACATCAACCAAATTTGCATGTATTAGAAGTTGATTTACAAATTTAATTACTTTTCCTGCTTAAAAAATAAAAAAAGAAAATAATGATTTTTGAAAACTTACGTTGCCAAGTTGAGTCCACCTAATTTTGAGCTGGTCAAAGATTTTTATAATCTTTCTTGTTCCTATTTTTTTGAATTATTCAAAATTTTAACTAATTATTAAACAAAATCTTAAGCGTTGATATGATATAATAATTCAAAAATACCAATTATAAAATTATATATATATGACCCTAAGTTAGTGTGGATCACACACTTTCAAAACCTAAAAAGCTTAAGGTATGTTTTCTTCTGTCTTCTTCTTTTGCTTGCAAAAGTTATTTTCATTTTTTACTTGCAAAAACTAATAAGCTTGACGTCTGTGTTCTATCTTCTTCTTCGTCTTTACTTCTATAAGATATATTTTTTTTTCTTGAAGAAACCAATAAGCTTATGTTCAGTTTTTCTGTCTTCTTCTTTATGTGAAAATCATATTTTCATTTTTTTTACTTGCATTAGCTTTATAGATCGTTTTAAATAATAGAGTACCTTTTTATGTTTACTAATTTTTTTTTTGGATGAAGATGTCTAATAATGAAAATGTTGATGATGCTGGTGTTGGTGCTGATGACGGCGGTGGAACTACACGTCGTAAGGTAAACTTTATAATTGATATGTCAAAATTTTAACTTATATGAAGTTATAGTATTTTAATAATTTTAACATAACTATAGAAACAAAAACAAATTATATGGGAAGATGAGCATGTTGGGGTATTCTTGGAGCTTCTCGATATTGAGTTGGCTAAAATTAGATACAGACAAAAGTTACCGAAAGAGGTAGGGAGAGAGCGTATTTGTAAAGAGTTTTTGGAGAAAACTGGTATAAGCCTTTCTTGGGAGCCTTTCAAAAGCAAATACGATATATTGAGAAATATGTATGGATCGTATAAAAGGCTCAAGAATTTTACTGGAGTTTCAGCAGATGACAATACCGGTTTGATTGAGATGGATTCTGAATGGTGGGACGATCGCGAAAAGGTACATTAGTGTACATAGTTGATATTTAAAAATCAATTAACAAACCTTGTTACTGATATTTACGTTGTATTCGTTATTTTTTGTGTTGTGCAGGAGATTCAATATGCAAAAAAGATCCGTGAAAATGGGATTCCACACATGGAACTTATGAGACGGATATTTGGACGTCAAGGCAGTAAACCAGAAGCTATGTACTCAACTCATGTGCAAGATGCTGAACAAAATGAGCAACTGGATAAATCAGTTCCAGAAACCCAAGACAACGATGGAGACCATACAAATGATGTGCATCACCACTCACAAACCATTTCACTAGACTCTCCTCCAAGGTCACCTATTGGTCCATCAAAGCGGTCAAACAGAAAACAGGCACGTGTTGCTCCATACGAAAGCGGTCGAGGGAAAGACGTTGCACTCAGCCGCGAGAAGAACATCCCACGAAGAAGAAAGTCATTTGAAAAGGAGATAAATGAGCAGTTCAAAGAAATGATGGAATTACGTCGTTCTCAAGTTGCAGAAGCAAAAGAGCGCAGAGAAAAAAATGACGCTCAACCATTTAAAGAGGCATATGAAATCTTGAAATCAATTCAAGGTCTAACAAGGTGGACAGATTTTTGGTGGGCTTGCATCAAAGTACTAAAAGAAGATCCATTTGCCAGAGAAATGATTTTCTACAATGAGAGTGATCATGATAGGATTACCTTTTTGGAGGGTTATACAGGATATGATCTTCATGGAAATTTCTCCGGAGAACGTTTCAAGGCTTTGCAACATTGTCATGGTGATCCTTCAAGTGCCAACCCAGAGCAAAACATCATAAGACCAACCATGGAGAGTTACAAGGATTGGCCATTTTTTAGTGGATTTATTGGGGCACTAGATGGAACACATGTCAGAGTTAAGGTTGGAGGTAGTGATGCAGTTGGGTACTGGGATAGGCATGGACAAACAAGTTTAAACATAATGGGCATATGTGATATAAACATGATCTTCACGTATGCATGGCTAGGTGCATCTGGGTCTACACATGATTCATTGGTGTTGCAATATGCAATAGATGGAGACCCTATATTCCCTAAACCTCCTATAGGTAAATACTATCTTGTTGATTCTGGATATGCTAATAAGCGAGGATTTCTAGCCCCATACAGAGGAAGCAGTAAAGAAAATATCAGATATCATCTCTCGGAATTTGATGATGGCCCTCCTAGAAACAAGAAGGAATTGTTCAATAAATGGCATGCATCACTTCGCTCAGTCATCGAAAGAACTTTCGGAGTTTGGAAAAAGAAATGGAGAATTCTTGATAACTTGCCTCGCTATGACGTCAAGACCCAAAATAGAATTGTGCATGCAACAATGGTTCTTCACAATTTTATCAGGCTTCACAAAATTCCAGATGCTGATTTTGAAGATAGAGATAGCAGTGGTCAAGCACAACAAAGACGACGGATTGAAGAAGAAGAGCTTAGTAGACTTGAAGAAGAAGAAATAACAACTGATGGTCAATACATGAACAACATACGAGATGAGATTGCAAACATGATTTGGAATGAACATTTATAAAAAAAAAAAAATTTATTGGATTTTTTAATTTTAAAGGTCATGTTATTATTATTGTTATTTCATTTTTTATTATTATTTATATTAGAATAAATATTATTATTCGATTATAATATTTAGAAATAATATATGTTGAAAATTATTTTTCAAATTTAATACTTATTTAAAACATTTTTAAATATTTAATGGTTTATTTGTTTTTAATAAATATATCACTATTAATATGTTTATATATTCATTTATTTTATTAAGAAATTCATACTGCAACTTATACATCAAAAAAGTTACCAGTCAATAGTTCTTAAAAAATGATTACTCTTATTTTTACTGCGAACTTACCACATAAACTTACAGTTTATACCACATAATTTTTACTGCAAGTTACATCGAATTACAAATCATACTGCAATTCGGCTTTAATACTACATGTCACCAGTCGGAGCCATAGAGATATCCTCTTGTAGCCATCACAAAAAATAATCAATCATCTTGTAACTACTATAAGTCATCCTTCTTTGATTCTTGAGTCCCCGATTGAATTTATCTGAACATAGAGATTAGAGACCTGAAGAACACTTCATCACAGGGTATGATTACGCCCATATTATGGTCAAAACCATACTCTTCCTCGGCTAGTCGGAGTAACGTTTGAAACTCGGAGTGTTCGAGCCACGAGATGGGAATGATGTACCGACTTCGGTTTGGTCCAACGTAAACCGGAAAATGACCTTTCGGCACGTCTTGAGGAAGACCATCTTCTTGTTTATAGTAGCAATCGGTGACGTTCTTATTCTTCCCTAGGCTCGACGAGCATCTCTTTAAGATTTTCTTGATTGATGCTGCTTGAGATGACTTCTTTATCGCCATTATTTTACTTTAAAACTTTTTTTTCTTCTGAAATTTGGGTTTTGTTTGAAGAATGTTATGGATGTTAGAGATACATGTGGAGAAGGATTTATATGGAGTATGGACAGTTTGGAAGGCTAATAAATTAATAGAGAAAATTATATATATATATATATATATATATATATATATATATATATATACGGTATGTTTTGGTAATTTGGTGAGTATATAACTATAGAATGATTGTTTTAAAAAAAACGATATAATGATTAATTGGGTTTGACCAAATGATGACTATATTGTCTGTATTATTAAATGTAGGTTAAAACATTTACATTTACATGTACATATAGTCATATAGATATATATGGTATTAGAATAAATGCACAAGACTATACTTTTCTAATTTGTTAATTCACTTATTGATCATAATTAGGTTGACTATTTATGCATTGAAAAATCTAGTGAGTAGATTATGTATAAATTCAACGTAATTAAAAAAGAAATTATACAGTAATATACTAATATATTTTCCCTAATCTGATCATAACCTTATTTTTTGAGATCATATAAAGCCAAATTTCTTGGTTGGATTCAAACTAGGACATCTTAAAAGATTTATGTTCTTGTGAAAGCAAAATCATGTGCGTTGTTGGAGGCAAGGGCTAACAAACATTGAGGACAGAGCCACAAGAACGAGAGAGAGAAATGAAATTAAAATTCTGAAAGAATGTATACAAAATTTAGTTGGGTAGGACTATAACATTGCCCTACAGTGTCTCCCTTTTGACTTTACATAATTAGACACAATTTTACAAACAAATGTCCACGTTGTCTCTCTTACCTCTAATATATATACATCATATAAACGAGACCATGGTCTGGTATATATCTTAGTATAGTATGTTATTTATGTACATGCTTACGGACGAAATAATAGTTTTTGTAAGTTGTAGCCAACGTACGTATACTGGCGGTGATACATATATTATAAAGGAGTCGTCACATTACATATCGCAAAACCTTTTGTCTTTATTTCTCATAAATTAACTAACACATGTATGCAGAGAAAAATTTGAAGTTGTTTTGCTACAACTGGCCATTACTGAATCATACATTAACGCCCATTTCGCTCATAACAAAAGATAACATGATGTTTTCTTCTAACAATTAATGTCGTCTAGATCTAAGACAAAACTAATAGATTTGAAGTTTCCGTTTTTTACATTTGAAAATTTGACCAATAATATGTTTGTTCTAGAAGTTTTTGAACAAACTACTGAACTGTTTGGTTAAACATCACTTGAAGACCCGAACTTTTAAAAATATAAGAATCAACGGATTTATTATGTAGGTCACTTTTGGATTATATCAAATAGAGTAATTTGTTAGGCACTTTTTAATTTAACAAATACTGCTATCAATCATCGGCAGTAACTGATGACTATGTTTTAGAAAAAAAAATGATGAATTTGTTGTTCTTCAGAAATAATATCAGTTAAATTGAATTTTTTTTGTCAAACTAGTAACATGTGGGTTCCATTTCATTCCTCATTCTTTCTCATATATAATTGAAATAATGAAGAAATATTTTTCTCCTCTAATTTTGATATCAAATGTTTGTTCCTCTCTTTTCAATTTTTTTAAATTTATTTCTTCAAATGAATTTTTTTCCAACATCTTTTCCATATTTTTCATTCAATAAGTGGCTATCAATTAAAGCCATCACTAGTCGAGGATTGCAATTACAAATCAAATTATTCAAACAGTATTGCAGATATTACCATTTTCCTACACATATTCATCAATTTTTTATTCTGTAATATTTTGGTTGTCTTGTCTATTTTAAGAAATTATATATATATATATATATATATATATAACTACTATTTTAAATATATAATAGCATGACGTTGAGAATATATAACACATAAAATGATTTGATCTTTGTCACTAGTAGAAATTACTCCTATAGTCACGTTTTAGTCACTTATGTGTGTGACTATTTTTTGATTAGTCACGAAAAAGTCTCGATTAGTCACAAAATATGAAAATAGGAAAAAACGTGACTAATCGTGTCATTTCCGTGGCACTAATAGTCATGTTTTTGTCACAAAAGATAATGTGACTAGATATAGACACGTTTTGCCACAATAATTTCGTGACTAATCGGACATAATTAAAAACCGTGACCAGATGGTGTTACTTTTTTTAAGTAGTCATGAATTTGTCACATTTTGTTCACGACTATTTAAATCTCTAAACCCTAAGTGAAATTTTGAAACCCTAAACTCTGAATATGCAATGTAGTTTACTATATTATAGCTTAAACTAAGATCTAACTCTTATACAGAGTTAAAAGATTTTAATTTCTTTTTTCAAATCATAACTTTAAACATAACCACAAACCCTACTTCAAACCCTACTTTAAACCTTACCACAAACCTTATCCAAACATCAAAACTTAAATAATAAAATGACTCAAATATAAAAATTCTAGTTAGTTAAAAATGTAAATAAAAAATATAATTTTATATATACTCAGAAGTCAAATTTGTAGTTTAAAAACAATTTTTAATTTTTCTCCTTTTAAATGTGAACTAAATCATTTTAAATATGGATTGAATCCTTTAAAATTTTAAATTCCTCAATTTTGAAGTTAACTTCTACATTACATTTTTAAATTTTATATCTAATAATCTAAATTATCTGAAAACTATGAACCAAATACCTAGAAATAACAACCTAACGATAATAACAAAATACATATAATGGTAGAGGATGCATGTGTTACAAAGAAAAAAGAAAACAAAGTCGGGAAAAAAAAAAAAAAAAAAGAAAGAAAGATAAAAGCAAGATACTTTAGTGAAATTTTCTCATTGGTCTATACCTTTTGACAAGGATAACTGTCTTAACCATTGATCAATTTGATCTAATGGCTCATATTACTTCATTCCTTTTTCTCTCGTTCTCCCATGTACCTTTTCCTCTGTAAACAAGTATTATCTTCTTCTACAAACGATTCTCTTCCTCTTAACACAAACAAATCGATTTCATCGATTCTGGTCACCTAATTCCTTTCTTCTACTCCACTCACATAATCTTTTCACCAACCACTATAGTATTTTATCAAACCGAATCTCTTCCTTCTGCCATCACCAGATCTCCTTCACTGTCTACCAAATCTACTCCTACGATACGATGTTGTTGTTGCGCCTGAGACTGGTGTGAAATGCAGTTATCGTCGGAGTTGTTCTCGCACACGGAGATTCGATGTTCGGCATCAGATCTAGATCGTACAAACATCTCGGCTCACAGATCTGGTATGAGACAATTTGGAGTAAAGAACAGCTGGAGTAGTGGAGGCACACCAGAGGCGAAGGATGAGATAGCAGAGACATGCCGCATGTAGTGACGAGGCGGAGGAGTGACGAACCGCAGGCAGAGGCGCGACTAACCGAATGCAGAGGCGCGACGTGACAAACCAGAGGCTAGGGCGGAGCTGTGCCGGCGAAGTTAAATCTCCGGTCAAGCTCACGCTTTTGTATATGTGTGTATATATGTTATACTTATATGTATGATATATAAATATGTATATGACACCATATATACGAAAAACATATTTGTATTGTTTTTTAATTCATTAATTCTTAATTTGCTAATTATTTTTTTTTGTTTTTTTTTAATAAATAGTCACGGAATAGTCACAAACACTAAGCGTGACAAATATAAACCACGAAAATAACAGTGTCAAAAACGTGACTGTTTTATACACGTTTAGTCACGGTAAATTTTGGTCACGATCGTATACACACGAAATTTTTTCGTGACTTTTCGTGTCTACATCAATGTATAGTCACGAAAAATTAGCGTTAGTCATGAAAATTTTCGTGTCTATATAACATTTTTCTACTAGTGTGTGTTATTTGAAACTTACTAATACAAATTCTAAATTAATAACAGTCAGTTAATTAATCAATTTAAATTTGTTTTCAGCATACATATAATACGTACCCTTTGTTTTGGACAAATATAATACGTTTCTAAACCTAAGATGGTAAGCATAAAGGATTTAAGTCCCCATGTGAAAATTAGAACAATGCTTTAGGCTCAAACCTAATCTTTTGTTTTATTATGATTACATCCTCAAAGTTAAAGTTTTGTGTTTACGTACTTCCTTTTCACGTACCTCTTGCCGTCCTTCCCATTTTCTTACTTGTCTATGCATGTGGTCATAATCAACATATCATATCTTAGTTTCCATTCGATTTATTGTAGTCTGTTCAGTCCATATGATAAAAAGAGTCAGTCTATAATGAACAATGAAAACTAAAATTCCTTTGGCTAATAATATTAATTCTTGGTGCGACATATGAAGGAGACAAATACATAAATATATTCCAGAAATTAGAATTTATGGCCCCAGAAATTGAGATAATAAGCATGAGTCTTTGTCCAGAATTTCTTGATTGACAGTTTTTACCATTCTTTCTTATCACTTATATTATTTTCTGTGCACTATCACTTATATTTTCAAAAATAAATCTACCTATGCATATGCGTTGAACATGTTAAAAATATAATTAAGACAAGAGACTACAATACTAGTTACTAAAACTAGATTTATACGATATTCTTTTCCACTAGAGTTTTCAGCTTTGCATGATGAAGTTGATCAGTATGGTTACATTTCTCAGTTTGAATCAAAGATCGATAGCAAATTACACACTATTTCGTCAGATATTAAGTACTAAAAACCAATAAAAATGTAGACAAATCTTGAGAAGAAAACAAAACAAAACAATAACAACAAAATAATAAACTTTAAGCAAAATAATAATAAACAAATAAAGAAAATGTCAAAATGATGGGTGGTGTAGGATCGAAGGGTGGACAGTGGAATGATGGTGGAACAAAGACACTTGGTTGACTATATAATTGGGGCACTTGTTGTGGTTCTAACTCGGAGACATTATCGATTCATTCTTCCTTGACATCAACCGAAAGTACCAACACCTTCTTCTGCTTAAGATAATCCTTTATGCGTATCATTGCGTATCTCACTCAATGATTTATAATATATAACACTTCTTTTACATTTTACCAAAAATAAAAACACTTCATTTACTAGTTTTGTAAATAAAACTCATCATTAGCACTCTTAGGACTCAAATAAGGTCTAGTGTATATGTGGGGGAGATAAGCGAATATATTTCTAAGCAACTGAAATCAGTTTACAAACTCATCAAACCGACAATAGTATGAGAGTCTAAGCACACACTAACCAACTCAAGCTAAAATCAATCTAAACCAATATTGGTTAGGTCGATCTAAAACTAACGATATTTTATCGAAGGTAAAAAATAATTATCTCAAATAAACATATAATATAATGGAAATAAAATGAGATTTTTTTTATGTATGAACAGAAAATGAGTATTTGTATAAATAAAATGAGTATTTGTATATATAAAATGAAATAGTCCTTAAGTGAATTGTATTTTGTTGAAATTTTTTGTTACTGGTTGAAAACTATAAATTTTAATATCAACATTATATGTATATTAAAACATCAATAATGAAAAATAATATTATAAACAAATGCATACATAAATGAGTTAGTACATTATTGTGTCCCTGGTGAATGACATGTATCATCAATACTTCATTGGAAATCCAATTATATTTGATCAATCTTATCCTGACTTTGAACTTTTTTTTTTTTCCATCTAAAATTTTATTGATAAAGTTTAAAACATACAAAAAGCCCAAAAGAAAGGGGCTCTAACATCCAAACCCAAACTAGAACCCAAGAGCATAAACACTCGTCCAAACTACAGACGAGCCCAAGACTGGCCCATCCTAAACAAACGTGACAACACATCAGAACGTGTTGCACCGAGCGATAAAAAAGAAACACGTGTTTCCGGAGCCTCCACCATGTTCACCGCCGGAAACATCGTCAACGGACCAAACCACTGCATCAGCTAAACATCGGAGTCAACCGGGAACAAGACCACAACCAGAACAACCTCCAACACCTGTATTGAAAGTTCTCATAGAACATCAAACGACCGATGTCGCGATCTCATCCCACACCCCAAGCCCCATCACACACATCGAACCACCAGATCTACGATTCAATAAAAAACAAATCGACTACAATCGATCTTTCATCCTTTGATTTTCATAGGATGGAGGAAGGAGAGTCAATCGGACGGAGGAATTACACGAATCGTAGATCTTTCAGATTTGAACCATAAACCATCGGACCCACCAACAGAAATAACTCCGGAAAAGAAAATCTCCGTCAACACAAAGGAACAGTGCGACGCGAAGCCAAAGCCGACCGTTCACCTTCAACGAACAGGTGCAGCGCCGGAATCAAAAGCCGACCGACCACTGAAAGGAAAGTGCATCGCCGGAAGAGCCCAACCAAGGGCGGAGTTTTGCCGGTTTCATCTCATCACTTCCTTCTGTAAAAGATACGGCGAGAGAGAACAGAAAGGAAGGAGAGAGAAAAACCTTTAATACTATTCCTGACTTTGAACTTAACAGTAAGATGTTATATAGAGAATTAAGATTAATTTCGGAAACAACTGTTATAAGAATTTTTAAATTATAAAAATTTAAAAAGGGGAAAGTCAGACGTGTTATGTTCAGCAATCAGCATATACCTCTGGAAAATATTAATTAAATACTTGTTTGGCAGAAACAAAAAGAAATAAGAGAGTACTACATAGGTCATAAGAAATAAGGAATGGCATACACTTTTCTCATATTCTTATACAGAATATCTGAGACTGGTGGGATCGGATCATAGACCTGTGGTAATTTTTTTGGAAGATAAGGTTACAGGACGAAAAAGAGGACAATTCATGTTTGATAAGCGATGGATTGGCCAAGAAGGACTCATGGAATCAATTGTATCGGGGTGGACAGAAAATCAGGAAAGCCTTTCTGAAGATTTTATGACAAAGATTAATAATTGTCGTCATGAAATTTCATCATGGCGGAAAAATAATCAACCATATGGGAAGGACAAAATTCATAATCTCTAAAACGCGCTGGAAGAAGTACAAACAGATAATAATAGGTCACAAGAGGAAATTATTGAGATTTCCAGGAAATTACAAGAGGCATATAAGGACGAAGAGGAATATTGGCACCAGAAGAGTAGAAATATGTGGTATTCATCTGGGGACCTAAATATTAAGTTTTATCATGCTTTAACAAAGCAACGTCGGATCCGAAACAAAATAGTGGGTCTCCATGATGAAGCGGGTAATTGGATTACAGAAGAGAACGGTATTGAGAAAGTGGCAGTGGATTACTTTGCTGGTTTGTTTAGTTCAACTAACCCAAGGGAGTTTGATAGTTTTTGGAGGAAATAGGTCCATCAATTTCCCCCCAGATGAATCAATTGTTACTACAAAGAGCTACGGAGGAAGAAGTTCGACAAACACTATTTATGATGCATCCGGAGAAAGCGCCTGGCCCAGATGGAATGACGGCCCTCTTTTTCCAACACTCCTGGAATGTCGTTAAGAAGGATGTGGTTGATTTGGTCAATAATTTTTTGGTCACAGGAGATATGGATTCACGGTTAAACATAACAAACATTTGCATGATCCCAAAAATAGAAAGACCTACAAGGATGACGGAACTAAGACCGATAGGCCTATGTAACGTTGGTTACAAGATCATTTCGAAAGTTTTATGTCAAAGATTGAAAATTTGTCTTCCCCATCTAATTTCGGAGACGCAATCGGCTTTTGTGGCAGGAAGGTTAATATCGGATAATATTCTTATTGCGCTAGAAATGTTCCATGGTTTGCGAACCAACAAATCTTGTCAAAATAAGTTTATGGCAATTAAAACGGATATGAGTAAGGCATATGATCGGATAGAGTGGAATTTTATAGAGGCCTTACTTAATAAAATGGGATTTGATCCGCATTGGGTTAAATTAATGCGAGTGTGTATATCTTCAGTTCAATATAGAGTTTTACTCAATGGGCAGCCACGAGGTCTCATTATACCTCAGCGGAGACTACGGCAGGGGGATCCATTATCTCCTTATTTATTTATTATGTGTACAGAGGGTCAGAGGCTCTAATTATGAATATAAAAAAGGCAGAGCGGATGAAACAATTGACCGGTATGAAGGTAGCCAGAGCGTGTCCAGCTGTCTCTCACTTGCTATTTGCAGATGATAGTTTGTTCTTTTGCAAGACAAACAAAGAAGAGTGCCACACTATTCTTAGGATACTAAAGGATTATGAGGCTGTATCAGGACAACAAATTAATTTTCAAAAATCCTCAATTCAATTTGGACATAAGATTGAGGAATCAAGCCGTCAGGAATTGCGAGATATATTGGGGATTCAGAATTTAGGAGGAATGAGTTCTTATTTAGGTCTGCCGGAAAGTTTAGGAGGATCCAAGGTTCAAGTGTTTGGTTTTGTACAAGATCGTTTGAATAATAGGGTGAATGGTTGGACCTTTAGATTTTTCACTAAAGGGGGAAAAGAGGTGATTATTAAGTCTGTGATAACTGCGCTACCAAACCATGTGATGTCCGTGTATCGGTTACCGAAAGCTACAGTGAAGAAACTAACGAGTGCGGTAGCCCAGTTTTGGTGGAGTCCAGGAGGAAGCACACGAGGTATGCATTGGAAATCATGGGATAAATTGTGTGAACATAAGGATAATGGTGGGTTAGGGTTCAAGGATCTGAATGATTTTAATACGGCAATGCTTGGAAAGCAATTGTGGAGGCTTATCGAGAAGCCAAATTCTCTTTTCTCTCGAGTTTTCAAAGGACGGTATTACAGGAATGCTTCACCCCTGGATCCGATTCGCTTATATTCCCCGTCGTATGGTTGGAGGAGTATCACCTCTGCTAGATCTCTGGTTTGTAAAGGACTAATTAAAAGGGTGGGTACAGGATCATCTATCTCAGTATAGAATGATCCTTGGATCCCATCCACTCGCCCGAGACCAGCTAACAAAAATTCTCATCACAGTTATCCGGACCTTACAGTGGATTCCCTTATCCCGCACTTGGAATTTACAGGCACTTACGACTTTGGTGGAGCCCAACAATGCAAAGTTGATTGAAAGTATTCCTCTGAGTAGAAATCGGATGGAAGATAGGAATGGTTGGCATTTCACTAATAATGGAAAATACTCGGTACAATCAGGGTATCAAGTAGAAAGGATCTATCCTGACAAGGAAAAACCACCAGATTTTTATGGTCCCATTGTGGATATACTCAAAGCATTTTGTTGGAAAGTGAAGTGTCCTCCAAAGCTACGGTATTTTCTATGGCAGTTGGTGACAGATTGTATAGCAGTGACAAAGAATTTAAAATCTAGAGGAATACAAGGAGATACAGTTTGTGCACGGTGTGGAGACGCAGAGGAATCAATAAATCATGTCTTCTTTGAGTGTCCTCCGGCACGGCAAGTGTGGACACTATCTAAGATTCCATCAAATCCTATTTTTTTTCCAACTGGTTCTCTTTTTACTAATATGGATCATTTATTTTGGAGAGTTAACCCGAAAATGAAGGATCATCAGTTTGCATGGATACTATGGTATATTTGGAAGGGCCGGAATAATAAAGTTTTCAGTAATATTGATATTGAGCCGAGAGAGACGCTAAACTTAGCAGAATTGGAGTCAAGACTTTGGGCTGAGGCACAAAATATCAATAATCCAAGGGTCGCACCCGAAGTACAGCTTAGATTGCCCTTAGTGACCACAGGAAGATGGTGTTTCACGGATGGGTCTTGGAAAGATAAAGATGTTTTTTCAGGACAAGGTTGGCTCAGTACCCTTCCAGGGTTTGAGGGTTTGTTAGGGGCAAGGAATGTAAGGGCAAGTTTATCACCTCTTCATGCGGAGATAGAGGCATTGACTTGGACAATGGAATGTATGAAAAACTTAAGACAATATCAGGTCACGTTTGCAACGGATTGTTCTCAACTGGTGAAGATGGTTTCAGAACCAGAGGAATGGCCAGCATTTGGAAGTTACCTGGAGGATATCAAGCTTTTGAGAAGAAGCTTCACCAACTCAGAAATTGTTCATGTTTCGAAGACAGACAATAAAATGGCGGATCGCTTGGCACGCAGTGCTCGGATACAACCGTCGTTCGTCATACACATGGATGCAGAGTTGCCACTATGGTTTATGGAGTCTATATGAGTCTGTAAATGTTCTTGCTATCAAAAAAAAAAAAAAGAGTACTACATAAATAATAAAAAGAAGAGTTAATTGGTGTTTGTATATTTATAAGACATCTATATTGACAAAGTACGTAAGCTTTCTGATTAATAATTTCAAGACCATAATATCTCTAGACTCTACTCTGCGCAGCTAAAAGCATTGTCAGTCTCGTGGACATGAAACAAATATTAACTCGAATTGAAACGAGTTTCTGCATTGATGGTGTCCGTTCGACAAGACATAATCATATAATTTATATTGTTCCTAGCTTATGTTCCCTAACTCCTTCTCATTAATAATTTCAGATTATGAGTTTAATTAACTTTTGGGAAGATTATGGATATTTTCAAATTCGATTAATATTTTTCAAATTATGAGTTTAATTAACTTTTGGAAATATCATGGGTATTTTTTAGAAGTAAATAAGATGTTATCAAATATTTGTTATTAATTGCTCCTTAATTTAGTAGCTGATAAATGTTTTGGTAAATAGTTTGTCGACTTATACATTGTTTCATACATGGTTTGTTACTTGATAAATTGGTAGATACATGGTTTGCGAATTGATACATTTTTTGATAAATTGTTTATTATCTTATAAATTAGTTTATTACTTGGTACATATTATTTTAGCTTATACATAGTTTGATATCAAATTATTAATAAATAGCTTGTATGCTACATAGACTTGTTGTTATCTGATACAATTTTTGTTACCTGGTACATGTTATGTTACATGATATATAATTTGATATAAAAAATCGATAGATGATTTTGTTACGTGGTATATGTTATGTTAGCTGATATATAATTTGTTATCAGGTACATGCTATGTTAGACCATATAAAACACTATGTCTTAGCGGTTACAAATTACATTAGCCGAAACCTTTACATGTTATTGTTGTTGTTAGACGGATTGGAAGATCCCCAAATATATTCCTTTTCATATGCTCGTAGTTTTTCAAAATTGAGACTAATGAAGAGAAATTTATAGGACATATCTTTTTGGCGAAATTATAAATATCATATAGAAATAAGTTAGTCATATTGTTATATCGTGGTGGAGAGATAGTTTGTTTGGTCGTTCTGCAGAGATATTATTTTGTCATAGTAATTCTTTTTATATTGTTATAATCATATTGTTAATTATTTTTCTCCATTAGTTTCTCTTCATAAGTTACATTTATCTAAATAATATACTTGTAAATATGAATAGAAATCATGTGGTTAAAAACGCTCCAGCTGTAAATTTATGACTTCAAATATCACTTTATTCAGCTGACACAGTTTTGCTTTCTGCCGCGTCAGAATTGACAGTAAAAGCTTTCATCATTACAGAGGGGTAAAATCGTCTACTCATAGCTTAAATACCATATATGATACCATTAACATCAATCAGTGTGTAGTTAGCAAATATAGACTTCCGTTGGATATATTTAACTAATTTTCTCTAAAAAGAAACAAGAAGAAGACAAGGTACAATACAAGAAAAAGAAAGAGCCAAGAGAAATAAGAAGAGGGTTAAGTGTGAAAGGTCCATTGTCTTGAAATCATAAGACTCACCCATGTGGCTACTATCCAAACACCACCAGCAACACCAACTAAGCTAAGAGTGCCATAACATATAAGCAGACATATATTCTCCACCATGAAATATGAGCCACCGATTTGATTTTTATTTCTTTGGATAACCCTAAAGTGGGGAAGTTAATTCCCCATGTTCTAAGGCCACAAAGAACAAGAATGATTTCGACATCTTTGTCTCTTTTTCTTTCGGTTTCCAAGTCACATGTGACTATTTTGATTTTCTTGAGCTTCACTAAACAAGAGCCTGATAAATGTCATTGTCATAAGTCCCTACCCACAAGAAGTGAATGTATGCTCCTTCTAACATACATAAAATAAACTAAACAAATCTGTAAGAGCCTAAAATCGACGCATCCCCACATGGTCTGTTGATTGAAAATGACAATAGACGATCAAGAAGATGACTTACATATAGAAGAGAAGGTAACTGCCGGTTCTTAAGTCATGTTTCTGGAAGAATTCATTTTTCTTGTTACAACCATTCATCACAAAGTTCAAAGTTAGTTTAAGTTGTGTTTTTATACACTCACAAAGTGCTTATGTTTGAGAAAAAAACTTGTAACAACAAAAAGATTGCAGCGAATGTATGAAAACAGAAGTTCTGAGGGAGATGCAGATAAAATGAGCTAAAGCATATGCATGTTGACAAAAGATGGTGATTTTTTCACATGTTCTAAGTTCTAACCAATAGAAAATTTGTCCAATCAATATATTAAAGATATCTCATGTTTTTGCACCCAATGACATGACATATACCAAGTACTTTTTCACAAAAAACTTTCGAGGTAAACTTCTCTGTTGTTAACATAAAGTTCCTCAGGTTGCCCATCTACCATGCTCATCAGCTGTCTTTGTAGCTCGGCGACATCAGCTTGTATTACATAGTCAACACTGTCAGAATAAGCAATTCCTGGATGGAAGTGGAAGATGAACTTCCTTATAACCACACCAAGATCCATATATAGACAGTCCAGTTATGTGTTCGAAATCTAGTTGATGAAAGATAAAAGAGTCAAAAGAAAGTTCAAACTCTGGGGGCTTATCTTTGCTTTTGCATAAGCCTTAATAAATTTACAGATAAAAGTCACAAGAATGTTCTCTCTGAAACAAATGCCAAATAGAGTAAGAAGCTTTGCAACAATCTGACGAGCCAAAAACAAGAGATGAGCCAAAAAAACAACAACGCCGGCGAAGATATAAGCAAATTGTTCAGATGTTTGATCCACTTAAAGCCATAACTTTGCATTGTTCATTCAAAGCTAGAAGCTGAGCCTCTTTCTTATCAAGAAGTGCCGCCAGCTTCACATTCTCTTCCATCAGTTTCTGAACTTCAACCTCCTTCTGCGCCTTCTCCCCCTCTAGTTGTGTCGTCTTTGTCACCAACCTGTTTCACCATCACAAGCTAATGATGTTTTAGTTACACACAAAGGCTGTAATAAATAAGATGACGAAACAAACCGTTCAAAAAGCTCCTCGATGGTTTTGAATTGCCTCTCAGAAGAAAGAAGCGTTTCTCTGACATTAGTAAAAGTACTGACATAGCTTTTAAGAGACTCGAACTCTCTCTTCACACGACACAGCTCCTCTTCATTCTCAACAGCCTTCTCCCTCTGTCTCATCGTCTCTTCAACTAGCTCCTCAATCCTTTCCCTCATTTCGCTCAGGACACCATTAGTCCCGTGAGCAAATCTCTCCATCTCCTGTAGCTTCACAGACAGATTCTCGATCTGAACCGTCTTCCTGCTAAGTTCCTCCTCTCCCAAAAGCGCCATCTCCTTCTGCACAGCCGTCTCGGACTCCGCTTCTGTGACTCTCCTAACGAGAGACTCAAGCACCCCAGTAACCATCTCTATGGACTGGAGCATCTCATCCTCTATACACGAGGATGAACCACCGTCTTTCTCATATTCCATCTGAGGTAGATCAGGAATGGACAAGACTCTAGCTTTTGATCTCAAGTACCGCAACATTGTTGCAGTTGCTCTCACCCTAGTTGAAAGAACGCCTACCTCTTTTCTGGCGTCTTCTTCTGAACCAAAGTCAAGGTAAGCTTTGACATCCAAAAGCTCAGCTTCTAAACTATCTACCTGAAACCGACGAGATTCCAATTCAGTCTTACATATCTCAGTGGCTTCATCTTGTGCAGATGCGTTAGTATCTTCTTTACAAGCCATCACCAGCCTCTTTAAACTGTAATAAGTCAGAAAAAAAAAACAGCTTTATAACCAAAACCAAAAACAAATAGCCTTGCAGATTCCTAAAAAAAATGTCTTAACTCTATCCTAGACCGATCATTTGCCTGTCTGAAACAAAAGGATATATAGGCAATGGCTACGTTTCAGAAAATGATGATTGGCTATCAACACAACGAGGATCAAGAAAACGTATAAGCAATGGTTAAATCGAATCCATCCTACAGAAATTTAAATCGATCTAAAAGATTATGAAATGATTATACGAAAAGTAAAAAAAAGGATCCTCACAATTCGAGATCATAAGGTTGGAGACTGGCTCCAGGTGATTGATTGATTGATTGTTTCGAGGAACGAATCAGAGGCAAAGAGGAAGTTGATGATTTTCCGAAGAGAGCGGGTGAGATGGAAGGCAGAGACGAAGACAATCTTACAAAAAGGACACCACCTGCTTTTGCTTTTGCTTTTGTTTGGTTTCCTCCTCCCTACTTTATTTTATTTTGATTTTCTTTTTTTAATAATGGATTCTTTGCTTTTTTGGGAAAACTATCATTGATTGGTTTCTGCAAAAATCATTGAAAAATCTTTAACTAATTAAATAAAATTTCAAATTTATAAACAAGAAATAATGTGAATTTAGTTTTTATTTTATTTTACTAATTTACTGTAATGTCTTCTTTGTTTTTTTTTCCTTCGTATAATGTTTTCTTTTTTTTTCATGATAACATTGATTGAAAAAATAATTGAAAATTCTAAAATTTAGTCTGATATAGCAAGTTTTTATAATGAATCTAAATCCGGATTAAAAGACTATTAAAATATAAAAGCATTCAAGAGATTTGTTTAACAAAACAGAAAAACTCTCACAAGAAGAAAAACTCTCAAGCTCAGTGACCAGACGAAGAGGACGAAGCGACCGGACCTCCCAAACCCATCTTTTTACCCAAAAGCCCAAGCTGTTCCACCAACTCACTCCCAGTAAGAATCTCTGTTGCTCCGTAAATAACGTTTTTCACCGTTAACTGTCTCTGTGTCAGCTCCTGCAAACTCCCATACTCAACGTAGTTCCCTCCACCGATCATGAACACCATTGCTTCTCTAAACGGTCCCTTCACATGGCTACCACCACCTGAGCTAGGCTTTGGAGCTCTCGGGTCAAGCAGAAGGTAAGAATCGAACTCTGGGTTCGGTTTCCCTTCAGTTAAAGCTTCAACGGTTCGAGTCACCGCCAATTGTTGATCACTGGATAAAAGATTCTTGACTCCTGCAGTGACCGCGCTTATGGATTGCCCGTAAAGCTTCTCAGCCCAGTCTACAATGTTGCTTCTGCTTGCTGAGTTCGCTGAAGCTGCAAGAGACACGTTCAAGGATTTGATCTTCTTCACGTACTGAAACGCGCTTGTGTCAGCTCCAGCTTCGTTCAGTGCGGCTTCCACGGACTCAACTTCTGATTGGTTTATGGTTTCCGTGGAGATCAAGTACATGATTGCGAACCTGAGCTTGTCCATCTTTGTACCTTTGCCTTTAAGAGCAGCCATAAGTTCAGCTCTGTCGATTCCGCCTCTCATCATCATGTCACTCTCTTTCTTCGTGAAAGCATCGATAGATCTCTCCTTGATCTGTCCTAAGAGCGCGGTTGCGATGTTGGTGTGCTTGTCAATCACTTGCTTCCTCTCGGTTAACTCCGGGAGAGAGTTCACAGCGTTCATGAGATGCTTTGTGTTCCCAATCAAATCCGTCCCATCAAACTCAGCACCACTCCCACCACCGGTTCTCTTGTTAACCTCTTCAACATCTCTCTTGTACTTGTTCAACTGAGTCTCAATCTCCACAGCCACTTCTGGAAACTCCAGAGAGCTGTTAGCCGACCAGAACGGGTCAGAACTGTCGAGCTCAAACGACTTCATCCCTCCTTTCTCTCCCTGCACGTTCAACCTGTTGAGCTTCAACCCAAGAACGTCGTGAACAAGAGGCCTGTACCTAAAATCATGCTGAATCCCAACCGAAAGCTCAAAGTTCCTGTCGAAAATACACAAGAGAGGACGCTGAAAGGAGCTCATGAAACCACCTCCTTCAGCAAACATATTGTTCTTAGACAAAAGATGATCCCTCAGCTTCTGATCCAACAAAGAGGCCACCATCTCCGCAGGCCCACCACCACTAGGACACCTAATAACAGGCACAACACCAAGCGTCACCAACACACAAAACAACCCATTAACAACCCTCTCGATAATGGCCTCGATATCCTTCTCCACAGCCTTGGGATCATTCAACTGAACATAAGTATTCTGCTGAGCCAAGGAGAACAAGTTATCCTCCAAAGTCACAAACTCCAGATACTGATCATACACTTTAGAGACTTTCTCAACGGAACCCGACTTGAGGGTCCCCGAAGCGAGGTCCTCGAGAAGCGGACGAGGGATGGAGGAGGAGAAGTTGAGATGGAAGGTGTCGTAGAGAGCCTGGGAAGCGTCGGAGATGATCCTGTGGATGTTGGAGTGAGTGGGCTGAACGAAGTAGACGGCGGGGACGTCGCGGACGGTTTTGCGGTCTTTGTCAATGAGGAAGTAGAGGGTGACTCCGTGTTTACGGAGATCCTTGACGTGGATCAAAGGGGATAGGATGTTTTGGCAGAACTTGTCGTAGATCAAGATCTTGTAGACTTCCTCGTTTGCGGTTCCGCTTTGTTTCAGAGGTTGGTTCAGATTCAGCATCCGGATTATACATTCTGTAACAAACCACACAGATCAAAGATCCATAAGTATCTTCACTTCTAGATTCCTATACACAAAGTTTTAGCCTAATCTAATTTTACAGTGATGATGAGATCATATTAAGAGATAGACAACTAATCGCCGAAACTGAGATCGTTCAAAGAGATTCAAAATAAAATCATTAGCTTCTTCATTTCCAGATTCATCAGCCTAATCTATTCAATAGTGATAAGAAAGAGAGAGTTACCTGTTTGTTTCTGGCGGAGATTGAGAGCCATGGAAGCTTGAGATCTGGTGGATTGGAAGAAGAAGAAACTTGTGTATCGTATTAATCTACCTTTGCGAAACTCAGATCGAGATACATGTGATTCGACGATTTGGATCTTAGTAGAAACTTATTAGGTGATGGAAGCAGAAGAAACGCGTCTCTCGACAGAGAAGGAAAAAAAAAGCAAAACGGTAGAGAGGAGAACGACGAAAGAACATTTGGGTCTAATGGGCCTGATATACTTTATAGGCCCAGACAGTTAAGATTGCGGTATAATGATCGGTTACTACAGCGGTTAGCGAGGCAACCATACAGTCAATGTCTGCGAGATCAAAGCATGGCATACGAGAACAAAAACAAATCCTTTCTCTTCTCATTCAGAACACATTCTCCAGTACCAAAAGGCCATCCATATATATCAGCCCTTGAAGATCCTTTTTGGATTGCTTCCATGTTTGATGAGTACGATGCTATAGTCATAAGTGGTACTTTCGATATTAAACCAAGACCTGAGAATTCTAACATACTAAAGGAGATTTCTCTCCCTTCTCAGACCTCCACGTCATCATTATGCCGAAATTTTCAGAAACTAGATCGACTTTCATCTCCCTGTAATGTAATTGAGATGCTTAACTCAACCGAGCTTTTATGTGATTATTCAATCGACCTCTTCTTCGCATCCCACAGTACGTGAACTTAACCGACTATTTTTTCATTGTCAAACTCTAGGCGTTTCGCTTCTTCTCCTTCTAGATTCGTCTGAGAAACAAACATATCCAGTTATGTCATTCAATCCACCACGCCTAATACTTAAGCTTCAATTCCTAGAAGATTCAGTGAATTAGTATATATACGATGGTGATGAAGAAGGCGTATGCGGCTCGCTTGCAATCCCGGTAGATTAAAAATATCATCCATTACAGAAAGAAGGATGATGAATTCTAGAGCTGCGGAATCACTGTTCTTTTTACGCTCAGAGGCGGTGACACCAATGGCCGCCACAATCAGGAACCTCTAGCAAGAGGTTAAGAGCTTCCATGGTAGCTTTTCCTCTAGTCTCAAAACCGCCGTAAATGGACCGCGCCGATTGTATCTTAAGTGGTTCTTTTATATGCATAAACCAAAAGGTAACAGTAACACTACCAGTATTTCCTTATAACTCATATGGATTTTTAATCTGCAATATTCTGCTCTAGATTTAATTTCTTATAATTGTCTATATTGATATTGGATTAGAGTTCAGTCACAGCAAAACAGATTTGCTGGTTTAGTTGCTTATCTTGCTGAGAAACTTTTGGTAGTTCAGTTTATAGACATGAAGATCTCTGGAAACATTAGTGCAAACCTTAAAGCTTGCAAATGGTAGATGTCATATAGAGGAGCTCTCCCATAAAATTAGCAGAATAATAACTGATCAATAAACATAAATCTGACTCTAAAGAAAAATGGAAGAAGAAGAAGCTTACTAATAATTGATTCATTTTTTATGCAGCATTGATACTGACTTCACAAGAGAAGACATGAAGAACTGTTACCATCATCTCCAGAGGATCCAAGACTCTGTTACCATCATCTCTAACAGTCTCATAATGCATTCAAACTAGAGTAAGCTCCAGTGAAGCCACCAATGTGCTAAAATGCTTCTTAAAATAGTGAGGTACACTCTTGAAAAATTGCAAGCGTGTCTAGATATTAAAGTCCATTGTTATGTGAGTGAGGACACTGATTTCTTTTCTTTTTTCTAATGGTCCAGGAACATCATTGAGCAACCAAGTGAAGGGAAATACAAAACACATAGAAACTGACTTCAACATATTTACTGTAAATCTAAAACAAGTAGAAATCAAAATCTACACATTACTATAATTCTAAAAACTTGTAGAAACTGATTTCTACAGATTAACTGTATTCTACGGATAAGAAATCAATTCCTAAAAGTATGGAAACAAAATATTTTTGGAATATTCACTTTCATATTTTTGAAACAATCGATTTTAAGAAAAAAAAACAAAAAAAAAAAACAAAAACAAAACGTGGTAACCTTCTTCTCACGCTGTTTTCTATATTCCATTGATTGTTCATAAAAATTTCACGAAATTTTACATTATTTCTACTAAATCAGTGTGAAATTGAGTGATTTAGGGTTTATGAACTTGAGACTTTGATTTTCTCCCCCTTTGTTTGTGAAGGAGATGAGAAATTATGGGTTTCATCCCAAAGAAATCAAGTTTAAAGAGTTGAAATCGTGTTTGATCGGTTCAAATCAAGTGGGAATCAAACCGGATATAACCGAAGAAAATCAGGAAATCGATTTGGAATACTTACTTGGGCACGAGATCGATCGGTCTATAATTCGAGATTGATCGATCTGTATGAAATCGATATTTGCCGATCGAGTGAAATGGACCAGGTCGATCAGTATATGCTCCGCGTTTTTTTGTTATGCATAATGATCATGATCGATCGATCTGTTTGACCTTGTAATTTCGGATAGATCGATCCCGCTTGATCGAACCAATTATTTATTATATTTAAAAATTACAATTTTAAGGGTATTATTGCCATTTTGAAAATAATTAGCCTAATGAGACATAAAGTATATGAGATTAATTTAAAAGGACATAATTATCCTTTTTTTGCTCTAAAAAATAATTTTCCCAATAAATTTTAGTTAGGTTTTATATCAATTTTGATTAGGATTTTCCAGGTATGTACTTATCACTCTTATTACAAGAACTCTCAAATATCAATATCTTAATTCAGCCTAGTTCACCGCAATTTACACAAAATCTGTATGCTTATGAACTCAATGCGTACAACTGTGTTCATAATTTTACTTGTTTTTAATACGTGAACTCGAGTTTTATAGTTACAAAAAAAATTAGAGTGAAGATTTGTTATTATTATTATTGTTATTATTATTATTATTATTATAGGTTGGGTTGATACTTGATAGTTGATAGGGACAGCGAGAAGGGAAAATGAGAAATGATTGATTACCGTAAGAAAAAAAAATTAAAGCAGCTTTGATGTGGTGTTGATTTGGATAAAAGGGAAGTTTGTTTGTGTACGTGTATGTGTATGTGCACACAACATAAAAAACACTAGGCGGTTGCAAAAAAAAAAAAAAAAAAAAAAAAAAACACTAGGCATGGTACGGATCGGATATCCGGGTTTTTGAAAATATTTGTGATTTGTTTTGTATGTCACGGATATCTAATTTTTCGATTTGCTTTGCTTCAGAAAAATATGGATATTCGGGAAAACGGATATCCGGAAAATAAATATATATTTGCGGATATTTACGAATATTTACGGATATCTCATATGTTTTGATTAATACAGATAATCTTAAAAGCTTATACAAATTTGTTTTGTAAAATCTTTTTTTTTGCATGATATATATGATAAAAATTAAAAGAAGTAGTAAATCTACATATTTTGTAAATTTTTTGAACTTAGTTAACAATTATAATAACACAAAACTTAAAAAAAACATTATAATTGTCATAAATGTGTTTTTTCCTTTTATGTAATACTTTTATATAAGTAATAATGTGAATAGAATTTATCAAATCATATGTTAGAATAATAATTATATAATTTTATACAATAAAAACTTTAAATATAATCAAGATATACTTGTATTTATATATTGTCGGATCGGATCGAATATCCGCTTCCCAAAATTTTAATATTTGTAGTTTGCTTCAATTTTGACGGATATTAATTTTTAATATTTGCTTTGATTCGAAAGTTTATGGATATCCAGAATTTTCAGATCGAATCGAATCAAATTTAACGGATAAAATGTCCAACCCTACAAAACCCCTTTTCATATTATCCCATCGCAAAGCATTGATCTGTCTTCTGTTATATTATTGATGTTGACCATTTATCATTCCAAATAAAGACCCCTGATTTTGAAATATGTTACTGATTTTAGTTGGAAAGTATAAAACTGGCGGATTTTTGTAATATTTTCTGAACCTTACATATGCTTTTGTGGAAATATTCAATAAATAAACTTTGAACTTTTATGTTTTTCAGTTTGTCACCAACTTTTAATTTTTTCTAAAGGATCCCTTAAAAATTTTAAAACCACTAAATATGTTTTTTTTAATTAAAGATATTTTTGACAGATATTTTTAAAAGATATTTTTTGGTCACCAACTTTTATATTTTCAGCTTGCTCATATTGGTGTTTTTACTGGTATTAGTTAAAGATTTATTGGTTAGAAAATACAATAATGCAGTTTAAACATTTTTAACAATCTATTCTATTAAAAGGGAAGCAGTCTTAATAAATCTACTTATAAAGGTTGTTTGGACCCTTTCATTTAACTAATAGTATTAAATATAGATGGTTTACCTTATATTTTGCCTACCAATATCTTACCATATTTTACTCGGTCAAAATGTATTGTCCTTTTACTCATTAGACTAGGTAAAGACCTGCGCCTTGCGCAGGATGATACTTTTAGGTATATAATTAAATTTGCCATACATTTTCGGAAGCTTTGAGTTATGAATTATATTTTAGTATCACATTGTGGGACTATACATTGATATAGACCATGATTTGTGCGAAATTAATTAGGTTCAGAAGAAATAATAAGATGATAAGCTGAAAAACTAATGGTCTGGTTTTATCTATGTCAAAAATAAATAAATAGTGACTCTATTTTATCTAACTCATTTGTCGACAGTATCAACAAACTTGTTTCATCTTCAATATTGAGTTGAAAAGAGTTAAAAAAATTTCGGCTAAACGAAACATGCTCCCTTTAGACAAATTCTCGAGATTCTTATCCAACCAATAATTTTTCCTTTCTATCTCCTCCTCTGAGATTTTTATCCAATTCAGATTCCTATCAAACCAATTTATGTTTTAAATTATCTGTGCATGTCCTTCTCTTCACTTCGTGATCCATATAGAATAGTTGTAATCTGTAGTTTCAATAATAGACGATTTCAAAACATCGTGATCTGGAAGCAGAACTGATTTCTTTCAATGAAACGTAACAGAAGAGAAAACGTATGAGTGCACTGAGATTGTTAGAAGTTTGAACTAATAGCTTCTCCAAACAATATTCAAAATCAGTTAAGGTAATATTTGATTTTCTTTCACATTATTTTCTCCTAATAAACTAAATTATCTCATACTCCTTAAAATAAAAACCAGTAAATATAATATTATAGTTATGGGTAAAATATTTACATTGTATTCGAAATTGCCCTAGGTGTGAATTAGATGGTAAATCTACGCCTAGCGAGTTACGAAATAATCAGAAATAAATTAAAGAGTTTTCGGATAATAATTTATGAATGAATTGATGTATTTTCATATATTTATAAATAAAAGATCAAAAATAAAACTATTGAACCAATTTTACTGTAATTTAAATAATATAATATTCCATTATAAGAATAATACATGCAAATGACATTAACATATTAATAAATGTATGAAAAACTATTAGTACAGTTTAATTATTTAATTGGGCCGCTAACAATTGCTCAGTTGGGCTTATAGAAAAGAACTGAAAAAAGTTTTTAGTAGCACGTGATCTTCTTCTTCCTTGCTGATTAAACATCATTACATATTCTCTTTTGCTTTTTTATCTGCAAATCGAATCTCAGAAACTGAAATTAGCACATTGAAGAGGAAAAGTTTCGAAATTAAACTCAGGCTTTGAATAATGAACACTTACATAGGAGATCAGTTGACATACTCAAGGTCCCTTAGTTCATACACCTAATTTTCTCTGATTCATGAAGCTCAAAATTTCCAGAATTGCTTGGGGATTGAGGAAAATCAAACCTGGGTTTCAAAAGACGACAATGAACAGCAACATCAATCCGCCGGAGACATAAACATTAGTTCTTGGATCGAGAAAAAACATAGAAAATCTACTTTTTCCAGGAAATAATTAAGAGTGAAAATTTTATTTTCTCTTCTCCACTAAATGACAACCTCGTGTGAAAAGTTGATACTCTACCTAAACAGATAGCGAAGACTTGTGCACATAAACAGATAGCGAAGACTTGTGCACATTGTTTTGCGATCATGTTTTTCAAAAGAACGATCTTATGTTATAAGTTTATAACACACTAACAAAATTATGTAATTATGAGTCTCAATGGCAATTGTTGTAAATTCTCTAGTAATTAAAGGTGTTTTAATTAAGATTGCTCAGGAGAGCTGTGGTGTTGCCACGTATGCAAAATGGCAAATTTGTTATTAATTTACTAAATCAAGGTTACTCATTAAAAATGTTTCTTGATTAATAAGAAAGGGATGTCGCATATGTTTTAATATTCTCTAATTACATCGCATGTGGTTTAAAGTGGTTTAATGTCGGTCCTATAATTTAATGGTTAAACAATTTGAAAATCCTTAACGTGGTGTACCTACCGGACTTATATATTAATGGTTTAACAATATGAAAATCCTCTTTCAATGTTTTCACTCATTCATATTAGAACCATGACAGTATTCTTGAGGTAGACCACTATAATTTTCACCCGATCATACCACCTTATTCATCTCAAAAATGTAATATACAAACTATGAGATATCATAACATCATAACATCATAACATATTATTAAAACTATTTTCTATACTATCCTCGCATCTCCCTCAAAAAATTAAAGACCAAAATTTTCCTTAACCTACTTTAATTGGATTAAATATTATTAATTTTAAAAGTAAATTGTAATTGCTGTATACCCCCATAATATTCCTTATTCCACAAACTAACATATCTAATTAAATCTGATCTTGCCTAAATCGTAACCAACAATCTGAAAAAAAATATTATTTCGAATATGCTAATTTCATATATTGTTCAAATCTTTTTCTTAATAATATATTGTAGATACGATTTTAAGTTCCTAAATCTACAAATATTTAAATTGCTTCGTCTACAAGTTTATCTAATACCACAATTAATTATTATTTTCCTTATACATATATAATTTTCGCTAACCTATTTTAATTGGATTAACATTAACTCTTTTAAATTTAAAAGTTAGATTCTAATTGCTTGATACTCGCATAATATTCCTTATCATATAACGAGCTTTTAAATCTAAAATAAATAAAAAAATAAACTTACAATAGGTGAGTAATAAAAAATAATATTGTCATATCAATTGATTTTTTTTTATTACTATTTTTTTTTATTTTCTTCGAATGACATGATAAAAAAAGTTCATCAAACTCTAAGGAATCACATGTTTATTCAATTTTATGTAATATTAATAAGTATATAAGTAATTTAATCAAATATTTTTAAAAATGTTATCATATTTTTAAGGATTTATCAGATGACCATGTATAGCGCGTTAATAGCAAAGTTTTTGGATTTTTACCGTATTTTTACCATACTTTGTTTCATTAATACAAACCGGACTATATACGGGTCAATGGATCTATCGGTTCGACCACAAGTCTGGATCCGATATGAAAACACTATTTGAAACTCAAAAATTATAATATAACAACTTTTAAATTATTTTTTTTTACTAAAAAGTTCTAAATTCATTCACAATTTATCAAATGGTCAATAATAAATACCCGCGTTTTCCAAGCGCGTGTCAAAATCTAGGGTTCTTATCAACAAAATCCCAGTACAATCACAAAAGAACAAAGCTTTTATCTTTCGATTCACAAAAAAGATGCTTAAATAGTTTTTACGTTTTTACCGACTTTTATCAGATTTTTATATATAAGGCTTTAACAAAATTCAGACCAGATTTATATGAATCACCTGATTTACTTCTGAGACTGTAGGTTTGGTTCGGGTATGAAAACACTGGTATAACTATTAAATTTTTTACAATATATATACTATTAGATTAGCCCAAAATCTGCCAAGTAAAATTTTTGTCTCATCAACTCAACAAATATAACTCCTACAAAATACACACAAAATGCAACGATGACGTTGTAACATAAGAATACACATATAAAATCTAAAATAAACTATTTGATAAATTATATAATTTTAAACTAAAATTCTTTTACTTTTCGATATAATAACACTTTATAACTTAATAATATACTTCAAAACATCAAAACCAAAATAATAATTCATATCAAACAGTATTCTTAATCGAAAAAAATCCGCGCTTTTGAAGCGCGGGTCAAAATCTAGTTAGTGTTAAAGGTTTGTTTATTTTCAAAATTTTAATTTTGATATATATATATATCCTTTTCGGAAATAGTACTTGTAAACTAAAACGTTTATCAATTTCAAATTCATAAATAAAATATATGAACCATATATTTTATTTTCTTGATCCTTCAAACCACCATTTCATTTGAATCTCCATGTGCATAACTATCTTCCACTCCTAGCAAGCAGAAGATAGGCTGACAAAAAAAAAGCAAAGAGAAGATATATATATATATATATATATATGACAAAGTAATATCAAAATGCTTGAAAAGAGGAATGATCAAGTGACAGGATGGTGAGGTAGAGAACTCGTTAATTTCTAGCTATTTGTAATAGTCTTCGGCGTATTTGTGATTTACTTCGTATTTTACGGATCCGATTTGCTTTGCTTCACAAAAATATAAATATTCAGTTTTTCTGATATCCGAATATTCACGGATATTTATGGATACTTCATCGACTATGTTCAATACAAGTAAATTAAAAAAAAACACCCATTTATTTTTTAGAAATACCTTTTAACATAATAAAAATATAAATTAAAAAATTAATGAACTATATGTTTTATAAATTTTTAAAATTAATAATTTTCTTCAAAACAAATATTTTTATAAAATTTGTAGTTTTGTATAAAGATTTTATATTTTTTTTTTTAATTTAAAACTTTTATAAGCAACTTTAAAAATAAAATTTAATAAATTATATGTTAAATAATAATTATATGATATTATATATTTAATCCTTTATATTTAATTGTAGATATATATCTATTTGTATAAAAGTTGGAGCAGATCGGATATCTGTCTCTAAATGTTTTAGTATTTGCCTTGCTTCGAAGACTTACGGATATCTGGATTTTTCGGATAGAATCAAGGTGAATAACTAATAGAATCAAATTTAACAGATAAAATGCTCACCCTTAATTTGTAATATAAAATATAATATATGTATACCCTCCGTTTCGATTTAGTTGTCGTTGTAGGAAAAAAAAGTTGTTTCAAAATAAGTGTCGTTTTAGAGTTTCAATTTAAAATTTGTTCATAAGATTCTCCAATTTATTTTTCTATTGGTTAAAATATATGATACGCTCTAAATTAGGGAAAGATCACTCAGCCAGACTAAGGGGATATAAACTCACTAAAAGGGAGAACTGGTGGATTGAATGGTGACACAAGAGGTGCGGAAAGTCTCTTGATACTACCAGACTTCTGTTGTTGCTTGATGTGACGCACAAGTTCAACAAAATAAGGGTTTCTAAAAGTTGCTTGATATGACGCACAAGTCCAACAAAATAGAGAATGTTTACTTAGAGAAAACTCAACAAGAAACAAGAAGTGTTCTACAAAGAACAAAGAGAAAAACTCATAAAAGGGGAAAAATCATTGTCTTATTCATCGAATGAGATTACATATTTATAGTAGAAATGATCAAAGAAAGACATAAAGAAATTATGGAAAACTAGAAACTTAGAAAACATAAACAAAGACTAAGACTAAAGACTTTTGTAGAACCGAGATATTGAATTTTGACTTGACTTTGAAGAAACCAATGCAACCCACGACCAGGACTTCTTTGTTGACTCTGTTCAGATATTTCTTGATAAGAATGAGTTTGAAATGGACTGAAGAAAGGGCTGGTCGAATTTGGCAAAAAACAAACTCGTATTGCACTTTTTATGAACTTTTCCTTGGGCTGAACAAGACCCATTTCGCTCAGCAGCTAAACCAGCTCCATCTTCAGTGTCACTTAGCTTACTCAGCTCTAAAATAGTGTTACTTAGCTCATCCAGTTCCAAAGTAGTGTCACTTAGCTCATCCAGCTCATCTACTCTCACTTCAGCTGGTTCCAGCTCGTCCACACTCTGTTTCAGCTGGTCCTCAGTCTCATCAGTTAGTTTTAGATCAGTATGCTCACCATTAATCCATCATGGTTTGTCTTTTGTTGAAGAATCATCTGGCTCAGCCATGGTCGCATCATCCTGGCCCAGGTCTATGGTCCGAGGTGCATCATTCCCTCATTCCTGAAAAAAATTTGACCTCAAATCCAATTTACCTGTATCAAAAGAAAATAAATCAGACAAAAAATTTTTAAAAAACATGTAAAATTTAGGGAAGGAAAATTGTAGACAGCAACTTCTTTGGAGTTTTGAAGCCATTTTTCTTGAGTACATGCATCTCCAAATCTCAGGTTGATAAGTATGGTCTATGCTTTTGTTCTTTACATTTATTTGAGACTAGACATGTTTATCCTGGACACTCAAAACATAAACTAGAATACCATGATCATATGTGCAAGACATGTACTTGCTCAAATAAGAAATCAAAGTTTCTTTCCCTAGAACATGTAGCACACGTTTCAGCCTTTCAAAATTCACATCAAAATAAGCATTACAGACCAAAATGGTATCAAGGCACAACATAATACTAAACATTTTTAAAACGTGTCTATCCTTCTCAAAATTAGAACACAAAAGAGTAAGTTTGGATTGAGAATCACTTATCAAAAGTTCAATATGTTTTTCAAAGAATGTGTTGTAAACCACAATATCATCAAAGCTCAAAAGAACACAATTATTAAGCAATGATCTCAACACATGCCAAGGTCTATCAGTTTCAAAACACAAAATATCGAGCTTTAAAACAGACTCACAAAAATCGGTTTCAACTCTAGGTGATTTCTTTTCTAGCGAAGTCTTAAATATCATTAGTTTGTCCAAGGCACAAGTGGATGCAAACAAATCACCAGTTATCAGTTCATGTTTATGAAAACTCAGATCAAAGCCATTTTCTTTGAAGACAAATGAATCAAACGATTTTCTAGCACAGAAAACAGGTTGTTGCAAACCAAGCTCTAATGACTTTTCAAGATGATCAAAACCCTTGCTATGTTTCAGAAACTGATCAAAACTCAAAACAAGATTAGAATTGATGTCATTGCCAATTTGAATACGTTTTTGATCAGAAAGTTTATCAGGTTCAAATACATGAAAATAGTTAACCATGTTTTCAAAAATAGAGTTTGAAACACGAAATTCTTTAACTTTGTCAAAACCAAAACGTTTCACATTTTCAGAACTTATCTTAACAAACATTTCAGGCAGAGAATTAATCAAATCAAGTTTCTCACAGTGCTCTTGAATGTCTGTGGACAAAGGCGTAGGAGTTGTGTCGGGATCAAAGCAAAGTTGGTTCTTCATGATGATGGATGTTACACTTGGTGCTTCCACTTCAAAGGTTGGACCAGGTTCGTCTTCCTCATCAAATATGAGACCTTCTAGATCATCGTCCATGGGTCTCCCGGTGCTAAGAAGCGGTCCTTGATGTTAGTAGTCGAATGGCTCTTCCTCAAAATCATGTAAAAATAAAACAAGATTACTCGGATTCTCCGGTTCAAAACAGGTTAGTCCATTAGTCTCTTCCTCATCAAACATAAAATCAGATTTTAGAGAAGGAAGATCACATTCATCCTCACAAATGATCAAACTTTCAATCAGATCTTCATCATATTCATCAAAAATTGGTAAAGAATCTAATTTTTTTTTTAGATCTTCAAGGTTGTTTTCAGACTTAACTTTGGGTTTTTCACTGATGAATAAGGATGGTTCAGCTACAGGTGCACGTGTGGTTGTGCTTTTTTTTTGGATCTTGCTGACGTCCTTGAGGGCTTTCACCACTCCCTCCACAAGGTTGTCACAAAACTCTCGGCCTTCAAATTGACTGAAAAGCCTTCTTTGATCAACTTCAAACATCTTAACCTGAAAATTCTCAACACAAAAGGTTAACAAATACAAATAATCCTCACACTCTCAAGTGTTTATCCTCACCCACACACGTGTTTCTCTCGGATTTTAGTGATCACACAAGAATTTCCTCTCAAAGTTCTAAGAGAACAAATCAAGTAACCCAATGGAATCTCCAAGCAAACAAGAGATGAACACAAGATAGGAAGATAAGAGAATTGAATTTTGAAATCCGTATTAACCACTCCAAGACTGGATTTCGCCTCAGCCAGCATGATTTCTCTTCCACCATCTAGCCAAATAAATCAAAACTTTTTTTTTTTTTTTTTTTTTCTTTTCTGTTTTTTTTTTCAATATAGAAGAATGGGGATAGGTAAGGTAGTGGTCCGGATTTGAGATAGAAAGAAAAAGAAGAAGTGTTTAGAAATGGAAGATGAGAAAGATGGATAGATAGTACCGGTTGAGTGGCTCTGATACCACTTGATACACCCTAAATTAGGGAAAGATCACTCGGCCGAACTAAGAGGATATGAACTCGCCAAAAGGGAGAACTGGTGGATTGAATGGTGACACAAGAGGG